>NW_028301711.1:69000000-70250000 GCF_037042655.1 Diuraphis noxia
TTCTAAAATCATTACCAATTCAATGTACTTTTTGGTATTATAATGACGTTAAGAAGTACTTTAATCCATACTTTTATGGAGTAATCTTGGCAAGAGTTCTAAAAAATTCTTTAGATCGTCAATTTTATTCCAACATTTTATTTATACAACAACACAATACGTCTACTACGTGTAATATTTCGATTTTATTGTATTTATTTATTAGTGCAGATAATATTTTATATTACTATTTTTGTGTTCAGCAGCTGAGGACATAAATATTTATTGTTTATTTTTATGCATTACAGTGATATCATTCTACTAACATCAACTCTATGGTCACTATTCGTACTTCAAGTACTGTTTTGTCCCGTTTTATGATTATTATTATATTTTTTTAAATGGATTTTTGGGATTTAGTTTTTTTAATCGTCTGATTAAAATATTATTTCATGCATATTTATGTAGTAGCATAGTATTACAGGGGGCTGAATTCATTCTAGTATAACATATTATCACAATCATCCTTGATACAAAATAGAATGAACGGTACAACAGTATTAAATTTTTAGCGCGTAATATAAAGATTAGTCTATAGTATATAATATATACTACGATTGTTTTTGTGCACATTTACTGTTTTAGTTCAGTTATGATTTATGATATTATTATAGGTACCTATAGCTAGTCACAGTCTTCTAATAAGAACATATATAAATATTAAATATTTTACTAAAATTGGTAAAAAAAAATATAAATATTTATAGTACTGAAGTAAGAAGGTTATATTTTATTCTATAGAGTCTATAATGATAAATATCGGTCAAAAATTAACATTGAGAAGGAGATGAGAATAGCTTTTTCCAATCTTGAGCGACGGTTTGAACATATTATGAAAAACGAACAAGTAAAATTCTTCCATCTCACTAAGAATATTTATTATTAGGTAATATTAATTTATATTTTTATTGATTTATGTTTACTAAACATGAAATATTTAATTAAAATTGTTTATAAATTACCTACTTATTTTTAATTTTTTTTATATATATATGTCATCATATGATAAATATATAAATATATAATTAATATAAAATATAATTTACATACATATAAACATTAATTTTTGTCATTTATAATTTGGGAAAAATTTTTGAAGACATTAACGAGCTGTATGATGAAAGAGTTTGAATACCTCTGCTAAAAATGGTTGATTATTAAGCATATTTAAGTAGTTACCTATATATGGCTTGTCATGTATTCCATTAACAAATTACATCGAAAATAAAAATATTGTATTATCAACATACAAAACACAGACCAACAGTATTTCAAGTGGACAATTCTAGCGATATACAAGTATTGCTAAAAATTATACATAGGTCGAACAAAAATACAATTTCATCGATTTTACGATCCCAACACCATATCGCAGAAATAGAAATACATTAATAAATATTGTCTATGCTAAATTAATGATAATAGCAGAGCTCGTTATTCCTCATGGAATAAAATTAATTGATTAGTATTGGTAGTTGAATCAGCTATATTAATAGTTTTGTGTAATTATAAATCTAGTAGATTATTAGCATATCAACGTTTGGACTGGGCCATAGTGAGTGTAGTTGGCGGCCGACATCCAATTATTTAATTATGATTCTGAAAAAAATTAAGCAATTACAGTTTTAAATAATTGGAGTGGTCAAACAATTTAACAACTATTTTCAAAGTTCACCGCCTTTGGTCTTCTAAATTGTATATTCTGAAACGTATATAAAGTGTAATTATATGAAATTACAAAATATGATTTATATGTTGATTTGAGCAATTTTAGCATACTACAGATTCCAAACTCACTGAATAAAAACATTTTTAATAGTAAAAAGAGCACGTCATTAAATATGCGTTTCAGGATAGCATGCTTATTTTTTTTTTGCAGCAGCAGCAGCAGCAGTTGACTCAGTCTTCAATATTATTTTATGAATAATTAGTTTAATGCTTCAGGCCTGAGAAAAGGGTTTGATGATGTTAAGCCGTACAGGATCCATAGACATAAGTACCTGAGCGTGCGGCATTATAGTAATATTACAGTTTAAACATCGTGTTGTGGCGTCAATCCTAACCCTTTTCTCATCGCTGAACGAATGTCCCATAAAGATTTCCAGTGATGGGTATATTCATGACTGCTTAAATTCGAAATGGCATATTATATCTCAATAAGAAGACAGTATTGCCATGCTGACAAGGGCAATAGTATGACCATAATAATAATAATGTATTATTATAATTACTCAATTCAAAAAAACGCTTATTTGTTTTTACACCATCTAATTGTGAACACATGTCTACTCTACTAGTATTCTGTTATGATATCTATATTGATGATAAAATCTATGAAACTATTTTTAGTATAAAATGCGTTTAAGCCATTACATCTTTACATTATTTTCGTTTCAAACGCTATACTAGCGTATGTAGAATTAATGAATCGAAAAATCCACTCAATAATTGTTTAGATTAAAAGTATGAAATGCTATTTAAAATCCAATGTTTTTGGAAAGCGCACGATTATTTATCAAGATACGTTGCATTCCAGTCACGTCATATTATCATTATGTGCAATTCCCACAGCCAACCCCTTGTATTAGCACCTTACTTTCCCCGAGGCGCTGCAGTGCCGCACGTTTTTGCCGGGAACAAAAGGATGTTTAAAGAGTGTCGTAGAATATTGAGAAACCTTTAAATAAGCAAATGAGAAAGCTCTCGTAAGCCATGTGACTTTTGTGACGAACAATTCAAACAGAAATGGAATAATAATTTATACATAATTATGTTATGATATAGTATTGAAGATTCATTTGGAATTTTCAATGTGGTATAGACATAGCTATAGGTACTAAAAAGCTAAGGTCTGAAACATAATAGCCACATTCTTGTGATGATAAAAATAATTATATATTTATGATCTCATAATGTATCGTACTAGGCCAATTCATTAAAAAAAAGGGAGCTTCATTGCCACAACCCGAACTGCAATTATATATTATTTATCGTAGTGCATCACATTTTACCGCAATACCTATATCTTTATGTTATGCACGCATAATTTGCAGAAATATTCAGTGACACCGACCCATTGCACCAATACATTTCCTGTTAACAGTACCTACTGGATTAGCATGTAGGCAAAATATTACGTGCCAAGATTTTTGAAATGTTTTTTTTTTTTTTTTTGTTACGATATGTAATTTGGATGGTAGAGGATATAAAAAAAAATCTTGTTTTAATGTTACAAATTAATTTTGTTTTACATCGTCATCACATATACGTATATAACTATGTATATGTTTTTCTAAGGTCTATGAGAAAAATGTATCCGCCCTGTATACAATTTGGCATAAAACGTCAATTGTTACCAAATGCTGACGATATTATCATAATATTCGAATATTAGTGTTATATTTGCTGTGAAAACAGCGTGGCAGATGAGTAGGTCTTGAAAGCAGCTTGCACGCCGAAAAGTTAACTGCGTCTTGAATAAATGAAATAGAAGGCGATAAATAATAAATGGTTTCGTTTAGGCACGCGCGCATTGAATATTAAAATACGTCACGTCGCAGTTTTTTCATACATCATCTCGTAGCTGACTGTGTATAACATGTTCGCAAAAAATAACAATTCGTCGGATTCGAACATCTTGCACCGTCGTCGACGCATATCCGTCAATACGCAAGGATATAGTATAGTTCATAATAATATAGATTTCTATTAATTAGTCAACATTTTTGTCTAAAGTCCACGATATCAGAGTGATACGTGGCACCCGAATTTTCATTAAATAATAAAATAACATAAAGAACGTGTAGCCGATGGCTCAGTAGGTATATATATATATATATATATATATATATATATGATGTGTCATGGATGTGATACTGTGATCACTGGTATGCGATAAGAATTCGTCTTAAAGTGTGTTCGTCGTAAGTTTTCTCGGTTCCAATTTTGACACTTATTTGACACAATTTGGTTGGAAAATTGTCAACATCTAAATCGCCGTACGAGAAATAAAATGTAAAAAGTGCGTATAGTCTTTTCAGCACGAATGCCTTACCAAATCCGAATTTTTTTCGGGATAAGTATTTCTGACATTCTATTAGTCCGTGACATATGATTGAATGTGTCATGACAGAGTTCATCATATATTTTGGTTTCTCCCAAAAACCAATGTACCTATAGTCGTTTGAACGGAGTTAATACTTATCTCAATAATTAATACTATTCTGTGATTTAGTTAAAATTCGAAAAATAATATGTATATTTTTAGGACCAATGACTTTTTTTTGCTCTAAATTTTCCTCATGAATTATACTGTGCATTAAGTGTTATTTTTTTCCCCATTAGTATTTTGAGTTAAATGTTGACAGGTGGCCATCAACTACTATATTATTAATTTTATTTCTGATATTAATGCTCATGCATACATAAATTATTATGCTTGATGACCAAATAATTCAACTAGGATTAATTCTGTGTCCTATTCAGCCTATAAATACATGGATTTTAATTTAATTTTATAAAATATATAATAATTAATTAAGAAATTTCAATAGTAGGTTATAATAATAATTATTTTACAAATACGTGTATTATATATTACGTACTTAATATATATATATATATATAATTATTTTGGATATTTATAGAGATTTAAAGTAATTTTGTCATGCCAACCTTTTTTTATTGTCAATTATTAATAGGATGATTTTCTTGAAAATGTAGATGTATCAATCAAAATTTTAACGAGTAGATTTTTTTTATGTTGTGTACTAAGGGATTATGTTTGGAAGATGACCTGGTATAAATTGTCTGAATAAGTACTTGAATAAATATCAATCAAATATATTTCCATTGATTTCAAACCAATTTTAAGTACCAGTATTCTCAGCAAATAGGCACGTTTTAATAACTCCCTAACTTCTCGTTCAAATTTATATAAAGCTTTCAACGTTTTTAAAAAAACCATCTGCTAAATATTTTATACTAAAAAGGATAGTTCTTATTTTCTTATTTAAAAAATAAAAGTTCACGTCTAGTTAGGTACCTACTCTTTAAATGATATAATATATTTTAAAGAATGTGAAAATTTAAGACAGTGTAGGTACATAAAAAGTCCAAAAATCAGAGTTCGAATACATTTATTATTAAATGAATAATAATAATAATAATGGGGTGGAACTTTTATTATCACCCTATTATTAGTCACGATCAAATCTAGCGCAATAAATGATTTAAGGTTATTGGTATTACAGAGTATCAGTTGTTTAACTAATTATTCTAAAAAAAAAAAAAACAAATTTAAAAAATTTAAAAAAAAAATCAATCAATTTGAGTGTCATTAGTGGATGACTTCTCACGTCAAGCGTATCATGTTGTAAATTCTCTAACCATATAAACTTATTGTGCCCCTAAGGTATAGATTGTTTATCTCAAATGAAGAAAAAAAAAAAAAAGGTTATTGGTGAAAATGATTGCTATATATACGTTTAACATAGTATGTATAATTGACTTACCGCTCCGATTAGGACCAAAGTCAAATCGTTTTGTGCCGATACAAATTATCAGTATTATTATCTATTAGCTGCCATCTCTCTCATAAGTTCACATCGTCGGATCCCAAACGGTTCCAGTCTATTGTTTGCTTATTTCCCAAATAGCTCCCATCAAAAAAGGTTATGCGAACAGGTACATTCTCAAACAACTCCCGTAAAGAAAAATATACAAATAGGTATAATTGTATAATTTAGTTCTACAATAATTATTGGAAATTATGGCACTTATATTCCAAAACAGCCTACATATATACTGTTGTTATACCTATAGTAAATACAGTTCTTGTGTATGATATTTTTAAATTTTAAATTTATAAAACGGAATACCAAAAATATAGAATATACTGATAATATAGAAAAACCAATATACAATCTGAAATGCAAATTAAAGCTCGAAGTCATTTTATTACACCAAGATTGAAAAATAAAATGAAAGCTCGTTGAATAAATCATTTACGAGTTTTCATCAAATAAAATAGCACGCACATGGACTACATAAAATAATTGTGCCCAACAAATTTACTCGACGTATATTTTTTTTTGTATTTTTATCTATACAAGTTTCTGATGTAAAAGTGAATATCCTTGGTGCATTATAGAGGTCAAAAGTAATCATTTTCAAACAGTTTTCAAAAAAATTGAGAAAAACAAAGAAAAACGGGAATTTTTACGCAAAACCAATCTTCGAAAAAATCGATTTTTCTTATATGGTTGTAATTCAAAAAATAATCACTGTAAATACTTGAAGTTATCACCAAATATTTATGTTAGTGTTATCTATATACAGTTTAATTTTCAATAATTTTTGACTTTTTTGAGATATTTATAGACCACTGAAATTTTCGATTTGTATGAGAATTTTTTTTTGAAGTGTTGGTAAAATAATTTTGGATGACCAAAAAAACTTGAAAATTTAATACAAGGTTCTTTATAAGTTGTTCTCATTATAGCTAAAAATCGTTAGTAACAACTTTTTTTTATAAGCGTTTATAGTTCAAATAATTACGAAATCTGTCAAAAACGCGAACATTTGCAAGTAATTTTGAAGTTGAAAAATCATAAAATTTTTTGTGTTATAACTAAGGATTAAAAATGCAACACTAAGTTTTCCATAAGTTTTCTTCCAAGTAACTATAGAGAAAACTCGAAGCATCATTATAGGAAAATCTTTAAGTGCGTTTGAATTTTAAATTTTTATGAAATAGCGTTACGATAACGATTTATCCTGAAACGATTTTAAATATTTGTTATTAATCAAAAAGTATAAGTCTTAGATACTTGAAAATTTTACCAGTTATTAAGATTGGATTTTCTTTACATGTTTTAATTTTCAAAATATTTTGACTATTTTTGAGATATTTATAGACAACTGAAATAAAACAGTTGTAAACTAAAAATATGTGATTCGCTTACAGATTTCGTTTCAGTAGAAACCGGATGACACATTTAAAAATATTAAAAATATATTATGATCGTATCGATTATTTAGTATATTGATATAAATTTGCAAAAAACTGATATCTATAATTACTTAGTTCTGCATACAAATCAACAATACTGCAGTTTATTTATATTTAATTAGTGAATAAGTGATAAAGGTGACATTGCCAAAAATCGAAAAAAAAACATTTAATTAACAGTAGCCAGAAAATACGCGTGGACAAAACATAATATCCATGTAACGTGTGTAATAATTCGTTCAACATTGAAAACAAACTATCAATACACCCTCTGAAGCACACAGGGGAGAAACCGTACCCGTGCGAAATATGTGACAAGGCGTTCATCAGAAATATCACTTTGATAAGACACTTGAGGACGCACACTGCAAGGGAGAAACCGTAGTCGTGTAATATATTTCAATAGTCGTTTAATCAAAATTGCCATCTGACGACTCACCAGCGGACTCACACAGGAGATACCTAAGCAATACCTGTTAGATATATATGACATTCAGTCGAAGTGATATAGTTTGACTATCCATAGACGACGAACACTTGAGACAAACCTACTATAAACGCTTATAAAAAAAAACGATTTTTAATTTTTTTTTTTTTAGCTACAATAAGAACAACTCATAAGGAACTTTATATTTAATTTTCAAGTTTTTTTGGTCATCCAAAATTATTTTACCAACACTTCAAAAAAAATCTCATAAAAATCGAAAATTTCAGTGGTCTATAAATACCTCAAAAAAAGCCAAAATTTTTTGAAAATCTAACTGTATATAGATAACAGTAACATAAACATTTGGTGAAAATTTCAAGTATTTACAAGTGATTAGTTTTTGAATTACAACCATATAAAAAAATCGGTTTGGTCGAAACTAGTTTTGCGTAAAAATTCCCGTTTTTCTGTCATTTTTTTGTTGTTTTTCTCTATTTTTTGAAAACTGTTGGAAAATGTTAACTTTACTTTGACCTCTATAATGCCAATAAAAACCAAGGATATTCACTTTTACATCGGAAACCACCCCCAAAGTTTGAAATTGGAGTATTATTTCGACTAGTTAAGCTGTACTCACACACAAAAAAACACACATCATTGTAAAATCAATACATTCATTACTCCGTTCAGAATCTGTCTTATTCACAAAACATAATTTTTAATTTTGAGCGATTTAATTGTGATAATTCTTATGGGATTTCAATTTTTGTAGAAGCTTAATAGTATTCAAATAAATATATCGGCTCAAAAAACTGACAATGATAGAAAAAATTAGAATGTTACAAGACAAATAAAGCTTAGTAACCATGTAAATTTACAAAAAACTCATAAATATAATTACTTAGTTCTACAAATCAAGAATAATGAAGTTTATTTATATTTAATTAGTGAATAAGTGATAAAGGTGACATTGCCAAAAATCGAAAAAAAAACATTTAAATGGACGATCTTGACAGTAGCCAAAAAATACGCGTGGACAAAACAGAATATCCATGCAACGTGTGTAACAATTCGTTCAACAGTGAAAGCAAACTATCAATGCACCCTCTGAAGCACACAGGGGAGAAAACGTACCAGTGCGATATATGTGACAAGTCATTCAATAGAAAAGGCAACTTGACTATACACCGACGGACGCACACAGGGGAGAAACCGTACCCGTGCGACATATGTGACAAGTCGTTCAGCGTAAGTAGCAGTTTGATAGTACACTTGAGGACACATACTGGAGAGAAACCATACCCGTGCGACATATGTGACAAGTCGTTCAGCGTAAGTAGCAGTTTGATAGTACACTTGAGGACACATACTGGAGAGAAACCATACCCGTGCGACATATGTGACAAGTCGTTCAGCGTAAGTAGCAATTTGATAGTACACTCGAGGACGCACACAGGGGAGAAATCGTTGTCGTGTAACATATTTGACAAGTCGTTTAATCAAAATTGCCATCTGGCGACTTACCAGCGGACTCACACAGGAGATACCTAAGCAATACCTGTTAGATATATATGACATTCAGTCGAAGTGATAGTTTGACTATCCATATTCGACGTACAATTTATTGAGACAAACCTAACCTTTATAATTTTGTGACAAAGCATTAAATCAAATCTACTATAATTGTTCATTTAAAGTATAAATATTTTACGTAAAATGAATTGTGTTATTAACTAGTGAGATATTAGTATGGGCAGTAGGGTGACTTAAAAACAGTCAGTTTTAGATTAGTACAGTACAAAAACAACAAAATGCTAAACAGACCGTATTGGTAGATATATTATTGTTTATTGATTTTTACTTGTTAAAATTTTGCTGGAGTATTCGTACTCGTGTAGGTATTATTTATTATTGAGGATGGTTAGGAAATTATGTGCGATAATTATTTTGTAAAAGCCATGATCACTCAAGGGTTAGGTTATAAATAATTTTAAAAACAAGATAGAGAACGAAAAATAAATCTCTGTACCCGTAAACAGCATTATGATTCGGTTTGATCAATAGTTTTTATTTTTAAACACGTTTGGAGTATTAACATCGTGTACGAGTGATATATATATATATATAGTGTTTTATTATTACATTGAAGCTTGGTTACTGAAATCATTCACTCAATAGTCAATAACGTGATTAAGTGTGCGCACCGCCCGCTGTCACTACTTACTATAGTTCCCGGATTGGTGACCACTCAGCGAATTCTAAGTAGTAAAAACCTAACCCCACCAAAATAACTATAAATTGGCCTACGTTTCCGCTGGTTAATTATTTAATAAAATCTATACTGTTATATTATTGTATATACCAGGGGTGACCATTATGAATACGTCCATGAGCCACATGGATAAATATAATGGTCTCAATAGCCAAAATGTTATACGCCATAATGACTATGACGCGACGCGCAAGTGGACCAACCCTGGTATATAGGTACTGGTACTCATTATTACCTCATTATAACTACCCATATAGCAAAGGGTTTGTAAATTTTTTAAATATTCCAAGGGATATTGGTTGTACCAATATGAACTGCTGAATTAATAATATTATAATAATATTAAGATATTAAAGTCAACCATATCGAAACACATAACAACAAAAAGTAACTGATAGAAAACCACTAAATGTGAAATTTCTATAAAAAAATTGAAACTATACATGCGTATTGCATGTGTAGGCATAATATAATATTTATGTCCCATTAGGATGGCACTTATATCGTCAATCGTCTGTATATAATATCATAATAATATCATGCTACGTGGGCGTACATTTACATAAGCTATAAATAATTGTATAACATTATGTAGGTAGGTACCTAAATAATACTATGCAGGCTGTGGCATACGCAATATGTTGATTGACGTACAAAATTAATATTGTTATGATATTAGATCCTCATAATATATTAAAGTTGTATACGTGCGTACCTACATAAATGTTATTATTTACTTATATACCTATAGTAACACCTAGTAATTGAGTCGGTTTTATGATGGAATATATTGTGTCATGAGTTTGAGAACAAACGAAGTAATATCTGTGCTGTTATTGTAAAATTAGAATTCAGCTGTGTGTATGGGTATCTATACCTAGCCCTTTACTAAATGTTTTGTATGCTTAATTATTATTTAGGTACACTTCGAATACACACATATGCGTGTTACCTTTTAAGATATAAATAGATCATTGAAGAGTTAACATACGTTACTGGTCCGTAACGAAACTTCCGATTAAATTAGAAGAGCACATGGATATAATATACTTTTTTCAGGCTATGCTATGCGTTTAGCAATATTTTTCCTAGGTATATTGAAAAATAACAAAGTTCCATCAATTTCGTCACCTAATATCGAAAAAGTAACTTATATATTGCATAATCTTTCTGAAATATTAAAATTAAATGGTATTTATAAATTATATACTGAAATATAGACCATACACAGTGTAAAATAAATATAAGTATTTATTTATTTTTGATCACAATTATTATTGGTTTTGTGTCCTGATGATTTATTAAAATGAAAATAAATATTATATAATAATTACTACTACCTACTTTACCTTAAATTAATACTATAAAATATGAAAATTTTACTTTTTTAAAAATATTATTATTGTTATTCTGTTAATCACTCTGTCCCGCCCTGAATAATCTTTATTAATTATGCTGCGATCTGTGAATCAAATAAAAATATAAAAACGTTGGAATGACAAGTAGTTAGTGGAAGAAAAATAAATATCCCCATCGTTAAATTATAATTTCGTATAATAATTTAAAATCGTCTACCTCTTTTCTAGCTTTTTTGAAATCATTTTTTTTCGTCCAATCATAAACATCTGAACATTAATTTTATTAATTTTTTTTCTTATGTATTCAAAGTTAAAATTGAAAGATTGCAGTGATGAGTGGATGTTTCGTTCTACAGTGATTTGTATTGGTGCATAATTTATGAAGTTCATAATATGAACTGTATAATATTTCTAATAATTGTAGCTTATGAGCTGTTCATTTATAGTGGTTTAGAGAAGTTACTAATGAATTTAGGGCTAGGATTTATATGCATTTGCATATTTTTTTCCTTAAGTCCAAATTGATTGGTTGTCAGATTTGTCCACGATTTGGCTTATTCTAGTTTAAATAAGACCAATTTATTTTTTTTTTTGCATATTTTGGACATAATGCATATAATTGCATATTCATAGATTTTTTTAGAATTCGATATTTTTTAACTAACCTTTTTTAATTTTTATAAGTTATTGTTTATATTTTAAATGGTACTTCACAAAACCCAAAGTTTTTGGTTTATCCGTTGAATTTTCGTAAATATTTAGCATAAATACTACCTATTTTATCTTATAGGTCAGATAATATCCGTTCGTTACCTTATCGTTGGTCGAACGACTGGTAGAATTACTTCTATATTTTTATACAGTGATACAGCACAGAATAATTGTGTTAGTATGTCGTGTGTTGCATAAATTTGTGCGGACGTTTATTCTACATAATTTGAATGGTTTTAATAACAATTAACAGTGTCCAGTACGCCGAAAGTTCAAAGTGAAAGTGCCAAGTAACGTCTAATTAAACTAGTATTTAATCTAATAATAAATTATGAATCATAATAAATAATAATAAAAATTTATTTTTGCATATAAATCCTAGCGCTTTCATTAGTAATGATAATTTATGACGTGTGTAAACACACTATAATGTTATACCTGTATGAATGAAAAACAACGACTATTGAACTCTTTAAAAAAAATCCATTTTAAGCTGTTATAATTAACATTTTATCCATATAATATGTAACCTAATCAATTGTAAGCTAATAACCACGATGTTGATACTGTACCAATAAAAAAAAAAAAATTAACATTTTATTGTTTCGTGAATTTAGTATTTCATGAGCATAATACCTATAATATTTATTTATTTGGTAATTACTTTATATTTTGTTATCGATGCAGTTGGGTGTACCGATACAATGTTAGGTAACGACCATTTATAATATTATTGGATTCAAACTATAGCCTATAGAGTCATAATATGTATTTTCAGAACCAATACGTCTATAATTTATATTTCGTAGGTACGCAAATTTTAGAAATTTGAACCAATTTCGAAAAAAAAAAAAGAAAAAAAAACCTGTGAGAATACATTTTGTTTCATAAATATCACATTAATACGCCTTTTCTGTCTCTTAACCATCGGGAACCAAGTGTAAGGTGCAAAAGGTGAAATATAGAGGCTTGTTAATAACTGGTGTAACAATTATAATAATTATGTTACATGATACCCAAGTATATGTATATATCAGTGTTTCCCAAAGGGTGTGCCGCGACAACTTGAACTTTTTTTTATAAAAAAACATAAAATGATTTTTTTCAAAATATTAAAATATATTATAATACAAATAAAAATAATTAATAAAAAATTTACTTTAAAATTACAAAAAAAAGATATAATTGTAAATTTTAATGTGAAACGTGTGCTTGATGTTGTTTGCATAATAGTTCAATTCTAGGTGGGATCGACGATAAACACACTCGCATTTCTTGTTCAACTGATAAAAGTCGTTCACGTTTCTTATTTTTAATATTTATATTAATATTTTTAATATCTATACGTATTATTCAATAAGTATATAGATAATATTTATCCAAAGTGTGCCGTGACTTATAATAACTAATAATAATGTGCCGCGACGGGAAAAAGTTTGGAAACCGCTGGTATATATACTACATGTCTACACACTTAACATTATGTACGATCAACTGCTGACCAATACAATAATATTAACACACACTCATAATTGTAAGGCCTATGGCCAATACACACCATGTATGGAATAAGTTAGTTCACTGTGTACCTTAGACCTCAACACTCAATAAATATCGAACTCCGTATAACTTCGATACAGTAAAATAGTTGGATAGAATATAATTTATATAGCTTGTGAGTATTATTGTTTGTAAGTGTTTAATATATAATAAAACTTAATGATAACTGAAACGGAATCCTAATTATTTAAATATATTTAAGATCCTGTTATATATATATATCTACCCCTGGCTACGGTTATTATATCTATAGAGTCCTACGACTCTCACTGGATATCTTATATTTAACTGGTCGTTCCCCCGACCACGTTACACTGGCTTTGTTGCGCTTTAGTCGTTTAGCATACATCGTACGAATTCGAAAGAAAAATATAGCAAAAAGGTTGTAGATCCGTGTTTCCCAACTGATAGTCTGCGAGTCTATCATATTTGCAAGTACCAACTTTAATATATTTTCCAATGTGTAAATGGTTTTTCGAATTCAAAATATTCAGCGCTCGTATTTTACTGTAATTTAATTCTATATCCATAATAGTTTAATACATATTAATAAAAATCCACCATAATTATTTATTTCTGTAAATAACATATTATTCCTATATCATATTAGTAGCCTAATAGGTACCACCTAAAAGGCTTTAAATTAAACAAATATCCTACAATCCTAAATATCTATATAACATTTGAATTTTAAATGGAAATTGTCGCGTTTTAAATGGGCTATTAAAATATTATATTTTTAATTAAATATAATGCGATTGTTACTGTTTAGTGTTTTATTACTGTATACACACTTGATCTAATGAGATGTAAATAGTAGAAATATAGATATTACGTCGTGCACCTATATCTACTTCCAATTGACTGCGGTTAGTGGTTTGTTATTACGACGTATTGACATAAAAACACTGTACAATAAAATAAATTATATTCGTTGAGAAACGAACAAAAACTACCATATTTTTATTTTGTTTCTGATTGTGAAATTGTATAATATTTTTTTGTTCTTTTATCTCCGACTAAAATTTTACGATACTGCGTTTTATTACATCTATATGACTACACCTAATTATAGCTCAATTTATATAATAATAAATTAACTAATAAGTAATATTACATTATACTTCAATCGCCACCTGGCAATATAAATAGTAAAAAAAATATCATACTGCACTCTATCGTATTAAACCCGTCAAGGTTTAAGTTGGAAAATAAGATTATTTTATTGTATTATACATTTATTATATATTTATAGTGTTCTCACATAAAAAAAATACTGGTATGGATGGATTTGAAGAAAAAAACTACAGAAAGGAATATAACAATAAATTGAATATATTATAGATTTTTTTTATTTTCAAGAAAAAAAAGATTCTTATATTCATTTAAGAGTATGGTTTAAAATACACTCCGTATGAGGAATTTATTTTTCCCACAAATTAATTTACAACTTAAAAAATGTAATAATGTAAACGTAACATAAATATAAAAGTGGCTATAAATGTGCATTTTATTTAATGTGTATAATATAAAGAAAATATTAGTTATTAAACCTATCTAAATAATAACAAATAGGTAGTTATTAGAATTTAGAAATTATTATATTATAGATAATTAAACATGATAATGGAAGATGAGGTCGAATCATACATTGTTGAATCGATTTCAATAGTCTATAATATAGATTCATTATTATCCAAAACTATTTCATTCTGTTTTAAGAATATTTATAAAAATGAATAATTTTGCTTATTGATAAATAAATATAATATTATAATAAGGTAGGTGGGGTGAAACAGGCAGTTTTGAAACGCTATTAAAAAAAAAACTGCGCAACTTACAGAAATTATATTTATTTCATCATGCCGTTTTATGTATCAAGTTTTAAAATTGACACCAGAAAGATGATGGTCGCCAGCATCGATACATTGATGAAGGTGACTTCTGAAATTTTCTGCCGCATTTTGACACATTTCGACTGGTATATACCGCCAATTCCCTCCTTAATTTGGTTTTTGAGTTCTTCCAAGGCGTGAGGCCGATATTTAAAAACATTTTCCTTCAGGTACCTCCACAAGAAAAAATTACAAATGCTCAAGTCCGGTGAGCGCGTGGGCCACCTCACATCACCCCTCAGAGAGACGAAGTGCGTAGGGAACATCTGTCGCAGCTTCGTCATTGAAACTCGATCAGTATGTGCCGTAGCCCCGTCCTGTCAAAACCAGATGACCCCCATATTTGTTTCTTCCATTAGCTCTTCCAATTGAGGTTCAAAATAATTGTCCAACATGGAAACGTAACGTTGAGCGTTGCCAGTTACGATTTGTCCATTATCCTCAAAAAAATAAGGCCCAATACCCCCAAATTTTTAAATCGCACACCACACGGTCACATATTTGAACGATAGTTGAATTTGAGAAAAAAATAGTTTTAATTCCGCATTAACATTATATTTTCAGTTAAACGGTAAACATTCAAAGAACATGTAAATTCGTATTATTTATAAGTTATAAAAATCAATGATATAGCAGTTACCCTCTGTGATTTCACAGAACATAAAACAACACTATCTTAAAATAACCAAATTCATTTACTCGAGTCTGCGTGCTGGAAAATTATAGAGTTTCTTTCATTAATGTTAGTGATCCGTATAATATTATACAACGCCGTTCAAAATTTGTATAACACAATTCGGGAGGATGTATACTGTATAGCAATTATATAATGTAAATAGGTTATCGCTTATATTATCAGTAAGTACCTATCGTGTATGTTTATCTATTTTTGTTTGTCTTTAAGGTGGATTTTAATATTCGCATTTTTAATTTTAAAATACAGATATTTTTATGTTGGTCATAAATTATAAATGATCAAAAGATTGTATGATAATTTGATTCATTTTTTCGTCTAGAAAAAAATAATTTTTATTCGTCCATTCGTTTTTTTAATATTATGGCTAATATTATAGAATTCTGGCTCAACCTTCATAGCAATAAATCTTATTTTATGGTTTTATTCGGTGATTTTTATTATTTTTGAAAAGAAAGAGAGGAATTTAATCATACAAATTAAAATCAGTATGTCGTTATATTTAAATGTTCTTGATATATACATATCATCCACAAATTGTTTGACCGTCCGTCGTGGTTGTTGCATGTCCCTCGGTAGGCAAACGTAGAAAATAGAAATATTTGATTTTTTACCAAACGAATAGTATTTGGCATGATTTATTATGAAACTTACTAATATAATAACGTAGTCATTACAAATAGAACAATACTATAAAATGTATTCATGTAAATTATACATAAATACGAACGTTGTGAGGGTATTCATGTCACAATTGGTGATCTATTCAAAATGTGATCAATTAATAAATTATGCAATGCATTTGTATATCAATTATTATAGATCATTGCTATTATGCTTAAGTCATTTCTATTGTTACAGTTGTACCTACACATCAATTCAAAAGTACAGAATTGGCCGTCTATTAACATTTAAGTACCTAGTGACCTTATACAAAAAAATGATTTGAGTACCTATTCATTAAAACATATTAAACAATATCTTGTTTGTATACTACTGTGAACTACGCTATATAATGATGAATGATAATGGGTAATATTTCATAATGAGGAGTTCCATGTGTTCCTTGAAGGGTTTTTATTTTTAAATACGGCCAGCAGCATTAAATTGCAGTATAAGACCAGCAATGTTTATAAGTGGTTAACTGTAGTTAAACTTAAATAAAATTATATTTAATTCATATTAAGATATTAAATTCAAAATTAGTTTTCTTAAAAAAAAAAAAAATTATATCACTTGATAAACAACTAAAACAAGGTGCTATTTTAAACGATATTCGATTTGTTTTTAATTACATGGATATAAATACAAAAAACGTTTTTAATTTATGTTGAAACTATTTATTATATTTAGGCATCTAGTTAAAAACAATAATAATATTTGAGATATGGATAATGGATATTAATCATAGTTTTTTGTGGAAATAATGTTTTTGAATGTTAAACATAACGAGTTTTCTTCTTTTTTTATTACTTTTCTTGAAGTATCGCCTTCCTAAAATATTATTGATATTTCATGGATACAGTTGTAGTGAAAAAAAAAAACAATTAGGTTATTTCAGCCTCCGGGTTAGGTATGTAATAATATGACAAACATGCAAATCCGCGCAGTCGAGTCCGATAGTGAGACGAAGTCATTAAAACCAGTGAGTGGAAATGTTTAAGAATTCGTTTGCGGGTGCAGTGAAGGATGGACGACCGACTCTAAAGCGCGCACACAACATGCTTGGGTATACATTATTTTATATTTATCTGCTATACATATATTATATGTATTATATATTTACGCTTTCTGATGTAATGCTGTGCATCGCCGTTATACGACGATGGGTTTAGCGACGTCTTTATGAAACTGCAGTTTTTACTCGTTCTTGGGGACACGTCGTCGTAAAAAAATAACATAAAAATTACGCCCTTTTTGTTGGCCAAATAAAAAGTTACGCAAACAAAACCGGCAGATAACATTTGCAATAATGCGTTTTGTATACCACGTTATGTTACGTATTACGTAAAGACGAATTATTCATGATAGCAAAATGATGATTATTCTATTAATTTAACAAAAATATAGAAAGAATGATTGAATAATACGTATGTTTATGTATATATATATATATATATCATATATTCATATATGTATATGACTTTGTATGTGTAGAGCCCTAAAACGGGCGTATATCAAGCAATGAGACACTATGTCTCGGTACGAATAATTATTAGTGAGAGCGAAATGAACCAAAAACTAATGCATATGCAATTTTTGAAATTTTGTCGTTTGTATCTACATCGAATAAAAAACGATGTAAAATATCGAAATAAGAATTCGAAAAATAAGTGATTTACATGGCTCATATAGGCATAAACATATATGGTACTTGAATATGATATGAAGTGAAGTTTTTTTGCTGTAAACAAAAATATAATTGAACAAAAAAAAAATTATCTTTATCAGGTCCAAAAATAAAATAGCGATGATGTATTACCGATGTGGCGTGATTGTTTAGATGTCGCAAAGATTATTTGACTGCGGTTGAGTTTCGATGCGAACATTAAATTGCGAACACTCAGCCTACTCGATCTTGATGTAACAATATAATATATTATGCACTATGATTCATATTATTAGTATGTATATAAATTTTATAAAATGCACCAGACGAGTTTTCACGTTTTTGTGGAGACGGAGGTACGACAGGTTTTTCAGGTCCATTCGGCCCCTTAATCATCCGCACTTATACGCAATATAATATAATACACGGCGTACATACTTACCTGTATACATGTATTGTTATATATATATCGTTTATAGTTAATTTGTTTTTTCAGCCCATTCGCCCGTTATACCGTCCTTCTGACCGCCGCTCAATTGCAGCATGAATTGCAGACAATTCATATTATATTTTATATATATACGGGATGTGGGTCTTGGCATCGTGGCGTTTGTCTTAGTCGATACTTCCCCCCCCCCCCACGGTTAATAAGTATATTATCTCGAATTGTCCTGTTTTGGAAAACAGTCATAGAGTTCAGAACAATCTATGGTTATTATAAAATCAAGGCATTATTTTTATTATTATTATTTTTTTTTTTTGAGCTAGGAGGGAGGAGATTTAGTCAATCCCAAAACCTAAAAATGTCTACAATGAGACGCGAGCCGCTAAGCTTGTAACTGATATGAGACGGATGGAGACTGGACGAGGACGAACTTCTTATTGGTAAACACCCTGTAAATATAGTTTATCCCCGACGCGGCCGTCACCGACAGTCACTGAAACGTACAGGAGGAGAAATAGCTCACCGAGAAATAGCTATTTCGTCGGAATGTCAGCAAGTCTCCAACGCGAGCGCACGGTCAATTGAATTCTTTCGACGCTGCATCCGACGGTGGTTTTTGCCGAGAACACATAATGTTATATACCTACACACGTTAAATATTTATATATTTATGTATGTGTGTGTTATATGTCCTAAAAGAAAAAAAAACTCATCGCGACGACCAAAGACAAAATCTGTCGGTTATATAACAACTATACAGCAGTCATGCTGCCAGTCTCTGTCGCGTCTGCGAAATGCTAATAATATCTTGCTTTCTTACGGATACGATATATCATCTGTCCGCACAGACTTCTTGTTATTAGAAGCACATAGTAAGCAGAATAGCTCAAATAACGAAAATCTAATTTTGTTTTATTCGAGAAAAAATGTTACAAAATAAAGTTACGCAGAAACTTAATACAAAATCGGCCCGACTTTCGGAAAATAAATTTTGTGTATGCAGCATTATTTCCAGCAACAGATTAACCCAAAAAACGTTTTTTATCCAGAGACAAAACGACTTATATTTAGAAAAATGCATAGTGGGCTGAATGTCTACGATATAGATTGCCTAGATGGTGATACAGTATAATACCCATCAGATATTCTGTTATTGGTTATAATTGTTCTGTACTTTTTATTTTTGATGTATTATTTAAGCTTCGGTAACTGAGACCATTAGCTGTAGGTCGGTTGGTACTGTTGGGTTATGAGACTGTAGGTTTTTGGAATACTTGAGTGCTTTTTACTTTTGTGAGATAAGATATGTAAATATTGACATCAATATATCTACGAGACTTAACAATAAAAACTATGATGGTTCAGAGTATCTTTATGAAAATTAATTTAAAAATCATTGTAGGTTCTAGTTATAAATTGTAAAATTTCTCGGTTAGGTGATTAGTATTTAGATTGTTATTACCTATACATAGCAAAAATATATTTGTATACAATTTACAATTTTTATCGGGAAAGACTGCATAAACAATCTAATCGATCATATTTTTGTCTGCGAAGTAATTACATGGTTATAAATAAATTGTTTTTTTTTTTAAATTTTGATATCTATATTATTTTACCAACCGAGATATAATGTTATATAATGATGAGTTTTCCAAATAATTACTATCTTTGTAGTTACAATTATTGTAACTAATTAACTTCATTGCTCGTATTTAAGCGTTAATTAATACACATTGATATTCTATGCAAAACCAAGCATGATTGCATTTGAAATTTACACAAACAAACATGTCTCATCAGCTATAATATATAGGACAACTTTGACATTTGCACAGCACTATTATAATATAAAATAAACAAGCGAGATACGCCGATACGATAGCATTCTATAATATATCACTATTAATAATAATGGCTGGTGAGAGCACCGTAGGTACCTAATATTTGACCATTTTTGCAAATATTTTCTAGGAGGCGTTGCACAAAAAAAATATTTAAACATGGCGAACAAAATGTCAGAAGCCGAACTTTTTTTTTGTTATTTAATTATCGTTTTGTTTTGACGTATGTAAACATTTTCTTTTTTACTTGATGCGATTATATAAGATTTTTTCTACGACGAAACAAAATTAAATAACTATATGTTTTCGAAAATAGTTCACTATTTCACATTATCCATTTAATATAATACGTGTTTTCTATTCCCGCGTACCATAACACAACGCACATCCTTATATTTCTCCTAGCAGGAGAAACCTTCTATAGGCTTAAGTTACAATTCTCTGACATCCCTCGTCTGTTTGTTGCTGTATTCCCTGCAGGATGACAAGATCATCCATACTGAAATGCATCTGCTCAATATTGTATTGTGTATCCATCTTCGTCGACGATTATTTCCGTCTTCTCATTGATTGCAAGCTCCGTCATTGTTCATCATTTCGATATTGATACAATTTCAAACAAATCCATCTTAACATCAATAATTATTTAATATCTTTAGGCATATTATGTATATTTTATAGCAGCAAGTACCCACGTGACGACCTCTACGTACTCGATCGGTGCCTATCCTCGAAAGCGAATTATCATTTCTTATTACAATATTGTGTTTCTTCAATCGCCATCACTTACCACACTCTATAATTATCGAATACAACTGTTGGTATATAAAGTCATTAGTTTTATACTTATATGTGTGTGTGTATATATATATATATATATATATATTAACAGTTGGTTTGATCGATTTCCGTGCATCGTGCACATGTTTATATTATATTGTAAAACCATGGCGTTTTGAACCGCGTCGGTGTAGTGGACCTAACCGCACGTCGTTGGTCACAACGAAATCATATTAATTTGCATCCAAATTACCCATCAGCGGTGACAAGACTACGCAGTCCAATGTGGTGGCCGTGTACAATTTATATGCACATTTAAGTATGTGGACGTTACCATACATACTGGACATCCCCCGTGAACTATTAACAAGAGATGTGAAATGTATACGTATTGTACCTATATGTATAAAATATTATAATGTAGAAGTATGATATCTATGATATTATAAATAAAAAAAAGTTTTATGTATTCACATTTTTCACACATATTACAAACCATAATATTGTTGTTTTTCATTTGAATCATATATGCAATGTTGATATTTCGAAGAACAGCTTATTGTTCAAGGAGAGGGGTTCCTTGTGTAAAGGGGCTTATGCTCTCAGGAGGAGGGGAGATCGTGAATGAAGTGAGTATGAGACAGATTCCCTTAGTTACAAGTATATATTATATACATACAAATATATTCCAATGTATTATGTACCACCATTCTTACGAAAAATGTTTTTTACGATTTTTGCTTAGATAGGTTTGCGATTGTAAGTTGAAATTTGCGTATACAGTGGTATTTATTAACATGATATTATGTTATTAAAATAATTATTTAATATTATAGGTACTATTTTTCGATATCCAAGTCGTTAGCGAAAACGTATTTGACATATTTTTATAATATTAGAAAACACATCTGTGTAAAAAATATTTAGTTGTAGAACAAAATGCATTGCAGCCATCTTATGAGGACGTTACACCCGCATGTGTTATCTCCGTCTTACACTAGATACCAAATTTTCGTTCGCTAGATTCAATAGTGTGGTGTTAGTTTTGATATTAGAGTGAATTGACCCATTATCAAACTTTTAGGTAAGAACATTATCTGTGTTCTCATGTTGGTTTTTTACGATATTTTAATTTTTAAATGAGTTATGTGAATTTAAAAATATTCACAGCTAACATGCTCATAACATTAATTTTTAAATTCACATAACTCATTTAAAAATTAAAATATCGTAAAAAACCAATATGAAAACACAGATAATGTTCTTACCTAAAAGTTTGATAATGGGTCAATTCACTCTAATATCAAAACTAACAGCACACTATTGCATCTAGCGAACGAAAATTTGCTATGTCGTAGCACGCGTGTAAGACGGAGACAACACATGCGGGTGTAGCGTCCTATTATTATTGTAAATATTTAACAATTAGAAAAAAATGTTTATTTTTGAAAATATTAAAGCAGGTAACATATATTTTAATTTCTTACTTTTTATTCTATAATGTCATTGTGAGCCCACTTAGTGCAAATGTTTCAAAAAAAAAAAATATATATATATAAACATTATATTAAAAAAATATTTGTTTACAATTATTATAAATTATCATAGTTTAAATAATATGAATATATATTGTACAAAAAAACATGACGTATGGTGTACAAATAAATTATTGGATATATTTTGTAATTTAACTTTACTATGTTCTTACAAAAATAAAGAGCTTTAATATAAATAGTATTCGTTTAAAATTAAATAAAAATTGTAAATATTTTTATAAAAAATATAACAAAATTAAATTGCTGGTAGGTACTTGTTATTTATTTTTCCTATCTTGTATATTATATATTAGCAACTTAGTAATACCTGTTAAGTTAAATTTATTTTCAAAATAAAGTTTAAATCAAGTTCATAATATGAAAAAAATTAAAAATTAGTTAATTGCTTAAAATAAAATACTAAATTAACTAAAATAATTGTTATTCATAAGATGAAACAGTAATAATATCGATGAGATTTCGACGCAAAATTATATTACCGCGCACATTGTTTTATTTCGTACACTTGAAGTACGGCAACTATACAATAAGATATATCGTTCGAACGCATCAACCATGTCGTCGGTGCAGTTGAACAAGACACGATCAATCGCACAGATCGCCATAATAGGACTTTTTTTTTCAGAGCATAATAATATATTACGGACTTGCAACCAACTCATTATAACGATTGTCGTTATAACGTCTTACATATTTATATACATTACATATATAATATATATAATATTCTACGGGTCGAAAATAAAACCACAGAAGTATAATATATATACTTATTATTATTTGTTTAAATATCTGCCTATAAATATTTACAATATAAAATGTGATATGTATAGATGTATATTATTTCGCGTATACGTCCAAAAAAAGGGAAATGTCACTGCAGTGTATTTACCTGAGCAAAAAAAAAAAAAAAATTCTCTTGCAGTATGTATATAATGATATGTTTTATAAACGACACCAAGGCTGTCAACCTCGTCTAGTTTGTATGCAAAACCAGCAGTACCTATAACTGCAGCATTACTCCATAACGACAATGGGATTCCAGAATTATCTGCCAGGATCAAGGTTCAATTCCGCATCTCAACAATGGACCACCACTATATTTATGTACACCACAGTAAGACTTACACGACTGCTCTGTTACTACAGTGAAATGGCTGCTATGAAATAATACTGAGATCCGACTTACCGCCACACCATCGCTGTCCGCACTAATATGACCTGGCACAATAAAAACTTGTTCAATTATTATTATTATTACTATCATCATCATCATCGTCGTCGTCGTCCTGAGGGGTTTTTATTCCAATAATATACGCGCGCGTTAAAATATTATTATTATCAATCATTAATGGATCTTTTTTTTAGAATCTCAACGCAACGAGGAATGTATTCGTTTTACAAAACTACGTGCATGATTTGTTTTTATGCCATTGATCGGTTATTTTAGATGGATTGTGATCAGAATTTCTGTTGCTGAACCAGTTCTCGAAAGCAAATGTAGATTTAATTTTCCAGAAGGGATTTCTCTTTCAAAAAATAATACATTAGGAAAATATGCGATACTTCAATTCCTAATTTTTTTTAGAGTTTCACGGGCATTTCGAATATTTTTTATCCAATCGATATAGGTAGTTACGATTAAAGTATTTATTTTGTTTTACACATTTGTTATTTAAAATAAATATGTCCGGATTTTTGCAATATATATACTAAAAATGTAATATTATATATTGATATATCGTTATATTTAGATGGAAACAGGAAAATATTTTTTTATGTGATATAATTATGCTAATAGTCGCATTTGTTTATCATTCGAGTTGTTGCGTGTAGCGTGTTCGAGTTTTGCACAACGCATATAATAGCTGCGAACATTTGCTGATAAAATTCCTATTTAAAAAAAAATTACAGTTTCTGTATTTTAGTAATTTTAATTCGCTGTACCTTATTCTACATTGTATCTGGTTATGATTTTATGTTAATGTTTTCATGAAATTAATGTTTATCTCTATTTTTTTTTTCTGTGATGAACTCTTTTTTTCTGTAGAAGAATACTCGAAGAGTTATTTTATAATATACCCATGAATCATAGTTAAAAATAATTGTTTTGAATTTGTATGTAAATGTAATGCATGCAATGCAATAGGTAGTTATGTACGAGTATTATTAAATATTTATCTAAGCAAATTTAATGTTTTACACTATTGATGAGTAACATATTAATATGAATAAGTATATAAATTACTTGTCATACGATAATACAATGTGACAAAAGCTGTCTATTGCGTATATGTCAACAGATTTTCACATTTAAATCGTTCATCAGTTTTATTATTATTATATTATTATTAATTTTCTTCTTTTGAGGAGGAAGGATAAAGTTAAAATAAATATTAAAAATCAATATTGGCGTATCATCTTCAAACGTACCTATAGGTACTTAAGCTGTCGTGGAAATTGACATTTGAAATTTGATTTAATTCACAATTGCTGAACTGCATTACTTATTCTATAAATGCAATATAGGCACATATAACATAATATACTGTGTAGGTGTTATGTATGCATATATATATATATATATATTATATAGGTAGGTTTATAGTATATAGTGCCTATACATATACGACGGCCGGTAAACTAAACTCAGGGTAATATTTTTACCTATATTTATATATTGTTATAGGTGAAAATGGTAAAATCATTTGGCGTATTGGAATTTTTTTAGTTGTACATAAAAAGGTTTATGACGATTGTCATTGAGTTATTTCTTTCAAAATAATTTTAGATTATGAGTGGAGTGATGAATGTATTGGTTTCACAAAGAAGTGTGTGTGTGTTTTTTTTTGTGTAGGTATAAACCATAAGTAGTCGAAATAATTCTCTGATTTTCGACTAACTATCTTTTCTGGTGAAAATGATAATATAGTTGGTAGTTTAGAGAGATAAGAGGGTTACAAATAAAATCAGGGGTGAAAAAAATTTAAACTTTCACGTTTTTCAATCTTTTATACTATGGATTGAAAATTTAAAATAAGATATCTAATGTATATATAGTTAATACTGTCACCAAAATATCTAAAAATTATAAGTTTTTTTTTTCAATTGATTCTTAATTTGGATAAAAATAGATATTAATTCAACGAAGAATAATGATTTTAGATATTATGTTGTAATTTAAAACTATTATTTTAATATAGGTACCTAGGCTGACTGACCGACCGTCTCCATTTATTGAATAATTTTTCGTGTACAATTATATTGTATCATTGAATTTAAATTTAAATTTAAAACCATCCATTACAGTGACCCTGCACTTGTAAACTCTAGTACAGCAAAGCGGTATCCAACTCTTTTTTAATTTATAGATTTTATATGTAGGTACTAGCGATTACGTTAAATTGTCAGCCATCACCTTTGATCGATGACTTGGATAACAATAATAATAATTATTCAATCAAATATATAAAGATATGCATCCCTATCATTTAAACTTATCTCTGTATTTAATCATATAAATGTCTTAACCTTTTTGTAACTAATGTCCTTTGCTGCCGATTTAATTTTTTTTCGAGATCAATAATAATAATAAAAAAAAAATTATTATGGATGATGGCATTAAAGTCTCGTTTGAACGGTTTAGTTAATTTGATTTTTCCGTCGTATTAATTACGTAAGTATTCGATTATTAGTTTAAAATCTAAATTCAATTAGTTTATTATTTAATCTTGATCTATATAGTTGTACATGTTTAATTATATGTAAAGGGAGTAGGAGAATTATTTGTAATAATTCCAGACCAAATTCCTGCAGGATGTACGCCTGGGCCTCAGCAATTCCAAACCTCCATTTATTATTTATTTATTTATTTATTTTTTATTAAAATCTTGTCCCTCGTGATATGAGTAGGTATATAGAAAAATATCGTATTTTACTTAAATATATTTATGACTGCCGTTCGTACGTACCTATAATGCTGCTTAATATTATTTATGTCATAACAATAATATACATATCACTGCGGGAATTTACGTTGAAATAATATTATTGTACTTTGAGTTATGCATTTTGGTTCCAACGTTTATTATAATATTATAGTGTTATTCCTTTGCGCACCGATGCGTCGGAGCTTCGCGTATAGTACAATATCATAATAATATTTTGATTCAATGTAACGTGATGGTATAGTGTAATATCGGCCTACGGTAACGTATTATTATTGTATAACGGATCAGATCGAAATGTGATAGTAGGGCGTGATATCGTTAGAATTTTCCGTCTCCGTTTTATTAACCCATTCATAAATAGTTATACGATAATATATTATATATACACATTATGCATGTACTACATTATATGTATGTAAGTAAATTGGAAATTGTCAACTGGTTAATATTTCACCTGTTTTTTTTCTTTTGAAGGAGGAGATTTAATTCACTTTTAATAAGGTCATAGGTACTAATTACTAGTTTTAAGATAGTTTCAAAAAATTAAAACATTTTAAAATTGTAATAATTGTTTATAGTAAAGCTTATCGTACAAACTACAAACTACACCAAATCACTTTAACTTTTAAACTAAAACATTTTAAAATTTTACATTTTTATGGAATAGGTCAGTTCATAATAGTTAGGTACTCATCATTATTCATATTTTCTATAGGTAATTAAAAAAAAAAAAAACTTAATAACAACTCTGTTTTATATTATATTATATTTAAATTTTAAATACTATATCGTGCGCCTATACTCTTATTATAATTATTTTATGAATATACATTTTCAAATATTTTTATAAATTAGATTTAGAATTCATGATCCGCTTACACTAGCATAAAAGCTTTACAAAATAATTAAAATCTTGTTAAATATTACGCTACTTAATTTTTTTTTATCTCTTATTTCATTTTTAAAAGCTCAAAATTAACCTTAAAAATTAATTTAGGAAAATAATGAATTAAATACTATTATAATATATACTTAAATTCTGTTATGTAAAAACAAATACATAATATTTAACTTGCTAATTAAAATAGGTATACTTTAGTTTTTTCACTTTAATTTTAGCGAATTCGTAACAATTGCAGTTTACAAGTTGATTGTTTTTGCTGTTGTTTTTTCAATCATCAACACATTAAAAGGTATACCTATCAAAATCTTAATCTTAGTAATGTAATATATAAAGGTTTTTATTTTTTTTTTCGAATTTTTAGTTTAATTAATTAAAGTTTATAATTTTGGAGCCCAAATACCTATAAATAATAAGTTTTCTTAATTTATGTTTACTAGCTAAAACTTAATTTATAATGTTTGCATAGTATTATGTTTCAGTACTGTATATATAATATATGAACATTCTATATCTAATGTTAAACTAAGCAGTAAGATTTAACAAACATTTTGAAAATCGTAGGTAGTCGAATATTAAGGAATTATAAATAATTATTTTAATGGTTTCAGTACATTTTCATTTCTGACGTTAGGTTAAAAAGTTAACACAATAGATTGAAAGGTTTTGTAATATTATTTCTTCCGTTAATTCCAAAATATTTGTCGTATTTTGCTCATATTTTCTCGTAGCACATGCATTGTGTACAATACGTATTCTTTTTCAAATACTTCTTTGAGTTAAAATAATAGTTATACTATATAACATATATGCACTAGCCGCAAGGTAAACATTTCGAGACAACTGGCGTCGCGAATAGTGCCTTTTAGACAAACGTGTGTTTGATGTCGGCCGCCTGTACAATAATGGTGTCTAAGAGACATAATTTAACGTCCAACAAAAATATTGACATTACGGCTTTGGACTTATGCCAATGTACTTAATAATAATAATAATAATAATTTATAATCGAAAATATATTCCGATGAAAAATAATGATTTTTCTTTTTAATTTTAACAAAAAATATACAGTCTGTATACAATAAGGATATATGATATAATATTTTAAAAATAATGATTATTATGAGAAAATCATTATTTTCGTCACGTATTGATGTCTTCAAAAATATAACGTTATTTTCGCGTATTATATGATTAATAGACAACTATAGTAATATTTCAAACTATCGATGATTTTTTTTTTTTTTTTTTAAAGGTTTACAGGCTTCAACTGCTATGGTTATTAGCTGACATTTATTTTTTTGAGAAAAATAGGAAAAAAAAAAGATTACAATATTTGATTAATTATAGGTTATTATCGATAATCTAGTAAGTTTTTTAAGACATTTATCGTGCATCAAACATTTCTAGTAAGTTTTCTTTAACTAAATAATAATATCATGCACGTTCATATAAAAATATCCATTGATTGGTTAATTGTAAAAAAAATAAATCCTTAAGTACTAAACCGTTTATAATTTTAAACAAGTTTATATAATATTGTAATAAACAGGGTTAGGGACTAAATGAATTTGCATATTTCAATTGTAATATGGTCCGAAATAATAGATAAGGGAAATAAAAAGTACTTTTTAATGAAAATAAATTAAAAACAATTATTTACAAGAATTAAAAATGTCATAAAAACTGAATTATTTATAAATATATTTATTTATTTTTTTGGACAACTAGTATTTATTTTGATATGATTTAAATTTTTTGTTTGATCAGCACATACATTTTAACCGAGAACTTAACACCAAACTTATTTCTATCACTATGGCGTACCTATACCTTAGTAAAAGTTGTTTAAAATAAATATGAAGTTATACTCGTATATCATCATTCAATTTTTGTCATTTGATAATAATAATTGATAGAGAAAACTGTCGATTAGTCTTAACATATTAATACAAATGGGTTATGGACATCTATTATTATTGATTATGTCGTTGATTGAACAGTTATCATCTGTAAATAATATTATGATGTATAGCTAGATATTACGTTTTACAAGGTTGTGTATGTATGTGTACTGCGTGCATATACGTATGTGTGGATATAGAAAACTCGTAATTTTTTAAACTTAATCACGCTGACAAGCATTCAAAAAAATAAAAATAAATATTCACAGGCCAATTAAATCCAAAATTAATTTTCAGGTGCAGCAAATGCACCAATAACAGTCGTAACCTAACCTTTTCATACCGTACATAAAAATTTTAATTGAATTCAGAACCTATTCTTTGTTTAATTTATCACTAAAATTTACTATTTATACAATTTTGTAACACAGTAAATCATTATAATGATATAATAATTGTAAGAGATAGTTAAATAATTGTGATATTTATTTTGACGAAAATTTAAACACTTATTGTAATAAAAAAAATATTACCTAACTACACATATTATTAAATTTGAGCTATATTGATTTATATAGTAAAAATTGTGAAAACATTAATTTTCTAAGATCAACAATTTGTTTTTTAGTACAAAGATCCTAAACAAATTACATGACTTGAAACATTGTATATTACACATTTTAAATAATATGATTTCGGTTTTATTTTACAGGTAATGCAATATAATTGTAATTGACTTTTAATTCTGGAATAAAAGTTTATCGGACAACGTTGCTGTTAAACATAATTTCACGTAAAATAATGTCATTGTTTTGAGAATGACTGGTCGTACATTATAATAAGTCACTCAGTACGTACGCTGTTCAAAATGTTCACCTAACTCCGTCAAACGTTACACATTTGTGCATGTAAGTAAGTCACTGAGTTTCAACGCAGTTATCCTTCTATTGTTTTACAATTATTAATTTAATATTATTTATAGTATTATCAATAATAATTTATCGTTATCTATAAAATAAACTTATGTGCGTATAGGACGAATCACTTAACATGATTGAGAGTACGCATCGCCCGCTGTCACTAATTCCCGGATGGGTGACCACCCTGCTTCTCAGCGGCAACTAAATCCTTGCCATAAATGCACATGTTACAAACGAACCGTTTTATCTCTAACACACTTATAAAAAAAAACCTACTAATATAACCATTCAACGACATGATATTTTGATTCCTTAAGTAGGTTAATAATAATAATAATAACAAAAAAATATTATGATGAAACATTGTGTGTTTGCCGTATTTAAGCTTGTCGAAAATTTAGTAACCTGTGCTCTTCAAGGCCTATTTATTTACGGTTTTTATAGTTATATTATAATTAAAACTTGAAATTATCATTTATTTTAGCTGTTAAAAATAGGTTGCAGACATTTTCATCCACGTACTTAGTGAAAATACCATATTATACCCCATAATCGGTTATAATATTTTGAATCGCATGATATTATATTTGTATACTGTACATATAGTAATGCCATAATAATTTATAGCTAATATAGGTAGGTTTAATATATATGTATGAATGTCTGTTTAACAAAGCTGTGTCGTAGATGGAAAACAAAAACAAAACGATAAACAGCCAGAGACCCAGTCTTTGCGTTTATGTAGTATTATTTAGTATTTATTCGGGATACAGCTTGCAGCAGGAAAGGCGGTTAACTGCACTCTCTTGTATGTTAGTGATGGTGTGTGTGTGTGTGTGGGGGGTAAGGGGGGGGGGGTGGTGTAAGCGGTTAATATAATATAAATTCGATAAGAATCCGTGTACAAGTGCGTCTCACAATCACTCGGCAGTTTGTTCCTTGTTCGAGTTAAGTCTACGAGCAGTTGTATAGTCGCTGTTGTTATACGGCGGCAGTAATAATATTTAATATTTATATAGTACGTATATTATTATACATACCACGTAATCCAGCGCAGCGCATAACACATAAATTCCAAAACTCTATATATTCACTCACTGTGTATATATATATTATAATTATACGGAAGCCTCTGCTGGGTGAATATATTTGTGTGTGTAGGTATATATATATTATATATATATACAATAAGTGCCAGCAGGAAACTACGACAATTTCCTATTTTAAATGATTCAGAAATACAAACGCTTTAGGGCCGTCACGGTTTTTCACGCGACCACGCTATCGCTTCTGTAGTCAACTCCTCGATGTTTGTCGGTAGTCCTGTTGTAATCTTGTAACAATCGTTCATAAGAAATATGTAGGTATTAGACAAAGGTCGGCAACTCTAAGTCAATGGCAGTTGAATAGAATATCATAATCTACGTTGAAGAGAATTTCGATAGTATGGTGAAAAGTATATATGAGCCATTATGTGAGCGTCTGATTGGTGGAATATATTTTTAATTTTTTTTTTATAGAATTTTGAAAATTTCGATTGTGTGTAGTATTTGTTGACACATCGGTTATTGCAGGTTAGATAGAAGTTTGGAACATAGCTTTCAAGCATTTCGACGATTTCGGTTTGATAGTTTTTGGCTATGATCTATGATTGTAATTTCCTTTAGTCAGTGTATAGTTAATATATCATAAATATTATTAAAGGATCATACACGCGTCGAGGCCTACATTATATTTTGGACAAACAAGACCATTTTTTGATCGGATTTGAAAGTTGGAGTATCTAATTATGTTGGGTGTGAATTAAATCAATATATGTACCTTATCTAATATCAAATTATTCCAAAAATATTGAAAACAATATTACAACTAGCTGATAAGTACCTTGTTTGGTGTATATTTTAAAATGATATCATATTATTTATAAGTCTAGGTTAATCTGAATAATTTTACATTTAATACAAATTAAGCTATTACATTATATTATCGTCACGGAATTTATGTTTCATTTTAACTTATTATTAGGCACAATTAACATAACCTACATTCCCGTATGTAATACATTTACCACAAAAATTAAAAACTAACATCGATCGTATCCATCATCATAACAACTACCAAATTCTATATTTTTTCTGTATCCAAGAAAATATTCAATACAATATAATTCGAGATAACTAAAACCTCGAGAAATCGAATTTTTTGTGCCCCTTGAACTGTTTATAAGTTGAATATTTTAGGGATAAATCATTTTTAAGTCAAATCAACTGGTATTTGCTCCATGATTCATGTTTTCAAGACTTGACTACCTACATAATATAATTGTGGCTAGGGACTTCAGGCCCTTAAAAATCTTAAAATAAGCATGTATTTATGCCCCGAAGACTCATTAAATGTTTTATTAAATATGCATTAAAAAAAAAAATCATAGGTATTAAATAAAAACTTATCCAATATACATCCAAGCACAATATAACATTATTATATCGATTTATGGTTTCACCAAATCAAATTACTCGACTTTTAGCCAGAGCAACGACTCTCAACTATATCCTGTGCGGAATACAGATGGTGCACAACAGTATATGATATGATATAGTATCGAGTAGTTTCGGACTGAAAATGTATAATACGGTTATCGGGCCTTATGCGAGCATGCCGGGTGAGCACGTTCCGTTGTAACTGAATATTTGCATGGAAATTCAAAAGCAGTAGCACTACCTATATATTATTGTATTACAATATTGCAGATATAGGTGAAATAGTATGACACGAATGACGAGGTTGTTCCAGTATGGAATATATAGTATGTTATTATTGAATTGCGTGAATTTTTCCCCAAACATCAGTAAAAAAAAAAAAATAACATTGGGGGCACCAACTTCACGTAGTTCCACTCGTTTGTGACTTAAAAATATATAGTAGGTATCACTAAATTTTCAAACAATCTGTGAATATCTCAAATTGATATTCAGAATTCATAAATTATTTCTCATTCCAACATAAAAGAAATATATAGGTAAAAGTTCAAAGATGGGAGTGGGAGAGTGGCTTTCATTTAGACGATCTTTATTTATACCAGACTAAAAATGCTTTAAAATTCTGAAAACCTAATTCCAAATTTAATTCATCATTTTCAAATAGATTGGTCGGGGTATACGATAGTGGAACTTCACTCACTTTCATTATTATTGCATGTGTATCGGATTCTCGGATACCTATGACGACCATCGGATAGACGACGGTGATGTGTACAAGATTTAGATAAATCAACATAATGACTATAATATGACCTTTTATTCTTAATTTTATCATAATTGACAGTGTCAGAATTTATGAAATATGTTATTCATTTTTGGATGCTGTCACAGTATTATTGTTATGACTCTTGTCTACTAACAAAACAAACAGTAGCTAACCGCATATATCTACCAAAATTGATTTACAGTTACTGTGTTACCATAATAGATATTATTACTATAATGGGTTAAAGAATGTAGCACTTGCTATTATATCCATTGTTTTATATAATTTCGGCATTCACGAGTCAGGACATAGTTTTTATTGAATTTGGCAGTGTAATATATTATTTTATATTGTACTAGGTGCCCGTGATCCGTCTACAAACAGATAATATTATAATTTACGCTTGCTTCTCGCGGTTTTTGATAGTGTTATAGCAGAAGTATTCGATCAAGTATCATATCGTCTCCATAATAACGCATTACGTATTATACATGGTATATTGTTTTAATGTATCCAGTCGACTGGTGGAAGAAATATTTATTATTAAATAATTACTATTAATCAGAACTAATTTTTTCCGCCATACACGTGCGACTTATAAATTAAATTTGAAATCAACTTAAAACTTTCAGATGGTTTTCAGACCTTGGATGAGTTGACGTCTACCACCCACCATCTATGTGTATTTGTATTTTTATAATGTCAAATAAACGATGGCGGCGCGGCGCCGCGGAAGCAATGCGAAAGCAGTTCCCGCGGCGTCGTCGGTTCAAAACTGGGGGGAAAAAAAGACTATCATTACCCATATTGGACATACTGAAACAGTGAAACAATTAATTTATATCATGTATTATAGTACGGCCAGCGAAAAATGAGCCGCGATACCAACGCTCTGGGTGGCCGAATTTCGTTAGGGCTTCTACAACTATTTGCCGCGTACATTAATTCCAAACATGTTGTTATATAGCGCGCCAATAGCTTCAAACGGAGAACCCCTGATTACACTAAAATGCACCACTAGTAACGTTGCCGTCGCGGCTCATTTTTCGCTGGCCGTACTATAGTGTTAATGTATGAAATTCAGTAATTCAATAATGTAACTAGTTATTCTATAGAAATACGGGTACTTTCAGTTAATGAATCGAAATATCGAATGAACCCATAAATAGGTACATACTTCAACTAATTATTCTACAATATACTAACTAGATATTTTATAAACTAACAATAATGGTTTAGTTAATGTATTTAAAAACTATTGTTGAATCTACCTATACCGCGTGTCCCAAGAAACAGGGTAGGTACACTTTGTCACTCATTACCCTACAAATATATTTCAATTATGTTTGCGTTACGGTATTTTTAAAAATCTTATTAAATTTGAATATTTATTTTATTTATTTTTTCACTAATCATATTATTCCCTTCTAAATACGTCATGTAATCAAAATTATTATTATTAATTTATAAATTATTTTCTATTTATTAATTATTATTTAATTTTATTGCTACACATTATGAAATAACAACACGTAAATAAGTATTTTCAGGAAACGAAATTCTAAATTTCTATTTTATTTTTTTTAACTATACTATAGATTTTTATTTACAATTTAATTCACATAAACTACAAACATAAACTTACAATTCTACACAACGAAGGGACTTATCTAATCCGGTCCCAGTCATCTACCTAGCAGTATAAATAAGGAATCTCATTTTTCATTTTTCTACCAACTAGATTGCATAAGCTGGTTCTATTTTAAACCCCTAAATATCACTCAAATATTCCACATAGTCCACAATACACTGAAATTTTTCAAGTGTCAAATAATCAGAGGTACCTAAGTTTGGCGGATTTTCCAAATCTTCCCAAAAATGTTATTTAATAAAAATAGAAAAACAATTTAATAATCAGGCTTTTTTATTGGTTGTCTTATAAGTGCCCGGGCCTTAAATGCCTCTAATCTATGTTACCATATAGTCATATGAAACTGTACCTACACCAATAGTTTGGTAATTACAATATATTTAGTAGTCGATACTCGATAGACACTCGAAAGTCATATGATATATATTATATAATATATACATAATATATGATTATTTTATTCATATTTATATCATAATATAATAAACACCCCATTATTACGTGAATCACACAGACATTATAAGTGGCTCGACGATTCACGGATCCTATTATATTGGACATAGTAAGATATTTTATAGATAATACAACACGCCAGTCTTGTATTATTGTAGTCATAATCAAAATTTTTTATATTGATTAATTATAAATATTAACTAAAAGTATAGATATACATATAAATATCTGAACATTGATATTGTTAAAAAAAAGTTCACTTTATGCATCAAAATTAAACGTGTTATAAAAAATGCTATTTGATATTCGTATTGTATTTCTCAGTAGTATCATCGTTTTTATCAGCCTGGAGACGTCATGTCGATCACTAGAAATACGTATACACGCACACTGCACCCGCCCGTCCAAAATGTGGTGGGTTATATGGGTTTTTCCTCGTGAACTCGGAATTAGACGACGAGGGTTGATTCGTATGGTCATCAAATGCAACGAAAATCGTTGAGAATACCTAACGAGACGTGTAAGAGAAGAAAAAACAAAAACAGTTGAACACTGCGGAGCGAGTGGCAAGCTCATGATTTCGAAGACAATCAAATTAATGATTAAAGAAGAAATAAAATACGAGTATTTCGATACCCAGCCGCCGGCAACGGTCGTTTACCTTATACATTATACGTATATTGGGCTGGTAAACTCTGCTGCTCACACGTGCGATGCACTCGTAGATTGTGTTTAGATATTTTACGGTCTACACCTATTTGTTGGCGGAATTTTTGTTTTTACAATCCTCCGGTTTTGAGGAATACCCCAGTCGACACCGTTTATACATTATTTTATTTTGATATTATATATTAACGGATCTACATATAGATACGTATAGAAAATAACATATAATTATTATATTGTATATTATTACATTGTATAATTATTATTACGATATTGTAAATATCGAATAAATATAAATATATATATCTTATAAATAGGGTGGTTTCTGGTGTGCGTGAAAACTCTATGATATTTGTAATCAGTACCAGTGAACCGCATATCACTCGTTTACCCACAATAATTATGGTGTATATTTATTATGATATAATTACAAACATAATAATAGTCTGATGGTTATGTACCGTGAATTATTTTTTAAAACTTTTATTGATGTATACATTTAAATCCAAACGAGTAGTTTCTGAATTAATAAACTTTATAATAGTTTATATTTGGGATAAGGATATAAGTATAACCCATGATTATAGGTTTATTTTATATCGAGCGCCAAAATGATATTAATGTATCGATTCATTTAGCTTATGTTTTAAAAAGTTTTCCAAGTATCTAACTATTACCTATGATAAGTGCTAATAATACACTGAATATTACTTCTTCAATATAATTTGATATTATCGTACTTAACAAATTACAATGCATTTAAATGTGATTAAAGATTTACAGTAAATAGGATGGTTCTTATAAAAATAAAAGTTTGTATCGTATCGGGCTAAAAAAAAAATACAAAGTAGGTATTGAGAATATTAGCCAAAAAGCTCCAAAAGTTAGAAGTTGAAAAAATCCTTTATCAAAGGAAAAATGGGGGCTTAACATGCTTACATACTTAGAAAGTCATTCTGTATTATACATAATATTACTTCCGTGCAAACCAATAATGTTATTAAGTTTTCTTTTTTCTATACCGCAATCACTCGTACGTATTACGACTCTTGAACAACATTCTGATTTAGCCTACTACAATTTCGGCACTGTGCAGCCAACGAATAACTCTGCTAAAGTCCGCTGTTTCTCTAAAACTTATTTCCTATGTATAACATTAATATGTAAATATAGGTGTTTTCGACGTTTTGATATTCTCTTTTAAACAAAGTAGAGCTCATTCGAACGGAAAGATTAACTACACACACACATAATATAGCTTGGTGGAACTAAGTTATCCGACATTAAGTCGTTTTTTGTTTTTGTTTTTTTTTTTTACCGAGAATTATTTTGACGATTATCGGGAACATTTTATTTTATGGCTGTAAATGAGCTATTGCACGCGTTAATACATAATTCATTTAGGTATCTCACGTGACGAATCTCGTTGTTTGTTTTTGTGAGCAGCAAAAAAGTCCGACGGATATTATTTAATATATACTGTATAGCTACATTTTGTCCTTGGATAATAATAATGAATCGATTGTGTGTGATCGATCGATTGATCGAATGCAAGATTCGATTTCTCCGAGACCAAATGAAGACAAATCTTCAAGTTGCTTATTCTATAGCGGCGTCCCCGGCTTCCAGGATTGCAACCCAATTATTTTTTGGTTTTAGTTTATTTAATTTTTCATGTTTTTTTGACTATAGCAAGTCTGATAAAAATGTATTTTACTCACGATTTTTATTTATTATTTATAAATTCGATTTTGTTAATCTGATTATCTTTTAATTGCACCATTTTAGTGGATGTTTCTTACCTTATTATATTTATTCTACGATTATTTAAAAGAGTAGTTTAAAAAAAAAAGCGGGTAAGACGTGGATGTCGCTCTGCTGTACAGTATAGGTTACTGTTACTGTAATGGATGGGATTAAATTTGAAAGCAATGATAGGTATCATTGTATACGAAAAACGATTCTGAACGGAGATGATCTGTCAATCTAGGATATGATATAATTTAAATATTGTCATATATTCTATTTTGAAACATATAAATTATTTTTCAATTAGGACGCATTTTGAATAAGGCATGGTTAATCAATTTTTCCAAAAACATTGCATGTAGTTATCATAATTCATAATACCTTATATTATCATAGATTTACGAATACCTGGTTTGAGGATAAATCGTTATCATTACGCTATTTCATAAAAATTTAAAACTCAAACGCTCAAAACATTTTTCCTATAATGACGCTTCAAATTTTCTCTATACCTATTTGAATCAAAACTTATGGAAAACTTGGTATTAAATTTTATAACCTTAGATATAAATACAAACAATATTATGAATTTTGAACTACAAAATAATTTGCAAATATTCATGGTTTTAACGAATTTTTGTCAATATTTAAAATTCAAATGCTAATAAAAATTTAATTTGAATTTCCGGTGGACATTTTTTTGTGATAAAGATTGACAAATTTGTAAGGAATCTTGTATTAAATTTTCAAAGCTTAGATTTAAAAAGAAAATTTTTTATGAATTTCTAGCTTATAATAATTTGCGAATTTTCGTAATTTTTACGTATTTAGACAAAATTTGAACTTTAAATGCTTATAAAAAAAAAAATGTGACTAAACATTTCTTGATTTTTCAACTGCTATTTTAAAAATATTTAGGGAGCCTTGTATTAAATTTTCAAATCTTAGGTATAAAAAGAAAATTTTTTATGAATTTCTAGAATAAAATAATTTACGAATTTTCGTGACTTTTACGTATGTTGTCAAAATTAAAATTTGAATGCATGTAAAAACAAATGTGGCTATATATTTTTTTATTTTTCAACTGCTATTGCAAAACTATATTATGAGCCTTGTATTAAATTCTCAAATCTTAGAATTAAAAAGAAAAACTTTTATGAATTTCGATCTAACATAATTTGAATATTGCCGTAATTTTTATGTATTTAGTCAAAATTTGAACTGTAAATGCTTATAAAAAAAATTTGTGACTATATATTTCTTTTATTTTTCAAATGCTATTGTAAAAATATTTTAGGAGCCTTGGATAAAATTTTCAAATCTTAGATATAAAAGGAAAATACTTGATGAATTTCTAATTTAAAATTATTTGAAAATTTTCGTGATTTTTATGTATTTTGTCAAAATTCAGACTTTGAATGCTTTAAAAAAAAAAAATGTATTCATGTATATTTCTTTTATTTTTCAACTGCTATTGTAAAAATATGTTAGGAGCCTTGTATTAAATTTTCAAATCTTAGATCTAAAAAGAAAATTTTTTATGAATTTCTATCTAAGATAATTTCAACATTGGCTTAATTTTTACGTATTAAGTCAATATTTGAACTTCAAATGCTAATAAAAAAAATTGTGCTTATGTATTTTTATAATTTTTTAATTACTATAAGAATAACTTACGAGGAACTTTGTATTGCATTTTCAAGAATTTTGATAGGGCTAAAAAGTTTTTATCGAGACTTCAAAAAAAAATTTTCAGACAAATTGAAAATTTCAGTCGTCTATAAATATCTCAAAAAAAGTCAAAACATTTTGAAAATCAAATCATGTAAAGAAAAAACCAATCCTAATAACTGGTAAAATTTTCAAGTATCTAGGACTTATACTTTTTATATAATAACTAATATTTAAAATCGTTTCAGGATAAGTCGTTATCGTTACGCTATTTCGTAAAATTTAAAATTCAAACGCACTTAAAATTTTTCCTATAATGATGCTTCGAGTTTTCTCTATAGCTACTTGAAGGAAAACTTATGGAAAACTTAGTGTTGTATTTTTAATCCTTAGTTATAGTTATAAACGCAAAAAATTTTATGATTTTTCAACTTCAAAATTACTTGCAAATTTTCGCGTTTTGGACTGATTTCGTAAAATTTTGAACTATAAACGCTTATTAAAACAAATCGTGAATTACGAATTTTAATTTTTTTTAGCTACAATAAGAACAATTCATAAGGAACCTTGTATTAAATTTTCAAGTTTTTTTGGTCGCCTTTTTTTTACCGACACTTAAACAAAAAATTCTCAAAAAAAGTCAAAAATTTTTGAAAATTAAACTGTATATAGATAGCACTACCATAAATATTTGGTAAAAGTTTCAAGTATTTACAGTGATTTGTTTTTGAATTACAACCATACAAAAAAATCGATTTGGTCGAAAACTGATTTTGCGTAAAAATTCCCGTTTTTCTCGATTTTTTTGAAAAATGTTGGAAAATGTTTACTTTTGACCTCTATAATGCACCAAGGATCTTCACTTTTACATCAGAAACCACCCCCAAAGTTTGAAATTGGAGTATTATGTCGACTAGTTAAGCTGTACACACACACAAAAAAAAAAAACACACACATCATTGTTAAATCAATACATTATTATTACTCCGTTCAGAATCTGTCTTGTTCACAAAACATAATATTTAATTTTGAGCGATTTAATTGTTATAATTCTTATGAGATTTCAATTTTTGTAGAAGCTTAATAGTATTCAAATAAATATATCGGCTCAAAAAACTGACAATGAAAGAAAAAATTAGAATGTTACAAGACAAATAAAGCTTAGCAACCATGTAAATTTACAAAAATCTCATAACTATAATTACTTAGTTTTACAAATCAAGAATAATTAAGTTTATTTATATTTAATTAGTGAATAAGTGATAAAGGTGACATTGCCAAAAATCGAAAAAAAACATTTAAATGGACGATCTTGACAGTAGCCAAAAAATACGCGTGGACAAAACAGAATATCCATGCAACGTGTGTAACAATTCGTTCAACAGTGAAAGCAAACTATCAATACACCCTCTGAAGCACACAGGGGAGAAAACGTACCAGTGCGAGATATGTGACAAGTCATTCAATCAAAAAAGCCACATGACTATACACCGACGGACACACACAGGGGAGAAACCGTACCCGTGTGACATATGTGACAAGTCATTCAGCGTAAGGAGCAATTTGATTGTGCACTTGAGGACGCACACGGGAGAGAAACCGTACCCGTGCGACATATGTGACAAGACATTCAATCAAAAAAGCCACATGACTATACACCGACGGACACACACAGGGGAGAAACCGTACACATGTGACATATGTGACAAGTCATTCAATGAAAAAAGCTCCTTGACTAAACACCGACGGACGCACACAGGGGAGAAACCGTACCCGTGCGACATATGTGACAAGTCGTTCAGTGTAAGGAGCAATTTGATTGTGCACTTGAGGAGGCACACAGGGGAGAAACCGTACCCGTGCGACATATGTGACAAGTCGTTCTGCGTAAGTAGCAATTTGATAGTACACTCGAGGACGCACACAGGGGAGAAATCGTTGTCGTGTAACATATTTGACAAGTCGTTTAATCAAAATTGCCATCTGGCGACTCACCAGCGGACTCACACAGGAGATACCTAAGCAATACCTGTTAGATATATATGACATTCAGTCGTAGTGATAGTTTGACTATCCATATTCGACGTACAATTGAGACAAACCTAACCTTTATAATTTTGTGACAAAGCATTAAATCAAATCTACTATAATTGTTCATTTAAAGTATAAATATTTTAAGTAAAATGATTTGTGTTAATAACTAGTGAGATATTAGTATGGGCAGTAGGGTGACTTAAAAACAGTCAGTTTTAGATTAGTACAGTACAAAAACAACAAAATGCTAAACAGACCGTATTGGTAGATATATTATTGTTTATTGATTTTTACTTGTTAAAATTCGACTCAGGTTGAACCTTATTTTTCGGTGTCGAACCAAATATTGTCAAAGTACTGCCAACCCGAACCGAACAGAATTATTAACAACATTTTTTATCACCCTTATTGGTAGAACCACTATCAACTTTTGATTTTCAAATGGTAACATATAATTAAAATATCATGAATTAATAAAAGCATTTTTTTTTCATGAATTTAAGCGTTACATTTTTATTTTTCGTTGATATTGGTCGCAGGGTACAGCTCTTTAAATTATTGGTGGTTGGAGGAGGTGTTATATTCAGTAAATGTGGCATCGTTCATTATATTTCTACATTTCTAAAGACTAGGACCTATAACTGATAAATTATTTACCGTTCGACCTAATATGTAACAATATTGATAACTGTTCTAGTCGATAAGCTAATAAATGATCACGGTTCAAAGTACAATAGTAATCTTAAATTATTTTTATTTATTTTGTTACCTTATACTCAACGATATTGAATTTATCACCAGCTCCTGGTCTTAACAATTATTGGGAAAATAATAAAAATCACCAATACCTCGAGGAGCTGTATCTCGCAAACCAATCAACAAAAAATAAAAATGTTAACACTTGAATTTATGAAGAAAAAAAGTTTTATTGATTCATGATATTTTTATTATATGTTACCATTTGAAAATCAAAAGTTGATAGTGGTTATACACAGATAAATATAAGGGTGAAAAAAATTAATATATACGGTTTTAGAAAAACATAAACCTAAAAGTTAAATAAAAAGCTGGTAAGTAGTGGATGTCGCTCTGCTGTACAGTTTTTGAATTACAACCATATAAAAAAATCGATTTGGTCGAAAACTGATTTTGCATTCCCGTTTTTCTGTCATTTTTTTTTTGTTTTTCTCGATTTTTTTTAAAAATGTTGGAAAATGTTTACTTTTGACCTCTATAATGCACCAAGGATCTTCACTTTTACATCGGAAACCACCCCCAAAGTTGAAATCGAAGCATTATTTCGAGTAGTTATACTGTACACAGACACAAAAACATTTTTTTTTTTTTTTTTTTAGGAAGGGGTGTAAATATGATAACACATCAATAACAATTAATTATATTATTAATATATTTACACGTTTTCTATAATGTGGTTCTATCCGTGTATATAGGTCCTATATACCTACTGGCTATAGCTACAAATCAACAACATTGTTTTACATCGTTAGTATTAATTACACCTACATAATAATATGTTTTAATGGCTACAAATATACGCAATAGTTTCTATAATATTATACATTCAAAATAAAACAATTGATGGTAATAGCATTTGTCGTGACTAATTTCGGAACTAATTGTTTGGAAAATGACAAAAAATACATTACTACACAATATACCTTTGAATATCGCAATAATTGTCATGTCACTGACAACTGTATCAAATACTGCAGTCATATAGGTTACATCGACCCACTTAGTTGGTACTTATACCTAAGTAGTATATGTTTATGTATGTTCCAAGCAAATTTTTTACAGGAAGATTTCATCAGATTAAGCGGGCATTTTTAAATGCTCGAACCTGTAACACATAACAATAGAATTGTTCAAAAAAGTTCAGCGGATGTTCACTGCAGCATTCAGCACAGATTTAAATTCGCTTAACCGTTGTTGAAAATGTTAATATTTTTTTAAAGTTACAATAGTATAACAACGATGATTGTAGTCATATCGGTATTACAGTTATTAAATAATCGAATTAGAATAGAATGGATATTTTAAGTTGATTATTTTATGACTGAAGAAAAATTTCTGTGTAGTCATATTGACTAATAAGTGTGGGAAATATATGGATGACAAATTACCACTTAAAAAAAAAAATCTATGATTATGTGTGACATGGTGGATAATGCACCCGAGTAGCATTTTGGGTGCACTGAATGTTTTTACCAATCAGTAATTCTATGGTTCAAGGCACGGTGAAAATCTGGTTCACTGCACTGTGTTTTTAGAAAAATGAATACCGAATTTTTACATGGGATGCACCGTCATTTAAGAGTGCAAATGTCGGTTTAAAACCAGTGTAATGGTGCAAATAAGTATCTAAATAATTGTGCATTTATAGTGAAATCGTCGGTGAAGTTACCGTGTTATTGTTAATTTTATAACTGTTAATTGTTCATGCTTTAGTCGGGTCAGTTACCGTTTTATAGTTAATTTAATAACCATTCATTTTCCGTGGTTTGGTTGGTTAAATTACGGTTTTATGGATCACTTTATAACCAATAAAAAAATTATACATTTTTAATAATACAAATAGACTTTTATTTATATATTAAAAATCAAACAAATGTCTCAATATAATTAACAATTCAATAAATATATATTGATAATAAAAAAAATCATAATAATTAATAATTCAACTAGTCTTTAGTTTGTAAAATAAAAATTCAACAAATTCTTCAATATAATAAAAACTTAAAAACAAATGTTAATTAACTTTCATATCTCAGAAATAATTAAAAAAATTTAGTCATCATTATTTGCGGTTACTTTAGGTGCATGTCTTAAATAATTATCCATCACTGATGTGAATTTTTTTTGGTCTATAGGTGTCTTTAGAAATCCGGACAAAGATTCTATAAAAAGTAATATCAATTTCAATTAGTTTATTTATTATTAAATATAATATTATAAGATAGTCATAGGCGTGTCCAGACCTTCTTTGCAGGACAGTTCTCTGCACAACGCAGTAGCATATCAGGGAGAACCGGTGAGGGGGAAACTGCCAACCCCCGCCAAAAAAAAAAAAATAAAATAAAAAATTCTGTTAGGGTTTGGGGATATGACTCATGAATCATCCACATATTGAAAACCAAAAATTTAATATTAAATTGATAAAAAAAGGTTTATATTATTATGCACTGAAATTTACAATGTAAGTTTGATCAAATTTTGCAGGCCATTCCTGTGCATGAAAGACATGACCTGTTGACACGACTATGATGGTAGTATAAAATTCACCATGTATAACAGAAAACAACTCCAAGTCTATAAATTTTCTTTTAGTTTTGCCCTTGAAACTAAAATTGCCCAAAATGTTATAATCAAAACATAATTTGACAGCTTCTCTTATGGCAGCACTGAGGTTTAATGTACCGACTTTCATGAGAATAAAACTTTTCTGTAACAAACCATATATTTTTATAGATTTTGTGTTGTAGTAGTTAATACAATATTTAATAGAACAATCCTTGCTTGTCTGACTTACTAAGTTCTCTTTGTGTAATAAGCAATCTGTATTCTCCATTGATAAAAGTTCTTCAGCTGCTTCAAGAGCTGGTAACGACGTAACGGGCAAAATATTTATAAACACTGTAGGTATTTCTGGGATTGGAAGTGCCATTGCTCTAACCCTCGAATCTGCCTTCATTATGGCTTGGAGTTTACTGTCCATATTATCTAAGCCCTTGCACATTCTAGCGTTTGAATTTGTCAATAAAACCATTTGAAATGATAACTGCTTCAATGTGGATTTATAATATTTATTATTTTTTTCAATAATTGATATTAAATTTGAATGACAACCATCACCACAAACTATAAAATACAATTTTTTTAGTTCATAATATAAATATAAATTTATATATACATAAAAATATAAATGTACAAACCTTTTACTGCAACAGAGGGTTCATTTAAGGCATTCTCATCAGCTATTATATGATCAGCAGTATTGATAATCTCATTATTATTTTCAATTAAAAAATCAGTTTCTGTGGCCTCATTGATAAATTCAGTAAGTTTATCTACACTGTTTTCCAATATGACAGAATATTCTAAATTTATTGAGCTAATTGTTTCATCTATTGAAAAGTTGAAAGTAAAAATTTGTTTGTATAGTAATATTCCAGCAAGACTGGGCAAGTTAATGATTTTTTTTAACTCAATTAAGTTAATATGCATCAATAAGAAAAAGTTAAGTTAATACACATTTTTCTTTTTTTGTACAACGCTAATTTATAGACTATGTTTATAGTGTTTTTATTTTATACAGAATTTCCACATAGTATATTGTATTTCATTGTGGTTTTCATTTCTTAAAAATGAACAACAGTTACTTATGTAATATGTAATAAATTATTTTATTATATTTATTTTAACTAACTTACGCCCAACAGGGCAATTATAGAAAGAGTATAAAGATTATATATACAATGTTAAGTACTTATATAATAATTAACAGGAGTAAGTAGTTTAAAATGGACACAGGTAATAAAAATTAGATGTATAAATTAATATACATAATAATTATTATCAGAAAATAATGAATTAATATTATATTATTAATTATATAATTAATAAGTATAATTTTTTTTGCGTGCATTTTATGATAAAGTATTATACTATCACAAAATAATTTAAAAATATAAAATGTTTATCTTTAAACAATTCATGGTAAATATGTTTACATGAAAACGAAATATACTGAAGTAGTAAAATGTAAAAATTAAAAACAAAACTAAATAAATTAACTTAATTTGTTTCTTATAATACAAACTAATAAGTTAATTAAAAAATTTAAATCAAATTAACTTTTTAACTTGTTTATGCCCAGCCTTGCATTAAAGTCTCGATTAAAGTGATAGTATTATACATACTTGAACTATTTGAATTTATTGTTTTCATCAAATTGTCTTCATCATTTATAGAAATTCCATTGTCAATGAGTGTATGATCACCATCATGGCTTGTATGATAACTTGTACATGGAATATCACGTTGTTTATTAATAATTGTCAAATCTAAATCAGCTAAAATAAAAATAAATACCATTATACTAGGACTTAACATAATAGTCTAATAAAAAAATATAATTTTTGTTTGAGTATGAAAAATATATTTACTTGAGTTAGAAATTGGAAATATTGGTACTTTTGGCAACTCTAAAGTATGTACTTCAACATCTTTTAGTTTCTTTGGAGGTGAATCTTCTTCACTTTCTCCAAATGACTGCTCAGACCATAATTTACTGGTTTTTCTAGCTTGATTTTCTTTATCTAAAATAAATATTATTGTTTTACTCGAGTAATACATTTTAAACATTTATATAATACAATAATAATATAGTATAAAATATACCACTACTATTACTTTGCAATAGTCCAATGCAAAAATATAATTTTTGTTTGAGTATATAAAAATATATTTACTTGAGTTACAAATTGGAAATATTGGCACTTTTGGCAACTCTAAAATATGTTCTTCAACATCTTTTGATACACATTTTAGTTTTTTTGGAGGTGAATCTTCTTCACTTTCTCCAGATGACTGCTCAGACCATACTTTACTGGTTTTTCTAGCTTGACTTTCTTTATCTAAAATAAATATTATTGTTTTACTCGGGTAACACATTTTCAACATTTATATAATACAGTAATAATATAGTAAAATATACTCACAGAAAGGTCCAGCAACTTTTGTTACTTTGTGGGTAGTGCCATCATCAATATTATGATGCACCGTACATTGTTTAATCATTCGGCTTATTTGTGTCGAAGAAAGAAACTTGTCTTTCCCATCACTTTTTAAATATGGAAACCAACACAAATCATTCTTAACCATCCAAATATCTGGTACATGTTGAATTTCGTTAGTTTCCAAAAAAAGTACAACAGACCAAGATGATCTAAATAGTTAAAACAAATTAATAAATTAGCACAAGATGTAAATAGATATATTATTGAAAAATATAAGATAATCGAAACTGTCTATATAACTAAAATATTATTATTTTCATTTTAAAATTTTACACCTTTTATATACAATGAACACAAAATTATTTCACACTATTACTTATACTACTATATACTACTATGTATACTACTATACAGTCTACTGCATATGTATTAAAGGTAAAATTATTGAGGTTGCATTATTAACTGGTAAATGCATCATTTTTTCTTTGATGGAGTTTAGCATCCAAGACTGAAGATGACTTAGTTTTGATGCAGCATATATATTTAAGATTTGTGAAACACAAGGCTTAGTAAAAAAATTATCAAGTTTTTCAAATTTTCTCCCGATTAATAGAATATTTTCATCCAATTTTGAAGTAACAATATTTTCTATAATAACTATATCGCCATTAGTCATTTTAACACAATTATCTGATTTGTTAATTTTTAATATAAATTTGTCAGTTTTCCATCCTGTAAAATACGGTTGACATCCATCTATGGTACATGGTCTAATTAAAGATTTACAATGCACTTTGAGTGGCCCAGAATATAAATTTGGTTCTACTTTATTTGTGTAGAATATTCTATCTTCAGAATATCGTCGTATTAATTGTTGCAATGGTTTAGCGCCACTTCTAATTTTTTTTTTTAATGGTTGCATATAGCTCTCAAATTCAAATGCTGAAAAATTATCTAGAGAACCATACTTTTTCACATCATCTGCCAAATGTTGAATAATATGAACATTATGTGACATGTATGATTTACCATAAATTTTACCAAAAGATGAAACAAAATGATTTAAAAGTTCCTTTGCATAATCATTAAACTCATTTGAAATATTATTTGTCAAAAGTATCCTTATAGAAACACATAGTTCTAAAAAATGATCATATACTTCTTTGCTGATAATATCTTTAAAAATTACCATTCCCGTATATAATAGAATTTGCCTTAATTCTGTAGCCTTCCAACGACTAGCATCTCTTAATGGATGTAGTCGACTATTTTCATTGGGTGCTCTTTGGAATTCAACTGGTATATACTGACCTATTTCATTTAACTTTTTATCTAAAACTAATATTAAGCTATTAGGGAGAGCCAACTTGTGACGTTTAACTCCTCCATTCCAAAACATTAACAATTTTTTCATGATTCCAATACAAATGCAATGCATGTAATCAAATGGAATACAAAGGACGAGATCAAATTTAGGAATCTTAGTCAGTATAGTACGTCCTGAATGATAATTAGAATCGGAATATGATATGAAGGCATTATGTGTTCTTAGAGGTGAGTTTAAATGAGGAAAATATACACGATTATTATCATATTCGCCTAATGTTTGACATCTAACACAAGAATTTTTAGCTGTATGACCTTTTACATTTAATATAAATGATTTTGCAGGACTATCACAAGTTAAAGCTTCGAGTACTATTGCCACATGTTTATTGCCACATTTTACCCCAACACTGATGAGATGACTTAATTCGTTCACAAAATCCTCTAAGAACTCATTACAGTCTTCTGGTTTGGGTTTACCATAATAAGCACCAATAATAAAAATATTATGTTTTTTGAATGGTAAATTTGAAAAATATCCTAATATTGGCCACATCTGGCTAGGTGGATTTTTGGTGACTGGAAGTCCATCTATTCCTACCCTCAACAATAATATAGAAGGTACGTCTTGATTACATCTAGCTAAGTTTTCAATTTCTCTATAAATTCCAAAATGATGATAAACACCACCTTTAATAGATTTTATTACTGTTGTAGTAGTTGGTGTTTTTAATAAGGTTCGAGAGTCTTTAGGTAAATGTTTAAATTGAGAACATTTATTTAAACTAGTAAGTAAATCGTCCAAAGCTAAATGAGTTATGTTATGTCGTATGGCCCAACTTGCAATTATAAACTCTAATCCTGGATCTGATTTTGTGGTAGTATTATTATAGAAAATATCATCATTTTTATCAGAACATTCAGAACTACTACTAAGTTTTTCACAGGAATTATAATCGGTCATATCAGAACTTCCAGATCTGTTGCATTCTTCTTCGCTATATAATAAATTAGATATATTATTATCAGAATTTATTTGAGTGGGTGATATGTTTGCAAGTGAATTATGTTGTGTTGAACTGGATATTAAAAAATTTCCATCATCATCCTCACTACTTGACGGAAATAATGTTGCAATACAATGAGCAGCTTTTTTTCTCCGCCGATAACGGGTTGATTTAGACCTAATAAAATTTTAAAGGTTTCAAAAACTACTTATTGCTTAAAGCACCAAAATATTATAAAAGTTTTAGGTATTATAACACCTAACAAATACCTAACACAAATTTGAAACTAAATCTGCACTCACAGTAACTAGCATTTTATAATCTACATTAAACATGTTATATAACTATATAGGCAGCTAAAAAGCTTGAGTTAATTGTAATTTTAATCATATAATTTACAATTGAAATGTGTAAAACAATTATTTAGATCATTAGATCTATATTTAAAATTTATGTTTATTTTATTTAAACAATAATCAACTTTATAGAAGACCAGAACTTATTACCAGACAATTCACTTTTTATTAAACAAATCAAAAGTTTTTTCTACTAGCTGATATATCTTACCTATAGCTATATAATTATTAAATAGGCCATATAGGATAATAAGTTATGACTAAATTGTTTGCTATTAATTTTGTATGAAACAATAATAGTTATTAAAATATAAAAATTGTAGATATAACAAATATTTTTCATAGATAGTATAAGATTGTATACATTTTAGATTTAAATGAAATATTCAAGTAGGTAATAATCAGTTTACAATAAACAAGTCATATGGAGTATGTCTAGATGTATGTATAATATATAAATATTTTATGTTCATTGGTGTATACCTATATAGGTATATAGCATATATAGTTTTCTATTTCCCAATATCTCACTAAATTAATTTGAAATGGAGAACATAATTTTAAATTTACAAATTGTAAAATGTATTAAGAAATAAATACTATTGTATATTTATTATAATATTTATGGAAATTGAGTAAAATAATAAGTTACTTAAATAAAATTATCTAATTTTAAATTATAAGGATAAAGTAGGAATAACCTATTTCGTACTTATTAAATTTGATTTAATTTCTAATAATTATACATAAATACTTTTCTAAATAATTTAATTTAATTGTGTTAAGTAATTGCATATTATAATAGAATTGCATAAATTAAAAACTTATTATTTAAATATAAATAAGAAACAAACGATGATGTGCTTAAAATTATACATATATTGAAGTAGGTATATAGATAATAATTCTTTTTTAATTTCAGTTTGAATAGAAATTGAATGATTTTTCAAATTATATAATTTTACATAACTTTTCATATCTAACAAACTTAATTATAATTTTTAGGTTATTATAAAAGAGTCTAACCCTTAAATCAAACCTAAATCCATAGTAAATTATTATTATTGCACCTATACCAATTCATTGGCAGGTAAATATCAAGTTCAATATTTAAATAATACATCATATATGAATTGTCTTACTTTAAATATGTAGTTTACTATATATAATAGAATATAATTACCTATACCGGCTATACCCATTTATTATGTTTAAATTAAAATATAGTGTATGGCATATGTAAACTTTCATTACACATGTGATGTATACATGTATAAGTATAGGTACAGATATAATGTTGAGTTTCTAAATAATTAGGTATTTAACTTAAGTATACACAACTAGCAATAATATAGTACCTATAAACTATATAGACTATATATATGATATATTGATATAACATAGTATATTTATACTATAATAGCGATCAAAAGTTTATAATTATTGTAATAAGTATAGGTACTGATATTCATAATATAAGTAAGGTATATAGTAACTAATTAGGTGTGTATAATGAAATTATTGACACGGTGTGAATATTTTAATAAAACTTATTATAGCCTATAGATTCTAATCACTTAGCTAACCCTCAAGAAGATCAGCATTTCAAATATTAACCTTGGACTATTGGCTATTAACCAAATAATATAATATAATCTGTGGCATGTAACGTAAGATCAGTGTTGCTCAGGGAACACCTTAAAATATGTTTTGGTGAGTTTTGATAGAAAGAAAATTGGACAAATTATCGACAGGTATTATATAGACCTAATAATATTTTGAGGGATATAAGTCACCTACAATTACTTTAGCAACAACAATTTTTTTTTTAATACACACCAATGAATACAATATATAATAAGTACTTATAATCATAGAGTTTGTCTGCACTAATGTAATATTATACTTATTATAATATAGTAAAATAAAAAATACTTACGATGACATGATTGTGCGTTGTTCCTTGTGCCTTTTTCAATGTTCAACAGTCGCAAACTCGCAAATCGAAAATATAATATAAATTGTAGTTAATTTGTAACTGCAGTGCACGTGCACTTAATAGTTAATACGTAAATAATACAATAGACAATAGTACATAATTATTGTTTGATAATAAAAAGAAAAAACAATTTTTTCGTAGATATTTGTGAAATGATATTTGATAATAAATACCATCATTGACCAGATAAGACCTAATGAATAAGAATAATATTAACAAAACTATTTATAGTTTACCGCGTTTTTTTTTTTGTCCACGACCGACAGCCGGTGGCGCCGTGGCGGTTAACTACCAGTTACCACACGGCTTGTTACAACCAAACTCCGCGGTATATTATATATACGAGCACAATAAATAATAATATATAATATTCAAAAAACTGTTCCAAACGGCTATTAAACATATTAGCTGAACCATTTAATCGAAACGGTGTGTTTGCACGGTCTCAGTACCGCGTTCAGTGTCGGATAAACTGACCATCAACCAAACAATTATTATCATCAATGTTCGGTTAAAATTTGTACCGAATCCCTTATACGTAACCGTTACAGTGTTAGAATGGTGTCTAAACATTTATTCTGAACCGTTCAATTTCCGTCAGTAGGTTTGCACTTTCTCAGCACCATTTACTGTCGGATACACCGACAATGAACCATACAATTTTTTTTACAAAATATTCAGTTAACATATGTACCAAAAAACGTATCATAAACCGTAATGGTTCTTCAGCATGGTTCCTAAACTGAGTATGCACTGTTTAAAATGCACAGTTCTCTAGAACCGACACTGAACATTGAAATTGCTACTCGGGCAGAAATGTCGGCTTTAATTAATGAAACTTCACTGTAAAAAAGGAGTTCAGAACATCCAAATATATACAACCTATTTATCTATTACTAATTATATTATAATTGTGTAGGTATAATGCATATAGGCACATTTAAAAAAAAATGAGATTTTTGTGTTCAGAACTTGTTTAGTTGTTTGTGAGTGTGAAAAATTAAATGTTCACACATATTTATAATATAGTAATACAATGATTCATCGAATATACCTATCACATATTGACATGTCAGTATTCGATTTTGTTATATGAATGTCGAAATTGGATACGTAGGTAGTATAAAGTTATACAAATATTATTATTATTTTGAATGACATTCTGATATCGACTTCCGTTCTTATAAGTTATTAGCCGTTTCGCGAATGACTATGCAGCAGGTGGACAGTTAAATTAAAAATGCAATACCAAGCATCATAAAAATAAACAATATACAAAACAGTAGACAAGTACTAAGAAATAATAATAAAAAAAATACTTTAATAGGTTTTTCTTAAAAAAAATTCAAATAAATTCAAGTCAGTTGCAATGTTTTTGCATTGTAGGTATAATATATATTTTGTTTAACTGCTTCTCAAGATGAGGGCATTAATAAATTGTTTCGCAGGAAATTAATTCTAAGAAATAAAATTCATTTCAATCCAGAACGTTGCATAAAGACAACAAATGAAAAAACATGATAAACCAGCTATTGACAGTATAATATACTACATTATGACTTATAGATGTGTTAATGTTATAAATTGAATGTTCCCCGATTAAACGATACAACAGACAAATTGATTAACACAACAAAAATATTTTGACAATTTTTTTTTATATGAAATATACAATCCACACTGGGGCACAATAAGAATATGGGCTAATTTACAATGACATGAATGAGTTTTTAGAAGAAGCCACCCAGTAGTGACACTTCCAGTTTTTTTTGACAAATTTAAAAACTAATTTTAATTTTAGCTAAAGAAAACCATATTAATCTCTTAAAGTGTGCAGAGCTGCGCATTTATTTTATTTGCGTAATTTATTTATTTATTTATTTGCTCGCTTGAAGAACATAATAGCCTTCCTTCTATTATTGATTAAATTTTTTTTCCCAATGATGCGTTTCATTTAAATGGAATAACTACATCAGTTAAATTATATCAAATTATGTTAGGCATATTATATATAATAATGCATTTACCAATTTACCAAACAGCAATTTCATAACAAATTAAATTAATTTTATCATATGATATGATGTCCCCGTTATAGTCGTTGTGTTCTATAATGCTAATTCATAAATAACATATTATTATATTACATAATAATATTATGATCATCACACATAAATAATAATTAAATTATTAAAAGTTTTTCTGACATTTGTTACCTAAACTTAGTTGTACAGAAATACATTTTTAACATTTTGTAAATCAGATCACAATATGGTATAAGTTCATGCAATTATATTAAAATATTGATTTTTTTTTATCTCAATGATTCTAGTTGTAACAGTATAATATAAGATATACTATCGATTAAAAAATATGTTTGTGGCTTAGCGTGGCGCGTTGGCTGCTACCAATCGCGGAATGTGACTGGGAGTAAACTTCGGCCTCAGCTACTAGCTCCCAGATGATGGATGACCACCCGGGTTCATAGTAGTTGAAAACCTTGCCACACATACACGTGTTTGCTACCTATCGTAACAACCGTAAAAACAACCAACAGTACCAAAAACCTTAACCCTGCCACAGTTGACACCAACAACTAATGGCCGTAGTTGCCGAGCTTGAGATCAATAAAAAAAAAAATATGTTTATTTTACAGTAAGCTTCTGATAACGTTAACGTCGGGTGGCATAAACAATCACTTATCATATTTCAATGAATTAATATTATAGTGATTCGTAAGCAAATGGTCATATTATTAACATGATTTTGTGGACCATTAAATTAATCGATTTCTTCATAGAACCTGGCATTTGTATCGCGTAAAATATTGATCGATTAAAATAATTTCATATAGTCACGGGTCACGACAAATATACGTATGGCAAATTATTCTGAAAATCAATTAAATTGCAAAAGAAAAAAAAATGTTTTCTGGCATAGATATTACTGCATTTTTTCTCGATTATATCGATAATTCGGTACAATATTATATTTCCTCGTCCGTTACACGCTATGGTAATCGTCGGTAATTTTTTTTTTTTACTGCATATTTTAAATCACTTTATGTTGTACCTACCCACATTATTCCTGATAAGAACGCCATGATATAAACGTATAACCTAATTACCTACTCTATCTATATTTATATAATATTAAATACAAAATATTATTTATACACGTTGAACGTTTTGTTAAACCCGGACGTCTGGGTTCACTATTTACTATTTATAAATTCCACTATAGATAATTACATTCGGATATGAAATTATTGTAAACTAGATTATCCAACACTCAATAATTTATAATTATAGATAACAATTATTATTATTTGACATAGCTGTAGGTCTGTGTTTAGACATTAGCAGTGTGTTATGCAAAAAATAAATCGTATCGTACAATATGATACTGAATGCGTACCTACTAAATTTCTAAATGTGCTACTGGGTAGTAAGTTTTATAGTTAAACCCATTCAGATGATGTAAATATTTTATAAGATCCATAAGAGTTTTGGGTCCTCTACTACTTTCCATAATATTATCCTTAGAAAATTAACTAAAAATTACCTACTCCTAACTATATATTTTTTTTAACCATAAACTTGATAAATATTTAAGAATAATTCTAGTAAATATATGGTATGATTTCCCAATAAACTTTTTTTTCGTTAAAACCTTATTATATAAAAAAATGAATCATCGCTATCCATTTTGGGCAATCCTACAGATGCTTGATGAGGGACAAATAATGTAATTATCATCTAAATGATTAATAATAATAATTTTAAATTTTACAACAGTATATATTTCAATAAATAAATGTTCCATAATAAGTAGCGTCATCCGCTTCTTCCGACTAAATGAGTCAATTGCTGTATTTAATTACTTTTTTTGTATTTATTTTAATTATTGCTTTCACTCGAACTGATTGTGAATGTTTTATAGGAATAATAATAAATTAGTTTATCAGCTTAATAATTTTTAACACTTAATAAGTATATTTACAGTGGTGATGAGTCTATTTAAATGGTAATTTCAAAAACACTAAAATTCGGCATGTTTATGACTTTTGGCGAGTAATCATTCATCAACATATACGTGCTTTGTCAAAAATAAATAAACATTATATATTATAAAGCGCTGAGTGGATGAATCGAAAAACTTAGCTCTAAAATATATGATGGTTAAATTCTGAATATTTTCCAAAATATATTTTTCAAAATAACAATTTGTCTTAACTAATGACATCGAAACTTTAGAAACTCGTATCGCGATACTACCTTAAACAACTGCAATATTGCGTTCATTATAGGAATATATTTAATTTAATACTAATAATATTAAATATTATACTATAAATTATAATATTAATATAATATTAATAATATTGTACTATTAAATATTATACTAATACTAAATTAAAATTGTATATACAATCAATAGTTTAAAATGTAGTATTACCTCGTTATGAAAAAATGTATAAGATTAAGCAGCGCACTTATCAAATTATTATACATGCATTTACGATTTGCTGTGCATACCTATTAAAGAGTTGCAAACGTTACTCGTGTTATTAAAATATAAATCACATTGTGCTGTACACGCTGTACACATATTACTATAATAGAGTTGTACATTTCTTTGTTTTTTGCTACTTGCTATAGAACATTTTTAAAGCAATTTAGTTTTAATTACATATTTTGTAATTAGGTATTTATTTTTTTTAAGTTTAAGACCATTTTTTAATTAAAGACAAAACGATTTACGACAATATAATATTACAAAAATACAATCATTATTATCGCTAATAGTTGTTATCGCAGTATTTGTCACTATTATACAAAATCGTTGTATTACGAATTTTTAATACTATCGTTACCAGCCTAAATAGTTGCAGAAAATGTAACTATTTAGTCTACGGCCTACGCCTATTTCTACCGGCATTCGTGCACCAAACTCCTGTATAAAAAATGTATTTTTGAAATTTTAAAATTTAAAAAAATAAAAATTTTCATACAAAAATCCTCGTCGCATATCTTACAATGATGTGTTTTTTGTGTATATAATATTGTAGTAACGCGCGCAGACGTCCACCGCAGTGATTAACAAATATTATTAATATCATTATTATGTGGCATAAAATGATCGTGGTTTAATTTGGTCGTACTTATACGTTTAGTTATGTTTATACTTAACAGCTCCTATTGATTCGGTCAGCCGGAAGTTCGCGTAATGTTTTTTGAGCCGGTCGAGTTGCACTCGTAAATGCATTCGTCCATATTTCCACATCATCTTTTGCGACACTGCAAAAGTTGGTATATAATATAATAGGTATGCATTATACCAATACCATTCAAATTAACTCGTCGTTAGTCGTGTTACATTTAAAACAACCGCACTTAATTAATATAATATACAACAATTAAAATATATAATATATTATAATTATTAATTAATTTGTAGCAAAAAATAAGACCAAAGTTCGATCTTTATGCGATCATATTATAAGCGAAAAACCAGGTTTTTGAATCCTGACTGACCATATTTTATAAAATACTAGCTGAATTACCCGACTTCGCCCGTATCTAGTTTTTGTTTTATCAAAATTAAATTCTTAAATCAACACAAATTGTTGTGTTTTAAAGAAGAAAAAATATGTATTTTACTTAATGCTATCAAGTGCTAAAAAGGTAGTAGTTGCTGAATTATAAAGACAACAAAAATAATAATAATAGTATTTACAAATGATATAACTTTTTTTATGAATATTTACAAATGATACGTAGTTGCTCAATTCTAATATGGTTTAAGTCAAAACCTCTTGGTATACCACATTTAGAGTTTTATTTTGTGGTGCATAAACGTACAAATGGTCAGGTCTTCCAACTCTAGAAAATGCCACATACAATTGTCCGTGTGAGAAACAGTTATTTTCTAAATCTACACCACAATAAGTTAAAGTCTGACCTTGAGCTTTGTTTATTGTCATTGCAAAACAGACTTTTATCGGAAACTGAACTCTTCTAAACTTAACTGGAAAATCGTTGGGGTATAATGGTATTTTCGGTAAAAATATTTTTTCTCCCTTAGCACATCCGGTCAAAATTTCAGCTTCGATTACATTTTTTGTAAGAGAAGTGACACGAAGCCTAGTCCCGTTACATAATCTAGGAGAATTCAAATTTCTCAATAATATGATTGGAACCCCCACCTTCAGTGATATTTTATGAGGAGGCATACCAGATGGTGTTTGTGAATTTAAGAACTCTGTAGGAAAATGTACCGATTCTTCACTATCAATAACCGTATCGATAGAAAAGTAATCCATTTCTAGTGCTTGAAATCCACTAACTATTAGTGAGTTTATTGTGTCAGCTCGGTTATTTGTAGTTGTTAAAATAACGCGTTCGCATAACCATTCACTATTCAGATTTTTCAAATTCCCAATATCTTGGTACACACTTTGTATCAGTTGTTCCAACGAATTTGTCGATACTGCTAGTTTTTTTTACATTTCGATAAGAAATGTATTATTATTTTTAGTCAGTGTTTTCTATACAACTCATTAAATATTATATAGCCTCGGAACAATTCATAAACACACAAAAAAAAAGGTCAGAGTACAGGTAGACGGAAACCTTCGGACCGCCGTGCCGTACCGTATTTCCCGTTATCGGCCGACTGCTATTGTTATTATTATTATTATACATTATTACAAATTACACGTGAAAAATTATTTTTGCCAATTTAAATCCTTTAAAATCAAAATTTTGAAAATCGGGCGATGTGGTGACACTCACGAAGGTATTTGGAACAACTTTGTGAAAAAAAAATTGGAAAAAAGTTAAATAGCGTCGTCACAAAATTGGTACATAAAAAAGGCCTGTTCTTTTATATATATAAGGATAATTTGATTTTTTTGATTATTCGTTAGGTTTTATGAATATGATCTTTAATTTTATTAATTTATTTTTTATTTGCTCCAAACAAAAGTTACTATGTATTGATAATTAATTTAAAATATGGTTTTAAATATTGATTTGAGTTAATACAATTTACAGATGATAAAAATGAAATGATTTGAATTTTTTATTTAAATTACGCAGACGGAACGACTAAAATTGGACTAAATATACCCCAAATACTATCGGGTCAATATTAATTATAACGAATTATATTTGCTATAACGCTAACACTAGGTTTTAATTTAATTTATAAGACATTAATTTTAATAAAGTTACCAAACTTTTTAATGTCACCAAAGATATATACTTAGTTCATTTCAAACATCCATTATTATATGTTTGTGGATGGATATTCATGTTCATATAAATGCATATTTATATAATAATATAATATATTAAGAAATATATGATTTGCCTTTTAATTTTATAGTTTTAAAGTTCAAATCAATTTCTATGGTATTACCATAAATTATTGTTATAATACGTTGACTTAAAATTAAATAGATATCTTGAAATCTGTATAGTTTTCGCAGTTGTTAAAATATATTTTAAACAGGAATCTACACTATTAAGCTCTGATTTTATATTTAAAAATCAACTGAAACTTTAAAATTGAAGTTTATCCGTTTACGTAAAATTATATATAATAATATTATGGGAATTTATCTGTTGACTTAGTCTTTGCACAATTTAAAAAAAACAAATTGTATTATTGTACGTAACTAATTAAATACGATGAAAAGAACAACGTTAAAATATCCTGCCTCGGAGTGGCCTAATAGATCAGGAAGTATTTAATTAAATATAATACGATAGGTATAACTTTTCAAAATTAATTTTAAAAGTATTTTTAACAAGTAATATATTATGCGTGCGGACTAAAACAAATTGACGCTCGTCTCGCCGGCGTCGTGCGTTACAGTCCTTGCCGGATTTAATATTATTATCGTGTCTGCTTTTTTATAGCGTTTATGTATATTCCGTTGAGAATTTCGCGATAATTTCGTTTCGTTCGGCGTGACTTTTAATCTAATTTCATTTATTAATAACATACGAACAAAGGTAATGAGACGAATGCGCGACTCTTAACATCATCATAATCATATTATTATACCAAGTAATAATTATTACGGTGTAGTGGGATTTTTACTAAACTATATAAAGGTATAAAATTGTCGCAGAAAATGTTGAGAATTTTCATTTTTTAGTATTTTTATGCTTTAACCGTGTATTTATATAGTTTTTTACTGTTCATCACTGAATGGCAGTATATCTACCTAGTGATAGCTGACTTAATGTCGTTGTGACGACGGATTAAAAGGTCTGAGAAGTATTATGCGCATACGGACACATTGCCAATATTTGTTTTATTTATTTATTTATTTTTTTGGTCCGTATCGTTGTCGACGGTCGACTCACCGAGTCGGGTACGAAAATAATATCGTGAGGGTGGACGTTTTGATATGATATTTCCGTCTGCGCCAACCATACGCGTAAACATAAGACACGCACATCGAATGTAAAATATAATACACAAACGGACGTCCGTCCGTCCGCGGGAACGGGCAACTCCAAAAGCGACGTTTTCGATATTCAATTTGTATGGAATAATATTATTATTATGTTCTATTGTTGCGGTGTTATGCACATCGATGGACGTTTATATTTCATTTATTTCGGCGTCATCATTCGACCCGTATAAAACCGTCAAAATTCCGTGACTGAATTATTTCAATCCCGGAACAACTTGTCATATTATGAACCTCAGCGAGAGAGACCGCAAAGAAAATCACGTCAATGGCCGATATCGTTAGTATACCGTTGAATGATAAAAACGACAAACGAAATAATGACAAACAAAACGTGATATATTTTTGTTTTTTTACGGGTATTAAGCCCTTTAGCAATTTGAATAATTAGAAGTACAGTTCAGCTTTTCTTTTAATAGATTTTGGATACAAAAACAAAGTAAAATTTAGTAGTATAAATGGAAATAGTAACCAGCTAAATGAAGAATAATTATAGGTATATAGTACAATAAAAAAAAAAAAAAAAAAAAACATTAATTGACATTAAATAATTAAATAGTAATTAAGGGGATTGCAAACGGATAATTTTTAAGGGGTTCTGTATAGGCAAAATTATAGATGTTTTTAATCAAGTCGTACATGTGTGTGCGTAGTAAATTATCATTAGTGTGTGTATACCTCCCAACCATCACCCGCTACCCGCATGATTACACAGTTCATGGTTTATTTCCTTATCTAGTTTACGGTGGCGACGGTCAGACACAATTATTTATATATATATATATATATTATATATATTATATAAAATGTATATTGTATATATATATATATATTTGCTGTAATATACGTTTACCGTTTATGATTATCTATATTTATTGAATTTTGTAACCAAAAAATAGGTATAATAGTTTTATACAAGCGATAAAAATCCGGGTATGTTATTTGTTTATAATAGGATAGGTGTCAAACTGTCAATCTTACGCTTACCTCATTAACTTAAATATTATATAATGACATCTTGATCTTGTAGAATATAATATGGTTGTTACTATTATTAAGTACTACTGCCACTTATGTGATATCATGATTAATGATAAATAAATAAATAAACGCAATTATAGTAATTTCTATATTCTTAATATCATCTATCAAAACATTTTCGGACACTAATAAATGTGTTTTTTCCTGTTACAATTAAAATAAAAGAATAATGAATAGGTAGAGAATAATCTTCAATTTTTTAGAATATTTATATTATTGTAATTTTAATATCTGTTTATATAATTACCTGATCATCGCAGCTTTGATCTATAACACTTTTTTTCTTTCTTGATTGTAAATTGTTCAATCGGTGTTTTTTTAACCTAGGTGCACTTAACTTACACCTAGTTTTTTGGCCAAAACGCCAGTCTTTACCCATTTTGTAAAAGAATAAAATAAAAGCACAAACCACCGGAAACTTACAGACAACTTTACTGATCAGAGTGTAGTGTTAAAATAAAATGATTCATAGGTAGTATATTATAATATATTGATTGTATTTAATTTTGGAAAAATATTATTATTATTATTGTTGCCTATTACTTATTCTTGTATACCTATCCAGTTATCCTTATCTGCTAATTGTTTCCGAGAATCGCTGTCACTTCGAGCAACCGCGCCGGAAGCAACTCTCACACGCGCACGCACATGTCATTCTATCGCGAAAAATTAAGTATTTTCTTATTTGCATGACTATAAAAACTACTAAAAGCGGTAGTAAATTAATCATACTTCCCGAAGTTCGATTGTAATTTCGAAAAAATGGTTGAATTTATAAACTTCTAGACTATGCTTCTTAGGAGTCACTTTTTTAAATTAAAAATCAGATGTGCCCAAAATAAATACAAATGTAATGCAATTATTTCATAGGATTTCTATAAAAAAAATGGTTATTTTAAGGGCAATTTAAATTGAAAATTGAAAATCGACTTCCTAAGAAGCCTAGATATTTTATCAATGAATTCAAAGAGGTATAAAAAATTTAAATCGGACATTCCGAAGTATGTGTAATTTACCACCGCTTATTGGTCTAAAACGTATGAAAAATACGTGCGTTGCAATCCCCTTAAAACAAGTAATTATAAAAAATTTAAGGTCAAATATACATTTCTTTCTAAATACATAATGAGACATTGCAAAAAAATCAACATGTTCCATAATACAGTAAGCCAAAGATAAAGCTTTAGGGAAAAACGAGGTGGAAGTATAATAATTATTTTTGCAAGAGAAACATGAAAATAATTAGATTTTCTTAATATGTGTGTATTTTCGATGGACTACAAAGTTTTTAAGTGTTGATATACGCCTGTATTTTATTATAAATATATAAAGTATATTATTTATTGTATTATTATGATATTTACGAGGTGATTCACTAAAAACACATCCACATCGAATTAACGTCCCGATCGTTTCAAATTTGTATCAGGTACGTACAAACTAATTTTGTGATTAATTGATAAACAGATTATTTTTTTTTAAATTATGGTGATAACTGGTTAGTTTAATTTATGTTTTAATATTTTACGACTTGTAAACACTGAGAATAGACATTATACTGGACTAAATGTTCATAATATTTTATACACAATACTGTTTTATTTATTATAACTTTATAAGCGTTCTAAGTACATAAGGAATACAACTTTTAAGCCATCGATAATTTCTTTAGAATATCACACAGTTAATATATTTTTGTTTAAATTAATGTTTCTTGTTTGATACCCACTCAAACGCATTCCTCAAAACCCATAAGTCATAACCAGCAAGTGGGTTGTGTATCGCATTACTGCAAAACACGGAATCGATTAGGTATTTATAAATATTAGTTAAGTAGGTATATGCAGTATAGGTATACATTCGCTTGCTCGCTAGGAGCTGAGTAAATTAATTTTATTTTATAGACAAATTCAAAATTTTTTTTTTAAGTAATGATACTTTGTGAAGTCAGAGAAGACATATCATTTATCAATAGCCTATACCATGGAGTTGCTGATAATCGTTTTTGCCAAATCAGTATATCAGACATAATTTTTTACATAACGTCGGTTACTCGTTTATAAGCGTGGACATCTAAAATATGACGGTGTAATATAATATACTTAATAGTAAAGTTATTACTTAATCAGTAGTTCATCAATTTTATCATTTTCAAATTTACAAATAAACCATACATCCGTTGACTGGTAACTTACTAAACATGCCCACCCCCATTTTTCGTTTATGATTTTTGAAATTTTGAAATAAACATTATAATGATTATCATTCTGTATAACTATTGGCTAACGAGAATCTCATCATCATTATATAATTCATCTTCATCTTATTATACAAATTTTGTATCATAATGTATAAAGTGTGGACGACCACACATCCGTAGGGCATATGCCGGAGGAGTGATGTTGTCCATAATTATGTAATATGTATCTAATATAATATTTTTTTGTTCCTTAATATTAAATTTATTCTTTCTAATATTACTTATCATAATATATGAGTAAACTGAGTAAAGAGATAAATGCATATAAATATTGTGCACACATCCCATTTCTACATTACCTACTAAAAAATCAAGATTATATTATTTTCAATAACTTACGGTTTTCTTGTACTAGGTACTTGAGGAGTGTCTTGTGACAACAAACGTCTGTTTACAAAATAATAACCCCTTTCTCTTTTTTAATGTAAGTAGTTTATTTGGTGTTAAATTTTAATTTTAAATGTTGATATAATTTACGTTATTAAAATGTGTATACTAAAATTAATCCTTTTCTATTAAATGTCTAAGCTTTAAAATGACGAATGAGAATGGTTGTTGAGTATCACCTTATATTATTATGATATGATACGCCGAAGTGTATGAATTTTAGGTTTACAAATTTATCAAGTCACGTGTCGTATCTCTCTCTCTCTCTCTCTCTCTCTCTCTATATATATATATAATATATCATTTACACGATATCTATGGTCGAATGTGTGTCACATGCTTATGTGATTTAAATGTTATAAGTACGCATTAAAACCCATCAATTTGGACTATTTGTACATAATATGAAGATTTTTTTTAAGCGGCTTATTACATTTATTTTTGTACGTAATTGAATAGCAGAGCAATAATGATTTTTTTACACAATATAAATAAATCAGTAAATTTTCCATGACATGAACGAATTAAGGAAAAAAAAAGTACGAACATTTGAAACGCTAATGAGTAATGACATTAATACGTATATGCATCGTTTAAAATCATTATTATATACCTTTTAAATTTGTACTTGATTTTACAATTACCTAACGAATTGTTATGAACAACTAAAATTTAATAAACAATATATATCAAACAATTGTTATTTTAATTGTCCTCATAATTCACTTTTTTAACTCAATTTTACTTCCAAATTAATATTTACAAATTACAATTATAAATCTACAACTGTATATACATTTATGCAATGTAGGTAGGAATGGTGCTTTTGTTGAATTTTAATATTCTCTTTACGCTGACATCCTTGCAGAAAAACATTTGTTTTAAATCAAATATCTCCAAACGATTTAAACTACTTTTTAGTTTTAATTCTGGAAATAGGTAGTTACTATAGGTATATTATAATACAATAGACTGCTTCTTTTGTCTTCGCAAGTACATTTTTACTTATTAATTTCCGATAGTATAATACGACTGGAAAATGATTGATGTATTGTTGAAGTGGACAACAATATTGTGAGTATTAAAAGTATAAAGTATTTTTGTCCATCTAAATTCGAAATCAAAAAACATAAGTTTGCCGTCATGTTTTTATAATAGTGAAATGATTAATTTAATAATCAGAAAGACTTTTATTTTAAATAAGTTTGATAACATATATACACTCCACAATATAAAAAAAGAATCGTTAAGAATGTATAACACAGCAGACGTTCAATATTTTAGAGAAATATTTGTTATGTTCTGTACAATGGACACAACCACACACCTCCATTATTCTTCTGTGTAGCAGTTTTTAAAATTCTTGAGATTTTTAGTATTACATTAGAAATGTCCTGTGGAGATACAAATATTTGTTTTTTTTTTCAAATGAGAACACCTATATAGTAAATAATTTTTCTGAAAATTATGACGAATCAGAATCAAAATCCGTACAAATATTTTTTGGGGTAAAGTATTTTACCTAACCTAACCTTTGTGTTATAAGTATGAAAACTCAGTGGAAATGACTTTATAAGATATAGGGGCTATGGTAATTTGAAAATAGTTGCCATTAATATTAATCTATCAATATTAAATATTTGTAAAAATGTTCCAAGTATAATAGATACTAGTTACAATTTTTAATTTTGTTCATCGATTTTTAGGGATTATTTTTCATAATACAAGCATTTTAATAACTAATAAGACACTGTATACTCATTTGAATTACAAATTAAGTACATCATAATTTTCAAAGAACTTATCAACTAATTAATTAATAGTAAAAAGAGGGGAGGCGAGTTCTCGTTTGAAAAACAGAAGTTTGTATCACAACAGGACACTGCTTAAGTAGTAAAAGTGATAATGCTTGACGAATAACCTTGTAGTATATATTAGGTACGTAAAGTTTCAGGGGCAGGAACATTGTTCAAGCACATATTCGCACGATGCAGGAATACTCCGAGTCTCTGTATAAACTATTATATAATATACTTGCCCAAAAATCTGCTAGCCAAAATTCGCATAGATTTTGGGCTTTTATTTCCTTCAGACGTAAGTTCATTTTTTGAAAAATATTTACATTTAATTTTATATTTTATGTCGTGCTGATACTCTTTGTACGGGGACTTAACACCTTTTTGTGATTTTTGAGTGTATATAAATCCGATCCCTAGTCATCAAGTCTAACACTTCATCAGTGAAAGTTTACACGTGATACTAAAATACATAATATACATATGATATTTGATATATATATATATTATGATACTTGCGAACACCATAAACGTGGTTATAGTTATAGTGTGCACATTTCGAGTGTACTTTGATATGTATAATTTATAATAATTAATAGTATGCCAAAATATAATTAAATAGTAAAATGGATGCTTTTTTTTTTCATAATACACAATATTGTATAACATTACGAACTCTCAGCACTCACGCAATATCGTATTTGCACTTCGCTTATCTCGAACCCGCAGCTCAAACCGACCGCAAATGAACTTACGTCGCGCGCGCGCGCGTGTGTGTGGTTAGGGGGGGGAGGTTACAAACCGTGGACACAACTCAAGTCACTGACTGTGTTATTATACACATTATATTACAGTCTCCGCTACCACCGTCGACCTTTTTCATCGTAAGTGATTTATAACGAAATACACGTAAAAATACACGATATTAATATTATAAGTTATATAGTTTATATATATATACTTTCAAATTATGTAAAAATGAAAAAATAGTAAATGGTCATGCTCCAGTGGAAAATCTGTTACTCTTTCACGGATAGTCAATTAATCACTCTCGGAAGTTTGATAGTAAAATAAAAATTTAAATTTCTATCCAAAATTTGGATTTATTTGAGTTAAATACGATTTATAATATTTTTGGAAAGTATACCTCCTGTTTAAAAATATAAAAGTTATTATCGTGAATATAAATTTTTGAAGGTGCTTATTGCGTTAGTAAAAAAAAAATAAATAATTTTTCCATCGATAACGAGTTTCCATATAGCTTTTAACACCTATCAAAACCAGAACGTGAAACGAGGAATTTTGGAAGATATATAGTCACTTCATAAAATATCGTAGTTTCTATACCTATTATAATGCATAATTGGCATTTGTTTCGATATCATTTGTGTACCCGCCGCCATTACAAACAAGTTACTTACCATGTGTGACGATGATTGGTTTGTCAGCTAAACTTATTGGCTTTAGCGGTGGAGTTTTTAGGGGTCGTCGCCCATTGTTTTTTTGGATATGGTAGTCAGTGTGTTAAGAGAAATCATGAATTCACATTCCGAAATAACTCACACAACTCATATAACTCACATAACTGACATGAATCATAAATACCCTAATTTGATTATTTGAATAAGTTGTGTATAGTGTGTGCTGTAGAAGTAAATTGGTAAAGTGGATGGTGGAACAAGACATTGTTCACCCTATAAAGAAAAATTGTGCACTCGTCATTTTATATTATACTAATACATAATATGTGTGTGTGTGTGTGTGTGTGTGTGTGTGTGTGAGAGAGAGAGAGAGTGAGTGAGTGAGTGATGGTGTATCCTGTTTGTGATTCAATTGTGAACAGGGGACCCCTGCAAAGATTCGGCCTCGCGCGTGTAATTAACACGAAAATTACTTTGGGTGGCCTAATTAGATTTTGTGCACGGACAACAGAGAGGATAACGCGAGACGTGAATGATAGTGCTATGTTGAAATATATATTATATTGACGACAAAACCCGTTAGTTACGCGAAGTACGTAGCATATAATGTTATCATATACAGAGCGATCCAGCAATCTCACCCGCCCTCGTTTCTCTTTTAGTAAATATTTTAATTTTGGAATTTTTAATTTCACTTGATAACCATATTATTTAAATACTTATATTTGTTTGCGATTTAAGGGAAAATAGAGAGTGATACGAGCTCAACTCGAGTATCGTGAGTACTAGACTATAAATAATTACTACTTAATGCCTGTTTTATTTTAAGTACAAAACCATTATAGTAGATAGAGTCTACAGTGTCTACACATTTGCATGTCATTTTAGAAGATTCATCATATTCTACGTGTTAGAAAAAAAAAAACATCACCTGTTCAACTATACTTAAGTTTATTAGTAAAAAGAGGTTCTGTTCTAAAATAAGTCTGTGTCATCACAATTCTACAATTATAAAAAAAAAAACAAGTGTTTGGAAAAAATGGTCTGTGTTTTCAACAATTTCAAAAAACAGAATTAAACAGCTTGGTGAATAACACATTATTTGTGTGTGTTAGAAAAAATGTTTCTATTCCACTCTTATTGTCGTAGTATAATATGGTGAGTAGTGAGTACGTACTACTAAAATTTCATTTCTTTTTTTTATGAACCTGGTGCTTTTATGTTTTGGCCAGTGAAAAACCGAACGGTTGTTATTCAAAGGGAATCTTATTAATCTCTGGTCCCGCACCCGGACGCGCTGACGACCGCGACCGTCTATCCTGTGCATTCAAACTAATGAAAAAATCTAAAAAAAAAAAAAAAAAAAACAAGACAAAACAATACTTACACCATCGTGTGCTTTCATGTATTATTATTATGTGCGAGGTCGAAAGAGCTGCAGCGCGTTGCATATAACACCGCAACGTATAGTGTCGTATATATTTATATCATATTGTTATTTTCTTTCCTTTTTGTACAGTTTTTCAGGGTGCACGTGTATACATATGCGAAATGTGAATAGATCAGGTAGGTAGGTGCATATTATGATGCCAAACAATATCATATTTCCGATGAGTTCGGCCGGACTGGGTGAGGTTCGTTGGCGAAAATATTAAAATATACGTTCATATCTCGTTACTGTATATGCTGTAGGTACTCGTAGTAGAACGATGTACACAATAAACCTGCACATGAATATAATATATTATATCAATCAGAATTATTATTTGGCGTACCTAAAGCCTGCAGTGTGATGTCGTAATAAAGTGAATAATATAAAAAACTACTGTGTATAGGATAGTGTACTAATAGCATGCTCGTTCAATTTTTCTTCTTCGATGACTATCGAATAAGACGTGATGTTCAAAATATCTTATGTATACTGTAACGGGGTTGGGGAACCTGTTATATTTAGATAATTCAGTGAGGGTTTTCAGAGCCTTATGAATTATATTTTAACCGTAACTCGGGAGCTTCAGGAAAGGTAGATCAAATATTAAGCTCTAGTTGATATGTTTTTTATTATAGCACCATACTTATTACATACATACACAATATTCATTAAACAATATTCATAAAATACGCAATACTTAATAACTACAAAAATATCGAAAGGCTTACTCACAGTATATGGTCTTCCGGAGTTCGTTTGCTTGCGGACAGCTCTACTGGACCCAGAACTAACGAACTTAACATTGTGTGTCTCTTATATATATTACATATATATGCATACAGTTGTTTGTGTATTTGTGTACGGATAACCCTACTGTGTATATAAGCCTACTTCCTTATTATTCTTATTTATACTCATATTTATAATTTAGTAACATGTAGCAGTGTCACATATATGTGATATGTTACAATACATTTTTTAAATTTACTTAAATAATAATAATGATATCATATACTCTCAGATTCTCATAATTTTTTTGTTACACTTAAGGAGGGTTTTGTGGCGATGATGTGCAACTATGTTTTTCAAACGATTACTTTCTTTTACTTTTGTATACGTTATTTAGCAAATTATATATTTGGTCGTATAATGAACAAAAGCGGGTTTAGGCAATAATAAAATACGTATGCGCATATAATGATAAGTATAATTGCGTACATTGCATTACTGTCGGTCATGTTTGTATACAGTCGGTTCGATTTGTAAGAAAAAAAATTGCAGAATTTTTTAATTAATTACAACTTTTTCCCTAATGTGTAAAGATTGTAAGTTAAATTATTTTAAATTAAATCGAAAAATGTAGAGTTTTTAGAAAAATGTTTTGCGGAAATTAAATTATACTATCAGTAAACACGTGGCCTTTGACTATAGCCTATATAGGTATGTATTTCGATTATAAACGACCCGTGTAGGTACAAAACACGCCGATAACAACAACAACCACAACAACCCGAGAGTACATATTATATAAAATTATTGAGAATTCTGTTCACACCGGATCCGTTGTGGATTTATTGATAATACGAATACAGTGCATTGGTGCGTGCAGCGTTAGTATATATATATATATATATAAATAAATAAATATATATATATATATCCTATAAGGTAGGGTGGGCTACGTGTATGTGAATCGGTCTCTGAGTCGCGTTTTCCTATGTCATGTCGACGTGATTCATTTAGCATGCTAAACCTAATTTTCCTGAAATGATCATTATAATGATATATATTTCCAGACGATTTGTTTTATTTTTCAATCAATTAAGACATAGAGTCACGTGATGGTGATATACAAACCTTTTTTTTTCGAATGACGACCCCTCCATTACTATAAGCTTACAGTTCAGTAAAATGTTGACTGACCATTTTTTTAAAAACGTTTATTCATGTAAGTGGCGAAATTCAACAGTTTTTGAGTTCTTGCGTTTTAGTATCTACAGTTTAGATACTTATATAAAGATATTATAGTATTTATTAATGGTTTTAATTAAAATAATATGTGTAGTGTTTATAATTTATGGACAATTATAAATAAAATATTATTCTTGGAGAAACTTAACAAATTTTAAAATTTTAATAAATTAAACTAGCTGATAATTTTTTTTTTTTAATCATCGAATAGCCTCCATAACTCTAAATAACTCAGGAACGTTTGATATATTATAATATCTTCACCAATACTTTCAAAAAATCTGATTCTAAACTAATGATATAGGCACTTGCTATCATATGACAATAAGTTGATTTTTGTTTAAAAGAAATATAATACGATTATATACCATCACAGCTGCAGTGATACTGCAACATACGATAATCCTTAAATAGTAAAAAAAATTATTTTTATTTGAAACCAATACGATTCTGAAATTTGGCCGGTATATAAATGATAAATATACGTAGGTACAAGCGCATATTTTATTTTGAAATATTTATAGAGAAGGGGTTGAACCCTCAAATTCACAAAGTAGATATGCCTGTTATAGCATACTAAACAATTCCAAAAATCAGCATTTTGATAAATTAACTATTTTGAGAAAATGGGGGAGATCATGCATGTTTGGTAATTCGTCATGAATAATATATATAATCGCAGGCAATGACATATGTCAACTGCGAGTTTCTATATAAATTAAAAAGTATAATAAAATCAAATATTTGAATAAAAAATAAATTTTACCATCGTCCTGTCACCGTTTTATTAATATATCAAACATATTAATGTATACCGTTGTTGAAAAAATATTGTTTATTTCCATATGCAATTGTAAATGTTTGATTAGTTCAGATGATTGAAGTGGTAAAGTTAATACGATAAATATATTATAATAAAGTGAAATCATTGGATATTTTAATAAACTACACCTCACCACTTCTTATTATACTATATAATATCATATAGCTTTAATGGGCTTGATACTATCCTAAAAATTTCTAAATTGCTCTGCCGTTACAATTTTCAATATTGGGCACATGCAATTTTTATTTATATATATATTTTTTAATTTAAATATATTTAAAAATATGATTTAACTTTAATATATTCAAAGCTAGACAAATGAAATATTTATTTTTTTTTTTTTTAACTCGTTTAGTTAAATTAATGCAGAACAATTTATTAAGTTCAAAGTTAAAATTTACTTTTCTTTTTAAACTCATAAAGTTAATTAGAAATAAAGTACCTTAACTTAATTAAAATACATTTATCTAGTTAGCAATGTTCTAATTGAATATTTTTTATTTTCTATGCCGAATGGCCAAATCACAATAAATAAATAAAATATATAATAAAAATGTACGATAATAATAAACAGAGAATAATAAAAGAAAATGATTCCATCCAATGATAGAAATCTAGCTATTTTATAGTTGTTATTGTCGTTATTGATTAGTTAATAATATTTAAGAGACATCGCCAACGTCTTTTTAAACTATTTAATTGAGTTATCTAGTTATATATAGCTTTACATTTATATAAAGTTGTATTTAATATTTCTAGTAGAATTTATTTGCCCAAAACCGGTGAAGTTAGGTTGGAACAATATTTAGTTGAATACAAGCTCTACCAAAAAATACGTAATTACACGTAGTAATAACTCCACCGAGTTAAATTCGGTACCTTACTGGTTCTAACTGTGCTTGGATTTGGTGTACATAGAACATATTATAATGTTTTACCAATATTTATTTATTTTTTTTTTTATGATGATATTTTAAGTTCTATAGTTAATAATATATACATTTTTCTTGATTTTCATACTGCAGTTATTCTTGTTTATGATTGAGGATTTAGGATGCACATCACATATTATTATAATCGAAATGACATCGCCATATTATTATGTGCCCTTATAGGCGTATAAAATGGTCATAGAGTATCATAAATTATATTGTGTTTTTCTTTAGGATGGTATTTAAGTTTAAAATTTCATATGAATTTTTAGTGTAATCTTATTAGATGTAGTCATCCTCGTTAACTAGCCGCATTAGCTCGTGATCCATATTTCACAATATCGATTGTTATCGTTTCGGATGGCTAAAATAATAATGTTTTATCCCAATTTGTATTTGTTGATTTTTCAATACATTATATATCCGTGAGATTGTTTGTTACACGATTGAACCTAAAAAGTCTAACTTATATATTATTACGTACCTATACCTACAACCGTACGACATAATACCCACGTCCCACTTACGGTGAATCTTGAAATCACGCGACCGTCGACTGCATCATCGTCTTATAATTTTATCTCTCTCAACCCTTCCACCCCACCCGATTAATTCTTTATAAAACGTCATCCTGATAAGTCTGAAACGGCACGCTAAAAGTATTAATTAATAAAATAATATGTTTCCTGATAAATTACGCTCTATTAGGTAATTCGTATAATTCGTGTTTAATACTCGTATAATATGTTCACTTCAAATATTATTGATTCGTCATAGAGACAAATTACAAATTATGCCACAATTATGTTAAATCGTTGCCATTCGACTTTATACATATTTGGCTATTACGATCACAAGTAGCATATTATAATAGTATATAGCGTGTGTGTACCCATTCACTATATCTACCCACCCACTTTTAATTCTAATCCTCTTCGCAACTGTTCCATCTCGTCGTTCATATACAGACACGCGTTGGTACACAAACAATACCTCTACTTCTTCGAGAGAACAATATTTAATAAATTAGGTAGGTACAGCTATAATAATAACATGTAAATTAAAGTATATACTACCCGTCTGTCCGGTGGTTGTTTATATATGCATTTTGTATTACTTGTTGATGTAATTTTCGGGATATTTGAAATCGCGGCAACTCCTTTGTAATTTTATCGACCATTTAGATGATTTTTGTTGAAACAATAGCATTCCTCACACCCTTTTTCCCGTCGCAACCACCTGCCCTCCCCCAACAATCAAACCATCAACGGTTAACCTCGTTGGGAGCCCAAGCTATATATTGTATATACCTAAATATACATAGAAAGCGTGTTTATACAAAGGCTCTCATTTGTGCGTGTGTGTGTATGTGTCTGTGGACTTATATAAACAAGCTGCACGCCGGCAAAACGGCTAATGGCTTCTAATGGCGTACAAAAGTTAATGGAATCACTGTTAGAGGCGACTCGTGAGATAATGTGCGCGAAGCTCGACGGCCGACGCCGACGACTAACGACTGGTGTTACCTATAAGTTTGGCATTAAAGAAAATTTCAGGACAATTTTTGGAATGATCCCGCGGAAAGAAACATTTCCAGAAATACGTATAGGTATAGGCACCAAAAAGTGTTAAAAATAAATATATTTTTCTGTTATTATTTGTTTTTATTATTTTATTTTATTTATAAACTCAGTAACTTCACTTAAATTATATATTTTTTCAACATAATTATCTTATATCATATATTTATTTTAATAATTTCAAAATGTATTGTATGTTTTTACTACGGTACATGAATGTTATTTATGATTAAGCATCACAGTTAATATTTTTAGCAGAAAAATAGAGTAAGTACTTTTGATATGGCTGTACCTATATACAGTGGAACCTCGATAACTCGAACCTCTATAATTCAATAATTTTCGATAACTCGAAGGAATGCCTTTAGCCCCTGCCTTATAATATATGATATGTGTGAACTTCCGTAAATCGAATTTTCATTCCGTATCTCGAATTATTTTTCGTCCCCATCCGATTCGAGTTATAAAGGTTCTCCACTGCAGTTTACTTACTACTGATGATATTGATCTAGGTAGCTATATTAGATTCTAAGAGGAATAAGGAAAATGTTATTGCAAAACCATTATTTTCAGGGCTGTAGTAAATCTAACATCAATAATTTTCGAAATTTTTTAAATATATTTCTTTTACGTTATTTAAAACACTGTAGTCCAATTCGACCCCAATTAAGATATCTTAAAAATAAGAAAATAATTCGACTATTCGTAGTAAATTATTATTTTTAAATCAATAAAATGACTTGATTCAATTTTCCGTACTGCTTATTGTATAGTTGTATATAGACACCTTAGCTTGTAACAATACATTTTGTGGGTTTTACTTTTTCATAAATAACCAGTTCTGACATCCTAATCCTAGCTTCGGAAAACCTTGTTTATCGTGGAATGTATTGTTTATTTATTTGTGATTGTACCAAACAATTTCCATAGTTTTTTTTCTATAAAGTGGATTTTTATACTTTTTATGAATGATTTGTGATTATATATTATATTGGATTTCTGTAACGATTACGATGCCTCAAAAAGCCATACCTATGATATTTGTTAATTAATCAAAAGTTCTCGAAGTCGACTTGATACACTTTCTACTGCTGTGTAGGTCATTGTATAGAATATGAATCTTACTCATGGTTGGGGGTGGTTTGCTTAACAAATAAATATGTGTGCAAATTAAACGATATAGGATTCTCTATACAAATATCAAATAATGTTTAATATTTAATTTAATATACAGGGTCCGTCAGAACAAAGTAATTTCAGTAAAAAATGTTTTATCATATCAAATAATGCATACGCATATGCAGTTTTTTTTATATGTAACAAAATTTAGGTTTTGAAAATAATGTCATACATATGGCTCATTTCGCGTTTTGGGGACATTCCGTGGCCTTCTTGCTTTTCTGACTTGACAACATGCAATTTTTTTGGTGAGTTCACATAAAATCAAAAGTCTACCAATACAAACCACGAACCCTTGATGAATTGAAAGACGAGATCACTCAAGTTGTGAGAAAAGTTTCGGGACAGATGCTGATCGACGCGATAGGATCGTTTCGCGAGTGCATGCATCCCTTCTTTGTAGCTAAAGGGTGCCATATGCCTGACATTATTTTCAAAACCTAAATTTTATTATATAAAAAAAACTGCATACGCATATTTATTTTTTGATATAACAAAACATTTTTTACTGAAATTTCTTTGAGCATAGCATCATTTTGAAAAACATGCTTTTGTTCTGACGGACCCTGCATATAGTGTATATAGTAGAAAAATGTAAGTAATACCGAATAAAAAAACCTTACCTTACACTAATGAACTAATTTTTGATATATTTTTGTTCAATAATAATAATAATAATAATAATAATAATAAAAAAATGGTAAAATTACGAACAATATTATATTATAATTTATCGTTACTTAATTATAATTAAGCGAATTTTTATATATTAAAAATCTTATTAAATATTTTAACTATTAACTGCTAACAACTATGCACAAAATTAAACGCGTATTAATTAAAGAAAAAAAAATATCATATTATATCAATGTGATATATCTATGTATCTAAATTCTAAATTGACATTTTAGATAATTTTTATTATATTATTCCAAAATATAAAATTAAAAATATAGGTCAGCATATTTTAAGCTTGAGAAACTGTTGTGTATATAATTTTCCCATAAAACAGCCACAAACATACGCGATTGAGGAGAGATATGTTGGAATTTAATGCATCTTCACATTTTCCAAAAAATATACCACCATATGGAAAAATGAGTATTTGTTTGTTAAAAGTATAATATTCTGTTTAAAATTATAATAATATGTTGGGAATCGTCCGTAGTGTGCATAAATTATTAACAGTACTTACGTTTTAATAAACATTATCCAGTAAAAAACAATATCGGCAATAATTATTGATAATCTGTAACCAAAAAATACACAAGTCGGTTATTTTTCTCTTTTTTCAATCATCTGTTTGATTGTCCACTGAGAATGAACAATTACTGTTTTTAGTTTTTAAAACCAATGTTTTTTCCACGGTCGCAGTGCTCACATTAGGTTGTGAATTACTTCATTCCAAACAAAACACGTAGTTGTTACGTGACTGAATATATAATTATTATTCTTTTGAATGAACTGAAAAATATTTAATTTTAACCTACTTATCAGGTGTACAGCAGTTTAGGTTTAGCAGTAAACTTACAAAAAATTAGGGAAATGGGATCCATTATAATTATAATTTACTAAAAAGTTAATGTAAGTACCTAATGTGTAATTAAAAACCATTTTCATATCTATTGCATTTTGGTATTATCGGATGATTAGAAAGGACTTTGTAAACCAAATTTAAAGTCTTAAGAAGTCTTTGTCAGTGAAATATTTGTTTTCTATTTCACAATCATTCACCACGTTGATAAAATGCTTTAATCTAAAATAGTTTTTATGATTTTTGAGTAACATTAAAATAAAACCGATTCTTACAAAATGTACAGACTATAATATTTTTGAAAGTATGACATATGTATAATTGGTCTTATGTTTTATAATTATTTGACCTAGTATTCGATTTTCAAAATAAAAACTTAAAAAAAAAAATATATTGTAATTTAAATAATTTTTAAATTGTGTTTTGAGACAATGTTTAAACCAATCGTACTTTATTCCCTTAATAATAGCATTCTATATAGTTTTTGTTATGCGTGATATTACTCTATGATTACCTATTCAAAAACATCAAGTTTTTTGCGTTAATGCGTTTTGTCTTTGTTGTGCGCGAAACAGAGATTGAGAGAAGACAGTGTGCAAACGTTCTCTTAATGGTTTTATTCATCACGCTTAGACAAGCTAATTTTATTTCACTATGTATAATATTCTACGTCAGTATAAATTAACAATTGATTGATTTTTTAATACTAACATTTTAAATATAACTGTTACTGTTATTTGTTAAAATTCATCAAAGTCATAATATTTTAGCTGGTATATCTTCCTATTATATAAAATAATGGTAAATACTATAAACGATATTATTTAAAACAATATATTTTTTACCATTCTTCATCGTTAGTATTATTTTATTATTATTATTTTTGAACGACAGTATACATTTTAAATTACGTATTCTGATGCAGATTACTTTTCGGAGTGGTTACTTTGATGTATAAAAATTGAATTTTGGGAAAGTAGCTAATTATTGGTTCTAATAATGTTTAAAGTTTAGATAAGGATGGTGGAGTGGCACATCTATGAGTATATGTTAAATGCAAAAGGTTGTTCAGCTACTCATCAGCTCTTAAGAAACTTTAAACACTGTTGTTTTATTGTATTCTTATATAATATATTATTCCACTCATGTTGTGTGTTTTATAGTGTAGGTAAACAAAGGGCGTGTGGGTGGTCCCATGAATTTATAATAAATAGATAAATTGCCGATAAACTTTTCGTTAGGAATTCGATTCTGTGATAGGTACACGTTGGGATTCAAAACGTTGAAAACTTGAGAGAAAAAACAATTTATAGTGATAACATAGTTTGGGTACCTAGTGAGAGTAAAGTATTTTTCTTCGAAATTCTCGTTTTATAAAGGGTCGAAAAAATGTATATTTCCAAAACATTAATCGTTTTTGAAATAGTCTGACAAGCGGGCGTTCTCCGACGTAAACGAATCTCTCAGTTTACTGGTGCCTGGAGGTATAGTATAACACGTGTATTCTATTTTGTAGGCATGTGTGTTTGTTATGGTGATCCCTGATGATGGAAGTCACGAGCTCTTAGGAACATAATACAGGTATATATAATATCTGTGTAAAGATCGTCGAGACTTATTTGTATGCATCCGTGAATCTATTGTCGATCTCCCGTATATACGCGCATAATACGAATATATGTATGCATATACGCAATACGCGAGTGTTTGTGTGTGTACGTTTTCTTTTTTTTTCCCCGATCCGATTTAAATATTTCATTCGGCCGCGACGACGTGAACACACACCCGTGTTAACCTCGTCGTCAACGGCCCGGAGAGATTTATTGCGTTTTTCCGCGTGCGCAATCCCCACTGCAATATATTGTGTATAGGTACCTCTACATGTATGTATATAGCATATAATGTATCTTATAATATATTATTATTATTATTATTATTACTAATGATATAGTGATGTCGAACATTTTCGAACAGTGGACACACTCATCGTTTAGCTTGTCTTCATATTTCATCCACGGATAATGATACAATGTTTATATAATTTATAATAATATAATCATCATACACATATTATATCGTTAATCGTATTATATTGTTCGAGTCAGTATTATATTTGGTGGTTAAGCGTATACTAATCGTTTGGTACGAATTTATTATAGTGATTATAATTATTAAAATTACAATACAGTTGTCGAAGTGGTTCGAAATTAGTATGATAGGGAATACACGATTTAAACTAAAAAAAAAGTAGAGCATGACAGTGCGTAATCTTCAAATTTTTACAACTGTATTATTTTTATATGATGGTTATATTATTGGGGTGAATATTTAAGTTCCTATATGAATAAATGAAACTAGAATTATTTCTTACGTCCAAACAAAACTGGTTTTACGTCAAAATCCGGCACTCTTAAACACATACTATTTGAACCTTATTCAGACTTTGGACTGATTATCTAAATGTAGTTTAGTTAACGGGGAATAGCCGTTTTCGACCAAACACGTACCTTCCTTTTTCGACCAAAACAAAAATGTATACAATAAATTTAAAATAAAATGTAGAATACAATTTAAAATATAAGAATATTTACATATTAACCCTTAAATGTTCACTAGGTGAAAAAAGCAACTGAAAATTTTAAAGTAAGGTTTTCTGGTTTATTTAAGGTCACTGATCTTAGAAAACATCGTCTTCTAAAAATTTGAATACTCAAATTTGAAATATGAGATGTATCTTATAGGACACAAAATCTTAAGGCCACTGTTTAACACGTGTATCCCTGAAGAGTGATGATACATAATCCATATTTCTTATTACTTAATTCTATAAATTATACGACGATCTATAATATATGGGCGGTTCCATTTTCCTCCAAAAACGAGATACCATTTTCCTGCACAAAAAAAAGGGTTGGTTTCCATTTTCCTCCACATTATTTTCGACTAAAGTTGTGTCTATTTTCCTCCAATATTTTAGTTGTAGTATTAGTGTATTGCGTTCTGTTTTATAAATATAGAGTAAAGCTAGGATCACATTTTGCGCTTATCGGTTAATGATTACACACTTATTTTATTTATATTGAACATAATACCTGACAATTTTTTTTTTTTTGCTATGTATAAATTATTTATAGGTACCTATTAACTATTTTATTATTTTATTTATATTAAACATGACCTGACAAAAAATTTTTTTTTCTATGCTATAAATAAATTATTTATATTACCTACTTTATTATTTATTGGAGAAAAATGGTCTGTGGAGGAAAACGGTATCTCGTTTTTGGAGGAAAATGGATACGGCCTAATATATTGATGATCTAAAAATCAATTTAGGGGTTTTTTTAAAAAAAACCTTTTATTATAATTATAAATTTATAACATTGGTACATTATACTTATATGTAATAACAGAAAACAAATTAACCTTTTTTCAGTCTTTAGTTGCAAAACATAAGTAACATAATACATTAAAATAAAATAAAATACATAAAAAATATTATTAAATGTGTTTACATAATTGTAAATATAAAAACATTGATAACATAATACTTATATGTCATAACAGAAAATATATTAACATGTTTTACAGCCTTCAGTTGCAAACTAAAATTATTATTTATAGTGAAATGTTTTAATATTATTGTTTGTGTTAATATGTCATAATATGTATAATATTATATAAAAAACAATTCTTGTCAATAATGTTTATAATTATAATATATGTACATGTATATAAAAAAAAACTAGTAGGTATATAATTGTTATAAAAAAATGACGAATATTAGTAATAGTAATAAATATTATATGTTATACATATAGAAAATTATTAAAATTATAATTTGCCTAAAATGTTATAAAATGAAATATAGAAAGTTATTGTAAAAATACCTATATATTAACATATTTTTTATATAAATATTATAGTTAATGGTTATTGAAAAAAATTGTATATCATTATTTTATTATTTTGAATTTATTATATAAATTGTTGTCTCTGTCGAAAAGGGAATCGACCAATTTTAAATTTGGTCGAAAAGTGATTTGGTCGTAAAGGAAAGGGTACGATTCTGGTCGAAAAGTGAATAGGCCGAAAAGGAAGGGTACGGTTTTGGTCGAAAACGGACTCGCCCGTTTTACGTACAAACTTCTCTAATCCGATTATTATCAATCGACGAGAATCTATATACCTACCAACCTTACTTATTAACTGAACTCAAAAAACTGACCGTCAATACTGTTTCGTATTCACATAGGTAATACAATGTTATAAATCCATAAGTATTACTGTAGATGAGAATTGTTAAGATAGTGCCATAATGGTTTACATGTGTAGTGTGTACATTTGCAGTACATACAAAAAGTTAATGCATTTAATTTTATCATCATGTTGGAACTTATGTATGGGTGTGATTTTATTCGCGTAGAAACTTACTGTTATATGTTTACTTACTACGTTTCGTGTGAAAACTTAACGAACCTCTATAATTTAAGTATAGACACTATTAAACAGATAATATTTATATACGAGTACATATATATATATATAAATGTCTTTGGATCAATATCAGTTAAAGTATAGCTAGTAATTCTAAAGATGTTTTGTTTATAAAAGTTAATCTTTCAAAGTAGCATTGATTGCACAGGGGTGAAATAAACCACAATTATATACGTATAAAGTTATGAACATAATATACAAACACATCTTAAAGATAAATTTTGCTTTTGATGTTAATGGAAATTGATCACGAAATAAATATTAATTATAAATTTATAAACACGTTTCTTAAAAGCATACATATTAAAATAATGTTGTGTTTTATATACTTATACATTATACAAGATAGTAAAATCTTAATTTTATACAGATAAATGAGTGAAAGGCTGAGGCTGAGACGTTCCCTTGGTATATGTTATCAATACGATGGAAACGTTAAAAAAAAGTGATTCTGTATATATTTAAAACAAAAATGTTCTATGGGCGAGTGGCTTAAATACCTCAACTGCTTACTACAAAATAACGAAAAATGTATAAAAGGAAACACGTGAAACGATGTTTCGTGAAAATGAAAAAGTACAAAAGGAAATCTTTAATGTAACCGTAGCGACCAAGAATGTCGTCGATATACGTATACTTCAAACGATAGTACAAACGCATTTCGACGGAGCGCAAAGGATTAAGAACGATAGGTATAGGAAACGCCAAGAAACTTCCTGCTCCCGTAAACTCCAATGTGGGTCGAAATATCGCCACCGGAGAAAAAAACTTTATATAAAACGTAAAAACATTAAGAACCCGTATTAGGAAGATCAGGACTTGTAATAGTTGAGCCCAATGCTTAAATTTGAGGGAGACTTGGGTGGGACATTTAGTATCCATTCTATTTAAAATGCTCATCGAATCCATAATCCTTATAATATATTTCATATTTTTGCTGTCTTTTTTATTTATTTCAAATTCAAGCATTGATTGCGCCTCCAGATTATATATTAATGTGAACAGTACCTACCTATATACATATTATTATGCTTAAAAGGCAAATAAATTTATATTGTTATTTACAGTAGTTAGTTGTTTCCGAGTTATAATACAACTTCACAGCGGATTAGAAATAAAGGGTGATTTAAGTGCGGATGTTCCACACCAGTGTTATTATTTTAAAGGCCAAAGGTATTAAATACCAATTCGAAGAATTTCACAGGGGGTCTCCTCGTCTTTACGGTTATTGCTCGATTATAAAATTATGTAGAAATGTCGTTCAAGTGTGTTTTCGCAGATTGGCTCTAATATGAAATTAATGATTTATAGGTTATGCAGAAGAGCGATTTTGGAGCCAATTTTCACTTAAAATTTACATTATTTAGTTTAATAAAATTCAATGATAATTTAGCGTTGGTAATGTATATGATAAAATAATATTATACCAGTTTTATAATGTTTAGCACATATTTTTTAAACTATTCGTTTAACTGTTCTGACTTAAGACAGACCCAATTTTTACTATTTACATTATATATGTTATGCTGTATTTGCATTCCCTGAAGTCATACAAAAATAAATTATAATGGCTCAATAATCCGGATGAGAAAAATAGTTTTGTTTGCGCTATGTTATTCCTATTTCTGGTATATATTGTGTATTCAAAGTGATCCTTTTATAGTTTTATTTAAAGGACATGCATTACGATATATTACGAAATTGTTGTAAAACGTTTTATTATAACTTATACAATTTATTTCTAGGTATGTCATTATAATTTTTTAAGTTTTACTTTTCTAAATGAATTTAAATTATTTACATTTCATTCAGAAGCAAAATTTTTCCAAGTATTTCGATTTATAAAATTTGAATCGAATTTCGTACGATTTTAGATGAGTGTGCAGTCGATTTTCTAACCATTTAACTTAATTATTAACTGCTCGTTTAAATTATTTACGTTTGTATAAATATTTTACTATTTTGTTGAGTATAGGTAGAACTTTGTGTTATATTACGAGATACCTCTTTGTTGCTACATGGAAACTCGTTATTCGACCGAACCCTTTGACTTTAAACCGATGACTACAGCACGTATCCAACTTTTAGGAGAAGCGCTCGTAACTTTGCTATTATACTTACTCCCGGAAAATTCCAGAATGAACATTGAAAACCGTTTAGGGCCGTTTAAAATAAACATAACATTATACATTTCTTTGATGTGTTTTTTTTTCGATGGTTTTCGATTTAATAGCTTATCCGTACTACATACTGATTTTATACAATGTGTGGATGAAGACTCGCTCAGAGTTTTCCATTGTGTTACATTACATGGTCTTTATTTAACAACATTAAAAAATAAGTAGGTATCGAAAACATAAAACATGAAAAATTTAAAATGGATGTGTGATCTTAAATTTTGGGATGTAGTTATGTTGTTTTATGAAACTCCTGTTTTAATCAAACACAATTTAATTAAACTTAAAACTTTATTAAATAGTGTGTATTAATTAATTGCCTCATTTAACTTTAATCTTTTTCATTATACTTGCAAATATGAGCTTCTAGAACTTGGGTAATGTCGGCCTTCTCGATTTTTCAATATAATATCCTACACTTTTGTTTTTCTCAGAACATAATATTATTTAATTCAATTTTGATTTAATAATAGTTGTGAATTAATTTTGTATGATTTCTACCTGCATTTACCTATTTATTACTGTCTTTGGCTTGGGGAAATTGTAAATTTTATGATGTATCTATATATTTTATAAAAAAAGATATAAATAGATTTTATCAATCATTATGGAGTATTTTGATTTAGCTAGTATTTTGATGGGTAGGTACAGATTGTTACGGAACAACTTTCGTACAGAAAAACAATTTAATAGGTACAATGGTACAAATTAAATTACTTCACCGTATTCGTTTCGTAAAACGTCGTTAGTGTAGTGTTATAATACGCCATGCATAAAAAAATGAATTGTTTCGTTTTGTGAAATTTCTACACAATTCATCTAAGTGGACTAGAACGTCGAGTGGACGCGACATTACAAGAAATACATAATAATATGCAATATGTATGATGTTATTATATTTCATACGATATATTATAATTCACTATGGCTATTGCTGCATTTAGTTTTTCAGTTTATTATGTTTATATTATATAATTTGTATTACTATTATTATTATATTGATTCAGACATTTCGGTCGTTCATATTCGTACTTTCAAGTTGAGGGGCGTCATTTGGGGGGTGGCAGGGTGTGCGGTTGCACCCCTTACTTTTAGAATGTTACAATTGGCCTGCGCCTTGCTGAAGCCTAAAATAATGTACGAGCCACGAATGCGCAATTATTTATATGATTAAAATTAAATTGTAATAACCGGTCTATAATTTATGGAAATAATTGAATGCAGGATAATATACATATACGTATGTACCTATATCTATTTTTATATGGCCTGGTGAAATTTCAAAATGGCCTGCTTGAAACTTCGCACACCCGAAAAAAAACCTGAAATGACGCCCCTGCTTTCAACTCACATCATGTATTACTATAAGTTTCATATATCAGTATATCAGTAAAACACACGTCTTATGCTGACTTGGTGCAATAACACAACTACGTTTTTTTTCCTAAGTAGGCAACGGCTTATCATGTAAATTCGATAAACATCTCATAAAAACCATAAATAATGCATATACGTTTTCCGACAAGTTTCCGACGTGTGTATAATGTTCCACATAAAAAATAATAATAACACATAAGCTCTACGCGTTAACAAGAATAAACATGAAAAGTTGATCCAAAAGGCTATCATAATAACAATAATAATGCGTTTTTGTAAGGGCAGGTAAAATTTACATGAAACCCAAGTTTGTGTTTTACATTAAATATAGTAACTATTTTTTTTACATAGGTATAATTCGTGATCAAAGTTGTTCTATGCTAGGTATTTTGGCTATCAATATATTATAAGCAGATAGATTGTTAAAAAATAGTAAACCACTTATTTGTCGAAGAAAATCATTACCATTCATCGAATTTTATTTTACATAATTTGAAGTTATTCCAAAACAATGTTGTATAATATATCATGATATGTATGTTTTACCTTATGGAATATTTTGTACTAAATTAAATGCTTCTGTCTTCAATTTCGAACATGGTTAAAAATGATTCAAACATTAAATATTGATAAATTTAAATAATTTAATAATACACATATTTTTACAAAAATGTTTGTTTTTAAAACAAATTCCTTCTACCTAGTACATTTATAATTTTTTAGATGATAAATGTTTGCAATTTAAAAAATCGTTGTTCAGTATTATACGCCATTATAACGTGCGTATTATATTACGCGATGTTGAACGATATTTATCATAATTATTTTTGTTTAAACTAGATGTTACATAAATAACGATCAACAATAACGGGTTACTTAATGAATTGATTAAAAATATAAATCAACTTGGAATAATAATTGCATGCACGCAGGATTAGAGGCCTACTCGATTCCCAAATCTAAGTTATAATAACTTTTTTTTAGTTATTATTATTATTATTTTTTTTTTTATGTAAGTGTAGCATTTTAGCGAGGCGCCAAAATATGTGTATTTTTAATAGGTGTATACCTAACTATATATGGTGGGAAAATCACAATGCAGTTAAGTTATGCGTATTATAAAACAGTAATTCTCAACTAGGGAGTAGAGTCCACCTCGGTGGTCGACAATTAATTATACTGTGTCACCAACAATAATTGATGATGCACTTATATATATATATAAGAAATAAAATGTGTCGTCAACAAATTTAATAAGTATCTCATTTGAGCGATGATCACTTTAAAAAGGTTGATAATCACTATTATATTATTTACTGAATAAGACTGTTGATATTCTTCAAACCTAATAAAAATAATGGAGAGGCTGCTGTAAAATAATAATGATTTGTCACTACACGTGGGTTTACGTTTTCAATTCGGATATTTACTGGAGGTCTATTGAAAAACAAGAAACGTAAGTTTCTCGTTGCGAATATCAAATCGTTAGAAGTTTTAAGATCTTGTGAACACCGGGATGCATAACATAATATTATTACGGTCGTTTGGTTTCGAGATTTGTTCTGGAAAATGCAACTTATACACGGTGAAATTCGTTGTATTTGCCTCACTCTTTTGACTATAAATTGTTCAATGGAAGCAGTGTATACATCGATTTACTTTCGAAAAAACAAATAAACATCAAAGACGTATGTAAATGTTTATCCTTACAAATAAGAAATCAAAAACTTAACTGTAATGTTATATTTTGTCACTGTCAAAACCAACTCGTTGCGTATTGTATCGATTTTTATTACGATTAAATAATTACACTTTTTTTTTTCTTAAATTAAAAATTGCTAAAGCACAAGACATTTTGTCAGTAAATATTATTTACGAAAAAAAAAACTGAGCAATTTAGTAAATCCCTGAGTAAAAATATCGTTGTGTATTCATGTCCAAAACATGTGGCTTATATATATATTTTTTTTATGTATCCTATTCAGTTAATGTTATGTGATTTGTAGAAAGATTTAAATTAAAATTTCACCGTAAAATGTTGAAGATCTAAACCAATTTTATTATAGAATAATATTATGCAGCATACGCCTATTGCGTTTAAACGATATGCTAATGATATTGCGCACAGGTAAGTGGTGACTCCGGCCAACTAAATGTATAGAGTCTGGAAAGTTTGTTAGGTAACAATATAAGTTTGCAATATTATAATATGATAAATTCGCGGCGACACAACATCTTGGATTTTTCAAAAACTCGTTGAATTTCGATGTCCAAGAGATTTCGAGGAATTATCGTTTGATGTTCGTCTCTATTCTCGGTTCGTTTAAAAACTTTTCAAAGTATAATTTTATTTGTGGACGGTCGTTCGCTTATTCAAGCGAGCTATGAAGACTGCAATAAAAATTTTATTTGAGATGGCGTAATCAGACAATATTATAATTTATGAAATATATTGAATGCTACTTACAAGTTGGACTTACTACCACCCTCTGTTGAACGATAGGACTAGTTATATTATTAAATATTGCATCCGGGCTACATCATGCATAATATTATGTTAATCATATCATCGTGGTCATTTATGATGATATCTATCAAAGAACATTAACCGATTTCAGTGAAAAAAAATGGGCAAACGTAAATTGCGCCCAACGAAAGGAAATAGTTGTAAATTGCGCCCGGTATTTTTCAGGTACAAATTTCTGCATAGTAAATTGCGCCCAATAGAAGTATTATTTTTTTGATAGTCATTTAGCATTACCCAGAGGAAATTAAATGTTAATAATAAAAAATACAGTTATAAGTTATCTGCATATAGTAATGAGACATCATCTTCACATATTCAGCCCTAACCTAACCTAACGTTCGGCTTATCCACCAATAAATGAACAACAGTATTTTTAAAATACACATAATGGGTAACGATGAATTCAAGATAGTACATACTATGGGCGCAATTTACTATACCCGTTTTAGACCCCGAAAAATCCTGGGCGCAATTCACTATAGTATTTTTACTACCTACTTAATGTGGGTACAATTTACAAGTGCCCAAAAATATCATATTATAATACTCTGTCATAGTATGTTATTTAGATAATTTTATTTGTGTTTTAAATTTCATAAAAAACACGTACAATAAGAATTTGTAGAAATTATTATTTCGGTATCTATATAGTCATCACTCTTCGCAGTCATCACAGTCACCTACAGTTCATAAAAAATCACAATTAAGTTAATATTTTTTCTGTATTGCCTGATTAAGATTTTTAAGGCTGAGACATCCATTTAAAAACTGTCTGAAAATGTCAAAAAAAAAAAAACCATAGTTTTAAGTTAAAAAAATTAATCTTGGAAAGCAACACTTTACAATAATCAAATATACAATATAAGTAATAAATGTACAATCCTGGTGATAATATTGCATAAGTTTATTCTGAAATTAATGGACTATAGTGACCCTCTAAATATTGTTATTAATAAATCGCTTTTGCTGAGCGTCACGAAAAATTTCAATCGTGATTTTTATCCGTCTAATTTCTATTTATTTGTGGGATTTTCTCATACACAGGCTTTTCACAAACAGCAATTCTGTGGGACAAAACACGGAATAGGCCCGAAATATTATAATACAATTATTGCCTACAAAAATATGATCAGAATTTATGGTATGCGATTTTATGATGACCAGATGGACCACAGACTACTAGATATCTATGACACTCCGTATGCACCCACTTAAATAATAATTGGTCTCAAGTTGAATAGATGTTATTTTATTTTATTGTTAGTAATTTCTGATTATTTTGGAATAATATTTTATTATGTTCAGCAAAACATGTTGTATTTCATCAATATAAGTACCTCTTCATTGTGGGTTATCTCGGCACTAAAAGCGGACACATCGCCTCGTCCTCCCCCTTGTATCCTGAAAGTTTATTGTGAATATAATTCGACCGATTGTCTTGAACTACTGATTTCACCTAGACAAATCAAAACTCAGGCTTTACCCTTCTAACTTTCGACTTCTGCGCACATTTTGAATGTCTTATTACTTTTGTTTCACTTAAACTGGTATAAAATTATTCATGTTATTAACACAATGATGTATACATTTTTCAACTAAAATATATTATTTTTTCCACAACAATAGCGACGGGCATTAGGCATAGACATTCAAACACTTCGTTAGCGTCGAACATTTTTCATTTCATATATAATATAATATCATAAAATATATGATAATTTATATGGGTTCGCACGCCTCGCCACAAAACGACGGGGTTCATGCTAACGTTCGCGATTCGAATACGGTGCTATATAAACGTATAATGTGATGTTATAAATATTAAATAAAGATAGTAATAATAGTTACGCGCGGCCTGGTGTATTAAAATATGTGAAAAAAAAACTTAAAATATTAGACTTTCAAACGCTTATAAATATGCAAGCAATAAAATTAAAATCTTTTTATTAAATTATTAGCAAATAATTTGTAAATATATTTATATATATGTATATTTATTATTGTTATATCAGCAATGTGCTGATAAAATCAAATTATGTAAACCTACCTAGTTATACAAATTATTATTAGTATGCAATTGTACGGATTTATTTAAATAAATACGGTTGTATAATACATATATATATATATAAGCAAAATCTAATGTAATAGTATAAATGTCGTGTAATATAATATTGTTTTGAATTAAAAATATGTTATTCTGAGACATGTACTCGTATATGTGGATAAACTAACTATATAGGTAGTTACAAATAATATGTATTGATATCAGATTTTAAAATTTAAAACTATTTACTTCGGTTATCTCGTAGCTCGAATATACAAAAACACTTGTTTTTTCGTTAGATAATTGTGCATATTTTGGTAAATATTTAAATTAGAGAAAATCTGCCATCAACCCAGTTTTAGATTCTGAACAGATTGATGAATGTATGGATCTTACAATGATGTGTGTGTGTGTTTTTTTTGTGTCTGTGTACAGCAAAACTAGTCGAAATAATACTCCAATTTCAAACTTTGGGGGTGGTTTCCGATGTAAAAGTGAAGATCCTTGGTGCATTATAGAGGTCAAAAGTAAACATTTTCCACCATTTTTCAAAAAAATCGAGAAAAACAAAGAAAAAATGACAGAAAAACGGGAATTTTTACGCAAAATCAGTTTTCGACCAAATCGATTTTTTTATATGGTTGTAATTCAAAAAATAATCACTGTAAATACTTGAAATTCTCACCAAATGATTATGTGTTATCTATATACAGTTTAATTTTCAAAAATTCTTGGCTTTTTTTTAGTTATTTATAGACCACTGAAATTTTCGATTTTTATGAGAATTTTTTTGAAGTGTCGGTAAAAATTTAATACAATCCTTTTAGTTAAGGATCCTTATAAGTTGTTCTTATTGTAGCTAAAAAACAAATATCATACGATGACACAAAAAAATGCATTAAAATAATCACCAACGGCAAATGGCAAAACATCTGATTCAAACAAAATACCAAACTCAATGAAATCAAAGGTGACACTACCCAATGGTATAACCCCTCACTCAAAAGAAAAGAAGAAACAGTAATATAAGACTACGTATAGGACACACTAGAATCACACACGGTTTCCTCATGGTCAAAGAGGAACCCCCAATCTGCACAACCTGCGGAACAAATCTCACTGTCAAGCACATCATATCGGACTGCATAAAGTATAATTAAGAAAGGATCAAACACGGGTATCACACAACCTCGATGCAGCCCTTGGAGCCAATCACCAACTCAACGCAGATTTAATTAACTTTCTCAAGCAAACCAATATTTATAACCAAATCATGTAAGCAACCGTAATGTAAAAAATAAAATACCTAATGGCCTTTGTTGCCGAAGTCGTAAACGATCAATAAAAATAAAAAAAAATTAAAAATCGTTTGTCACGATTTTTTTATAAGCGTTTATAGTTCAAATTTTTAAGAAATCTGTCGAAAACGCGATAATTTGCAAGTAATTTTGAAGTTGAAAAATCATAAAAATGTTTGTGTTTATAACTAAGGATTAAAAATACAACACTAAGTTTTATGTAAGTTTTCCTCCTCCAATTAGCTATAGAGAACTCGAAGCATCATTATAGGAAAAATTTTAAGTGCGTTTGAAATTTAAATTTCTACGAAATAGCGTAACGATAATAATTTATCCTCAAATGATTTTAAATATTTGTTATTATTCAAAAAGTATAAATCCTAGATACTTGAAAATTTTACCAGTTATTTAGATCGGCATTTTCTTTACATGATTTAATTTTGTGAAAAAAAATGACTTTTTTTGAGATATTTATAGACAACTGAAATTTTCAATTTTTCTGATAATTTTTTTTTGAAATGTCGATAAAATTTTTTTGGCCCAAACAAAATACTTGAAAATTTAATACAAAATTCCTCATAAGTTATTCGTATAGCAATTAAAAAATGATAAGAATACATAAGCACAATTTTTTTTTATTAGCATTTGAAGTTCAAACATTGACAAAAATTCGTCAAAACCATGAATATTTGCAAATTATTTTTTAGTTCAAAATTCATAATATTGTTTGTATTTATATCTAAGGTTAAAAAATTTAACACTAAGTTTTCCATAAGTTTTGCTTCAAATAGTTATAAAGAAAATTTGATGCGTCATTATAGGAAAAATGTTTTGGGCGTTTGAGTTTTAAATTTTTATGAAATCACGTAATGATAACGACTTATCCTCAAACCAGGTATATGTATATCTATGATAATATAAGGTATTATAAATTATGATAACTACATGCAATGTTTTTGTAAAAATTGATTAACCATGCCTTATGCAAAATGCGTCTTAATTGAAAAATAAAATATTTGTTTAAAAATAGAATATATGACAATATATAAATATAATATATCCTAGACTGACAAATCATCTCCGTTCAGAATCGGTTTTCGTATACAATGATACCTATATCATTGCATTCAAATCTAACCTACCCTAGTCAGAGGTCCACCCCACCACCTTATGTACAGTATAGAGCCACATCCACTTACTCGCTTTTTTTGACATGCACTTTTATCATTCAAACATAATTTAAAGATAAAAAACAAATTTATAAGTTTAAACCGTAAACCAAAAAATGGTAGACACCTTCCATTATAAAAATCACATCATATAATTTACTAAAATATATAAGGTCAGACAAACAGACAAAGACAATGAAATTATACTATCTAAATCTAACGACATGGAACTCATAAGTTGCCTAAACCGTATACTTGAAACTTAAATCGTGTTAAAAACAATGTTTTAACTTCAAAAGGTATCTGCAATATCATTATGTTGCTGTTATTACTTTAAAAAAAAAAATAGTTTGGCTAAGTTTTTTTTTTACAAATACTGTATTATCGGTAACGTCTCTCTTCATATTTTTCTCTATATCTTCGCCCACGTGTCATACATATATTATATTATAAAAATTATAAATTGGTAATGAATATATTGCACCCATTAATTATTATAGTATGCTGATATAAAATGTATAATATTCAATAGCTTTATGATTATGCACCACACTACATGTCTCTAAAAACTATGTATCGTATTCATCAATCGATTGCGTGGTTGGTATTATGTTATTACAATATGGCGCTATGCATGTGCAATAAATCGACGTGTCTGTGTAGCGTATAGCTATACATACGTATTTTTGTGTATATTGTTATTAAATCGGTGCTGTAATAAATATTACACCTATCGTGCAAGTCTTATCCGGATTTGCATTTCGTTGCGTGTCGAGTGTCGGTTTCTGATTCCGACAACACAACGAGCGTTACTCATTTTCACACTATTTTCTTTTCGAAATACGACTTATTCGCACGATATCCTCTTGGACAACGGTGTTATCATGTATTTATGTGTACGTAACCCACCAAGTGAGTGTGTGGTGCACAATGCACGCATGCGGTGTATATCGTATCTGCAGATAGGTTTTTAATACATAATATTTCTGTAAAATAAAACTACTTTTAAATAAAAATTTATTATGATGTAAGTCAAGAGAAATGTTTATCGGAGAAACGCGTAATGTGAAGTGAGCTTCATATCTTCCACTACGGTTAGTTTACATATTATTACAATAATATTTAAGCCTAATGTTTTGCTCTCAAGCAGTAAAATCGCCTTTTAGAAAAGTAATTAAACTTAAATTTTATACTTCAATAATATTTTCTATGGTAGGAACATTGACACTGGTGGAAGCGGGTGGAATAAAATGGGAAAAATTCTCAGTGTTTTTCTTAATAATTCGGAAAAAACAAAAAAATAATCATGGATAATACTGTTATTTGTGTCTGTCATCACGTTTTGGGGCAGTAAATCGGGATAAATAAACTAAAAATTAAGGGGAAAACGGGGAATTTTACGCACAATTAGTTTTCGACAAAAGATTTTGGTTTTTGATGTAACTTTAAAACAAATTACATGAAATTTTCACCGAATGTTTATGCAATTATAATTTGATCCACCATACAATTTTTAAAAATTTTCGACTCAAGTTGAACTTCATAGGTATTTGCAATTTTCGATCATTATTAGTTTTTTTTAAAATTAATATCGATAAAAACTTATTTGTTGGGTAGAAAAGCTTGAAAATTTAATACAAAGCTTCTAACACATTGTAACAATAGCAGTTGAAAAATATTAAAAAATATTCATTTACCCGAGCAGGGGAAAAATAAAATAAATATTTAGTCACGATTTTTTTTAGCATTCGATGTTTGAATTTTGACAACATACGTAAAAATCACGAAAATTCGCAAATTTATTATTTTATGCTAGAAATTCATAAAAAAAATGTATTATTGAATCTAAAATTTGAAAATTTCAATAATATATAATATATCCTAGACAAATAAACCCTCTCCGCTTATAATAGTTTTTAGTATACAATGATATAATTTCATTGAATTTAAATTTCACTCCAACCATTACAGTAACCCGGTTGTAACCTACTGTACAGCAAAAAGACATCCACGACTTGCCCGCTTTTTTAATATTATTTTGTTTATTAAATGGTTACTATTTGTTATACAATTATTAATTAGATATGAGGTAGCAATTTTAAAAATCTTTTCGCCTTTACAAACATGTTGGTCCTGTGTTGTCAATTAAATCTAATCGATCATAAATTCATAAGCATAAAAGTATATTGTTACCAAATAGTTTTACGAATAAGAAATAAATGTTAAATACATTATTAATAAATAGAAGCAGCCTGCCGTTACTCCGACAAAAAAATGGAAAAGAAAAATTACACATGCAATGTCTGCGACGAATCTTTCTACCAAGGTGGACAATTGACAATACATCGAAGCACACACACTGTTCAAAAACCGTACAAGTGCGATATATGTGACAAATCATTCAGTAAAAGAAGCAATTTGATAAAACATCGACGCACACACACTGGTGAAAAACCGTACGTGTGCGATGTGTGTGACAAATCATTCAATCAAAGAAGCAATTCGATAAAACATCGACGCACACACACTGTTGAAAAACCGTACGTATGCGATGTGTGTGACAAATCGTTCTCCATAAACTCCAGTTTGACGAAACATAAACATACCCACATGGTACTCTGATTGGTTAGATCAAAGATCCAAGATCCAAGGATCATAATAATCAAATAGGATAAATCATTTTAACGTATAATGTTTGGACTGATAATACCTATATATTAATAATGTATGTTATAATTTATGGTGAATATATTATTGAACATTCTGTTTATTTATTATTTGTTATATTTTTTAAATATATGAAGATAATTCATACAAGTTTGTCTTGCAATATATAAATTAACATCTTAATACATAATAATCTAACAATAGCTTATCAGATACCATTTCTTATTATCACATCTCCCTTTTCTATTTTCCTTAAAATAAAAAATTGAATTATTGTCACTAAATAATTTCATACATGCTTTTTTAACATATTGGTATTCTCAAAAATAAGCTCCATGTTGTGATAATACAAATATATTATTTACTTAACTTAATAGGGTATAATAATATATATAAACATTTTTAATATTTAAATTAGAACGTAATCTTTAAGTCTATTTTTTTAGATTTGACTACTTTTCTGCCTATCCTGGTTTTATATTCATTTTTGATTTGTTAGTCTAGAGATTTTGTTGTAATGTTCTATAATACTCGACTTGCAAGACTCTTCTTTTTAATCCACTGTGTTATTCTGTCTACAGTCTACCTATTCTTAGTTTCTTATGAAAGCTGATAGTCCTCCTTGACGACCTGCCATATTTGTCTTATACTAAAAGGATATGCGGAGTTATTAAGTTTTTTAATTTATTGTTCCTTCATAACAATTTTTGTGAACATATCCTGAATATAAATTTGTTGACTCTCCCCAATAGAACTAATATTTTTATTTGCGCCTCTGTTATAGTACAGAACTTGTATATTTTTTAATATTTTAATAATTTTTTATATGAAATGTGGGAATAAAACTACGCTCGTTGCAGAGGCTCATATTAAACACATAGTGCGTTTCCATTTAAACATAATATATAATATTGTTCGAAAATAATTTGAAATGATAATTAATACAAGACCAAAAATCAATAAAAATATATCCTGATTCCTGAATTATGGCTGCTAAATAATTTAAGGTATTTTGAGTTACATTCTAAAAACTTGATCTAAAAATAATTGATTTTAGATTCTGAACGGAGTGATGAATGTATTGATTTTACAATTATGTAAATTACGTAAACGTGATACCATATAACCTATAATGGCGCGAGTAGTACCAGTGCGACACATTTCGTATACTTCTACGCATGATATATTTTGACATATTTTATGATTCTTATAATAATATGTTGCATTATACCTAGTCATCAATACATTTGTTGTCATAATAATAATTATAATTATAATACTTCAGAATGATAAATGGTCGTAACAAAGCCATTATTAAAATGTTTTAATCTGTAGTTTTGAAATGGATGACGGTACAAAATTTGGGCATTGCATTTCAAAATTTTACAAAAATGGTAATACGATAAAATGTATTCTTGTTTATTATAGTTGGATATACCTAGGTTTATCATTATAATCGAGTATCTAGAACATTTTGGACCAAACAAAAATAAATAAACATCTTATTTGCAAGTTGGGTTATCTGTTTAGGACACGATGTCCTATAAGTATTTTATACTAGGACCGTCGCGCGTCGTTTCACATCACTTCAAAGTCGTAAAGGTTTCGCTGCTGTATAGAATCGTTAAAAAAAAAACATAACAAAAAAAATTAGGAATCTTCCTATTGATAAATAATATATTTACCATCCTCATTTATGGTCTCGTCAGTCGTCCGCGATGGTGAAAGTATATAATATATTAATATATGAATGATGAATATACAAGGTGTAACAGAGAGAATTGACTTTTGGATTAACTTTTTTTGACAGTAGTATTTTTATTTTATTTTATTTTTCATTTTTTGTTAATTAAGTGAACCTAGCGCTACATGTATAGTACATTTTTTTATGTTTTATTTTTTAGTACTGAAAATAAAAAAAATTTATTTGTTTAAAAAAAATGTTGGATAAATTCAAAATAGCCTATTTTTGAATCTGATTATAAGAACAATTTTGATGGTAAAAAGATTTATCTAAGTCAAGCAGTTCATTTTTAGATTTTTTTTTAAAACTCAATATTTTTTTGGTTAAATTAATTTGGAACGCAATAACTTTTTAAAAATATGATTTTTGAGAATTAGCTGACATGAGTATATTTCTTAAAATATTTTTTCATCATATAATATTAAACGCAATTTTCTTTTCATCCTAGCTCACTCTTTTAATGTCATTTTCAACACTCAATCCATTATCTCTTCATCAATTGTTACAATTATTACCTCACTTATATACCTCTTCAACCAGGTTGGTTTAAAAATTTAGTTTATTTGTAATATATTTTCTACCATTAATTCTATATTCTTTTATGTACCATTATTGTAAGCATATAATTGTTGAAACTAATTGTTAACAAAGTTTTCTTTAAATAAAAACAAAAAAAATATTAAAAATTTTTGTCATACGATGAATTGGCATATTTTTATTTTTTTTTTTTGGTCAGCTCTTTCTGTTACTGTATATTATGCTGCACTTTCATATACATAAAAATATGCATATAATTATGTAAATATTACAAATCAATAGTGTGGTAATAATGGTTAAAAAAAGAAATCAAAAAATAGAAAATTTATATTTTCAATTCAAAAGTTTGTTCTGACGCACTTAGTTTAGACACACATAATTTACAATTAATAAAACCTGGAAAGTTACTTTGGTATGTAGTCGGTTTCCAGTGTATAATGTATTCGTCTCATCATTTGATATAGGTCGAACGGGGCACCATAAATGCCCGAAACATAATAACATGGACTGTAAAAATACGGAATAAATCAGGAATCCCACGGACCGTAATATTCCTAACCTAATAACCGTAATATTCCGGAAAAAATATTCTCACGGTAAGTAAGAAAATTCATAAAATTTTTCCTTTTTTAATCTAAGATTTGAAAATTTTTAATAATCTATAATATATCCTAAAAAGATAAACCGTTTCCGCTCAGAATCGTTTTTCATATACAATGATATAATATCATTGAATTCAAATTTAATTCCATCCATTACAGTAACCGACTTGTAACCTATACTGTACAGCAGAGCGACATCCACGACTTACCCGCTTTTTATATTTGAATCGATCCTCTAATCTAATTACATCATTCAATATATTGTGCTGTATTTTCCATATATGGTGCATCCGTGGTTTCCGTGTATAAGTTATTATTTTTAATTTTGTATTTCAAAATTAATTATTGTTTTACTGATTAGATCCACCGTGATTTCGATTTAAATTTTAATTAAAAATAAAAACTAATAAATCTTTTACGTTCACCAGAATATTTCTATGCATAAAAAATATATGATTTTAATTTTTTGGGAAATCGTAAAATGCGCGTAGATACGACTCGTAGAATCCGTGCATTGTTTCAAAAAGAAAATACATCGAAATGTTTAAATCTGTATGTTGGTAAAAACTAAACAATTCACAACAATAAGGAATTTTCGAAAATAATTGACACAAACAAAAACATTCAATGGGTTAGTACGGTAAACCCCTATTATAATACGCCACTTCTAAACACTTTTACAACATTGACAAAACTTGCGACCGATGGCAAAGTCGAATTCCGATATTTCGCATACATTGCATGTTTCTTCCCTGAATTCGTCCATCGATGAGTCGTCAATGCACCACTTTGGCTAAACGACTTGTCGCATACATAGCATGTCTACAATACTGTTTCTTCTTATGCATCCACTGCATCGGTGTGCTTTTATAATTTTATCATGTATTTCAAATGCCATACTATGCTATGTGCTTAATTTTTATTTATTTTTAAACTATTAATAGCGATGATAAATTCCCTAGTTTTTAGTTTTTATTTTTTTCAATTAAAAACGTTCTATTAAAAACATACTATTATATTTTGTACAAGGTACTATTTCAGTATTATATACCCTATTATCGTTAATAAAAATTAAAAAAAAGCTGGTAAGTGGGTTTCGCTCTGCTGTACATTAGGGGGTGGGGTGGACCTCTGACTAGGGTAGGTTAAATTTGAATGCAATGATAGGTATCATTGTATACGAAAAACGATTCTGAACGGAGATGATTTATCTGTCTAGGGTATATTATGGATTATTAAAAATTTTCAAATCTTAGATTTAAAAATAAAATTTTTTATGAATTTCTAGCTTAAAATAATTTGCGAATTTTCGTGATTTTTACGTACGTTGTCAAAATTAAAATTGAAATGCTTGTAAAAAAAAAAATTGAGACTATGCATTTATTTTATTTTTCAACTGCTAGTGTAAAAATATTTTAGGAGATTTGTATTAAATTATCAAATCTTAGATATAAAAGGAACATTTTTTATGAATTTCTAGAATAAAATAATTTACGGATTTTCGAGATTTTTACGTATGTTGTCAAAATTAAAATTCGAATGCATGTAAAAAAAAAATTGTGACTATGTATTTCTTTTATTTTTCAACTGCTACTGTAAAAAGATGTTAGGAGCCTTATATTCAATTTTCTAATCTTAGATATAAAAGGAAAATACTTTAAGAATTTCTAGTTTAAAATAATTTGCGAATTTTCGTGATTTTTACGTATTTTTCAAAATTCAAACTTTGAATACTTTAAAAAAAAAGTTATGCTAATATATTTCTTTTATTTTTCAACTGCTATTGTAAAATTATGATAGGAGCCTTGCATTAAATTTTCAAATGTTAGATTTCAAAAGAAAAACTTTTAAGAATTTCTATCTAAGATAATTTGAAAATTGCCGTAATTTTTACGTATTAAGTAAATATTTGAACTTCAAATGCTAATAAAAAAAAAATTGTGCCTATGTATTCTTAAAATTTTTTAATCACTATAATAATAACTTATGAGAAACTTTGTATTCAATTTTCAAGTATTTTGATAGGACCAAAAAAATTTTATCGACACTTCCAAAAAAAATTTTCAGAAATATTGAAAATTTCAGTTGTCTATAAATATCTCAAAAAAGTCAAAATGTTTTGAAAATTAAATCATGTAAAGAATATGCCATTCTAAATAACTGGTAAAATGTTTAAGTATCTACAACTTAAACTTTTTGAATAATAACAAATATTTAAAATCGTTTGAGGATAAATCGTTATCGTTACGCTATTTCGTAAAAATTTAAAATTCAAACGCACTTAAAATTTTTCCTATAATTATGCTTCGAGTTTTCTCTATAGCTACTTGAAGGAAAACTTATGGAAAACTTAGTGTTGTATTTTTAATCCAACATTTGTTTTACCGGCACTTCAAAAAAAAAAATTGAAAATTTCAGTGACCTATAAAGAACTCAAAAAAAGTCAAAAATTTGTGAAAATTAAACTGTATATACATATATAACACTAACATAAACATTTTGTGAAAATTTCAAGTATTATCAGTGTTTAGTTTTTGAATTACAACCATATAAAAAAATCGATTTGGTCGAAAACTGGTTTTGCGTAAAAATTCCCGTTTTACCGTCATTTTTTTTTTGTTTTTCTCGATTTTTTGAAAACTGTTGGAAAATGTTTACTTTTGACCTCTATTATAATACATCAAGGATATTCTCTTTTACTTTGGAAACCATTCCCAAAGTTTGAAATTGAAGCATTATTTCGACTAGTTATGCTGTACACAGACACAAAAAAAAAACACACATCATTGTAAAATCAATACATTAATCACTTCGTTCAGAATCTAAAATGATACCAATTTTTTTATGGTTTTCCGAAGTTGGAATTTCCGATTAAATATAAATTTAGTAAATTATTTTTCAGTAGGTAATAAACTCATATATTTTTTTCCATAGCTTAACTTTAAAAAATTCATTGAAGATATTAAACAAAAAAAAAAGTCCACCGCAATACATATCATTTTGATAAGAATTTTAATTTGTAATTTTTATGACTCTCGATATTCAACCGTAAATCAACAATTTTTCTGTAATCAATTTTGTATACATTTCATTGTCATTCAAAAACTAAAAACCGAAGATTCTTAACATTTTCATCAAATATTTATAACGATGATAAAATTATCAAAATATTATGAATTTAAGAGCTGTTTATAGATATTTTTGGTTTTTAGTTTTTTTTTGTTTTTGCCATAAATATCGATAGCAATTTTTCGCTAAATCATTAATTCATATTGTGTTTGAAATTTTAAAACAATGCTTCTCTTAAGTTGCTATAATGGCATTTAAAATCATTTTTTAAAATCATTTATGGTTAGAATTTCGTCAAAACACACATACACACCATAAAATGTATTTAGTTGGTGATATAGGCTGATAGACCGGCTTAGCTCAGAATTGTTTTTTCTATATACAAAATTATATTATATCATTCAATTTCAACTTAACACAAATATTACAGCGACCAACACGACATCTAATGTTTTGCAGCCAGACGGTATACCCACTTGTCTACCTTTTTTCCAAATTAAAAAATGTACATAGTATATTATAGTTGTGCATCATTTGAATCCGATGTAAAGAAACGAACGATGTGATGTTTTGTTATGAACTTTCGGTGCATTTTTTCTACCCCCAAACACACAAACAAAAAAAAAAGAAAAGTTTGTTGACTAGGCAATCAAAATAACACCACAACGACATTGTTCGAATCTGTGGACCATAGTCCATGATACTTTATTATTATTTTACGCTGCGGGATACCGGACGGTCACAGTCTCAAATAGATTGCACGAAACTGTGCTTTGCAGCTACCACGTTTCACAATGAAAGATAAATCTACCGTGTTTGCCGCAAGTGTGCATGGTATACATATATACTATATAGATAGTGTACTTGTATTGTCGTATTTATATTATATTGTATGATACGAAAGGATTATCAGATTTTAGAGTGTGTAGAAAAAGTACTGAACAAAAAAAACCGTATAATAGTCTTATAATAAAAATTATATACTAAGAAATTAATAAAAATTCGTAATTCTATGAACTTTTAACTATTAATTTAATAATAACAATAATATATTATATAATAATAAGTCGTATGACCATAATTATTTTTTATTTAGATTACTGACTTACAGTTTGTTAAAAATTCTTAAGAAACGGATATCTGTCCATAGTATATCGTCAAAAAAAAATCCTTTAATATCATGGTATTGATCTGATGACTGGAAAAATAAATATAAAATAAATATTATTTTTACTATTAATATTTATATAAATTAACTCTGGCTGCCTAAGTGTAGCGCATCTGAGTAGTGGATCGTCGTGTAAACTTGATATATGCGAAAAGCTTGGCGACACTGGAGAATCCTCTTCTCCATTCTCCGACTGAAAATAAAACTTGTATTGAATATGTTTTTACATTTAATTATATATTTATGAACTACCTCGTGCTCCATCCGATTTTGTACAAATTCCTTTATTTGATTTGCCGCACACTTTTGTATTTGACCGACCTAGTTTAGGCAATTTTTCTCCATTAGATCGTCTTGTAAATTTTTTATGAATATTAATATATCTTCCAAATTTTTCGGTGGTGATTCAAGGTGAACACATTTCTCATGTACGTGCGTCGCAAACTCCTCAGACTGTTTTATAATTAATGGAGTGGTATATACTTCTTTCCACACAATACTTTCGAAAATTCGATATTCAAGATATTGAAGTCGAATAATGCCCACCCGATTCAGCATGACTCTGTACCTGTATTGAGTTTTTGAACCAATCTCTAACACATTTTCTCCGCTATACACCATGCTAGATATTTTATGAAATTCCGTAATTTCAATGTATCAAATTAAAGTCATTTTTACAAACTCAGAGGTCTTCACCATATCTATGCGCGCCTTTTTCGCCCTAGCAGCTGAAGTGGTATTTGCGGTGGAAACACGTTTTGTTTTCACCGTTATGGTGTAAGAATCTTTAAAAATAAAAATAAACCTAATGAAATAAAATATCGCATCTGATCATTTAAAAATCTAACCTAACCCTCGACTTATAAATAAAATCTACAGAGATTTCTTTTAAATTCTATTTAACTTGCAACTGATTAATAAAATCGACATTTTATATTTTAAAATAAATCTAACGACAAACGTCTTTGTGTTAATAGTCCTCAATGGATAAAACAAAATCTGAAGGTCTTTTAAAAATTGAATTAATTCCGATGGATAAATAAAATGAAACTAACCTACAATAGTATCTTCGTATAGTCGTCAGATGGCGAATTGTCGGAATCCGTGTCTGATCCACCGTCCGGGACATCGTGAATAAATATTTGAGGAGCAATCTGAATATTATGTCCCTGCGGAGTAGGCCGGACAATATAAGGCGCAAACTGTATAACACTTTGTCGTGTTGGTTGGGCGACGACAGGTGTAGCTGGTTGAACAATTCGTACAGCAGGTTGAGCAGGTTGACGTTGAGCCGGAACGATATCTAGTAAAAAATATTAGATATAAATTAATACTGAATTAACATAAATAGTATTGTATAAATAATTACATACCATGTGTGTTTTTCATATGTCTACTCAGATGAGATTTGTAGCTGAAGATCAGCGCACAAACAGCACACGGAAAACGAACCCCAACATGATTTTTTTGGTGAGCAGTCAAATTGTCTTTACGCGTAAACTTGGATGCACACTGATCGCATTTAAACATTTTTAAATAATGTAAGGTAATATAAAAACAACGAAAAACACACATGTGTTAGTTAAAAACTTGAAAAAAAAATTTTAAAGGCAGACGAAACGTATGCGTGTACAACGGTTTAAAACGTACTGAAGAACTGTTGGCTCCTTTCAGAATTTATATTGACAAAATATATCGGTTTAGCGGAAGGTAATAATATCGATTATTGTTGTATTTTTCTTTCATCGAAAAATTGAATGTGTGAGTAGTCAAGTACATAGGTTATACTAATAGACATTGTCAATACCTGCAAGAGCCTGGCGACAGTAATTAGGCTCAATGTATAGATTTGATACAGCGTTTCCTCATGCTTATGAGCGTTCGTAGGTAGGTAATAATATCAGTTATTATTGTGTTATTCACTAGGTAGTGTATTTTTTTAAATTGAATATGCTCATCTAATGGAAATTGTACTTATCCCATACCTATTCCAGGGGTTATCGAATTAATATATTACAAAGGAAATACTCTTAAATGATAAGAACTATATTATATTTTATCCTTTTTTAAAAGATAGAAAGTGTTTACTTTGCAGTTTCATGTAAACTTGGTGGCGTACGTGATCGGATGTCTACATTGTCCAGCGAGTATCGCCAACAAAACAAACGATTCTTGTACCTATATCAATAATGGAAATGGATCACATCCTATCGTTTTTACCTACAGTACCTTTAATAATATGGTTATACGAGTACATGTTTAAAATATTTATGTTAATATCGGTTATAGACATTTTTTAATACCTGGGACATCCTGGCAACAATTATTAGGCTTAATGCTTTTATTTTTTATTTTTTTTTATTAGCTTTTAGAAACGACTATTATAGCTCGACAATTATATATACATTTAATTACAATAAAGAAAATAGTAATCATATATGATATCATATAAGGTAGTCATAATAATTTTAGATACAGAATACAGTAATGCTATCGTGCTAGCGAGATAATTAATTGGTTGGGAAGGAGAAACGAAAAAGAATCAGAAGAATATAAAACTGTGACAATAGTAATTGATAATATTATACAGATAAGGATAATGGATTTCATAATAGGTTGGGAAAAGTAAATTATGGCTTAATGCTTAAAGTATAGATTTGATGTATTCCGCATGCATGTGAATATCGGTTATACTAATACACATCATTAATACCTGCTACACTAATTAGTTAATTGAATAATATGTCGAACAAACATTTTTGATAGACATAAAATGGCCCTTAAGGATATAATGTTATGCAGTGTACTGGCGACAGCAGTACAGTATATCGTGTGGTTTGAATATATTTTTTTAATTAATATAAATTCTACTTACCATTATAAAGTTTTATCCAGGTTAAGTGGGTGAAAATAACGTTGTGAAAATGCGAGGTTGGGTGGCCTAGCGGTAATTTAATCGCACGTCATTTGAGAAACTCGAGTTCGAATATTTATCAGTTGTTTTGTCTTTTTTTTTCCACTGTTGGAGCACAATGTCATGTGTGATATAACTAATAACGGATAGTGATAATACGATGCGTACGTATGGCGGCAGTGGGATGAGCAACTGTCGTAGAGGAGGTGCGATTAGCAAGAGTGTTGGGATGCGTGGATGCGATGATGCAGCGCCTTCATAAGGGTGGAATGGGATGACGGGGTAAATAGATGTCGCACACGTACGCGAGGAGCGGCGGTCAGGGTCAGGGATCAGGGTCAGGCAGAGGAACTCCCTTTTATATCCTACTGTTCTTGATAAAATTATTACAATTACATGTTATTAAGTACTTGATTTAATGTGCTTTTTCTCAAAAAAAAAATCAATAAATTAATAGTACAACGTATTTGTAAAAAAAATCGTTCAAACGTTTTGTAAACATATACCGCACCGTTGAGAATTAAAATTGTCCTAAGTTCGTTTAGCATTTTTCAAGTTTATTCATACATATTATTTATAATATCATAATTAATCGTTCGTACAGTTCGTACGACATATTTGTAAGCATTTTATTCCGATGAAATGTTAATTCAAACATCATTAAAACAAAACTCCACTCGAATCTAAACTTATTGAATCCTTCCATATACCTACCGATTTCATTAAAATCACATTTTCACATCGAAGTTTTTACGAGGTATTATAATAATAATACGTTATCGTGTCGCTTTGTGAAATATATTTTCGAATACCTACTACACTACTTGAAAAAAATGTCCTGCTTCGAATTTGCCATCGTATAGGATTATACCTCTTCTCTTATTCCCGTCCTATTTAATGATTATAAGTCACGTTTTATAACTACCTACTTATAACCCATATACCCACCGTATGTATGCCTAAGACCTAAATCAATCACATTATTTAATGAATTGAGTTATTTTAGTTTAGTAATTGTGTACCTTAAGAGATTATTCAGTACAACTTCAGTAGGAATTTTTTTCCTGTAATTTAAAAACCGAAAAAATTTAATAACCTTAGATATGGAACAAGGACCGAAAGAACAAACTATAAAAGTTCCAAGTTCCAAGAAGAAGAAGAAGAATTACACGTTTCAGTATAAGAGATATATTATCTATATAATATTCAAGTGCAAGAAGATGTTTTTTTTTTTAAACTATTTGCCCTACATATTTTCATCAAGCATTTATAACATGTAAAGTTCCTTCATAATAATCATATTAGTAATTACTAAACTGACTTGCAATTTGTCATAAAGTCACTTTCAATATTGTCTCAGCAGTAGGTACGTGGGATAATTTATTTGGCGATGAATTAAAATAATATTTTTTTATTTTTTAGTAGGTCGTTGAACATAATAAAAACAACACAGTAGTGACTGGCTTACTCGTCGCATAACGGCCTATAAATAATTGTATTTTATGATTGTTATCCGTTTTATTATTATTATTATATTGTAATGTGAGTGTACGAAATAGACAATGACCAATAATTACGAAAGTGATGATAAGATATACAAGTGAAAATAAACTAGTGATAAATTGTTTTTTGTTGAGCGATAACACGCTACGGAAATAGTAAACAATTTTTAGTGGGCATAAATAACATATAATATTAAAATATAATTCTAAAAATAAAAATAAATATTAAAATATAGCATGACAATAAAAACGATATGGTTAAAAAATTGCCAGACTGACTGCAGGTAAATAAAATGTATATACACATGGGAAATGTATGGAAATTCAAGACGCATAGGTATAATGTAGATAAATGACAAAACTGCACCTAAAATAATATAATATGAGGCGGTGGTCGTTTCGAAATTCGTTTTGTTTTTTCTAATAATTATCACGTCCAGAAAATACCTTCAGTTAGGTTTTAAATTAGGAAGCCTGAGCATGTTAATGACATTTTAACTGAACATTTTTTTTTTAATTATTATTTTTTTTTAATATAAATTAATAGACAATTTGAATATGTGCCTATCCAGATACCAAAATTATGTTATGCAGTTTACGTTTACCAGACTTCAACCATATCAGATGCTTATTATAGTCTATATAGCGATAGTATATCTATAACTAGTATAACTAGTTCTCGTCTAACATCCCTCCGTCAGTCAATTGCATCGATACGTCATATCGTTCCAATTAACGTATATTGAATATATATATATTAATTTTTGTTTACTAAGAAAAAATAATAATATTTCGGCCAATGTTTATACAAAAACGTCGGTAAATAGTTGTACCTCCAGCAATAATAATATAATAATAAACGACAATCATTACCTGCATTATATGATCATAATTTATTATAAAATTATTTTTACATTTGAGTTCTCGGAGTGCCGTACGTAAAAGTGAATACTGTATAATTGTATAAGTATGGTATACTATGGTATAGGCGGTATATTTTGCTACCGGTAACATGTCCGATTGTAACAGATTCGAAACGCATAATCTTAACGGCCAAGTGTCAACTTCATAGCTTGTTTCAAAAACCGGTCACCTGGCTGAAGACGGACTACAATGATGACAATAATAATTTAAGTCCGAGAAATAATATATCAATTTGTGTCCGTGATTTGGTAAACGAACATCGTGAAAAATAGCAAGGATTTCAAAATTTCTTGAAATATTTCATTCATGAGACAAAATCATAAAGATTAAACTTGAACTTAAAAAAAAAAAAATGTTTTAATATCTATGTATATTCATATTTCATACACTGCATTGCGCAAGAAAATATTTTTACTGTACGAAACAAAGATAAACCATTAACAATGTTAAAGTTACTTTAAATTGTAGGTATATTACACTTCAGTATATAAAAAAGAAATAAACATTACCGTAATAATAATAGAACCACCTACCACCCCATAAAATCACAACTAATGAGCATATTTTATAACACATTTTAATAGCAGAATATAAAATAGACGTTGTCTAATCGCTTTAACGTATTATTTAATATTTGTAACTAAGTATTGTTTGATAATTGTTTCCAGTTTTAGTATTATTCATGCAATATATCTTTGTTTATTATTAATAATATGGCAGCTAATATTATAAACTACTATAATGGAGTCAAAATATGCATTACTCTCATAGGCGTGCGCAGGGGTTATGCAGGGTATACAGCTGCATACCCTGAAGTTCTGTGAGAGGCGAACATCGACTCTGGAAAATTGAAACATCCAGTTATCAGTACTTCTTGTATTATGGTATTTATTACAATTTATTTTTTAATTAAACAGTAGGTTTTTTTAATATTTGTGAATTGTGTATACATATTATCAGAATTTTACGAGCTTAAAATAACTTTCAGGGCGCACTATTGTCAGCCTTCTGCATATCCTGAAAAAGAGGCCTGTGCACGCCTATGATTACTCTATAGTAAATACTACAATACATGTTTTATACAAATTACACGTTTTTAAAACCAGACACTATTGATACTACCATTACTGCACTGATACGTCTCGGCATAAATATTGTAACAGTCGACTATTATATAGTCAGACATGATAATTTTGAAAACACTTCGGCTGTCGTACTTTTACTTAAAACACATTATATACCAGAAACCAGACAAGTTATGGCACAAATTTTGACCACCATTACATTTGTCATTTGTATATCCTTAAACGAATAAATATGCATAACATCTCCAATGTGCAGCTATCGCTTATTTCCGTCGCAGAATTCTGATGATAAATCATAAATAAACGTCCTACGTCCTGTCTTACTGATTAAAATTACTAATCATTCATAAAGTACTTTCTATGTGATAATGTTTATAATACGACACGAAATATCGTTTGAAAAACCTCCTTAATAAATCGAACGAAAAACATTAACTATAAAAAAACTGCCAATGTGGCAAGACCTTGAAAATGAATACCTACAATTCAAAGATTATTAAAAGTTGTCTTCATTTTTTTCCTAAACAAGATTTCATGCATTAAGCTTTCAGATTTTTTTTTTCAAATATTCTTTTGTGTCCTAAAAATTAGAGTCTTATCACTTGGGTGTTTTTTTTTTGAGTCAACGACCATAGTTCATCAAATTCTCATCTCTAAAATGTATTATATCGTTTATACCTGCTTACCTGTGTGCAAGGTAAGTACAAACACGACTCCTGTACACCGTAAATTATTTTGTTGACGTTGCGTAAAACAGTGCAGCAGCAGCAGCTTCAGCAAAAGCAGTAAATTATTATTGTTGATATATGCGACGCACGCGGCCGACGATGCTTTTTTCCATCGTTCCGTGTCCCGACTATTTTATTATGACGTGCCATCGTGCCAAGGGTATGGGCATTTAAAAAAAAAGTGACATTAAATTGTCGTGTGTATGTGTTTCTGTGTGTGTGCGGGTGCAAGTGTATGCATACTATTATTACGAGTGTAAAATATATATAAAAAATTAACCGATCGAAAATCGCCGATAACCACGACGGTATTACTGCTATAAATAGGTATAGTAACTATAATATAATAATATATGCTACGAATTGCGTACATATATGTACGTATATGGTTTAATGTGTAATATATTAAACAAGCTTATTTAGTAAACACACGCCCTGTCCGGGATGATATAAAAATTATTTTTTTACACGTTTTATTTAGCGGTTTATAACATAATATAATATGTCTCTATGGTGTGATATTATTACAATAATATTCTGAACAAGTTACGTGTTATCATCACAGTATGGTGGAACACGATCTTGGTAAGTCATTTTTCAATACAATTATGTTATGTGTTTTACAATTTATTAATATATAAATACTATAGATTATGACCAATAGATTACAGGTATCGGGTTTAGTAAAAAAACAGTGATATAAGCACCCGTGATTTCTGATTACGTACGGTGTCCCTACAAACGAACACAATCGTACGTACCTTACTGTGAATATTAAGCTGAATATGAAAATATTATACTCAAAATTATAGTTTTTTTCTTTCCCTCGAGCTTTAAAGAGTGAAACATTTTCATACTTCAACGTTTTAAAAATTTAATGCGTTACATAAACTTTTAAATTTTGTTTTAAACTGAAGTAGGTCCATGTATTATAATTTTATGCGTGTATTTAAGTACAGTTATAGAATTTTAATACATTTTTAAAGATTTTTTTTATAGTAGGTAGGTACCTTCTTTAATTTCACAACCGTGTATTTATTATAATATCCTAAACGTGTTGGGCGCTTTAATTTAATACACCATTTTTTTAATACCTTTAAAAATCTATCAAGTGATATGTTTTATTACATTATTTTTCTGTTTTTTTCACTAAATAAATTTAAACTATATTGGTCTGAGGAAAAACTAAAAAAAAAATAGCATCGTAAATCGCATCGACCTAGTCGCCAAACATCAAGACGTATACGCGTTATATAAATAATTACAAATCCATTCTGACCGACGCCAGTGCCTCTATGACAAATCGGACGTTATTATTATAATGATATTATGATTTATGTAATAATAATAATAATAATATTCAAACAAAACGAATGTACAGGGACATCTATATGATTCTCGCTACCGCGATTTCATTGTCATTATCCTACACACTAATAATAGGTATCTGAGCGTAATATTAGGCGTGTGCATGTGTAGATATGTACATTTTTTCTCAAATATGATCCTGTGAATTTCATACATTCGTTAGAATTATGTATTGAATGACGTGTGTGTAGGTATATGTAATAGCTGCTTTTCGTAGCAACCGGACCACAAAAGCATACCAAATTTATACTAATTAATTATTTTTAATGTACGATGCTGCAATGAGGGTTAAGCCAAGTGTAGATACAGTAAGTTCAGAATTTAAGTGCACAAGAAAAATAAAGGTATGTAAACGGCGAATCATAACCAAGTCTACAAGCTTCATGGTTCCTGAAATTTGTGACATAGACTAGACCCTATTTTCTGTAGCCGATAATGTGCACCTTGAAGACAATAAGTTGAAAATAATTACGTGTATAAATTTCCACAAGTGTAACTATATTGTCAAAAAAAAAATCATAAAAAATCTTAAAATCAAAATATTGGTACTAAATTATTACCGCATCATGCATGACATAATATAAACATAAACATTATTATTATTATTATGTAATTAATTAACTAGATTTACTAAACATGTATGTAATATTGAGTAATGGTATTTAGTATTAAGTCTTAATCAGTAAGTTTTAGCAGACGCAGCAAAATATAAACTAGGTTAAAAGATAATAATGATGAAACTAGACAATATTGTGGGTCATTCAGATGTGATCGGTTGTCGCGGTCAATTAAACAGTAATTCGTAATTCATTTTTATATTTTTAATTATTGTGTGTGTGTGTGCGTTTAATAGTGCACCTACATTGGAGCGATTTGCATGTGTTCGACATTATAAACACAATAATATAACAATGATTACTTTTATGATTTTCTTTCGTAGTATTCTAAACATAGCTTTTGTGTAATCAAAACGAATAAAGATCTTAACGATTATTGGATTTTAATCATCCTTTGAATCTGTCTAGTTTTTCATATTAAGATTATCAAAAACATGTTCGTAAATCGCTTGTCGAGAATATTATAACTTTTCGCAGTGTCTCGTATTATTATGTTTTCTAATATTGGGTGGTGTTGAACTCAAGATCATAATATGATAATCTTTCCCGATTTTAAAACTAGTAAACTCTCTCGGATGATCAACATTGTGTTTACCCAAAGGAAATGTGTGTAAGTTTTGCCGAACTTTCATTTACCTTTTCACCGACACTGTGCAGATTATCAAAATCAATATTGTAATACCAACCTTTATTTGTAATTTAAATACTTAAAGCTCAATTTAATGTTTGTTTTCTATAGTGTAATTATTCAATTAACTTTGTTATATCCTGTCTGTGTCATTCAATTATTTGTAACATAGGTATTATAAGCATATGGTTTTTCTGCATGGCGTGGGATATTTTCAATTTTAAAGACCGGGTATACTTTCTCATTAGAATGGTTACCGGGATGTTGTGTATTATAGCAGCATTACGAGTAGTCGTAAAACATCTCGAAATGATGTACGAGTATTGTCTTGACGACAAATTACAATAATCTTTATCTATACATCGTATACCGTATTACCCTACCTACGAGTTACTCAGTAATATAAACGCGTCCTCTATCTTTTTCCTCTTTTCATACTTTCATTACTTGTCTAGTACTCGCATAACAAATATTGTTATAATATTATCTACGAGAAACTTCTTTAGGTGAGGTAGTGTAAGTCGGATTTATGAGCTCTGCCGTCGCGACCAAAAAAGCGTTACAAGCGTGACTTACTCGGTCTCTATGGTAATACAATGTCAACAATATTATATGTAATAACAATTTATAATAATATATAATACATATATATATATATATATATATATATGATAATAATATAAATGAATTCCTCAGAGATCTTATAACTAGCCAATACGCATCGCGCATTTCTATCCTGCGCAATCTGACACACTCGGTTTTTGGATCGCGAATATTGTTCCGATAAAAACAAAAAACAAAAATCTATAGGTCTTAAGTAATTATTTATGTAATTAACGGAACAAAAGAGTGTTGTTTATAAAAACTAAATCAAAATGTATACCTATTGAATTTAACTGAATATTTTTTTTTTTTAAATGTTATATCTGTCTTTACTGTAATTATTACCTATAGCTCACAGCTACAGAAATCGTTTTATATAATTATTATAATTTGATGTTAACTATACTTGACATTTTAATATTATGTATGTTCATTGTTCATATTATATTACAATTATAATTTATAATGCACAAACGAAGATATTACGGTCTCGGGAGAGTTTGCATTATACCCTTCTGGTAGTTATATTGTAAACACGTTTTATTGTTTCGTACTATTTTTGAAGAAGGCATCGGTTGCGGCTCGAAGGACAGCTGTTAAGATATAGCCACCGACTACGTATTTCGTTTCGGGCAACTCCCGCAGTGACTGTAATAATGTATGTGTAATAACAATTATTACTATAACTCTCAAAGAATAATAATGTCAAAATCATCGGGTCGGGTATTGCAAATGGTGCGAAATTTGTCGGCTTTATTGTTATAGGAGCTGCAGAGCACAATACATTATATATAGTCCTAAAGGTAATTTTTGTGACGTGTTTTGACGCCGAGATTGAAAGTCCTCCGCGACCCCGACGATGCGAACGAATTATAATAATATCATAAGACCAGTATCAAATTAATTCTACACTGTCCACCGTTACACCGGGGCTGCATCGCTGTTTAGGCAATCATTACGTCATATTTGTATCAGTTAAATTATTTAAAGAATAATTATTTGTCTATAAAATTATGTATTCAAATAGGATTCGAACAAAATAAATTATTAATGAATAAACGAATTATCTTAATAACAGCGTTATAGTCTTATATAGATGATAACAATTTGCATGATTTACGTGATTTTACCTTATATACCTATGTATATGTCGCATCCACTTAGTGTAATCGTATTTTTCATGAAATGGATATCCATTTCATGAACTACGATCATATCGTGTAAGTCAAATTTTAGTTCATGAAATGGGCATATATTTTATCCATTTCATGAAATGAAAACTCTTATTTTACACTTGTGTAATATTTTAAATTAATTACATCAACAGATAACTTTTTGTGAAATTGAAATCTTTAAATTTTAAAAAATTCTAAAATCTCTAAATTCAACCACAGTTAAAAAAATGTAATTGCAATTATTGTCAATCAGAACAAACATAAGCTTCACCAACTCGGAACTCAATATGGTTCAGTAAAAGGGTGGTACAACTCAGCAAGTTTGAAACCCGCGACATCTAATTTTTTTTAAACTACTGAAGTTAATAATGATAAAGAACTCACATTATGTGAAACAGTTTCTCATATTTCTGGGGGACAAGGTTTTTTAAGTTGTACTTGTAAACGCCAATGTGAATCGAAACGATGCGCTTGTTTTAAAGCTTCTGTAAAGTGTAACAGTCGTTGCCATAACACTAATATTTGTAAAAATAAGTAATAATTTATTATTTATATAAATAATATTATTATGATGATTATTATAATTATTTATATTTATATAATTTATAATTTATTTTTATTTTTATTATTATTATAAATAATTATAATAATGTGTAATAGATTAAAAAGTAAACTTAATTTAAACTGATTTTATTTTTTCATAACAAATAAGAGTTTAATATAATATGTAGTATTTAAAGATTTCAATTTCACGAAAAATTAGCTATTATTGATGTAATTAATTTAAAATATTACACAAAGTGTAAAATAAGAATTTTCATTTCACGAAATGGATAAAATATATGTCCATTTCATGAACTAAAATTTGACTTACACGATATGATCGTAGTTCATAAAATGGATATCCATTTCATGAAAAATACGATTACACTAAGTGGATGCGACATATATGTGTTTTATTTTTGAATTAGCCGAAAAATGTCAAATTGTTACTGGATTATAAAGTTAATTAGAAAATTTAGTTAAAAAGATTTTATGATTCCTTTGGTCACAGAGATTTGTGAGTGGCAACGTTGTATATTGAAAATTGTGATACGCGTCAACTCGTCTTTTCATGATATAATATTGTGCATGCATTATTTAGCAATTTCAAGTGTGCGCTATTAGATATTATAATTTATATAACGCTTTATATGCATTCAATCTCTCAATAATATTATGCATCAGAATAAGGATTTTCTCCGGTACAGCGCGTTTCCAACAATGTACATCGATACTGAGTATCTGAAGTGTATATAGTGTATAATACTGCATGCATATAGGTACTGCAACGTGGGTATAATGTATACCGTAAACTTTAATAATGTTTTTACTGTTTTATTATAATTTTGATTTTTGATTTTATGGATAAATTCTGTTAAATTCTGTAGTATTGACGATAAAACGCTCAAAATTAAATATTACTTCCGGTTGATTATTATGCTCAATTTTATAATGTTTTATTTTTAAATTTCCGATACTATCTTCTGAGGAATTAATATTTTTAAAATGCTAACATAGTTGTTAAACAACGGTGTAAGGCAACTTTGATACCTACATTTCTTATTGCAGTATCAAAGTATCTCTATTTATGAAAATAAAATAAATTGTCATGGTACTCAGGTGAATTAAAATACAAAGTGAATCAGCTACCTAATTCTACGGCGGTAGTAAATACCGCTATCGATCTACCAACGAAAAAATTTAGCGAGTTAACGTGAAGGTTGTGTAGATCACTGAAAATTCTTATATTGATTGAGTGATTCACCAAGTGTGGTCATTCACATTTTTTTAAAAAAATGTGATTTTTAATATCTGCATCATTGAAGAAAAAGGCGGTGAGCGTGTTTGTTGAATCACCTTGTATATTATAAAAAGGCCATTGAAGCAAATATGAACTAGAGCAATCAACGTTGGCGTGTGCATGCAGGTATAATATTATGTCATTATGATAACCATAAACACTTCGCAAAAATTAGTAGGTAAAATGGTGGTATCACCGCGACTCATATAAATTGTTTGTATATCATTACATATTATTATGGCAGGTAGATACACTAGCTGTGTTGACTTTTATCGAGTGTACCACTTGTCGCGTATTGAATACCTACTCAACAACATGCGCTATGTCTCGTGATCCTTTGTAATACCTGCAGAATGAAATGCGATTGTATAATATAAATAATATATAGAGTGTCATAGAGTGGTGGAGAGAGGTGAAGAGCCGATTTCTACGCGGTTAAAATTAAAATGTTACACGTCGACGTCGGTGTTTAAAAATAATTAAACAGTTTCATGAAAGGATACAATTCTTTGAATTTGAAGCGTAATAAATTTGTGCACCGATAATAATAATAATTATGAATACATTTTCTTTTTTGTATTAGATACAGCTGGCAAAAAGTTTCCATTATGTTTTAATAATATGATGAAAAAAAAAACCAATTATTTGAAAATAAATCTATTTATAGCTATAATAAGCAAAGTGCTTCATTATGCATGCTCACCCCCATATTTTTTTTTAATAATAATTATAAAATATATTCGAATTTTAAATACACTCAGTTATAGATACAGACTCCTGTTTTCAAATGAGAACCCCCTTTCTCCTATAAATATTATGAAGTCGACATTTTTTTTTTTTTGAAAACGTCGATGTTCCTAATTCAATTTTCCAATCACCATGTATTATAAGCCCCATGAAAATGGACCTTTTATCCTTAGATCACAAACTAAATAATTATAAAAATTCTTATACAAATATGTATTCTATAATTAATTGTCATCAGAGTAATTTACGGTTGAAAAGGGATGGTCTCATTTGAACAAAAATAAATAAGTTTGTATCTCCACATAACACTTCTAAAATAGCACAATGAAAATATCAACGATTTGAAAATTATATGATCTTTGAGTGTGTTTAAAAATTCCAAAAATCAGATCTTATATATTAACTAGATTATTGAAGAAAAATGTGGTGAGGATACTTCGTGAATTACTATATACACATCAAATAATATATTAATATGTTATTACAACGACTAAGCCACATCAAGTTTTACCTGGTACTTCATTATCAGGCTAAGTATAGTTTTTAACCTTTTTTCAATATTTAGTATTTACTCAACATTATTCGAAATCCTCATCACACTATATAAAACATAATATATAATGTATGTTTCAATAGAAAAAAAAAGGTATTTCTTTCCTGTGCATACAAGACCTTCTCAAACCCTCTTAATCTTCTTAGAGGTCTCTGATCTTGTAATAATAATAATGTATTCATATAAAACCATGAAATAATGATGTAAAATTATTTGGAAAACTATACTAAGACTGTTGCAGCAAGTTAGAATCCTGAATAAATCTATATATAACAAATTTTTACGATAAAGTAAAAACAACGTAAAAAAATAAAAAAACTATGATACTAATATAACCATTTTGTTATTTTACTTATACTGCATTGTATATAATATAATATAAATATTTTATTTTCCGTGTTTTATTAAAGTAGCGATAAATTTCGTATGATGTGTCGTTAAATTTTATTGAATTATATTTTTTATATTAATGCACTATTGCCCTCCTCGTCGACCTCATTATATACCTACACGCCGACTTCGAAACCTTAACGTGACCGAAATCGGTGCTAATCCTTCTAAATACGTCAAACACTTGTTGCCTGCACCATTAATCCAAAGTATATTTTATCAGGGGTGGCCAACTTGCGACTCGCGAGCTGTATTTGGCTCGCGTCATATTTACGCATACTAAAATTTTCATTCTCATTCATATAGGATACATTTTTAGAAAAAATAAATGTTTTTATTAAATATATATACTATATAGCATATAAGTTAAAGGAATATAGATTATTAAACAAAAATATATACAACATATATATATATTGAATAAAATTATAAAATGTATTTACAAATATTTTGGCTCTTGATATCATTGTATGTATGTGATTCGTGAACATATTCATGTTGAACAGCCCTGCTGTGGCGCATTTAAAGGGGGGGAGCGAAAAGGGTAAATGCCCCACGCGGCAAATTTTTGAGGATGGCAAAGGATTCTAAATTTTATATATACCTAGATATGTATTTATAATTTTTTTTTTTGGTAAGGGGGGATGGTGGAACAATTATTTTGCCCTGGTATACATCATGGGTAAATATACGACGTAATATAATGGTTGCTGTTGTCCGATTCCGAGTTGTCTTTATACGTAACACATTTCTTCGATACCTAAAATTGTTTGATCACGGTCGTACATAAATGGGTATAGGACTCTATAATACGTCTTGTTTGCTGTACAGACCATTTATTGTTTATTCTCTCCATGACTATGGTGGTATAGAAGTATTATACTACTTTTTTTGTATTTATAAACTTCTCTCGGACGTATGGCGACTTGGAGAGCGACGTCGCCATTCCATCCTAGTCAAAGCACTATTTTAATACGACTTTAGGGTTACCCATTACCACCACCCACATATACCTAAGGATGCCCGTGTGGCGCCATATTGTGTGTGTGTGTGTGCGCGTGGTGCGAGAGGTTTATAGGAATCACTCGAAACGACGGTTCCGGGGACGTGAATGGGAAAATAAAAACATCTGTCCAAATACAATACACAGCTATATATATTATTAAATAAACACGCGGTTCTGTTCAGATCAGACGTTGTCTACGTAACAAAATACACGAACATAATATACAGCGGCATTAGTGTGTATACACACTCCGCACTCATCATATTATTATATTTATGTACGACTTGTTTGCTAAGGGACTTGTATATATTTAGAACGGACCCAAAATATATGTTTTTTTTTTCGTCGATTTATTACTTAAAATCGCGCGAGCAGTAGAAACAGTCACATACGTCATTCTCGTATGCGCCACGTTGCTCGGACAACAAATAAAACGTTTATTGTTCTTATAATTAATGTACCTATACTGTTTTATACATTGCTGCAGCAGGTCTGGGTAGAACGTGCTGCGCGTTGTTCTATATAATATGTCTTGTCTTGTCGGGAAAAAGGGCGGGGGACAGTGTTTTTTCGGATAAATTTGAACCAGAGGTGTTAAGCGAAATACTTATACGGAACCTCGTAATGCATTTTCAAGCCTTGAGTACGAATGTCGAAATTCCCCCTTCGAATACTCCATCACGTTATTCGTACGATATTATAATGTTTTTGACACGGACACTTCAAAGTTTGCTTGCTAAAGATGTGGCTGAAGCGTGCATTGTCATCGCATAATCTGCTTCTATATTTATTTGATGTATTTGAACACCAATGAAAAAAATAAAAATAAAAATCATAACACAGCCGTAAAATGATATTAATTTTTGCAGATAGGCAAACCGGAAATCCGGAAAACAAGGTCCGAGGACGAGGCAAAGGTCGAACGCATGACCATCATTTGTCTTGTCATTGCTCGCGTGTCCAACGAATGTATATCTACGCGCATATTATGTGTGGTCGTGCATTTATATATATATATATATTTATATATTTATATATATGCATATATATAGGTATAGGGTTAAAACTATAGTACTCTGGGCCTCGAAAACGTGGAAAATCGTGTAAGAAGTAGCGTCTCCTATGACTTTATTCTTCTTCTTCTCTGTTTTTTTTTTTATTTACATCCGTCGAATCGAAATCGAATTCGTGTGCTGCAAACAACCCTATTCGGATGTAAACGCGTTTGTCACGTCACGTCTGCCAGCATTCGGGTCCCCAGTGCACGACCCCTCTCTCATTCACCTCATCTGTCATCCTTTCTCTACATCCATTTTTTTTGAATTTTTTTTTTTTGATTCCAGTCATTCCTTTTACTCGGGGCTTCCGTTTTCTATATTATAATATATATTTTATGAGTGTATACTCGCGCACCACACACATTGTATTACTCTAAAGGAATAACGTGTGAAATGTTTATATACACACATAATATTATTCTATGCTTGCGAGAGTGTGTGAAATATAGTAATTATTATATCGATCTGGTCGCCGTGGATTATTTTAGGATTGCGCGTGGATTGTCTCGTCTCCATTTTTTTTTGTGTACCGAGAAAATGAGCTTTCTGCAAATTAGAAATGATTCTCCGTTGCATATATGTGGCAAACTGAACGAAAATCGTACAGTACCAGGCACCAGCGGATCATAGTAGTTTTTCGAATAATTTCTCACAAAGCAAAGGACCAAACTTTATATAAGAAAATATATTTAATATGGTGCATTCGTTTTATTCCTAATTTTTGTTCGTTTGTGGTCTCAGCTCTCATCGTATTTTCATAATTTTGAAACCGGCGCGGCGTATGATGATAATAATACACCGTAGATGCACCATCGTAATAAATCTTACTATCTTGCGCTAAGATGAAAAATTCAACACCTAAATAAAATGTTTTAATAAACATTATTTTGTAGGAGTTGTCGCGTAACCGGTTTGCAAACAACAGTACTATATAGCTGTTGTCTTTCGTCTTAAAATAATAAATAATTGTCTGCGTAATATTATATAATATATTTACGCACATAATACGCATATGATCGTGACGGGAATTTAGTGAAAAATGTAATGTACTCGAGTCGTATTCCAGTACGCTGCTTAAGGAATCGGTTAAATATACAATTCGATCATTTTCACTGCGATAACCCTTGAAAGCACCCACGATGGATTTAAGATTTGATTTCGAAAATAATCAAAAAAATTACGAAAAACTATAATCAATGGGCGTTAACGAAATCAAATTATTCAGCTTTTATTTATTTCCTTTTTTTTTCTTTATTAGTTATAAGATCAACTATATCAAGGTTAGTAGCTTAACAAGGGTATACATTTTTACTTTATATTATATGTTATTGTACGGTTTGATTTTTTTTTTTTTAGATATAAAATTATATTTTGATAGTTTGAAAATGCAACGATTGCTTCGTACAGGTTGCCAGGGATGTGAAGTATTTTCTAGCTTCATTGAATCTTTTATTTTAATAACTTAGATACCACTTGAATTAAGACATATTTAAGTGAAAAAAAAATATACATATAATCTATAGAGGTTTCTATTTATAATATAATATATTCAGAATTTCCATCGATTATAAGATCAATATTATTTAAAATTAAGTCATATTATATTCAATCCATTCATTATAATAATAACTATTCGGAAGCACATTTTTAGCGTGCCCAGAAAATAATGATCTGAATCGCATAGTATAGTTATAATATGTTATATCGTAGGTATATGTATATTATTTGTATTCTACGTGATTTTCGGTAACTATTAAAATTTATAATACCTTTCATAAGGTCGTCGCATATACGAGTTGTTTGACATTCACGAAATTACACGTACAGAGGCATTTATTAGGTATAGTTCTAAAAGGGCGGCGGTGTTTAGGAATTGTAATAATTAGTATACCAGTAATCTGGTCGAGTTTATGTAAGTTCTAACCGGGCGGAGTAACGTAAAACCGCAACTCATCGCTACTCCCGCATACTTCATCGATAAGACGATAATATTAAAACTCCCAAGAGCCATAAGGTAAAACAGTTCAACATAATAAACCAATGAAATAGGCGTATATTATAATATTATATGATTATGCTCGTGTTGTATATTATTATTATATGTCGACAATGTGTGGACAATATGTCGCGGAAAGTTTCGCTTAAGTTAGACTATACCGAACTTCGAACATGACGCGCCAAACGTACATCCGATATTATTTTATGGGTTGCGGGCTGCGATGGGTCACGACCGTGTTGGTGGTCGTCATCGCATTTCTTATATTATTAGTTACACAACGATCACGCTGTGTAGACTTTTGAATTATTATTTAGTGACGTGCCACTAGGAATGTTACTCCGGGAACAAGGAACAGGAAGAAGAAAACAAAAAAGTGATTTCAAGCGAATAATATAGTATAGGACAAAGGTGTCCAACATAAATATTATGTCCACGAGCCACATGACATTGATAAATACAATGATAATATCTAGAACCGAAATGTTTATAAATATATTTTATAATTATTATAAGTGTATCGTTTTTCATTGTTAACAATTAAATGTTGGTTTTTTTTTATAATATGAGCATTTTAAATTTACGCTTTTACACAAGACTTTTTAACAAATTGATAAAGAAGACAATAATATTATATATATTATAGTTGCAAAGTTGTAGGTTTATTAACTATCATTAATACAAAAAAGCGGGTAAGTCGTGGATGTCGCTCTGCTGTACAGTAGGTTACTGTAATGGATGGGATTAAATTTGAATGCAATGATAGGTATCATATTGTATACGAAAAGCGATTCTGAACGGAGATGATTTGTCAGTCTAGGATATATTATATTTAAATATTGTCATATATTCTATTTTGAAACAAGTATTTTATTTTTCAATTAAGACGCATTTTGCATAAGGCATGGTTAATCAATTAGTGTAGTTATCATGTAGTTATCATAATTCATAATACCTTATGTTACGAATACCGGGTTTGAGGATAAATCGTTATCATTACGCGATTTCATAAAAATTTAAAACTCAAACTCTCAAAACATTTTTCCTATAATGACGCTTCAAATTTTCTCTATTGCTATTTGAAGCAAAACTTGTGGAAAACTTGATGTTAAATTTTATAACCTTAGTTATAAATACAAACAATATTTTGAATTTCCGGTGGACATTTTTTTTGTGATAAAGATTGACAAATTTGTAAGAAATCATGTATTAAATTTTTAAATCTTAGATTTAAAAAGAAATTTTTTTTATGAATTTCTAGCTTATAATAATTTGCGAATTTTCGTGATTTTTACGTATGTTGTCTAAATTAAAATTTAAATGCTTGTAAAAAAAAAAATATGACTATACATTTCTTGTATTTTTCAACTGCTATTGTAAAAATATTTCAGGAGCCTTGTATTAAATTTTCAAATCTTAGGTATAAAAGGAAAATTTTTTATGAATTTCTAGAATAAAAAAATTTACGAATTTTCGTGATTTTTACGTATGTTGTCAAAATTAAACTTTGAATGCATGTAAAAAAAAAATGTTGCTATATATTTCTATATATATATTTTCTAATATAAATTATTTAAACGTTCGCCAAACATATACAACTTTCTTTATATTATATTATTAACGGTATTAAAAAAATAAATTCAAAATGCTATAGATAGCAACGATTGCTTACAAGAAATAAATAGTATAGTCGATTTCACCGACTGTTGCAGTCTGAATAGTTCTCTTTGGCGCGAAACGGTTTTCAAAAACAATATGTTTTATGTGGCGCCCTTCTAATATTGTTTTTTTTCAGAATCTGTATCTCTTGTACCCGCTGATGTTAATATGGTGGCTACCGGTGATTCGCTCAAAACGGTTTCGACACGCGAAAGTCCTCCAATAGTTTGCCGAATAAGGACGATTTGACTTTCGCGTATTATGTACATCGATGACAGACTAATGTCTTTGCGTGAGATTTTATGTTGAATAGTGCAGTGACTTTAAGAAGTTTTTTGTCACGATGGAGATTAAAACGTCATTAGGGACGCCTTTGCTATATATTATTATTCCGTACAAGACGGATTTAAGAAACTCGCGCTTGGAAACATTGAAAAAGAGTAAAACAAAAGGGATTAGCGCAGGGAAACGCGTTGTAAGCTCAAATCACAATAATTCTAAATAGAACATAATTATGTCGTAATTCGTAGTACTGCAACATGTACAGTTTTAAATGCATTTTCTTTCTTACCATGATTATGTCACATTGTTCCGCAACACCGGTGGGTGGGTTGACGTGGTTGTCGTGTTCGATTCAAAGTTCAAACCTCTTTTCAAGCCTATTCGTTTTCAAAATATAAGTCATTTTAAACAAATCACCATAGCTAAAACGCTGTCACTACAGCTGTCTATTAATTGAGCTATAAAAACCATTAACCAGAGGCTTTATCGAATATACGATACAATCGTGTTGAAAAAAAGGTAAAAAGTGTCATATCGCAAAAATATCAAAAGTTAAGTAACAAGGCACGTGCCTACATTGGCTATGCGCCACCGTGTGGCCCTGGATACTGTTCTACTGAAGAAATTCGCCTGCGTAGACAATTTATTTTAATTTTTACGTTTATATACTGAGACGATGCTATACGCGTTTTTAAACCGATTTTATTTATAGACTGTATGGCGGTAAACACACACCACACGTACTCGTCCGCTGAAAATGACGTATAGGTACCGGGTGGGAAATGACCGGTCGAAAATCGAGTACCTCTACCTACTTACGGTACGCATATAGTTTTGTGACAACGCGTATGATAATAATAATAATAATAATGTATTAATAAACAAGGCGATCGTAATAGTCGGCTGATATTTTTTGAGAGGGTGACACCGTCTCGTCTACAATACTGTCTATTGTCTACGAAAATAAATTCTCAGACTGATCTCTACCATCCTCGTGCCACAGACGTGGCGGTCAGACATCATGACGAACGATTATGATTACATGGCGGTCAACGGGGCGTGAATGCGTAATGTCGTCGCAGTGCATGTACACGTGCTACAACTCAAAACCTGAATAACAAATGATTATAATGATGATAATAATAGTGTTATAGCGCATTAGACGTAGTGGTTGTCATATTATATAACATTATTGTAATAGTAGTTGTGTGGTTTAGCTGAATATAGTGTTTGACTGTTTTGTACGGACCACATCTGTATATATGACCATAGGCGGTCCACAGCATCAACATTTTTATTTTTTTTAATCAATTTCAATGAAGCGAGAATTAGACGTAATCGATTGAGGAAAACAATATTTAACATAAGTAAATAATTAACTGAAAATCAAAATGAATAAAAAAAAAAATTATTGAACAATATGGTTATAATAATAGCTAGCCACAGGGTCTTTCGAGGGTCCCAGCTTTCAAGTAAATAATTACTTCAATATATATTAGAAAAATGTTTGGGGTCCAGATTTAGTTCTGTCCTAGTGCCAATAATATTATTTCGGATATGCGGTAGGTTAGGTTAAGTAAGGCAATGTAAGTAGGTATAATCAATGTTTTTATTTATCCTACAATAACTTGAGATTTATGAAAAAGTGATTTCTAGTTATGAGTAAAAACAAATTTTTTAACTAATAATGATATGTTTCTCGAAAAACCTGACCGATCAATTATTCTCCATATCATATGATTGATATTATTAATAAGTGTCTTGAACGCTAAGGTAGCTAAAGTATCTCGTCGAATTTCGACATATTTTTGAATAAGCACGGACGAAAACTGAACGGACTGATAGCCGTTTCAAGTTATACTCGCTAATCAGTTACATATTAGTAATAATATTATGTTTTAATCTATAAATAGAATGGGTGAGAAAGGGGGTGTCAATTATGAAAATATCTAATCCGAAATTGACCTAGTCATGGAAGAAGTGCGATTAAGTTCCAATAGGCGTGTTAATAAATATTAATTTTAAGTGTATCTCATAAATCACAATAAAAAACAGGCTCTTAAATATTATCAATAATTAATATCAATATTTTTGTAGGAGAATAATATATATATATATTTATTTATATGTAATTATAATATGATAAATATGTATTATGACCATACTGATTTATATCCAAAAATATAATTAATTCGTTTTTCTCTATGCTTCTCGTATTCATTATCAGTATCTATTCAAATAATCAGATTAAAAAAAAAAATGAATGAAAATATCTAAATCTGATAAATCTAATAGATGACATTAATTATTAATTTAAAAGTTTTTAATCAACATTATTTTACTCAACTGATGCAATAAAATTTATTTTTATACATCGCTCCTTCTTCAAAGCATATAGTTCCAAAATAACGTGAACTTTAAAGTCAGAAAGTTACAAATTGTGAGATATAGAAAACCATAACTCATGAAGTCATAAGCAATTGAAAGTTTAACTTACTATTAATCAATCTATGATGTTATAAATATTTTTAATGTAGGTATGTTTATTATAAATGGAAATTATTACTCATTACGTAATGAAAGAAGATTCGGCAATACGTTAATTGTATTTAATTATTTATTAGTATAATATAAAAAATGTAATAGAAGTGTTTCTACGTATTTATAAAGTTAATGTATAAAGTAACGTGACAACATAAATTATATTGGTATGTGGCCAAACATAATTAATATACATTTTTTTATTTGTGTGCTATATTAATTATGTGACAAGATTAAAGTTTAATACAAGGTCACTCGTGCAGTTTTTAGAAAATCAAAAAAATAAAATATAATAAATTTCATTGTTAACTTTAATATTACTATCTATTACCTAGCCCGGTTAAACGCACTAAAAAATATTTATTAAAAATTAACTTTTACGGTAAATCGTGTAGAAAAATAACTCGTGATAGAGTGCTGGTCCACGGTAAAAAGAGGCGACTGAAGCATTTTTGTTATACAGCCTAGTAGTTGATTACTTTGTATTATTTTATAGTATTAGCGATTCAACAAGTATGCTAACGATGATGATAATATTAATTGGTCGTATGTAAAATCTGTAGCAAAACAATTGTGTACGACGTACACTGTACGTTGTCCATGCTCGGCATATTGTTTACAATATTTAATTTTTTGATTATGATGATAGTACGCGCTGCCACATATAGTCCCTGATTTAATTATAATAGTGTGCGGAGATTGGCGATTCGTCCGAGAAAAACTCCAGAACTAGGATCGTCAACATTTTTATTTATACATATTAACTTTTCAAACCCAATTAAAAGTATATTAAAACGTAAGATCAGCTGAGATTTAGAAAACTAAAAAAAAAAATTCTAAAAAGTATCAATAAAAATAATATTAAATCACAAGAAGAATGATGGACTGTGGTTGGTCAACTTAATAATCTTGTTCAAAGAATCGCTTTTGTTATGTATACAATGTGTTGTGGAAAATGGGAATAGAAATGGAGGTATGAAGGTTCAATTAGGAGGGCAAGGAAATTGATGTATTCCAATTATCATGGAGAGTCATCTATATCGGAGTTAATAATGATTTTATACAAAACACAAGATTAGGTACTTTTATATCAACCCTTCTATCAGCTTACGATTTTAAGCGTAGTACATGAAGAACAGGAGAGTGATCACGTGATGGGCATTGAGTTCTTCAAACAAAAGCACAGAGCTTAAGGAATTTCTACTGGACATGCTTCTATTATATTATAATATTATCTTCTCGTGTGATCTCATCGTGAAAATAAATAATAACAACGAGAACGCAATAAATCAACACTAAAGCGTTATAGACAACACAGATGTACAATGTACATTGTACCTATTATATTATAATATATAGGCTAACCTACAATGTTAGGTATAGTGATGTCGTGATAACGATTTCGTCTTCATGTGATGATCTTGACGAACCGTTTGTTTTATCTATCCGACCCAAAGGAACAATGTTTTTGTTTAGCAGAGCCAATAATTTTGTGTTTGATTGTATATTGTATAGGCATGTTATTATTATAAAACTTGACAATAATTCAGATAGGTATTAATAATTATTGTTGAACACCTCAAAGTGGATTTTATTTGAAATAAAAATGATTCTAATGATTTATTTTGAACTTTTAGAGCTAGTGTTATAACCGTGTGAAATATTAGTAGTATATTACTGGAATATTTTAAAATCCTCCAGTCTCTATTTAAAATTAAAATATGAATCATCACCTTTGAGGTTTCCAATAGATACATAACATTGTATTACGTCTTGTAAGTTTGAGAATGAAGACAGTTAATAATTTAATGTATTTTGATATTTAGATCGGTTCTGATTAATGTGAATTGTCCGTGTTCGAAGGGAGAAAACAAAACATGTAGTGTGGTGCCATCCCCATAACCGATCTCCGAAGAATAGATTGTTTTCTATTAATAATTATTATAGAGTTTACACAATGCGTCAACTCATATACACATAAACCATATACGTGGTATCCGGGTGTAAAGCGGGTGTATACATTTGCAACGACACAATATACCAATATTGGCGATATCATCGACACAATAATAGGTTCTATAATATGTATATCATACTATATTATATTGTTGTTATTATAGGTAGTTGACGTATGGACGTCGACTGATTATTCAAACGATATTATGACTATGAATTATAATATCGATTTTAATATCGATAAATAAGTGAAAACACGTTGTCGTAATATTCGTATAAATTATACCTATTTGGCTATGTATAATGTGTACATTCGTGAAATAAGTCAACATCGCAATAGTACCTAAATGTTATAATAATTATTAGAGGTTTTAACTTTACAACTTGTATAATGTTACGTGTTGTAAATAATAATTTATCATTTTTAATTAAGTCCTGTAGTGAACCCCTCTCATCCCCACATCGCTAATATACCAACTATTGGCCATTTGTAGTGAGATCGTTGAATAAATGGGAATTCCCATTCAAAATTTATTACTCCAGCCCAGGTAACAATTGCATTGTTTATCATATTATATTCAATGGTCTACCTGTATAACGTAATAATATGACTATTGACTACCGTAAACTATTACCTACCTACTGTATAATATATACGTATTGAAATTTAAAGAATTTACAGTATTTTTTTTTTTGTAATTACTTACTTATTTCTTGATTTTTTTTTTTATGTGTGTTTCAGGTATTATTATTATTTTCCGTACCCAACCAAACAACTCTGAAAAATTGCGATATCCGGCGAACGTTCTATAGCGTATGTATAACTGTTGTGGTATTCAACTGCAGATTTTTACGAGCGATTGCGATCGTTTTTACACTCATCTTTTTCAATATGCGACATTGCCAGATCGTATGCATCACATATAATATAATATACGTATAGTATATCCACCAGTAAATTAAAATTTTGGTTTAAAAAAATATTTTACCCATGCCGAGACGTATGATCATTGGGTACGCCAGATAATCAATCATATTTAAAAATTATATTTTTATTCACAGTGATTTGTACCTAGTTTAGTTTAGAAAAAAAAAATATAACTTTTATAAATATTTATATAACTGTAGTAAACATATAACGTATAGGTATAGTGGTTATTTCAAGCTTAAAATCCACGGTATATGCATTATATTGTGTTATGAAAAATGATTTACTAAATAATTTTTAAGAAATTTGAAACATAATGTAGATACCTACTCAAACATTCTTATTAATATGGACTTCAATTTAATTAATATATTTAATGGCTAGGTAATAATTAATTGATACTTAACATACATATAGGTATTATGTATGAGTATGATCTAATAAAACTTAATTGATTTAAACAAAAAAAACTAATTTAACTAAATTTGTTTACTAAAAAATGTGAATACTTAATTTTATTTAAACTATACCATTAAAAATTAAAAATCTCTATTTCTATTACCGACATTTTTTTGTTTCTATACCGCCAATTTGGAAGAGCAGATATAGCTTCCATGATGCGCAAATATGTATGCAATGGTCACTGGTCTGTTTTACATCTAAAGACCCCCTCCTACACGTATCGTGATTTTGCTTATAACTATAATAAATTACATCAACAATAATTTGGCAATGTTGCTCGAAAAAAAAAAACGTTCGCATTGGTTCGTTTTTTCAGTTAAAAATGTCTTTGATCAGCCGACAGTCGTTCGCAATCGTGCTACGAATAAGGTAAAACGTTCCCAATTATTGTGATACGTCTGAACCTATAATTTACCGGCAAAAAATATATAATAAATATACGTAATATTGTGATGTAAGTTTAGTAAAGATTAATTTAGAATAGTTTCCCGATACTAATTTTGTGTTCTAACGTTTTGATATAATCATACCTATTAATAAAATATGTTGTTGCAATCAGGGCATAAATCAATTTAAAAATAAATTTCAAATGCATGGAAAACGTTTTAAAATTCTCCATTGATATCATTCATTATTATTGCATTTATTTTATTAATTAATTACATTATATGCAATTTTGTATTATAATTTTATAATGATTTATTATATCAAAAAATAATTGTTTTATAAATTTAATAGGTATGTAAACGAAATAATTAAAAAAAAAAATTGAATTCAAATTTAAAACTCAAAAATAATCTACACCAGGTTTAAAATTAGTTAAATTCATTTTTTTTTTTTTTTTACATTGTAATATTCGTAAAGAACGCAATGGTAGAAATAAAAATTAATAATAACTTTAAAAAAATGTTTAAGTGATATTTTGAATCAAATAACATGAAAAATCATGTTTGAAATATAATTCAACCAATCAGAAAAATACTGAAAATATTTTTATACTGCACAACAATGTATAAATAGTAATATTATTAAATTGTTGTATATTTTAAATTTCAACAGAAAAAAAACTTTTATCATAATAAACAAAATTATAAAATTATTTCGATTTCAAGTCCTGGTTGCAAATGTATTCATTGTTATATTATTATTGAAAATTCATAACAGTAGCTTAGTATAATAGCACAGTAATAATAATAATATAATATTGTTTGAGACGGATTGAAATTTGAATCTTGCACAGAAATAAACAAATAATCGAATTCTATTATTCAAACATAATTCGGTTGATTTAATATTTTCAATACCTATAGCCACTTATTTTTTCTAAATAAGTCGACGATACTTAATAATATTATTATAGTGATAATATGCAATACTTATCAGTTATCAATAATATAAGTAATAATATATAATACTTCATCTATATAGGTAACTAATAATATCCGTCTGTCTAGTTCAGCACATGCATTATTCGTTTCAATAACACTTCGAAAATAATTGTGTACAAGAGCTCTCGTACATAATAGTATATAATGTGTACATTAAATAGGTACTATATAGTAATAATAATATATATATAAATATTTATTGTATTATCAATTAAGGCCAAGAATAATAAATTAGCAAAGCTAATTTGATCGTTATTAACAATCTGCCGTTACGACGTAAGACGACGTTAGACTTTAGTCGACTGACCATCACATCATATTGAATTCATATGAACCTTGAAATCCGTAAAGTGGGTTGCACAAGTTGTACTATGTAGGCGCTCACTTATTATTATAAAGTATAAATGGTTAATATTTTGTTTCCGGTTAATGTTCAATCTGTTGGTTTGTTTTCGTATATTAGATCTTCATTTTAATCGATCGGTTCTTTATACTATACCTTATAAAATTGTATAGGTAGGATTCACAAACTATAATATTATATCATAATATGGATGTATAGGTACTTATAAAATTTGATTAAAAAAAATCTACCCAAAAGTGAACGACTGATATATTTTGAGAATTTATAAAAACAATTTTCCATACAAGTCTATATATTATATAATTAATAATATATTAGATAATAATGTATATAATCATGGATTAGTTGTTACTATTCAACTGAAATAAAATTCTTTTGTGGATTATATATTAAAATATTATACAAAATTATAGGTATAATAAGAATCATATAATTAAATATTATCAATAAATTAATCATGTAAACTTAATAACAATATTCATAAGATTAAATATATTAAACATACTAGTAAAAATATTAAATATTTTTTAAACTTCAAATTCAAAATTAGTAATTTAATTTAAATATTTCGTTCATTATGTATAGTACTAAAATAGGTAATGCTGTATTCATAACTCATCATTTACATATTTTGAACTATAAAACTCGATTAAAACAAAAATTTGATGAAAAAAAAACTAATAAATGTACAAAAGCCAAGGAAATTGATTTATGTTAGGTGTTTTTTATTAATTAATGTTTCCAATGAAGTAAATTAATCGTGAGCAACTGACGATATTATACTGTTAGATTATTATTTATTTTGATAGATGATAATAAAATTTATATAAAAATAATTTTCATTTCTAATAATTATTATTATAACATAAGTAGTTTAAAAAAAACTTAAATTCAATATTTCCAGAATATTTTTAACCGCGTTATTGTTAACTTTCAACATAATTTTATCCATCAAATCTATTGTATGTCTGTTTTTGGCATGTTCATAATTCGTTAAACAAAAAGCGGAAAATATTAAATTACAAAAACTACTCGAAAATATTCTGAACAATAAGTAAATATAATATAATATTTTATTTTTTGAATATTAATTAAGCTAAATGGTCTAGAAAGAATTTTTTTTTCTGGTCCATGTTATTTCTTGGTGTATATATTTTCATAGGCGTGAGCAGACTTTGTTCACAGTAGGGCTCACATTAAAAGGTCCAAAAGAACTATGTGCGTTACGTCAAGGAATTTAAGCTTATATCTCAACGAATTAAAACTATAAGACTAAATACGAATACAATGAATTTATTCATAAATAGCTGATCCTTTGCACTTCAGTGCCCATCTATGAATATATAAATGATTCCCTATTTACCAGGTATCCATCACGCGGTACAAATGGCGTCAATCTGACTTTACCACTAGAGCAACACAATCCCGGGTCTTCATTTTTAAACTAAAATTCCTATCAATATTTGCACACAGTGTTCATTGGCCCAATAGCAACTATTTGCTGTAAACTTAAATCGATTTCCACGTTATGATTGAATGCAGCTCGGTACCGATTAATCCCAACATTCATTTGCCGTCGATTTCGATTTCCTACAACTTCACACCACATTTTGTGTTGATCGTCAGTTTCGTCTGCTCGTGTATATCTATTCCTTTTAGTTAATCTGGTTCTGTGACTTGATGGTGCCACTGTAATTTCATTACCACCATGTCATATTCCTGTATCCACGAAACTTTCTCAATCTTTTCTTTCATAAGATCTTTCTTCGGATAATAACTAACACGGCAAAAACAAGAATTAGTTAAAAATTTAAATCGATCCAGTCGTCCACATATGATGAGGATACCTGGTAAATAGAGATTAATTTATACATATATCGATGATAATAATATAATATGTTTATAAACATAAATATATAGATAGATTTACAATAGGAATATAGCAACATTTTGATCAAAACATCATTTAATTATCGATTTTCTATAAAACTTAACAGAAATGAATAAACCCAAACATTTTTATAAAATTTAAAACTAATAATTCGTTAAGTAACCGTTATTTTGTTAGAGTATGGTTCTAAATTCATAAACAAATACACTTCTTACATAATAAATTTTAAATGGAAAGTCGGTGAAAAATTATTAAAATTAAAAAAAAATATATCATTAAATGGGCAAGTTTAAAAACTTTTATGACTGCATGCGTAAGAAATTTTAAATATTCAAAAATATAAAAGGTACCTAACCGTATAAATAGATAACAAGTTGTGTGATCTGTAAAATGTGCAGGCTAGAATTGAATTGGAAAAAAAAGTATTTGATCATTTTTATAGGATCATTGTTTTTCTGTTTTTGAGACGTCTTTGTGAAAATTGTTACACAAATTATATTAACTATTGTTTAAATAATCAATGTATTATATTATGAGCTCTTCTCTACATTTACCAACTAATATGTCATAAGCAACTTTAAAAAAAAAAATATATATATATATATATATATTAAACTATAGCATGATTTTAGATACCTATATATACTTATAACGTGATGTAAATGTGAGCAATTTATTATGTTAAGATTCATAACCTTTTCTTCGCCGTTCGATATTTTTAACTGTTTTTATACTACCTATCATGCGACTTCCATTTTGCGTGTGTTATGATCGTTTTACGACGATATTAAAAAAAAATATTCTGTCCATTCTCTTACAATTTGATTACACGTATATAATAATAAAATTATAAATATTCGTTTCGCAGTGATCTGATCGTCGAAAACCAGAGTCGAAACGGTTCGGTTTATGTGTTTCTTTTGCGTATAAAGTATATTCTGCAACCTTTTCAATCTGGTGATATAATAATATTGTTTTATAGAGAAAAAAAATTGGCCTTAGGGCGTCATCAAAACATAATGCCCCATTTGCAACCTCGCCCGCTGGTCTAATAACTATTCATTAAGTAGCCAAGTTCGCGCATGCATTTATCTTGAAATAACTTAAACTTTTTTTTTTCAAAAAGATTCTCGTGCCGAGTTTAAAACTTGTTTGCAGTCAGCCGCCGTGCATAATTCGTTCGGAAATAATTTACTATACTTTTAACCCTGTTGAGATGTTAACATAAGCGAACGTATTAATAACTATAAAATTATAATAATTACAGTTTGGTATCTACACGATTATTATTATTGCTATACGCATTACGCACGTCAACGGCATTAATGCCACATAATGATAATCGTGACCTACTGATACCTACTTAAATGTTAGTTTTTTCGGTTTAAGTAAAAATGAACGTAAAACATTATTATAGCCAACATACGCGTAATTTATATTTTATAATTATATTTCAAATAAATTACAATAATCGTTACCCTTATAACCTACCCAATCGTCTCACATAAATATATCAATGTTACCTACTAATGTTATAGTGATTTTAGAGTTTTAAACATAATATTAAATCGAGATATCTCATTTATTCCTCGTGTGTCCGATCGGTCTATACATTGTTACAATATTGTTGATTTGGTTAACAAATAGATAAATGATATCCTTGCTCGTAACGTTATTATGATATTTTAAAATATTATTATTACAACGTGTTTTACTGACAACCGGTATACATAGTGGTTGACCGAATCTGTTTTTTAAATATCTGCTAGTATATATTATTTAATACTCATATTTTTATATCTTCTAAAATATTAGCTAGTATAAAATTGTTCTTTAATTAAATGCCTAATTTTGAAATTGTTTTACCATTTATACCATTTATAAATTTAAATATTAATTGTTTAGATTTTTTAACATATAAGTTTAGGACCAAATCCTTTTAAAATTCTATATAGGATTATGATTTATAATTTTAAACATATGAAAATTGCGAATTCTGCAATATCGTTGACCTCCCTAGCTATGACTTATTTAAACTTTTTCTCCTATCGATGATTATAGTATTCAAAAAGTATACTTTATAATTTGTGATCTGTAATGATTGTTTTTTATGTATTATTATGCTAATATTGTGAATTAGTGTTTTCTTTCATATAGGTAATGTAATTTTTATACAAGCATGTCAATTTATAATTACTTAAGTGTTCACAATATAATATAATATTTTACGATTATTGATAACCATCAACGATACAAATAATTTAACGATTTAATGTTCTCCATATACTAATTATTAATAAATTTTCTTTAGGTAGAGCATATGGAGGGGAAATTACCGAAAAGGTGGTTTTATAATATAAGTGTAATTGGCAATGGTCGAATGTGAAACAAACGAGATCCTGTAGACGATATTTCACTCGATTTAACGTTTTTTTTGGTGAATACTATCAATAATTCACTGTTAAGATTTTTTTTGTTGAGTCAAAATTATGATAGTATTTTTTGAAGATCGTATGAAGAAATATTTATTAAAATTAAAAAAATTAAAAATTAAATGATAAACTATACGTATTTACGTGAATTCGTCGTTATTTTATTCCCCCGTTTTGTGTAGGTAACTAACTTATGATTCTCTTATAGGTAAATATAGTTCTAGTAACATACGAATATGGTTTCTACGAAAAAATTTTTTTTTTTTCATTCAATATTTTCCTTTTTCTAAAAATGTCCATTATACACCTGCATATTATTATAGACATATGATGGGTGTGCAGTATACGCACACGATTCGTATTATGATCATGAGCTGACCTTCGTGCCAGAGTAAGCATGACTTAAGATTTACCATCACTAAAATCGGTTCCCTAATGGTAAATTCACAATCACCAGTTTAATCGATTTGTTATGCACCGATAACAGTGTAAATCACACTATAATAGTGGCATGATAAACATATTATTTTTATAATAAGTCTCGAAATATCGTAATTGCTGTTATATTTTATGGATTATTTAATATTTACATTAAAAAAAATCAACACGCGTATCAGATATAAGTATTAGGTAGCTTGTTGTAATGAAACAGTTGTTAAGATTGTTTCAGAATTTATAGTTTTCCGTTTTATATAACATCTATCGTATTCAAAGTTACCCTGGTGTACTAGCGCAGTGCAAAAAACTCGCGGAGTAAAAATTTCATGAACTTAATTTATCAGAGTCTATATGACTCGACTAAGCTCGTTAAGCTCTTAAGAACAATTTAAGTATCGTTCTTTAGTCTCAACACTTTCTTTAGTCTCTAATTATTATAAAATCATTATCCTTGACGCTTTTTCAAACCCAATATGTTTCTCTGTAGGTTTCGGCTTATTATGTTAACACGGCACTTTTTTTTTATATTTAATATAATTTTAATATTCTGTTGCTGGTCTAATTCGTATATAATAATAAAAACACACTCTCTTGATTGTAGTGTCACTTTACTTAATATCAGCTAACTTATTTATTATTTTTATTTCTGTTTTACCGTTGAAAAATACTATAACAATTTACTATATTGATAAATTTAACATGTTTAGTATATTAATATTGAATGCAATGTTCCGAAATCTGAACAGAAGTTAATCTATGCGAGGCGAGAATATAAATTTTAAATGCTCATAACTTGCATCAAAATATTAAAGTGTTATCAAAAACCATCGCGGGGCCCTAGATAATATTCTTACTTTTAAATTTGACAATAACTAATTTTAATTAGTAATTTGACAATAAAAATTATTCTACGGCAGTTTACCGATATGTCGCAAATATGAAATGTATGAGTGGCAATTGAAACAGTAACCATTAAACTTAAGAAATTTGTACTTTTAACTGCGCTGAGCCGACAGTAGTGAAATATTTTACGCAATATTGTGGTGGACGATAAATCTTATACGCTTATTTGCTAACATATATACTCTGAAGACGGGTAAATGGCTGTTAGCAGAAAGTACGAATTTTCCATCCTGAAAAATTTGTGTTGCAATTCGTGTGTTTAAATTATTAGGGATTCATAAACGACTACATCAATTTAATTAATAATAAATAGCAATATGTTTGTTCGATGCATTTAATAATATTATAATGTATTTAAAAATTAAATATACGTTTTATCTAATCAAAAGTCAATAATATGTAATAGCCTATAGCTAAAGTATTATATAAAATATATGATCATAGCAGATCATTCCAAAATGTGTTTGTCCAATTTGACAAAGTTGCAAAGATTATTTGTTGAATCACTTTGATCTAATCAAAAATCAATAAAGTCAATAATATTATTACATAATAAAATAATACTTATACGATCATATATATATATATATACCAATCGAACATATCTGTTGAAAATTAGGTTTAAACATTTTCAATACAGGCTTTTTATAAGTTCTTTTTTTATTTTCATTTAATTTTGTCTTAATTTAATCTCATTTCGCCGGTAATGATGTTATAGTTACTAATTATTCACTTTCAATTGGATAGGATCTTCTTAATAAACATTACTGTTTAAAAATTAAAAATTAAAATATTCCATCAGGCCAATAGAACATATAATATATATTAAAATATAATATAATAACATAATTATTATATACTAAAGTGAGACGCGAATAAGGAGCTCTGGCGGTAGCAAGACGAGCGTCGGTGAAAAATCGTGTTCGGTCTACGGCACTTGCAACGAAAACCACGAGACCGTGAAAATCGAAAGGCTTTTTCTATGTATAAAAATAACATTACCTATATTATACAACAAACCATTCGGCTACTCGAAGTCCGTGGACGACGATAGGCTCAAAAGGCAATTCCAACGACCCCGCGTAATATATCACCCATATGGGTGTACGAATCGATCGTCGCGGACGACCGGAAGCGGGAAAAAGGATATCAATGCACACGTAGTTGTCGACGTATATACACAATGATAATATATGCGGCGACCGATATAAGCATACGAGCGGCTACGACTATCGAAAGCCTCTATATATTATGTAGGCAGAGATTTTATTCGCAATAGGCCAACAGGTTATATTATTATTTTTGCCCAACTCCGCACACTCGGGCACGCGCACTGCACACTCGCGTGTAGACCCATTGTGTGCCGGAGTCACATAAATCTTTGTTTAACGTCTTTGACAAATGTCTCTGGTGAATTTATCCTCCAGCTGAGGCCGTGATACATATATACATATGTATATAAGTATAAATATATACATGCATATACCTGCACATCCGACCGCTTGCTGAACCACACACATACACAAACCCATTCTTCCTTATTTCCTTCCAACCCAACCCGGGTCTGATCTTTCTCCAAACCCTCTCCCATACCCTTCAATTGTGCTTGACTTTCATCGTGAAACTTGGGCACTTCTTCTTCTTATTATTATTATTATTATTATTATTATATTTTTTTTTTTTTTTGCTGTAGTGTGCTCTTTGTGTTGTGTGAATCGCATTTCCACCTAACCTTTTTGTATTATTATTATTATTATTATTCAATCTCGATAAATTGTATCGCGGCCATAACTAAAATGAAAACAAAATAGAAATGAAATTTCCTCTCAACCCTCCTCCTCGCCATAAATCCATAACCCAGAGTGACAATGATAGAGTGTGCAGTACTGCGCCGAATAACGCAATTGATTGGAATGGTTATTTTTTCATGTTTAAATTATTTTACATTGATTCATTAGCGTAAAAAAAACACGTAAATTTGACTATTGGAAAAACTCTCTAAACTCAAAACATTTAAAGCTAAATGATTACAGTTCCATACAAAGGTTTCAATTTTTTTCAAATAATATGCAGGTATCTAAATAAACCGTTTATAGAAGCGGCCAGGCGGAAAACCAAACATATACTAACACTGAAAAACATTTTATATTTCTCCTGTTTTACAAACCCAACAGCCATAGACATGATGTCATGAATGTAATAATATTTTTTTTTTTATGGAGGAAAACGGTATCTCGTTTTTGAAGGAAAATAGAACCGCTCATAATTATTTCCTAGCATAATCTAGTATATAAATCAATCCTCTAGGCACATTTCTTTTATCCTTTCATAATATTTATTCGAATTCCAAAAATAATTTCGATTTTGATATTGTTTTTGGTTTCTTAGATAATTTTTTACGATCTCTATCCAAATTCATAAAATATTTGAAACACAAGCAAAAAAATTATTATTCTGTCGAGACATTAAAAAAATCGAAAAAAAAAATCACCGCGACCCGTGTCCGGAAGAAAACAGTGAGTTGCTTATTACTGCCGTGAATTCTAAAATGCAATGAGTATAGGTACCTAATACAATTATGTAATGTCTTTTACGCAAACAATAGAATTATATTCCGCGTATTGTACGAGCTGCATGAATGAGTATAAATATCGAGAGTTTTATGTAGGATTTTCAACTTTATTCACTTAAATGTGGCTGTTTATTCTACAAGGTGGATTGCTAACAAACCGAACGACCGCAACAAAGGTTTACATAACTATTTTAATCTATCAAGCACTATACATATGCGTATCGAGTACCTCTATACATGTTTCGACTTGATCCCGAACTTTATAATGGAATCCACTTGTGCATTACACTGTTTACAATGTATTCCATTTCTATGTCTGTACACGTAAATCGCACGTGTTACGATATTCTGGTTATCAAGTGCATACATCATATATTTCGCACTATTATGTGTAGCTACAGAGCGATTCACCGAGTACGTTCACTTCCACTTTTATTGATAGGTAATAGTGCATTTATTTAAATCCTTATTCTCAGAATTTTCGAGTACACTTATAAAGGCCGTATAAATTCAGATAATATATACTTAGATTTTCGCATATATTGACGGAGATTCCACAAATCACATTTTTTTCAAATAATAAACGATTTCGATAATGGTTACCAAATCAAATGCGATGATTCATCTAAATCAAAAGTCAAACGAGTGGTTTCTAATTTATTAAACGGCATGTTATTTAAACCCCATAGTCTATATGATAATAATGCTTTATAACCTTTTTGACCCAAATATAAAATCAATATAATTATATGATATGTTTCAATTGTATCCAAGTTTTATTTTTATTTTTTATACTCTCGATGATTTTTACAGATAAATAGTTTGATTAATTGATGTTATATAATATGATTTTAAAATATTTACTTGTAGGTTATCTAATATTTAATTTACAAGGCTGGTATGAAATTATATTAATTATTAATTAATATCTTAATTCTTTCTAGAGTGTATTAATTTTTCAATTGCTTATAAGATAAATTTTATAAAATAACTTATTACTAAATTATGGTATTGAATATTATATTAAGCAATAAAATACCTTCGCTATAAATCAAAATTATTAGTTATATCTGAAATACAAGTAAATAAATAAATTAAAAAATATTCTGTTAAAATAACTACAAAATTAATATGTGTAATTTATGGAAGTTTTTACTTTTGACTCATTAGCATATACCTAACACTATTTATTATACTCTATCTACTAAGCTGCTTTTTTTTTAATGTTAAATTATGGAATTTTTGTTAACTATGGTTAAAAAGATGTTTAGAAACCTCAAAAATTTAGCAGGCTCGCTAAATAAGTTTCTCAACTTTATTAAATATGTACCTCGAAATTTCTCAAAATGAAAGAATGAAATGAAAAGAAATGAATTTAGTTATTTTGAAAAAAAAATAATTTATACATATAACGTAGGTATACCTAAATTATCGTATTATCTTCGAGGTTTCAAATTTCCGGCGGGGAGGAAACTAAGGATTTAAAGGATACGTTCCTGTACGCGAACATAATAAGTATATTATATTGTGAATATTATAATATCACAATAATTGTGTCGTCGACAGTGAATAACATATTATTAAAACGTCGCAGTCGTATTTAATTCATGAAATAATTAAATGAAATCTTAAAGGAATATTTAACTTTGACACATTTAACATACACTAACATCGTATACAATATAATCATTATCGTGCACTAAAAATTATTTCATATTTAAACTGAAAAAACTGCATTATCAACATCTGAGACTGTTTGAGCGCCTTCATAGCAATCTCAATACCCTATCAAAGAAATGAGCTTGGCCAACACATACCAAATTGTTCACTTCACTGAACTGGTGCTGTCGATGATATATTATCCGTCAGTTCCTTAACCCAGCCCTGTGCGTCATACTTTAATTTATTTTCATTCGATAACATTTTAATCATAAAAAAGTTCGCATGGAATATATAAGCGACGATTTTGCGCTTGCTCGCACGTGATTATTAGGTACAATCAGTCATAGAAAATGCATTTTGCGGTTGACAAAAACTTCGGATTCTCTTCATTTTGTATTTCAGTCATAGTGTATAGTCTGAAATGTATAGGGCATAAACCCATCATGTGGGAATATTTCGCATGATAATAATGAATAACCGACAAACTTTCCGTCATCAGACGTAAAAAATTGCAAAATGTTAGGTCCATTTCAATGGCCCCCCCACTTTAAAAATTTGAACTTCTGATCTAGCCAATCGTTTGTGCATCGTTTGTGCAGAAATGTGCACCAGGTCCCAACGTTTGTGCACAAAAACCCTTGGCGCTATCTCAAAAACAAAATGGGGGGGCTATTGAAACGGTAGCCCCCCCACCTTTGAAATTTGAACTTCTGACCTAGCCAATCGTTTGTGCATCGTTTGTGCAGAAATGTGCACCAGGTCCCGACGTTTGTGCACAAAAACCCTCGGCGCTATCCCAAAAACAAAATGGGGGGGGGCAATTGAAACGGCACACCCCCCTTTTGGAAATTTTACATTGTATATGCACCAAACGTTTGTGCATCGTTTGTGCAGAAATGTGCACCAGGTCCCGACGTTTGTGCACAAAAACCCTCGGCGCTATCCCAAAAACAAAATGGGGGGGGCCATTGAAACGGCACACCCCCCTTTTGGAAATTTGATATATTTTTTATGTTAGTAAATATTATTTAGGTAATACTGCAGGTTACAGGATTTTTATATAACCATCTCATTTCCTAGAAATAAAAGATATATAGTATTTTTTTAAATGTTGTGTTGTATGAATTATATGTTTTAAATATTAGTTTGTTTGAATGGAATATAATATTATTGAAACACTTTATTTATTTATTTGCATTTTTGCTTTTGTATTCTTTTATTAATAAAACTTTAAAAACTGTTCAAATAACCAAAAAATAATAATGAACATAATATACAAAATCTTGTCATATAACATTATAACGTTATTATAAAAAAAATAAAAATAAAATAAAAATAAATAAAAATAAAAATAAAAACAAAAAAAAAAAAAATTATACAATATAATAATTATGTTACGAACGTGATAATAAAAAAAAAAAATAAAAAAATACTCAATAGACTATACATTAATTCAAAAAATAAAATAAAGTTCTTCGTAACTCTTGTTTGTAAATATTATATGTTATATATATTATATATATATACAAAGTACATAATATACAATACGTTATTAATACTATAAGTTATCACAAAGATAAAAACATTATAAAAAATCTTTAAAATTTTAATAATTTTCATAGTTATTTTAATATATAAAAAAGAAATATAATTACCTTAGTAATAAAAACTTAATCTAAGACAAAAAAAAAATCATATTTTAAATTACTTGGTGTACAATATAATTTGGAGATTCACTTTTGTATTTTCATTTATCTGCTTTACAATGTCTTTAGTGTCGTCATACAATTGCCACGAATTAATCGGATTCCTAAATGTGTGAGCATGATAATGACCAATGCTTTTGTATGATATGGTTGATTGTTGAGTGTCTGGCGTAGTTCCCAATCCTCTCAAGTAATATTGAGACTGCGGTGTTGAAATGTATTTTGGAATATGATTGAGAAGGATACGTGTGTCAGTAAATTGGGCATCTGTTGTATTATTTAAATTAATCAAATTAAAAAATACATGTTCTCCGAGTAATACAGTTACCTCAACTATACCAGCACATATTTGGCAAGTATTTGAGATGTATAGTTGTTTTATTTCTTCATTTATCAAAATACTAAGTTGTCTTTTAGTAGGCGTCTTTTCTGTGACACAAATAGTTAAAAACGGTTTCTTATCCAACTTTTTGAATTTGCATGAACTGCACTGTTCCTCTATTTGTACACTTTCATAATTTTTTAATAAATTATTTAACATACTATCGATTGGTTGTTCGACAGACAAATACGTGATACCATTCAATATTGGTTCTCCCGGGTACAAATCGCTTAAAATTTCAACACGTTTTTTGTAAGTTTGTACTGTTACGCCATCACGAAGCAAACAAAATATTAATTGCCACAATGTACTTTGGTCTTTATTATCTATTACATATTTTGTGTATGCAGTGCTATCACAATAGGCTACTGCCAACATTTGTATAATTGTGTCAAATGAGCATGTGTTAGACAAAACATAACTGCTATTTTTACATTTTATAGACATAAATTTTGACTTACTGCCATTTTTAATCAAACCTATAATTTTAGTTTTTGCACGAGAATCTATATTTCTTAATAGAATTTCACGGTTAGGTGTCAAATAAATAGATTTTCTTTTCCTTGAACCTTTCAAAACGTTTCTCCAATTTTCCTCACTCGTTTTTTCATATTCCAAATTTGGCACTGAATGTATATTTTGTGTTACTTTTTTCGTTTTTCTTTTTCTAATGGGTTATAATCTTCAATTGTATCATCTTCCATGTCTACATCAAATAATGTATCATAATTTTCTGGTGAACCATTATCCACAATTTGGTTAGTTTCATCGATTGTACTTTCCAAATTGTTTTCAATTAACTCATCTGAGTTTGTTTCTACGCACCAAATATCTTCTGTTACCTTTTGGAATTTATATTGATTTTCATGAATATTAGATTGGCATGAATGATTATTTAGTGCCTCGTTACAAGTTGGAGATCGATCTTTGTTTGTTGAAATGCTATAATTTGGTGATTTCTTGTTAATTATTGGTGATTTTTCATTCGTACATATTGGGTAATTTTTCGATTTCTGTGAGATCATTTTGGCATTCACTAACTTCATACTACCATTAAGTGATTCAATATGAATTTTTAAAAAATCATCGACTCTCATCGGCACAGAATTTACATGTTTTAATACCCTATTTTTTAAGTCATTAAATTGACTTTCAATTGCCGCACTCGATGGGGGATTATCTCCATATCATACAATTTTTTGTGTTTATATCTAAGGATAAAAAATTCAACACTAAGTTTTCCATAAGTTTTCCTTCAAGTAATTATAGAGAAAATTCGAAACGTCATTATAGAAAAAATGTTTTGAGCATTTGAGTTTAAAATTTTTTTTGAAATCGCGTAACAATAACGATTTAAACGAGTCAAACAAATAATCTCCGTTCAGAATCGTTTTTCGTATACAATGATACCTATCATTGCATTCAAATTTAATCATATCCATAGTAACCTACTGTACAGCAAAGCGACATCCACGACTTACCCGCTTTTTATTATTTCATTGCCAATTTTTTTTTTTAAATGTTTTCACAAGTTGTAGAATACATCTTGGAAATTGGGTTTGGGACCTCCTTATAATTTTGATTAAAACCCAATGTTACATATTATCTATATTACAAAGTGAAACATACATATATTTCTTAAAAGTAACTATTGAAAAATGAAAATAATATTAATTTATTAGACAAATCAATAAAATAAACTTAAACACCTTTGCTTTTTATTTCAAAACCACATGGCGTTAGATATGAATTGCTTACATACTATACCCACACATAAAAAATTCATTTTTTATTAATAAAAATAGTAAATACCAACTTGTTACTTTCTAAATCCTAGCTCCTACTCACCTACTGCATAGGTAGATGTCTAATAATAAATTGTGAAAAACTCGAAAACCCTGGTGTACCTATTTCCTATTATCGGTCTTATAAATGAGTCAATTTTCAATAGATCTGAGGTCGTAATTCGTATTATTTAGGTTGATAATAATGAAAAAATAGCTGATTATCTCAAAAACAATGAAGCCGGATTGAATCCGAAATCCGGATCAACGGATTGAATCCGAAATCCGGATCAACGGATTGGATCCGAAATTTTGATTAATTAATTGTAATTCGTAATCCGGATTGGTCAAAATAATGCTCAGCAATAGATGAATAGACTCTGAACTTCCGAAAATCATGGAAACGTTTACCACACCTACATGATATTAGAGCTAAGGTCACCCGTATTATGCAAGCGTTTACTGCTTCGTAGGCAGGGTACGCATCACGTGGTCGGCTTGTTTATCGATAACTATTCAGTATTTCACGCCCACCTTGGATCCAGTGTTCAAGGGACGATTAAAGATATAATGGTTGCCTGACGGGCTATGGTGTAAGCGATATCAGATGGCAATTGAAATCACTTTCAGAATCAGCTGTTAAACTAACTTTGTTAGTTCATTGTTTTTCAAAAAATTACAAGGCCCCATATGAAACTGGTATATGCATATTAATATCCTATCCTATCTATTCTTCTATTATTTATGTGTGATGCGTATAGCCACGTGGCTACGTAAACAAAGACCTGTAAAATCGAAAAAAATATCTAAACGAGTGCCATAAAATTCTAAAAAAGCAATATACTCGTAATACAATAAATAATAATAGTAAATAAATAGGTATTTACTTTGACTTAAATATTTTTATTTGTAATTCATTGTTTCTTATTTTATGTTATTTTGATCACATTGCATATTGTACCTCTACAAAACTTTAATAACATTATTAGTACATTATATTCCATTCAAACAAACTAATATTTAAAACATATAATTCATACAACACAACATTTAAAAAAATACTATATATCTTTTATTTCTAGGAAATGAGATGGTTATATAAAAATCCTGTAACCTGCAGTATTACCTAAATAATATTTACTAACATAAAAAATATATCAAATTTCCAAAAGGGGGGTGTGCCGTTTCAATGGCCCCCCCCATTTTGTTTTTGGGATAGCGCCGAGGGTTTTTGTGCACGAACGTCGGGACCTGGTGCACATTTCTGCACAAACGATGCACAAACGTTTGGTGCATATACAATGTAAAATTTCCAAAAGGGGGGTGTGCCGTTTCAATTGCCCCCCCATTTTGTTTTTGGGATAGCGCCGAGGGTTTTTGTGCACAAACGTCGGGACCTGGTGCACATTTCTGCACAAACGATGCACAAACGATTGGCTAGGTCAGAAGTTCAAATTTCAAAGGTGGGGGGGGCTACCGTTTCAATAGCCCCCCCATTTTGTTTTTGGGATAGCGCCGAGGGGTTTTGTGCACAAACGTCGGGACCTGGTGCACATTTCTGCACAAACGATGCACAAACGATTGGCTAGGTCAGAAGTTCAAATTTCAAAGGTGGGGGGGCTACCGTTTCAATAGCCCCCCCATTTTGTTTTTGAGATAGCGCCAAGGGTTTTTGTGCACAAACGTTGGGACCTGGTGCACATTTCTGCACAAACGATGCACAAACGATTGGCTAGATCAGAAGTTCAAATTTTTAAAGTGGGGGGGCCATTGAAATGGACCTCAAAATGTTGGTCGTTAGATTTTTGCAGCAACTCCACGACGTTCGATACGGTGGTTTTTGTATATTATATTACGAGAAGAATAAATAATAAATGTGTGCAGGAAAGTTCGACGGTGCACAGATTTCATTGAAAAGTAAATTTTGAAATTCATTGTTTGTGAGTTTTTTGCTCTGTAATAAGAATTAAAGGAGTATACCATAGTATCAGCACAACTGGTAGTCTGCAGTTGGTACCAGTCTCCGGTGTTACGAGAAGAGTACCTATATATATATATAGAAATCAATATGATGTGTTGCACTGGTAATTTTCGAGGTTTTAAAAAGAAAATCACCATCCTCGTGAAAATAAAATTTTTGTCACAATGTTGTCAATATTACGTAAATTCTTTGATTTTCTATAGAATAATAATAATAATAATAATTAAATGTTCTTATTTTTAGAAATGTTTGATTCTCCACTTAGGTAGTTGCAGTTCCCACTTCCACTGTTTCCCTACGACAACTGTATCATATTTTGATTATTATAAGCTAGAAATTTTGTTCCGTGCGTGCATAAAGCAGTACAAAAGTGTCGAGCATATTGCTTCCCAGACAGTTGAAACAAAAACGTACCTACTACAAAACTCTACAATAACTACAGCAGCAGTAAAAACTGTTATGCATTTTTAAATTAATTATTTTTTCATACACCTATTCGCCTGTTGTGTTGAAAAAGTTGAAAATGTAAATGCGCATATCGTAGGTATGCGTACCTACGTCAAAATACCATTAAATTCTAAATTATACATTTATACTTATTAAAATTCCAACCTGGATTCAAAATACAATTGCGTACAGCAGTATTATGTGTAATGACGATTATTAATTTTTTTTTTTTTGCACGACCAAAGCATTTTCGCCTTTTTAACTTGCACTGCAAAACTATGATATTATAACAGCTATCGTTGAGTTTGATCGAGTGTAATTTTAACGTATACAATTTAATGACGGTGTACCTACACCGTTCTTATACCTACAAAAGTGAATAATATATTATTATATTACTTTTATTTTCGGTGGTTGAGAGTTATTGTTATACCTGTACCTGTATAGTCTACACCTACTTGACATGAAAACGGCATAACATTACGATTTTACAAATGGAAAACAAAAATTATTTTCAAACTTTATCTGACATTAATTGGTACGTGTAGAACATGGACGCGTAAAATATAATTACCTATGTAAGTTTTCGTATGCAGACATGAAACATAACCAGTAATATAGTGTAGAGGTTACCTAATGGAGGAACCAAAATTAAAAACAAAAAACCACGATATTTTTATTATTTAATATAATTTTCAAGAAATGAAATCAGTGGCAAATGCATGCAGGAAAGAAAATGGGGTGAGTTTCAACATAAGAGTAGATTTAAAATGTTGTTGTTATTTTCAAATAAAGTTTATTTTAGACTATACATTTTGTATATACGTTTTATTAAAACTTTAGAGTCATCATTATGATTTTAGGTAGGTACTTAATATTTATGATTAATAAATATTAATCTTTTGGTTTAATTCTTATGTAGGTATTATTGACAAAACTTTGACATTGAATATTGATGAGTTAAGCTTTGTATGGAATTATTTTCATTGGAGTTATTCATATAACTACCCTATATCAGACATTTCTGTAGCTTTGTTTATGGTTAAAAATGTTGATTTCTTATTTGAATAAATCCAAGATTTAGATCCACAAAAGCGATATTAGCCGTTTAGACCTTTAAGGTATATTTAACCGCAATATCGAATAATGGCATATTTTTGATTTTTGTAAAAATGCATGTCTCCATCTTGCAACTTTTGCAATGGCTAAATTGTATTCCATGAGATTGATGTGTATAATTAAAATTATTAATTAGCACAACTTAAAAAAATATTTAATTTAACAAGCAGTTTTAAAATTTCCATTGCAAAATATGCAATATTATTGATTCATAGACTTTAATCGTGGAGTTTCAAAAAAAAAAAAAAAAAAATGTGAAGATGCTTGATAAATGATAGCTAGTTATGGCAATAAAAATAATTGTCTTTCAGAAGTTCTCAAATGCACACTATTATTTAACGAAATATCTATGTAATGGACTACTTTTATAATACGCAGTTAACTAACACGTTTGTCGATAAATTTTGAAGTCTTTTGAATAGGGAATGTCAAATGAGTATTATAAAACCTAAGCATTATAGTACGAAAGTAATGTAAATATTTTTTTTTTCTTTTTAGTTATCATATTTTTATATTTCATGTGATTTGAAATTCACACCCCACCCATCTTTTCACACCTATAGAAGTGATATTAAAAATACACATCAACAATATCGTTGAGCACAAAATGTCCGTTACCAACCTATATAGGTATAACACCGTTGTATTTTAGCGATTTTCTTCGTTCTAACTTGTAGGTAATATCTATATGCAATATACATATATATAATATCATATTATTATTTGCATGTAAACACGCTATTAGGAAAATAATAATATTCTTGTGGAAAAAAAGTAAAAATAATCGAATGGTATAAAATTAAAACGTTCGTAGGTTATATACGACATGGTAATCACGGTGCAGTGCACAATGCACATATTATAGACTCGAGTGTATTAAACGAACGTTTTAACGTTTCACGACGCAAATAATGATAATAATTAATGCTTGAATGTCCGTAACGTTTTTTTTTTTTTTTTTTTTTTTTTTTTTTTTAATCTCATCAGACATTAGGCCCGACGATGCACATTTATATCTATAATAAGACATTATTAGTACAATATGTTTTATTTATCATTTACCAGTCTTCTTTACTCTGTACTGTGGTAGGTTTATAAGAGTGCAGCTAATGCTTTACCGTCTTCATTCACGCTATTGTTGTACCGTGATATTGTATAACTGTAACCACGGAATAACATATTTCGTGATTACGACTATATGTATAATTTTATGAATTATATATTAGGTATTTAGGGCACATGGATTTAAATTCTAAATGCATAATTTTTTCGGTGTTCTGAGACAATAAATTCCAAATACATGGTTCTTTTTATGCGTAACAGATGTTAATCATATGCGTAACTGTCATTTTGTATTTTCCTATGTTTACTATTTTTAGAGCATTTCCAGGTTGTTTTATTAAAATAAAAAAAAAAATTAAAACAATTATTATTTTGACTTTGTGCTCACGATGTTGAACTACAATATTATAGCAATAAAAGTGTTAACACATAGAGTTCATTTATATTTATATTTCACGACATTATAATAATATTTTATATATTGTGACGGATTATCGGAAGACCCAGACTACGCTGAAATGAATAACGTCCCGTAAAGATGATGCTCCAAGGCGTGTGTGGTTTGTATTTTATTTTGATAAATTGATCACGAAGTTACACGAACCGCTCGGCATTTGATCGTTTGTCTCCACTTTATCCATCCACGCTTTTCAAACCGCCATGCATTATACTACATATCGTCTTATAATGATGCACCTGACAGTGGCAGGTAAATCTTTGGATGGGGTGGATAGTGTTATGGTTGTGGGTCGCAGCCGGAGTATTTTTCCTCACGTTTGTGTATAGATATCCTATCCTTCATTAACTGCCATTTTCGCACCTTATTTTTGTCTAATATTTTATCACGTTGTTATTCTGGATACCGTTGAGCCCAGTTTTCCTGTCCAAAACTATCCGTTTAGTTTTCGGGTTTACTCGCAAAGCGTTTGGAAATAAGTTCTATCATACGCGATGTACAACTTTGGACTTCGACGTCTTGCATGACGATGATATATCGTTAAAAAAAAAGTAAGATATCTTATCTGCTATTATACTTGTCTTATACGTAATCCATTGTTGTCATCGAAAGGTATAGTTATGTTGGTTATTGTTCTAATTAATATCGCTTACACTATAATATTACAACATATTTATAATATTTACCAGCACTGTACGCGCATTGTTCAGTCTGTTATGATTGTACGAACTTAATGCTATTAAAAAAAAATATATTATAACACTCCACTTTCTCAGACAATATCCAAGAAGTTCAGTCAGACATAATAAAAGTTCTTAAAATATTGCATAGACAAAGCATAGGTAAACTACCGGATCTTCCCAAATGTGCGAGACAGTACACAGTATACATAATATGCGGTCTGTATGCATCTTTTATTTTAGACTTATGTGCAACACAGTAAATGTTAATAATATATGAATACTCTATAACATTAAACATAGGAATATTATTTTACATATATTATACAGTTAACTAGATCCATATAATATGGTTAAAGTTTTATTTATATTTAATTAATTTTTCCGATTTATTATTTTATTTAAAATTTAATTTTAATTTAAAAAGTCAATTAATGCAACAAAAATACTATCTACCCCATGCCACGATTTTAACCACAGTTTACTCAGAGAGCTGAGTTCAAATTGTTACGAAAATTTACTAGGTTTTCCTCGGATCCGTAATTTTGACGATGCAAGTGTAAATTATACGAATTTGATCCGCCACAAAGTGAGTTCTTACGTGTGATGCATTCTGCAAGTTGTCCGAAATGAGGAACATAAATTGCATACAACTAAATTTGGCTATAAAGCTATAATCGCAAATTTGATTGTATAGCGTATGTTTTCCTGCGGTATCTCAGCGGACTATCGATGGACCCATTTATTTACAATATATGTGTGTAGCTAAAACATAATGTAGCCATTATCTCCGTTAAAATCGCATACATTGTTAACCGTCGCATCGACTATATATTATATAATTCTAACAATTATAATATAATTTGATATTGTTTTAAAGTTATCATTGACCGAATCTAATCACGGGTCTATTAAAAGACGTTTTAAATTATATTTATTATTTTGTAAATGATAGTAAGCACATAATAAACCTACTCACACGAGTGCATAATGTGACCTTAAATTACAATTTTGTGCAGTGATATAGAATTCGGGCGTGATGGCCGGTTCGAAGTCAATCATTAAATAATATTATTTCTATTATTATTACTATGGTTTTTCCATTTTTTTTTATAGTTATCGTTGATTATAGCAGTGTTGTTGTTTTCGTTGTAGTTATTGTTGTTGTTGTTATTGTAATCGACCATTATACTATTATAATACTATAGCTGATAATGCGCGTTCTCGCGGCTGACAAAATTGTGCTTGCAGCTTGTTACAAAAACGAAAACGTAATATTATTATGATTGCTAAATTAAATTTGGTCGTCATAATAACAGTACGTCTATCGTTGTGCAATTCGGCTGCAGTTAATTAAAAGCGTCATCGTTATTCGCATCGTATTATTCATTAGTTTATTTCCCAGACCCATTTTTCACACCCGACGATTCCGTTTCGCGTATTATCCTTTTCAAGGAATGTAAAATCGCAGTGTTATTGCTGTAGGGTTTTTAATTTTTTTAATTACGTATAAACGACCGTTGCGTTTGGTTCCTGTAAAAGAACTATTCGAGTTAATTTCGTTATAAAACGGAAAAAATCCCTATGACATTGTGTGCGTGTGTCTGTGCAGACCACTATTTTTGTATCAGTAAAAATGCTTTAATTTTCAACTTTTGAGGGTGTTTTTAGTTAGTTGAAATCTTTTACTTTTGGGTAATTCACTAATGAACAGCAACTGTTGTTTTTACCAAAAATTTTTAATTTCGAATTCTTCTAGAAATTAGTTAGTTCAAAAACATATATACACTGCTGATTTTTAATAGATTTCTAAAACTTTTACATTTTCAAACTTTTTTTAGCTTTTTTCTTGAAATATTGGTAAAAATTGTAACCTTGGTCAAAAGTTCAAAAGTATAATATGAAATTCCTCTTAAGTTGTTATGATAGGTAGACATTTTAAAATATATGAAAATATTAGATGACATTTTCATGTTCAAATATTATATTTATTTTTTAACTATATTCACATAATGGCATGAAACTTTTTTCACCACTAATACGTAATAATAATTATTTACAATAAACAATGATATCTTTGAACTATTCGGATCCGTTTAAACCAATATACAGTATACTACAGACATATTTCATTACTATTTTTGTTTTTATTGATTCGTAGATATTATTATTTATGAGTTATAACTTGGAAAATTAAATCTAAACAAAAAAAATGTTAAATTAACTGTAAAAAAACGCAAAAACACAAAAAACTACAATGACGTCTGAAGAAGATTTTTGCAAATACTTAAAGTAATCAGTACAAATGAATATCATTTGTCATTGTGTGCATGCTAAGTAAGTAAAGCTCGTATAATTTATGCGCATTTTTTTCACTCTACGCCACAAATAAAACATTCGATAGAGAGGGTACACGAGTTTTCTCCCTCTCACCCTCAATCGCCATCGACCGCTCGTTTAAAAACACGAACTCCGAGTTTAAGTTTTGAATGGTCCCAGAGGACAGTGTTGGTACACGCCTACTTACGACATACGCGATTTCTGTAGTGGTATCTGGGTAGAAAATACACGACGAGAAAACAATGTTCTGCATGTGTGTCACCTTTACCGCCAGCTGTTCAAAAACGGCTTGTGTTGTTAACGCGCTATGATATATTTACCTGGGTCCTCTTTAATATGAGTATATATACAGGGTGGTTCATCAAGCGATCCCTCTCCCCTCCGGGTGGTATTTGATTTATAAAAATTTGGTTTTTGGAATTTTCAAGGTAGCTATACTTTAGAAACATTAGAAGTTAAGTTAAATGAAATGAAAACAAATCTTTTTAATTGTTGAACATGTGATTTTCTATCATAGCGTTGATGTATTTTAATACAAATTTTAACGAGTAGTTTCGATGTTTTTAAAATTTGATTGTTATTTTAAAGATTAATAGTCTTTGAAAATTGTAAATATTTTTAAATAGAGGTATCCGATTTATTGAATTTAGTATTTATTAAGCTCTAAAAATTATAAAATTATAGATAATATGGGTCAAATAAAATATTTGGTATGTACTAAAAGTTTCTTTCCTTATGTTTTATTTTAAATCTTTTATCATGGATCTAAATGGACCTAACTGCCCACATAAACATAAAATATACTCATGACTAATACACTAATTGTTCGAAATTTAATTTTTAATGTGTCTTGGAATATGAAATTAAAAATGTATGTTGTCATTTATAGAGTACCTAAATACTTAGAAAAGCTTACTTGACGATAAAATGTAGAAATAGCTTTTTCCTTCTAAAAATGCTTTGTAACGACTTAAAATTATGTAAAATAAATATTTTCACTGACTTTAGTACTTTATTCTGTTAGGTTAAAGTGTGGTAAGTTAAATCGATCAATCCGTTTACAGTGTATTGGTGGTTCACCCGCTCGGTTTGTTAGACAGCCAAAAACTTAGCGATGTGTGTTTAGGGTGAGTGTATTAATTATTGTATGGACAAAAGTCTAGCCGTTCAGGCATTTTTTATTGCACACAGAACATTGAACACATCTAATGAGCACTGTCGAATTGATAATATTATATATAAAAAATATACAAATGAATTTCTCGAGGTCGTGACTGCAGTGAATAACAATAATTTAAATTATTAACAATTTAATCAGACGCGTTTGAAAGTTTATGTTACATTACTACAATAATTATCGCAATAGCTGTCTGAATAATATTATAATGATGGCGTCCATTTTTTTGATTTGACATGATGAGAGACTGACGATTTAAGGACACCAATCGTTTTAGCATTGTAAAACATTCGATATAAACGTGACGTGATTTTTCAACGAGTCATTCCCTCCGACCTAAGTCGCATAAATTTGTATACGTCGGGGAAACGTTTATTTTTTTCGTATCGTTAAATAAAGTGAACGGAAGAAAGAAACCAGAATAAGTTTAATCTAAGTTTTCGTTTACTCCTACACTGTAGCAGTAATATTATAATATTATAAAATATGAAATCGCTTCGTCGGTTTTCCGCGTTTCGGATGTGTAGGTATTTATTTTTTCCCCGTCTTGTATAATAGTATAATAGTATAGTCACGTTTATCAGCTACTCTAATCTCATAATAAAAATAAAATTCAATGTTTTTAATCAAATTTGTACTACTTATCCATTTTATACATAATTTAACGTACTACCGGCCGTCACTATATATATGTAGTAAAATCTGAATATAACACATCAACGTGTTTTTCCTTCCGATTTTCCCAACAATTTAATAATAATTACAGTCAATTGTTATCAACAGTGTTACAAAGTAGAATTAAATACCAATTGTACGTATATATTGTTGTTTATCCCAAGGTTAGATTATGTTAAAATCTAAGCCTCAAGTGTAAAACATTTTATCATTATTTTCTTCGAAAATATAAGAGATTATTGTTCTAAATAAAGGCTTGGGATCGACTATAATATATTATGTTGGTATGATTTAAATATAATAATTTGAGTTATATGCAAGTATATACATTTAAAAAATTTCAAATTATCCATAATTATACGAGTAAAATTTTACAATTACAGAAACTTTGCTTCGCTGTTAAATAATATGACAAAACGCAGAATTGTTCAAGTTTTACCTGCAGTGGTATATATATTATTTTGTCTGCACCTCCTCAATGCAATTTGAGAATATTGCTCAACAAGCATTGTGTTTGGTTTTTCTTTTGGTCTACTACGTTCATAATTTGAATTATTCAATTTTTGTTTCATATCAATGTTTTCTAATATTATTTATATGTCCCAAAACTACATTATTTAAACATGGTTTTTGAAGTGACAATTCTATTATAGTCCTTTTTTTATAGCATACATTGAAATTTTGAACTATTTAATACTTACCTACTTTGGTGATCCAATAGAGCAATTAATATTCCCTATACTTTTCAAAAAAATCTGAAAAACCAAAAACAAATATGGAAAAACAAAGATATTCACATAAAATCAGTTTCAACCAATTGGATCTTGCAGTATATTTGTGACAACCTAAAAATCAATAACCTTACAATATATAAAAAATTCACCAAATATTTATATGAAAACAATTTTTTTTTAAATTCCTATAAAATCGCATTTTTAAATTTATCTTTCAATAATATGTTGTTTTATAAAATATATAATACTTAGGTTTTTTTATATTGTCCTCATCAAGGAGTTACATAGTTTATTCTTATACCTACCTACCACATTTCATCTTCGAGAAATGTTCGGAGAAGGGTCACATACATTCATTAAGTTTTCAAACTAATTGTATTTTGTAATGTTTAATTTATCAATATGATGAAAATTATAAATACCATATCGTGTTCCTATTTTTGAAAAAAATATATCATATGCAATATAACAATATAATATTTTATTGATTGCTATTTAGAAATAATTTGGTCAATACGGAACTTTTATGAAACGTTAAGTGTAAAATATTATAGTTTTCTGATACCGCTGAGAGCGTCTCGTCAAATTTGCTCTCCAACCGTCTCCTGGCTGAACTTTAAAACTTTTATGACTATACCATTATTACGAACCCTGAACGGGAATTAATAATTCAACGTTCACATTAAATTTACACAAATTAGCCGGGATAATTTGCAAGGATTTATCACATTTTGTTTGGCCGCATTATAGTGTTAATGTTCTAAAAAAATACTTCCAACCATAATACATTTATTTGCTTATTAATACTACACAGTAGGTACTGTATAAATGTATAATATTCGAGTAATTCGTATTATCAATCAAAAATAATGATTCATGCACGAGTTTCCATGAAGCTTCTGAATATCTTAAACACTGAGACGTTTGTAGAATACTAACACACTAACACAGCATCATTAAATCATGCCAAAATGCCCAGAATAATTGAAAATATTAATATTATTGTCATGTTTAATGTGGAAAAGTTGTCGTATTTTTTCAGATGTTATCGGGATGACGTTTCTGAATTGATCTTTTTCAAAAACCAGATTCTCTTACGAATAAAAGGGGTTAGGTGTGAAATCGAGAACTCAAATGTTCAAAATTATTTAAGAGTTTGTTATTTATTGAAAACAAATATAAATAAAACCTTTCAGTTCTTCTCTATATAATAGCGTTTACACAAATAAATTGTACCTAAAATTTACGTAATATGATAAAAATTAATGAATTATGTTTGCCATATTATTAGTATTATTACGCTATTGGTGTATGTGGCTTAAAAAATAGGTAATTTTTTCGTATTCAATATGTCAATCATGAAATGTTATCATAACATTGTACAGTATTTTAAATTTATGACACAATATAAATAATTATCAACAAAATAAATAATAATATCACTGTAAATCTATTTTGGTTCTAACATGCCAAAAATTGAATTCGGAACAAAAAAGTTTCAATCAAGGAAACAAATTATAAACAACCCGAAAATATTCTATCCATAAAACTTTTGGTTTTTAACGTCATTTTTTTTTACATTATTGGTTACCATCCACTAACCTACGATGTCTCCGAATAATATCAATATTTTGATATTCAAATTCAATAAAATAGTTTTAAAACAGTTTTATTCTACATTTATTCTAATTAACCGTATCCATTTTTTAAACCCAAATAAAGTTTAAAAAATATATTTTAAATATTCATAGCACTCCGACCCTAACGGGTGTATAAACGTAAAATATAATAATATTTTTGCATAAATTTCAATGATTCAAATATATATTTTAAGTTTTTTTTTATGCATATTTCATTAACTTTTGCTTCTTTCTAACTTTTCTACCCTAACTCTGATCAATGAATAGTAATATTAATAATACATTTTTTACTTTATACATTATTTATTATTAATAAAGTTTTGTCTCGGTTTTATGGTTAATAGTTATTAATAACTGTATACAATGTTTTAATTAGTATGCAGCAGTGCAGTACCTACGTAAACATAGTACCTAACAGTGAATATTAATGAGATAATGAGATAAAATAAATCGTTTGAAGTGACTTAAACTTTAAACACCTTTTCTCTCGAAGTTCGACACTTGCATTTGCCGTCTAGACGTCTAGTGAAGTAGCGTCATTCTTCTTTATAAGTTTTCTTGGCATAAATCAATCCCTACTTAGAGAGATCTGTTCAATTTGATTTTTTGATTTTCAATTAATATTTCTTTAATTTTTTTATGAATATACTTACATACAATTGTATAATAAAAATGAATATATTAAAATATTTACATTTATAATATTAGTATAATATAAACACTTATATTTAAATACTTGTTTTTTACAAAAGCAAAATGCTTTGCAGAAATCGAATTTGGCACGGCACCATTAAAAAATATAATGAGTGATATGATTTAGAAATTTGCCTTATGATTCAAAATGCGAAATTAAAACTGATTAGTTAATACTTACATCAAACTATTGTAGTATAACTTAATCTACAGCGGTGGCCTCCATGTATCAAATTTGAATTGATATACTTAAAGGTTTTACAGCCTGTCGATTTGAAGTATATTTTATTATTTTTATCTATAGTAATAATCTTTTAATCTTCTTTGCCACTTATCACATTCTATTTTAACGTTATGCATATATCATTCAATAAAAAGATAAATTTAACGACCAAAATATTAGTCATGATTTTTTTTTTTAAGTTATTGCGCATTTCAGTTAAATCGTCATTGGATTTTGGCCATAGTTGGTCCAGTGTAATACGCGTTTTTGCGTCATTATCTGTAAGAACATTAGTCATTGTAGATAACTTCAATTATTTTTACGAAAATAATAATTTTAAAATATTGCATATTGTCAAAAATGTTTTACCACGAGACCAAATGTAAAAAGCATGAGACCACCGCGGCTTAAGCTATGTATCATGTATTATGTAAATGTGAACTCGCCAAATTCAATTAGGTATATACGCAACAATATTTATAAACGCACGATATGGGATTCGTTCAACTATTGTTTTTATTTAATTGTATACACTCATCAAATTACGTACATAGGTAATAATATTGAAACCACCAAAATTTTCATGCTCATGGAATTTACTTTTTTTTTTAAATAATATTATGGTTTTTATAACATTCAAATCGTTTTTGTCTGTTCAAAAATCATGACGTTTCGTGAAACATTCCGTGAGGCCTGCGGTTGCGGGTCGTGTCGGAAAAACTGTTACAAATATCATATTATTATTATTATAATGCGGTTCCACCGAGACGACATCGCCGACAAGAACAATTATATTATTATTTTAATTTAAAATTATCATCATTTTTATAGTTTATACATTTACAGGTCGAACTACTTAACTTGCATGCTCTCTCGGTAAATAATGTCGTGCTTCTGAATAATCCATTAATAATTTTAAGTATTTAATCATAATTAAATCTACACGATTGTAAAAAAATACACCTATAAAAATACAAACAAACCAAAACATTTTTTTCTTTTGTTCTATTAAATTTAAGGTAGAACACATTTTTTTTGCACTCAAACAACCCTCTCTCGTACGCCATTCACCAAGTTCTGATCATGCTGTAGTATTCGCATTTTTAAATTATCTTTGTTCGCGCATTAAACTGATGGGAAATAAATAAATTTGGTATATAATCAAACAATGCCGATGATACTTAAAACAAAAAAAAAACCCATAAAATACCGTTCCAGACTATAATAGTGGCTAGGTAGGTAATATTATGTTTTTCACTAACAATTATATATACTGATAAAATAATAGGTAGTTGTTTTTGTATGCGTATTTGCTTTTAAGCTCTCACGGGAACAACTGTGCGTTAGTATATATATATATATATATATATATATATATATATATATAAAATTTATATATATAATATATATCATGTAGAAGTATTATAGTGTATATTATGTGTGTATTGACCGTTTGATGAATAGTTTGTTAAGTATTATTTTTGTAATCCGTAATTTTATTTTTTTACTATTATACTCGTTATTGCATGATCCTTGACTACTTATTACTGATAATTGTATTTTTCAGTCACCTATTACTTGTTCAAATGCCCGCTATATTACCTAAACATATTATATTATAATCATAATGTCGGCTCCCGTTTGGATTGTGTTAAATATATTAATAAACAAGATTGCAGGGCTTAATTAATATTGTTCGTTTGCTCGTGGTTGTAATATTGACAATTACGGGATTCGATGACAAAACCATAAAATATAATTATATGTTTAAACGGTATTAAACAAATCAAGCCCATCGAAGGTTGTATTTCGATGATAAAAATATTATCGTGGAATATTTTTATATCTAAGGTTTTGACTTAAGTCAATGATTTCTTTTAGGTCGCTTATTCACTTCCGATTTATTTAGGTTTTTTGAAGAAAAAATTGCTTTTAACGTTAAAATCTTCAATGATAATATTATTATGTGCCACAAATTTTGGTAACCTATTTATTAGCAGCACAGATCGACTGACTGGAAAAAAATTTGTAAATTCGTGAATCTTTCAAAAAGTCTTTTCCATATAATTATCACTGCAATCATCAGTTATCACAATAATCGTTCTTCATACTTATGTTTCAAATTACACATTAATATAGTATATTCTATTTGGAACAAAAATCATATCATTGTTAATCTAGGATCGTGGATCACGGATCAATCAATCATCTTTTATATAAAGTGGAGTTATATGATGACAAGGCTCGGATTTTATAGCACTAAAGTAACTGAAATATGCACTATTATATGCTCTAAAAATAGCAAAAATAAAAAAGTGGGTAAGTGAAAAGCGTGCTTATGTATTTTTAATTTTTTTCAACTGATATTATGTCAACTTCTGGAGAAACTTGGATTAAATTTTCAAGTTTTTTGACCAACTGAATAAAATTGTATCAACATTTATAAAATAAAAACTAAAAAACGGAAAATTTCAAATGTCTATAAATAATTTAAAAATTGTTCAAATATTTTGAAAATATTACCTAATATAGGAATAGATAAAGTAAGCATATGGTGTAAATTTCAAGTTTTTACAAATATTAGTTTTTGAATAACAAAATAAGAATATAGGTACAAGAGAAATTGAGTAAATATCCTGTGTTGTAATTCAAATGCTCATAAAAATTGTATTTGATATTCCGGTAAACATTTTTTTATTTTATAAAAGCAAACATTCTCATGTAGAATCTTATATCAAATTTAAAAAGATAAATTTTATGAATGTCTAACTCAAAATAAATTGCAAATTATCCGTTTGGTTTTTTTATTTTTCTTTCACAGACTACTTTTTGTTACCTGCTGCTGCAACGCCGAATAAAATTATCACCGTCCTCCACGTGGGCCTCGCAAGGAATTAGAATCATTTTACAACTCGGCGATTCGGCGTTCTGCGCACGAGCGTGTCGTAAAAAAAAAACTCTGAGTCCCAGTTGTATAGATTTTGCAGAGGCTGAACTCGGAGTATAATAGTTATCGAGTGGGGGGGGGGGGGGGGGGGGTGGTAGGAAGTTGATAAGTAAGCCCGGGCACGTATAGTCTCGTGTAATGGAATCGACATCAAGCGGATGTTTGCGGAATCGAAACGATTTTTTTATTTATTTTTTTTTTATATATGTATTTTCCGTTGGATGATCGATGTGCGACGATGAACATGCACTTGCGGTGGAAGGCTTAGGCATATAGCACATGGTGCGTTACACACGGAACAAATGACCGTGACGAACTGTATAATAACATTGTGCATAATGTTACATAGACGGGATGATCGGCCAACTTTGTTTACCCCCATTTTACCCATAAATAACGAATTCATAAGAATTCTGATTTTCAAAATGTTTAGATACTTAAAGACCAATATTTTCAAATTCTTGACATTTTTCGTACCTACTACTTAAAGATATTGTCTTGTAGAAACTAGAAATTCTATTTTTCAAATGAGAATATTCCACTTTGAATCTGTAAATTATTTAGCAGATAATTACACCGGTTCTGAGTGCACCACATTTGCACTTGTCGCTAAGTATAGGCTTACGGTATTTCTAGGGTATTTTATAGTCGTTTTGTTATTTTTAATTATGAGTTCTTCCAAAAATATACACGGAATTAAAGCTCATGATATGAAAAACATCTTCGACTTGGATATAGGTATACCGTTTTTTAAGAATTATCGTATTTTTTCTGTTTCTGTTGTTATAATTTTAAGTTTTTACTTTTTACTCTTTTTTGAATTATTGCAGCAAACATGATTTATATTGCTAAATAACACAAATTATCTATATTTTTCTAAACATATCAATACTCAAAACTATAGACACAATTTCTATAATAATAAAAAAAAAAAAACTAAGTATGCTTATGCTACGCATTTTCTCATTTTCTCATTCCAATTTTTTTTTTTATTATTATTATGTAAATAGTAGTTTTCTATACATAAACACAAAGATTATTTGATGGTGGTTATTTTTAAAATCGGAAGTGTTAATCCCCCCTTAGCCCCTCCTATTACCTCATATGCTTAAAATTTAAATTCTGAACGAATAGCTAGTTGATTGGTTTATAAGTGTCTAAAGTTTAGAAGAAATGGAATCGCCTTGCAATCAATATTGGATCATAAATATGCTCATATATATATATATATATATATATATTTCGTTATTGGATCATTAACAAGTTTGTTGAGTTGTTTTGTATCTACCATAAAATCTTAAAATGAACTAAAAGTTTTATACTCGAATGCACTTTAATTTGTTTAACAAATCCTGCAGAATAGGTACCTACGAAAAGCTTTGGGTAGACCTGCACTTTAATATATTTTATCATATATTTAGGACCATAAAACACTACATACCACGAATTAATTGTGTTCGTCCATTTTGTCCAATTCGTTGACAATTGATGACAAAATGAATAGTAGTAATATACTTTATCGCACTAGCGATCATTAATAATTATGTTTTTATAATATTATGGTCTAAAAAGTTTTTACCAATATACAATAAAAGGTACAATAATATATACAACACCACTACCTATTAAAGTGCAATGTCCTAAAGTGCGATATCCCTATTTCTGATATAATTTATGTGTATTTACCGATCTGCCAGTTAAATAGGTACGACAATATCAATGCATATAACGACCGCAATGATAGCACATTGTTTGAAATTTCGGCGTGATAATAATATTATATGATATTATGGTTATCCTTATCACAATAATGTATTAAAGTTGTTGTAAAAGTGTTGTGTATATTTATATATAATATTGTTATTCACCTTTTGAACGAGGCTCCAGTTATTATATATTTATATATAATACAGTTGTAAAGATAAAATAGTTTCGGTAAGCATTATTATTATTACATTATTAGACTGTTACAAGTTACAACGTGTTTTGGCGATCGGTCAGTCAGCAAAACGCATTCAATATAATTATAACAACGTCATGAGTCATGACGAATAATAATGAACATATACTCGTATGTGGGGGAAAAAAAACACAAATACGTGCACGTAGGCACAACGACAACAACAAATAATAATAGTAAATTCTATTATAATCGGGCTTATCCGAATGAAACGCGTGTCTGACCGTTTAAAAGTTCAATTGGCCTAGCTTTTTCCACTGCACATCACTATAATAATTGAGTTACGATCAGATTTCGAGTGCACTATTATTATGGGTATCTAATTATGTAATTATTTCATGACAACCCGTTTTATCTGAGGTATCTACAGTTTTTAACAATTTTGAATAAATAAATATTAGTTTGATTGACAAAAAAAAAAAAAAAAAATTCCAAGCACGATATAATATATATGACACTCTCAAATATCTTACAGTACTCATTCGTATTCGATATTTAAGTACAATATTTACTCAACTCGGAGGAACTTGTTTGAAAATACATTACTCAGGTGGTCTGTTTTTTTCCTTTATTATTAAAACTTTCGACCACACGTTTTTTACTTTATTTATTTTCTGAAAATAATAATATTCAATCGATAAAAAGCTATACCTATATAAGTAAATGCTAACATATACATACGATGTCAGTAATCCAAACAAATAACATCATTAAACAGAATGGTCGAAATAAATCGAAACTCTTGGGGATAATAATAAATTCGACTTATGCATTTCTCTTGCTAACTATCTAATAAAGAATTAGAGTGATCAAGATTTTCGACATATCAGGAGTCCATACAGTTAGGCACCGAGAATCGACTGTATACTATATACACATACAATGTGGTATATAGTATTTAATTCGAATGAAACAATTCTTCGTCTGCTAAGGACATTAGAGGTGGCTTAAAGCCTCGTTTAAAATGTGATTTGTAGCGTACAGTGGAATAGTAAAAGGACAAAAGCTCTTTCTTGACTTTGACGAATATTTAAGTTAATAATAAGCTTTATATAAATTGTATGGTCGGGAAAATCGGTTTTATTAGATATAGTAGGTAGACGCATGAATGAATCGGAGTTTAAGCCATAAACGTAACTTTCCTGTAACCTCAAGTTATATATATATATATATTATGTACAATTTATTTTTTCAATGTGATTCAAACATTATCGAGGCAAAAATAAAATATAAGTTTGTATGCGTGTGTGTTTTTTATTGAACTTAGAATCGAACCACACGTTTTTTAGTAATTTATTTTGCGTGTATTTTATTATTAATGATATTCGATTTTCAAAAGATGACTTATAATTTGAATCTTAAACTCACAAAGAGAAAAGGAGAATGTTTTTTTTTTTTTTTTTTAAATTGCGATGTACTAGTATGATGTCTTGGATATTCATATATTTATTAATATTGTTTACCATATATTACGATTATGTCAATTGTCAACTGTTAAAAGTTATGACAGATCAAACGTTTGCGAGAAGACGTTATATTTTGTTTGTGGTTGCAAAGTTAACATCGTGGGTTTCCATTTAAAATATAAAAATTGTTATTCACTTAGCAAACAAGGTATGGATACACAACTATTATAATAATATGTACATTGTACACATTATATTTCAGAGTTTGTCAAGAATAAGATAAAACAAATATTCAGTGCTGGTTTTATAAACGTAAAACCTATCTTGTGGGCTGTGGCTTTATGTAACATACATGTTCTTAAAGTGTGTATAGTTCGTAATTAAATTGACTTTTATTTTTCAAGATGTACTTACACTAATATTACACTAATTATTATTTATTAAGAAAGGTGGGCAGTGAGTTCCGAGTCATGAGTCATGAATATATCAAATTTGACTTCAAAATGATGATATATCATCGTATACGAAAACCAATTGTAAGCGATGGCAGCTTGACGCCTATAGAGTATATTACATTATAATATTATTATGACTATATTAACAATAATATAGTCAGGTTGAAATAAGTTTTTCAATAAACAGTGCATTTTTCCTAAAATGTTCAGTGATTTCTTGTTTACTGTATGAGCTGCATATGAGGAACCTTTTATAACCGTTAAGATTTAGCTATACAAAATTAATATTTTATAAAATACTAATTTTGACGAATTTTATCAAAATTCGTATTTTAATTTTTTTTTTTTTTAAACATTGAGTACCATGCATTTTTAATATATTATAATATGTGTATGTATATGTATATATAATTACAATCTGTAATTAGGGACCTTATGCTACACTTTAAGCATTTTTACCAAATTAATATTTTTTTTATCGACACTTAAAGAAAAAACTAACATAAATCGAAGACTAACCAAGAGATGATGATCTAACTTTGTGGATGATCACCAAACAGTTATTATTGTAATAATGATAAAACCATTTTAACAAATTTTCTTAAGTTATAATATAAAATATGTACCTATTACAAATTGAGGTTAGGGTTAAGCACACAACGATGTCGAATTGTTGTGTGCTATGACTACATCGTGCAACAAAAATGTTTAAATATTTAATAAATTATGGGATATTAGTGTAAAATGTCATGAATCTGGTAAAAATTATTATTTTTATGTTTTGATTTTGAAATTAAAGTGTCGTGGTATGTTTTAGGCGTTCATCTATCGTGCCACAAATTTATTAATATGAATCACAACCAGGATTATGACGTTTTTATTGCGACAGGGGCTGACTTGACAAATAAACTCGGCACATATATCGTAGGAGCATACCATTATTATATACATGATTATACTATACATATATAATATTAAAGAACGAGTGACGACCAAGGCGTACGCAAATTAAACCATCACACGAGAACGACAGATGATGGTGTCGGCTATACACTTTACAATATTGTTATTATTATTATAAATCACGAGCAACGTCGTTGGAGTGGCGGAGAGATGAAAGGATTCTGCCGCCGGCCGGCAACGCGTCGGCGACGGCGACACGGTGTTTATATAATATATAACATGGGTGCATGTATTATAAAATAGGCTGCCGGCTGAATTGATAACAAAATTATGTATTATTATACATACATGTGTGTGTGTGTGTTTAATTTTATATTATTTATGCACGCGTGTATATCGAGAGGGATTCGCCTCAAGATTACGTCGGAAATATCCAATTATACGCGAACCGACGAAATATTTCCGTTGTGTCTTTATATTATTATTATGATAATAAATTGGTTATCGTGATAATAATTAATGCCGTCGTAATTGTCGCGTTCTTGCCGTTACTGTTTTAGTCGAGAATATTATAGTAATTTTAATGAGTCAGGGTAATAATATTATTATTCGATGCCACAAAAGTCTGCAATAATAACTACTAACGCCAGTTGCAAAAAGAAAATTTCACACGAAAGACAAAACAAATATAAGTACTTGCTGCTTGCATGGTTTATTAGTGACATTTTTGCATTTTTTTTTGAAACTTTATTCATCATTAAAATTTACAGATAACTACTAACACGAGACTATTATAGAGTGAGAAAATAAGGTTAGAATCATAGCTTGTCGTGTAATTAAAAACAGAGAAACAGTTGATTTTCGAACTTCTAACTGTATCATTCTATACATACCACATGATATAATTTTTATGCATAATATAATATTTTGTATTACTTGGAATATTATGGTATGAGTGTGCGATTATATTATTTTACTCAGACATAAACATGACATGCTTCTCAATGCTTCTCAGCGATGGCTATCGATATTGATGATTCGACACGTTATTGATACGTTATAAATATATATTATAATTATTATAAGTGTTGTTATAAAACAGTTCTATTTAAAGTAAATTGATATTAGCTTTAAATATATAAAAGTTGCCAAATTATTTTTGAATAATTATATTATAATAGTAATAATAATTAATGTGTATTGCGTTGTATTTTAAATACAATTAAAATCGGGAATTCTGCACACTCGCAGAGTGAGCTTTCCTAATTTGTTTTCTTTAGCAACGAATCGATTTTAATAAAATCTGTTTTTTTTTAAATATTGTTAAAAGCACCGTTGAGCACTGTGTTTTAAAATAGGTACTTTGATATTTTTTCATTGAATAGTTTCCTACAAACGATTATTTTTTCAAATGAGAGCATCCTTTATTTTTGAACCACGCTCACTTCCTTATTGTATACAACACCGGTCGTTTGTCATAATAATTACTATTTTATTATTCGTATCGTTACCTCGTTATCTGGGGACAGTTTAATAATTGGCAGAAGACTCGCGATGGCAAATATAAATATATAATGTTATACATTAATATTATTGCCGACCATAATATTTCCTCTCTAGTGTAAGGCTGTTGTGTCGGACTGTTTAAACTGTAAATTAATATTATAATTTAGTTGTCGATCAACTGTCGTGTTGACAAACTACCACATGATGACATACATTTTATTATATCAAAATATTTTTTCCCATATTACACCTAAAATCTAATAACTGATTTAACTCGAAAACTGAATGATGATTTTCATTTGTCAATTAGTGAAACTCGATTTGCAATATTATTTAGTAGTATTTTGATGGTGAACTGTCAAAGTGGTGAGGGGGGGGGCAACTTCATGTACCTACATTGTAATCGCATATATTTAGTACTCTTTGCATTCGTTGCTATTTTTTATCATAATATGTAAAACCTACTGACTGTAATAAATAATTTTGGGCAATAATTATTTGTATTTTCATCGAAATTGTCTTAATATATTCATCTAAACACATGACAAACGTCTTATCCATGTTATTATTACTGTATAATAATAAAACTGAACAACTTCGAATAAAATTCGAATAAATGCGTTATCAAATAGGATAACAAGGCCACAAGGGGTAGGTATGACACGCGTGTATAACAGCTTCGCGTATTGTGTGTTTCGGTCATAAATCTTTTTCCCTGGTCCAACACCAACCACGGATACCATAATATTATTGTTGTCATGTCATTATTATGACGTCCAGCATGTGTATCGTATAATATTGTGCTGCAGTGTACCTACGCGATCTGCCACTGTGTGCGCCTCAAACGGCGACGGCTCCGCGTGACACGCTTCAACAGGACCGGACGTGGCATAATAATTCACATTCAATTATAATAATATTGTCATGACATTATTATAATTTGTAGCGGTAATAATATGAGTAACTAGACGAGGAGTGACGGGCGTGTAACATAACGCTGTGTGATGGAGCCAACACATTTTCATTTGCCGGACGAACAAAAAATATACATTTTTTTCTCTTGCGCCAGTCTGAAAACTCGTGGCAACATTCTATTCCGAGAAAAATAATTTTCTACAAACGCAAAGATAAAAATAAACAGAACAAAGAATTTTATTTCTTTTTTTCGCTTGAGTCATATCGTTGTAGTTCCACAATTTTATTACTTCCACATCGGTTGCATCGTTTATTGTACAATAAAAACATCAATACAAACAAATGCCTACATATTATACTATGCATCTCAGTGATCAACAGTTAATATTATTAGAAGATTTCTTTAGAAATTTCAGCAATTTTCAGGGCTTGAGCTAATTGAATTAATGTGCATATTGATCAAAAGTAAGTTAAATATGCAGAGTAAAAAAATAAGATATTTACCTACTAACCTATTATACTGTTAAAGCCTTATGTTAGTAAATTTGTTAGTAATTTGAGGTGAAAACACATCATCACTATTAAGTACCTACCATAATGTTTATGTGATATACAATTCAAGAATTTTATGAAGTATGGAAACCTATACATTTTTAATTAATTTTATCATTATAATAAACTCATTTTTCAAATATTTTGCAATTATAATTATTTCTTTAATTATTACTTGTATAGTTTTGAACTATTTGTTATTATTTTGGAAGTTTTTTTTTGTATAGTAATTGTTTGGATGGCAGGAACCGATAAGATAACAATCTTTGAGAGGTGGACCTATAACAAAACAGTGTCGTAAATAAAATAAAAATTAATGAAAATTCTTAATTATCCATCAAAAAAATAATATTTAAATAATACCTCGTTTACGCGTGGTCAAGTAAAGTTTATTTACGGGCCACTGTTTGTTAACCTCCTGTACATGGCATAATCAATACTGTCAGATCTTACATACAAAAAAAAAAAATGTATATGCATTTGATTTGAAGATAGTTAAGTGAAACCACATTCACTTTCTTATGGATTGCCCTGCATGAATCTGTCTGTCCAAGTTTACACTATCAATCTAAAAACTTACGAAGAATGGGTATATGATTGAAACAAACGTATAATTTATTTAAAAAAAAAAAAAAACAAATTGTTTGAGCTGTTTATATTTAAACCCGATTATTATCGGACATGACGCCCTATAATTTATATTACCGTGCGAAAAAAGCTGCATACTAGTTGCGTCCCGAAAATATCTACGAAAAAAGGTCTAATCCGAATTGCGGCCCGGGTTTTTTTCTAATTCTAGATAATTTAATCTTAACCGAAAGACCTTTCATGCAATGACTTGGTATACTTTATAAGTACGTCCTGATATCTTCAACGGATGTAGAACGAAGTTTTTCTCGATTTAAGAATATATTTACTGAAAACCGATGACTTACTGAAAATTTATCCAAGTCTTTAGTAGTCAACTGTAACTCTTCAGGTAACTTTGAAATATTATAAAAATATACTAAATCTATTTTTGTTCATGACTTTTATTTAAATGAGTGAAGGTTCAAAATGTAACATCCTACTTTATACAAAATACATAGCTAAATAAATACATTAGGTATACATAAATTATTTCAAATAGATATCTATTTAATAAAAATTTTTGTCCATATTACTCATTTAATGAATTATATATATTTGTCATTTTTAAATGAAATAAATTTAATTAACATGCATTTTTGTTTGCATATTTTTGCATATTTGAATGAAAATCAATGCATAAATGCATGCATATTGTAACATAATAAAATATAATTACATACATATAATAAATTTAATTTTAAATTCCGGGACGCAATTCATATGTAACTCAAAAAAACTCGGGCTGCTATTCGTATGCATCCCAAAAAAACTCGGGCCGCAATTCGGAAGAAATTTTTACCGCGGGACGCAACTAGTAGCCACCCGTGAAAAGATACAAATGTTTATACAACCAGGTAAAATATTTTATATAAGTATGATGTACATTTAACGCCCAGAGTATGGAAAGGATAGAAATTATGTCTAAAACATTTTTCAAGATTTGATACTTATGGGAACAAAAGTTTTTTTTTCTAGATCAATAAACAAGATTAACTTCTCCTACCTATTAAAAATTGCTGTACTGTTTGTGAAGCTTGTAATTTTTTTATTTTTACTCTGGTTTAGGCTTTTTTTCGGTAAAAGTTCGTTCCAAAACGCATTGATTAATAATATATTATCGTAATTATTATAATTAATCACGCCATAAGTTAAGTTTACTACACGGCGCTAAAATATTTATAAATTCACTGTTTTCTAATGCAGTTGTTGTAATGGTGTGAACTCAAAGTGCGAATGGCGTGGCCTGCCATTTGTATCACTGACATACATTACGGCCACACATTTTTTATATTTTTTTTTTCAATTACATTCCCTGTTCCGTAAATAACGGTACAATTTAATTCATGTAGGTACATTGTACACGAATTAAGGGTTAATACATTTAAAGTGATTACTATCACTGCTATGTGCAAAGAGAGTTTTCAGTAAATTTGAATTTACCAGACATTGGTAAAAGGCACTTATAAATTAATATTTCCATTTCCATACTTATACTGAACAGACGGTATAAATTACTTTTAATGATTAAATGAAACCAATAATTATCATTTATTGGCAATCATAGCCCTGTAGGTGATAATGCTTGACAATAAATTATTATTAGTGATCGCTATAAATTAATTCCGCTTATTTCTGTGGTATAACCTAATCTTAGTAGATAGTGCCCGAATTTTGAATTTGACGATTCACCATCGGCCACTGTATGAGAATAGAAGTAGGTATCTGTTATTTATTATGGATTATTATTATTATTTTTTGTTTTTTCATAGTACTAATTTCAATTTGTTAATTAGTGAGACAGTTCGATGAATCCATTGAGACACCTATCACAACAATTCCCCTTGACTACGCTCTTGAACAAGTCATTGTGTATAAATATCAATATAACTAATCAAATTCTTACATATTACTCGTATTATTATACAAAACTCGTATAAAAAATTGTCCTATCTGATTTATAGCTCATTAGTAATGATTGGCGATTAGTAAATTAAATATTACTCATTTAGTAATGAGTCATTACTCACCAGTCTTTAACAGCAGAATAAACGGTTCATCGATCGTACTAACTCAGTAGGTATATTGAGTAATGACTGATAAAGTTAAAAGTATGAATACTCAAGGATTTTCGGTACTTGTTGATAGTAGACCTGTTGATATTTGAATTTATAAATTATACTATGTGTATCTGTTTCACCGCTAAATTTATTTAAACCTGCATTTTGACTCATATCATGCCAGATCATAAAATTTATATAATATATACCTATATTTGAATTTGACTGTATAATATAATATTAATTAATAATACGTATGCGTTTATTATATTATGGTTAAAATCAGTACAAGGACTACATACACATTATAAGGGCCTAATTAATAAAAGTCCGAACAGTACTTGTGAAACGATGAATAAATAAATAGAATTCGGCTCACAAATAATTTGTGCATATGAACACTGCCTTTATATACATAAATATATTACGTAAAAACATATACTTAATAGATATTTATAATACACTTTAAAAAAAAAAAGTTTCATTTTGTTGTAATTGGCAACATTTTTACGCATGCGTAACAGCTATATTTACTTATAACCAATTTAACAATATTTAAAAATAATGATAAAATAATAAAGTTATTACAATACACCATTAAGGTAAGATCTGTACTTACCCTATTATGTGTTAAATTCTATAGTTATACATTTATAAAAGTTACGCTGGTAATACCAGCGTATGCCACGATAGTCGATCAATAAAGCAAGTCAATAGATAAAGTTTTCGATTTTCCACGTCGATTAATTTTAATAATAACAGTCAATTGTGTCATTTTCTGGATGATCTTTATAAATTATTTTACATAATTTTTTTAAAATTTAATGACGCATTTTGACATAAATTATATCTGTTCGATAGTTTTAAACTTTTAAAAAGTCACAGTAGTTTGGAAGTTTCTAAAAAACCGTTCACTCTTAATATAATGTTTTATTGTTACGATAAATTGATTTAGAAAAGTACTTTATATATATATATATCAAGTTATTATTGTGTGATTCGCTAATATCTACAGATCGTAAGATATCTCTATTCGTTTTGACTGCGATTTAAAGTTACACAGGTACCAGGTACCAGGTAGGAAATACACACTGGTGTAATAAAAGAATCATAGACATTTGAATATGTCTATGTAAAAAATGTTTTAATTATAAATAGGGATATAATGAAAATGATCTAAATAATATAGAAAATGCCTTTAAAAAGTAAAAAAATCCCTAAAGGCTATGAACAATTTTGCTAAACAAATTAATAATTATTAACGATATAAATTAAATATTTGGTAATGAGTATCAGAGTAATTTAAAATTTTAAAATTTGTTTTCATTTATTTATTTAAGTCGAAATATACAATCTATATCAGATGACATAATAATTTATAAGATAAGGTAAATTTTAAAATATTAATTGTGAAACCTAAAGACAAAATTTAACATTAAAATTTTAGTATAAATTTACAGAAAAAAATCTATGAAATTATTAAAATAAATCGAAAAGTAGAATAGAAAAAAAAATATTAATAACAAAAACCAACAAATCTAAAATTTTCAAAAAATGTCCTATACAAACAAAACTAAAAAAAAATCCTAAATTGCGTTGAAAAAAGCCCCTTAAGCTAAAAATGCAAAACAAATGCAAATTAAAATTATTAGATACTGTATCAAGGGAGCAATGAAATGAACTTTTAGCTAAGATTACGATTTATTGGATCAATGAAAAATAAAATCTAAAGTCATCAACATCCTGCATCTAGTCATAACTCATAAGTTATGAATCGTAAGTAAATGCAAGTGCTATGTAGTTCCTTTTCGGAAAACCGCGTTTGAGAACTACACATAATATTATTCATAATGGCATATATTATCATTACGTATGTACTATCGTCATTGCACCGCTATGGAATTTTGAAACCTTTTTCAAGACACGGTCAGGAAAATTGAACGGTGGCACCGACGTCTCACGATGATTTATAAATTACTGTATGGCGCCGACGAGAATATTACGGCGATCGCATCGGTCTGGTGACAACTTTTCGCCTCACCAATCACACGCAGCCATTAGTCAATGTATGTATTATTAACAATTCTTTAAAACCGTTCTGTTTTTCGGTGTAGTGTGTGCAAAAACTGCAGTTTAACGCACGGATCCGATATTGCACCGTCGTCGTGGTTTTTATGATTTTTAACAGTGTGGTCTACCGAGCGTTGTTTATCCGTCGTCATGGTTTTTATGATTTTTAACAGTGCGGTCAACCGAGCGTTGTTTATCCGTCATCAAGGCGTACGATAACATAATAATTGCGGTAAAAATGGCTGACAAACAAACACTTCAGCTATAATGTAACGATGCCAAAATAATTAATTGGTATGACAAAATATTTCCAACAAACAGGCCTAATGTTGTATTCGATAAGAAACAGAGCACTGACGTCAGTGACGAAAACATAATAATAGAATACCTTGTGACATTTTAATTAGTTTCGGTGACTATATTGCAAAAATACTAGAATTGCAAACCATTAAATTAAACAGTGACATAAATATTTTAACTACGATAAAAAATACCTGATGGTAAAATAAAATATTCTCAAACACAAAATAAAATCAAAAATAGTATTTTTAAGATTTGTGTATAGTCTTTGAATACGACCATTACATGGCTAAAAAAAATATGAGACGCATCTGATGAAAAATAATAACGAGGCTTGCAAGATCGTCATTATTTTTAGATTCTGAACGAAGTGATGAATGTATCGATTTTACAATGATGTGTGTTTTTTTTTGGTTTTGTTTTGTTTTTGTGTCTGTGTACAGCATAACTAGTCAAAATAATGCTTCAATTTCAAACTTTGGGGGTGGTTTCCGATGTAAAAGTGAATATCCTTGGTGCATTATAGAGGTTAAAAGTAAACATTTTCCAACAATTTTCAAAAAAGTCGAGAAAAACAAAAAAAAAAATGACAGAAAAACGGGAATTTTTACGCAAAATAAGTTTTCGACCAAATCGATTTTTTTATATGGTTGTAATTCAACAACTAATCACTATAAATACTTGAAATTTTCACCAAATGCTTATGTTAGTGATATCTATACACAGTTTAATTTTGATTTTTTTCGAGTTATTTATAGACCACTGAAATTTTCAATTTTTTTTTGAAGTGTCGGTAAAAATGTTTTAAATGACCAAAAAACTTGAAAATTTAATACAAGGTTTCTTATGAGTAGTTCTTATTGTAGCTAAAAAAATTAAAACTGTTATTCACATTTTTTTTTTATAAGCGTTTATAGTTCAAATTTTTACGAAATTTGTCAAAAACTTCAAAATTTGCAAGTAATTTTGAAGTATAAAAATCATAAAATTTTTTGCGTTTATAACTAAGGATTAAAAATACAACACTAAGTTTTCCATTAGTTTTTTTTCAAGTAGCTATAGAGAAAACTCGAAACATCATTATAGGAAAAATTTTAAGTGCGTTTGAATTTTAAATTTTTACGAAATAGCGTAACGATAACGATTTATCCTCAAACGATTTTAAATATTTGTTATTATTCAAAAAGTATAAGTCGTAGATACATGAAAATTGCATGAGTTATTAAGATTGGCATTTTCTTAACATGATTTTATTTTCAAAATATTTTGACTTTTTTTGAGATATTTATAGACAACTGAAATTTTCAATTTTTCTGAAAATTTTTTTTAGAAGTGTTGATAAAATTGTTTTGGCCCTATGAAAATACTTAAAAATGTAATACAAAGTTCCTCGTAAGTTATTCTTATAGTAATTGAAAAATTATAAAAATACATAGGCACAATCAATTTTTTTTAATTAGCATTTGAAGTTCAAATATAGACTTAATACGTAAAAATTACGGCAATTTTCAAATTATCCTAGCAGAAATTCATAAAAGTTTTTCTTTTTAAATCTAAGATTTGAAAATTTAATACAAGGCTCCTATCATATTTTTACAATAGCAGTTGAAAAATAAAAGAAATATAATATATGAATAATTTTTTTTTAAAAGCATTCAATGTTTGAATTTTGACAAAATACATAAAAATCACGAAAATTCGAAAATTATTTTAAGCTAGAAATTCATAAAAAATTTTCTTTTAAAATCAAAGATTTGAAAATTTTTAATAATCTATAATATATCCTAGACAGATAAACCGTCTACGTTCAGAATCGTTTTTCGTATACAATGATACCTATCATTGCATTCAAATTTAACCTACCTTAGTCAGAGGTCCATCCCACCCCCAATGTACAGCAGAGCGATACCCACTTACCTGCTTTTTTATTTTATAAATGTATATCAATATTTTATGTACCTATTTATATATGCTATGTAGGTAAATTATTATTAATACCGTTGTTGAAATGTAACGCACTTATTACTGCAGAGTGTCGTCACGATTGTCGATTATTTCGAACTCTGGCACAGTATTTTGATCTTATCGTTTTTACTATTTAAAAATTAAAGTAGTAATGAAATTTTCAATTGAAATATGATTTCGTATTTTGTTGAACACTTAAAAATTTGGTTCGTATCAAATAATCTCAATATGCATCTGAATGTTATTTAATCATACTGATGGCTGTCGTTTCATTAATTCGGTGTAAACACCTGAATTCCACTTGTCTTCCATCGAGAAAGTTGAACTATGACATGAGTTATTGAGAGTCTTACAACGATCTATCAGTATCGTTGGTCAAAACTTGTATCCAAATATAGGTAGATGGTAGATATATCTGTTATATTCAACGAGTCAGTCTGAATTTAGTTTCCAAGCGAATACACACCGCCGAGTTTCACGACGAGAAACTATGATATTACTATAAAATAAACTATTAACTTCTCAATCGTATAATATAACGCTTATTCGTAAACAGGTCATCAATAATAGTTTATTTTATTGCTGTTGCTATCATAATATTATGTTAGTGACAACCGAATATTATGTTTTTCAAAATTAAAAACAATCAAGCCAAAAGCTGTAATAAAATCGGCGACAACAAACATATTTTTACATAATATATAAGCTGCGAAGAATTTCTCAATAGGCATTTTTAGTTAAAACGAAACTGCATTTAAACGACGACAAGACACGTGGAGTGCACGTGATAATATTTTAATTATTTCAATTTTATGTCATTAACATAAAAAAAAATTATCGCTGAAGTACACATTGCTTATGCTGAAGTGAAACCGTTTCAACAAGGTAGGAATAATTCGTTTTGTCTTGGATCGGTGTAATGTATTTTGTAGCGGACTTAAAATTGACGAAATTGTTTTTCAGTAAAGTAGAGCGTTGGACCTGACGCAAGACTTCAAAGCGTATCCAGTCAACTATATTATCGTATAGAAAGCGATAAACAATAAGAGTAAATATAAATGTAAATTTGTACTCTGCCACGGTGAAACCATAAATGAAAAGATGGTACTATTATTCCTGTACGAGTAAAAATTGTTCATGTTTAGTGAGCCACGTTATAATATAAATGATTACAGTAGTGTCTACACAAACACAACATTAGAATAATTTTCTTCCCGATTTATCTAAAATGAAAAAAAAATATATGTATAAAAATATAGGAAGTACCTAACCATATTTGGTATTATTTCCCAAACATTTCTTTCGTCTATAAATATTTTAATTTTTAAATATATGTGTTTTTTTTTTTTTAACAGTTGTATTTTACCAACAGCAATTATCGTAACATCAATATTATTGTCTGAAGCTAATTGAATTCGAAGAAAATGTGTCTGATTGTATATGTAGAAAAAATTATGTACCTACCTACAGGCATTTTACATTTTAACACGGTGTAGGAACTAATATAATATATTATAACAATTTTAATATTTATTCGTATATGAACTTCTGATGACAAGGTTTTACCAAAAATAATTTATGTTTCCATAAATACCTATACTGCATTTACCATATTATAGCGGGAGTTCTACGAAGTAACCACTAGCCAGTTTTGATGATAAATTATTTATGCTCATAATAATATCATACTAATACTTATAGGTAAATTATACTAAATGCCATGACGTGATTGTCATCAAGTTAGTGAAATTATTTAAAAAAATATTTTTCTAATATTGTACCTACCTATTATTATCGTATAATTATTTTTATTGACATAGGCACCGGAAATAATAGACTCGTGACTGTGGTGTACCTAAATCACCTACCCGAAACGCCGTCTTATCATGTGAACTAAAAAAATATAATAACATTTTTTTTTTTTTTTTAGTTGACCCACTGCAACATAGACCATTGAGTGTAGGGAGGGTACTGTAGGGTTTTAAGTCGGCTAGGTTTTTGGTCCACGTGCGTGTGTTTTCGGCAGAATTTATAGTGGGCTGCACCCGTTGGTTTCTGCCATGCCCGTGCAGTGGCTTTTCCTTCCAGATAGCGTGAACTGTCCTGAAAACGATGCAGCCACATGACCCGGTTTCCAACCGGTGACCTACAATGCACTTAAATATTAAAACCTAAATTGTATTTTCAATTAAAACACGATTACGATTAACACATAAATATTATATTATCGTAGTAAATTATTAATTATTTTATGCACTAGTCATAGTGGAAATGTTGATTGAAAAGGGAACGGATAATCTACCACAATTTTTGAACTTAAATAAATTTTCCAATCATTTATTCAGTGCAAATTGACGTAATATTATGTCAACTGTCCATTTAATTTATTTAAATCTGAAAATTTTAATTTGGATATTTTTATAATATTATTGTATTCAATTGGTTTGATTGTTTCAATAATGAGTCTTTTTACAATATTTACAGTTTTAAATAATTGCGTAAATATTATATACTATTATTATAATTATTTTTGTATTGATGAAACATATCTTAGAATCATCGGGTATTTTTGATATTTCCTGCATTTATTATTATGATATAATATTATTCAAAATTTAAGCCATTCAGACCACCGCCCGTGTACGTGAACATAATAATCATGATATCCATATTGAAATTAAATAAGTCGATTTTACGGGTAGTATGGCCCAGACAGTAAATAATATTTATTGTTATACAATCATCAGAATGAACCTAGATTGAACGTGGATTCTGGTTTTTAATATTGTTCACGTTCAATATTCCAGCTATTTTATTTCGCCAATCTAACGTTGAATTTTCAATATTGTTTTCCAACGTTACACTTGAAAATGTTCCATTTCCATACACGTCTTTGGTACCATTGCGTCGTGAGGTCCTGAGACTGTTTTTCAACACTATAATACAATACAATTGGTCCTATACTCCGAAACAATGCATAATTATCTAGCCTAGTGATTTTGGTAACCGATTAGCAATGGTCGGGGAAATAAGTGCCAAAAATGCATTCTCAAATATACCGTCAACGGATTCCATGTACAATAAAACATTAGTGTTCATTAATATACGCAAATTGTCATTAGACATAACGGATGAGTCGTTTATGGAGAAACAAACGTACTTATATATAATTCATAATTCCTGCCAGTCAACTGCCAAGTGTTGAGATGAAACGGGCACATATACCTTTGTTGGCGTAGGAACCTAATGTGATTCGCCAATCTTAATGGCGGAGCGCAACACTATCTTACATCGTATATACAGAGTGATACACCAAGTACGCTCACACTTTCTTTCAGTTCTTTAAAATCTGATTTTTAGAATTTTTAAATATGCTTAAATACCGTTTTAAAGAAAAAATTCTTGAGAGATTTTGTACTGCATAAATAGTGTCTTGTGGAGATCCAAACTTCTTTTTTTTTTAAACAAGTAACCTTTTTTCAACTATAATAGCTACTCAGCGGATAACTTTTCTGAAAAATTTGACATTTCAGAATCAAAACTTGTATGAGTAGTTTTCGAGTTTATTTAGCTTTGTGTTCTGAGGATAAAAGGTCCATGGGTAATGGGTATTTATAAGATATGGGGTCTATGGTGGATTGAAAACTGGACAATCATTAATATTAATAAATAAACATTAATAATTTGTAAAAATAGCACAAGACAGTATAATAAATACTATATTTGAATTAATGGAAATAATATGGTTTAGCGGGCTTGACATGCACCCTGTATGTGCAGTGTGACATTATTTTTTATAAATTTACGAGACCTGTCAAAATTATTTGCAAGATTTTATTTTATTATTATTTTTAAGTTATCTTTACGTCTTTTTTGATGATTGCGCTTGATTTCAACATTAATATTCAGGATAAGAAAAATCCTTGTCACTTCAAACGATCAACTGCAGTCAACGGCTCGTTATGACAGCACATCTGGTCAAATTGTTTCTTCTCCCTCCTTTCTCATACCAACCTTTGAGACAATATAACATAATACAATAATATATTAATATAATATTATTATTACGTTATACGACCGTCGTCATTATCTTTTTTTCCGCCGCCATATTCTTTTCTAAGGTCACCCCCTCCCTGAAATTCACGCTTCATCCCGATATATGCACGGCGCACGCTGACTCAACAAAAATATTAATATCACGCACTACCACGGTGTACTGAAAAAAGAAAAATTTCATAGTTTATTTCTGAATCCTGATAGATAATAATACGTCTTCTCGTTTTGATGTTATTATTATTTTTCTTTTTTAATTCAAAGAAAAACTATGAATGCTTTTGATATTACAATTATGTGTGAATGTGTGTCATCAAGTCGTTTTGTATTAGTAAGAGTTAAATTTCGTAAAATTTTCATGAGGGTGGTTTCTGGTACTAAATAATTTGATCTGGTTGGTACTTATATAGGGTGTCAAATATTATAGATGTCAACTACTTTACTTTTTCATGGAATAATGCTTTGATTTTTAATTTAACATATTTTCTAGTTGGAAACTAGTTAGAAATTTTGGAGATGAAAATTATAAATTCTCAAAACTTTCCTTAAATATTAAGAAAATCGATTAGGATAAACGGTGATTGTTACAATAATTTTTCGATTTTCGACAAAATAAATTATTTTTATTTTTAAGCCTTGAATAGTATATAATCTCAGAATCATATAAATTATATTTTACTTTTATTTTTTTTTGTTATTTTTACAAGTAATAAACAATATATAAATTATTATACTAGACACAATAAAAATAATAAAAATTATCATTATCGTTATAAAATACATAATCAGAGTAAAATCTGAAATAAAATTTACTTTCAAAATAGTGTAAATATAGATGTAATTCGAGTACTGGATGGATAAGATTTTCATTCGAACACGTACCTATTTTAATATTTGATTGTCTATTTTTATTTTTTCTATACTTATTAAAAAAAAAAGTATATAATTTAATTAATCACGTTGTGACCTGCATGCATTGACACAGTCGATCTGTTTACACAATTCGTTCTACCACTTCATTTTTTTTTTTTTATTATAGTAGGGTAAAAAAGCCACTACTGGAACCACCGCCACCGCCACCACCACCACCGCCACCGCCACCGCCACCGCCACCGCCACCGCCACCGCCACCGCCACCGCCACCGCCACCACATCCCACCGCCACCACATCCCACCGCCACCACATCCCACCGCTCCTTGCCCAGCCTTAGGTGCCGCCGTCGGTACACCGCTCCCCGCCCCGCCACCACATCAAACCGCCACCACATCCCACCGCCACCACATCCCACCGCCACCGCCACCGCCACCACATCCCACCGCCACCGCCACCGCCACCGCCACCACATCCCACCGCCACCGCCACCGCCACCGCCACCGCCACCGCCACCGCCACCACATCCCACCGCCACCACATCCCACCGCACCTTGACATTTGACAAGCCATAGGTGCCGCCGTCGGTACACCGCTCCCCGCCCCGCCACCACATCACACCGCCACCACATCCCACCGCTCCTTGCCCAGCCATAGGTGCCGCCGTCGGTACACCGCTCCCCGCCCCGCCACCACATCACACCGCCACCACATCCCACCGCCACCACATCCCACCGCTCCCTGCCCCGCCATAGGTGCCGCCGTCGGACGTGACCTAACCCACGGTATACATATATAAAACACTCATATTAGGTATACTTGATATAGTCTCCCACTACAGAACCGTTTCCCCACTATAAGTTATTATCCTCACCATACTCGAAACAATTAGTTAATAATTCAGTGTATGAACATTCAGTCTTAGTTTTGTTTTAACAGTGTCAAGTCGCGAGTTTTATAACAGTGTTATTATGGGTGGATCAATCAGTGAAATGAATCGGATGTACAAATATGTTGCGCCTACATCTCCGACTGAACTTATCGATTGCACTAATTTTACAATCGATTTTGAAAACCGTAAATTTTTAAACGTTGGTTTCGATTCAAAAGATGAGTTCAATATCGTCGTGCAAATAATTACACCGTCGCGCTATGTAAATATTTCTCCAGACTTCTTGAGGCGTATTACTCAGTGATGGGCCATGTTTTATCTTACATTCTGGATACTACTGTTCGTTATAAAAAAATTATTTTTTTGGAAGATGAATTTGTATTGCTCACGAGTATGGTATATAAGGGAGAGCATGTTTTGGTCATGGAGTCTAAAAAAATAGACGGATGTAGAACTATATTAAATCGAAGAGATCTTATGACAATTCAAGATTTAGAGAGCACAATTCTTGAAACCATAACAATGAAAATCGCCATCACACGACCTATTATTTTAAATCAAATCGATCAAATAACCGACTACCTTAAAACCGATTTTAATGTTGATAAATCAGCGAAACTTGAAGAAGTAGTTTCAATAACAAAAGGAATTCATGCCGAATTAATCACAAGCCATATACCGAAAAACAAACAGAGTTTCATACATCAGATAAAATTACTCGCAACTGAACAGCTGGCAATCAAATGGATGGAAAAGCTGAATAACTCTATAAATGTATGAAAATTTATTTAAATATTTCGATAGTTAAAATTTTCGTATCATGATTACTTATTTTTATTACAGAATAAAACGGAAGCTTTTAACGTTGACATATCGCCACCAAGATACTCAATTTTGTCACCGTCGATTATACATGACGAAAACGATTTATCACAGTCACGGGTAATTTAAAAATTAAAAAAAAAAATATTTTTCTCGAGTTAACCGTTATTTTATTTTTAGGGTGCTGACGAGGACAGGGGGTTTCGAGAATACTTTTCAACACGTTCGAGTTTACCAACGAGGGCACCAATTCGGAAAATCAAACCTATGGTAATACACACATTATTTACTTGATAAACGGATATTGATAAATTTTTATTACAGGCTGTTGACGAGAACGATGGGCCGACTTACTTTAACAGATTTTCACCATCCCCACCATCTTTGTTTGACTAAACAGACGACAAGTCTCAATCAACTCAGAGGAATACGAAATTAATTTTTTATTTAATAATATCTTATTAATGATGATAATAAATATTCTTTATATCATAACATGTGTGTTATTCATTTCGTTATACATATCCCCACCATAAAGGATAGAGTAGGGATTAATCCCCGCTCCACACGGCAGCACTGCATAAAACGTGTGACACGAGCATAGGACAAGTCAGTCGTAACCCGCTCTTCAAGAAGTGACAATTTGTGCGTTTGATCCATCATAATGGCTAGTCAACTTATCGACTGTTCGACTTTTTTCGTGGACGATAATATTTTTATAAATATAGGTCTAGATCCGGATTTTTTGTTAAATTGTGTTGTATGTATTACAAGTAACATGCAATGTGTAAAAATGAGTGTGGACTTATATGAATCGCTTAATGTATTACTTAAAGACATCAATTTTTCACTACCATCACATTTACTGTTAGAGGAGTTTAAATTGATGTCAATCGAAGAATGCAACGGCAACAACATACTGTCAATCAAATGTTTGCTTCAAGACCAGAATGTGCAGTTGACAAAAGGGAATGTTGCAAGGATCTTACAGTTAAGTGGTGCCATTGAAGAAGTTATCCAGATGAAAACAATGTACACACGGCCCACTGCATTGGATCAGGCATGTAAGATTTCAATGTTTCTCGGAAAGGAAATGCCGTTATCTAAAGATACAGCCATAACCGATGTTGAAGATTATTTGAACCGCATCGAAGTTAGGAAACTGAAAGAATGTATTCCAGTCGCAGGTACTTGCTTAATAGCAGATTTGAAAATCAAAGCACTCAAACAATTAGCAAGAGGCTGGTTATCTTATTCGGCAAAAATTGAGGTAATACAAACATATTTTTGCATATTATTTTATACTAAACAAAAACATTTTTTTTTTTTTTAGCCTGAAGTCAGCAGACCTAAGACAAGAGCATTCGTAGCACGTGAAAGGGAAATAGCAAGCCGTAGATTGAGTTTTGGAAAATAATTAATTATGTAATATTTTATTGTGACTTTGGTACATAAATAAAAAAAAAAAAAAATGTAATATTTTAAACTCACATTTTTATTGTGGCTTTGGTCGATGATAATAAAAAACAACTTGATGTTTAAAAATAAGTATTTTTATTTACAAACTATTTACAATTTCCTTACATCACCATTAAAAGGGTTATAAGTTATAATTTGATCGTGTAAAATGAGACAATAAGCTGCAGTCTTCGCTGGAATGGCTTTGCCTGTTTCGAACTCGATGCGTAAATCAACAGTCGACGATTTTACGTTGTCGTTTTGTCGTGATAAATCTACGACTATGATTGGTACGTATTGTTCAAAAATGGTTTTTGACAGTAGAGGCTCACTATATTCTCTATCGTAGTATGATTTTTGGAAATCTGTATATGCTTTATATAAAATGGCCGTAACGTTGTTTGTGAAATCTGAACGGAAATCTTCGTATGGATACACTTCAGAATTTAGATGTATTTTAAGGTTTTTCAGGTAACAGTGATCGAATCGTCCAGACGGATTAAATAAATTATTTTTTCGATCTGTTTGAAAGCCAATTAATGCAAATCTGGGTTTCTCGAGCAAACTGCTCGATTTAACCGTCCACGAATGAGAAGTGTTCTGAGGGAGAACCGGATATTCGCACAAGTCCCAATTTCTGAACGCACACGAGAGTTGTTTACGAGAGTCTAATACTTTTAATAGTTTTATTTTTTCTTTGTCACTCACCCTGATAACCGGCATCTTCCAAATAATTTTACTCAGCTCAATCACTACTTTTTTGAGTTTTTCTTTATTGTCATTCGCAGTGGTCTCGGAAACGTACAACGCATCAGAGTCCGTAGACGATCTGTTTAAAATGATTTGTTGGTTGCAGTTGAGTAGTATTTTTTTATAATCTTCACAAAATCCTAACAAGTGTTTGAGCGGGATACAACCAGCAAATTTGTTATTTAACGTGAAATTTTTATTTTCACTGACATTCATTTCTACGTCCCAAGCAGCATTTTTTAGATTGTTCAATTCATTCGGTGTGTGTGAGCAAAACCCTTTAAGACTCGATGATATTCCAGGAGATTTTAATTTTTGTATTTCAACACCGTTAATTTCATACCGGATTTCAGAAAACAAAAACGCCAAACCATTATTTGTAAAATTAATTTCGTTCGCATTAATTTCGTTCGAATATGATGCAATATCTGCTGGTATATTTAATTTACCTTCAATATAGAGATAGCTCTCGCAGGGGAGAGTGTAAGCGTCCATATTTTGAATGGATATTCTAATTTCGTCGTTATTGGATAAAGCTGTTGAAGAATAGGGGAGGAAAGAGTGGTACTGCATTTGAGTTATTTTGCATTCATCTTCATATCCGCCGGCCACGTCCAAATACATGTCATCCATGATTATAGAACTTTTAAAGACCGTAGAAATGATAGATTGTTCTTTGTTAGTTTCTTTACAATCGGCGTACGTCTCGACGTATTAATCTTGTTAGTAGAACTGTAGCGACTCTTGATAGCATTTCTTTTTATATAGCTGTTGAACTTAATAGCCATTTTAATGTTTAATTTGTATACGAACTGTGATTGGCTCCCCTCTTAAATTGATCAAATTATTATCTTGATCTCTTAGTACTATATTCACTTTACTTATAGACGAAGAATTAAGCCGGTAGAAAACTAGATGTTTTGGGACTTCTATGATTTTATGTCCAGGCGGCGAAGAAGGGAAAAACTCGTGTATAGTCTGGCTCGGTATACCATTACTGAATGAACCAGAAATTAGATTGCAATCTATTTTTATACAGTTAACTTTCATTATGTTGACTATCCGTTCAGATTCGTGTAGTGTCTTGGCGGAATAAACTTTATTCTCAAACCCTAATATTTTCGATATATTATGTTCAATAGTGAAATCAACATCATGACTACAAGTCATCGAGCATTTCAATGTGCTACCATCGGCTTTGAGTTGAAACAAAGTAACATGATTCGGTAATAGTTTTTGAATCATCGACTCCAAGTTAATTATTTCGTACGATCCCGTAGGTATAGTCACAGTCACACATTTTCCGAGTGAATCGTGAAAACCTATTGTATTGCAATCCGGTTCTACGTTTGGTATAGAATTATGTGTTTGCAGGCTTAAAAGGCACAGCTGAGAGGTATTTTGTACTTCTAACGGCGGGAAAATATCACAAGACATTTCGCTGGAATTACCGTTTAATGTTATCGTGTACATGATAAAAATTTCAAACACAAATGACCACAATTATATGTGTTATAACGTTGATGCCTAGTGTAATTATATTGTATTTTACATCCGCTGAGGTACGATTGTAGTTCCAGTGGTGGTGGTAGATTTCCAAAACTGTCGTAATATTCTACTTGTTTTCCGATTTTCTTATACGCTACCCAATGAGTTCCGGTACTTTTTTCAACGTCCAAATTGATAACAGCCGATTCTTTATGCTTAGGACGTTTAGGTAACCTATCTCTGGAAAACACTCCGATGAAATGAGGTATTTTCATTATGTGCGCGTGTTTTATAATTTCATAATCGTACAAAGCTCTTTTGGGTAACGTAGTAATTAGTTTTTTTTCCTTTTTACGGTTTTCTTCACAGATTTATGGACTCCCTTTCTTTTATACGAACTACCTCCTTGTGAAGAGAGATATAGTCCTTTACCTTTCTCGATCTTATACGAGCCACCTTTATTAGGGGCGAGGTATAAACCTCTGCCCAAATGTGTAGGTTCATTTCTATTGAATTCGCTAACGGTCTTTACGACGTTAGCAATACCCCCCGTCAGCGCTCCGAGTGCGGATAAACCGGCAAAAATTGGTATCAGTGGTAACATTCCTCCAGTTTTCGGTAAAGGTATAACACGAGGTACCCGAGCTTTCTTGCTGTTTTTAAGAAATATTTTTTTAGCTGCCACAAAACATTTTTTTGTTAATTTCATCATGTTTTTTTCTTTCATATTTTTTTTTAATACATTTTTAGCTGCCTTGACTGCTGCGTTGAATCCACATCCAGCACCCATTTTTCGTTTTGCCTTCATGCCAGTAGTGACCAACCACGCTGCTGCCTTTTCTTTTAAATTAGAGTCTTTTGACTTGAATCTATTCCAAGCCTGGTTTTCTAATATATAATCTGCTTTTTGACGATCAGTCAAAGAGTTGCTGTGATCATAAGCGATATCGTGTTCTTTACACAACGAGTCTAGGGGGTTGATACCTTTATCGCCGCGATCTAATCGTTTTTTCAATTTTGTACCTGGGCCGCAGTACTGATAACCTAAAATTATGAGTCGATTATATTGAATGTTATGTGTGTTGTATGGTTTATAATTACCCGGTAAATGAAGTTCAAATGGTAATTTGTTTATAAGAGTGTTCACGATACCTCCGCCTTTATTCTTGTTGTTTCTTCGAACGGGTGACATCGTGTAATGATTAGATTACAGAGATTACCCAAGTATTTATAATGAAGTTTGTAGATCAAGAAATAAAACTCACAGTGGAAAATGTCGACCCGCCTACGAGTCTCCAATCGAGGCATGGGAAGCTTTTACCGAATACTTGTCGTGCTTTAGTTGTCGGGCCTTCCGGATGCGGCAAGACAAATTTGATTTATGCTTTATTGACTAACATCAATGGTATACGTTTTCACAACGTTTATATATATTCGAAAACACTCGATCAACCTAAATATAAAATGCTTTGTGAAATTTTAAAAGATGTAGAGGGCGTTCAGTTATTCACTTTTCACGAAAACGACGAGGTTATCCCACCAGAAAAAGCATTACCAGATTCTGTTTTTATATTTGACGATATTTTATGTGAAAATCAAAATATCGTACGTTCTTACTACACGCGTTGTAGACACAACAATATCGACGTGTTCTATCTAGCACAATCATTCGCTCGCATACCCAAACAACTTATTCGAGATAATAGCAACATGATTATATTATTCAAGCAAGACGAGACTAATTTAAAACACGTTTATATGGAACACTGTTCGGGTGATATGAACTATTCTGAATTTAAAGAGTTTTGTACTTTGTGTTGGAGTAGGGGGAGATTTAATTTCGTCGTGATAAGTAAAGACTGTGAACGTGACAACGGACGGTATCGACACGGTTTCGACACATTTGTCGTTGTATAAAACAATGTAGTTCATTCTCAACCATGGAAGACAGAAGTGCAGTGTTGAACGAATTAGTTATTGCCAAGAAAAACATTAAACGTAAATTTGAAGCATTGAAAAGAGGTGAAGCTGATATTCAATCTTATGTAACGCAAACATTTAAACCAATAATCGAACCGTTGGACAAATTACAAAATTCCGAAGCCGGTAATAATGAAATTATAGCTGAAGGTACCCCATATATTGCATCCGATAGCCAGTCTGAAATTTTTCGTACATTAGAAGAAGAGGAAAAAGATAAAATATATGGTCCAAAAAAATATTCTAATGGAAAAAGCAAGTTAGGTCAAGAAGAAGTAAAATTCAAAAACAACGCAATAATTATCAAAGATACGTCTTATCAGCTAACGCCTGGACTTGTTGAGTTATTATGTTTCAGATATCCAATGCAATATACTGATAATGATTTAAATACATATAAAGAAATACTAATACAAACTTCAGCACATTTGACACAGGACGGTGCAAAAATTAAGAAAGGTGGTACAAAATATACGCAAATTATTCGCAAGCTATTTCCATCGGGAATGGGTGTGAAATTACAAACACATGATTTAGTATATTGGAATGACCCAAATGAGCTGGTTGATAGGTTGCGACTTCTTTTAGCCTCTCAATCTGCTGGAAACACTGGGGTTTCAAACGAAATATTATCTATTTTTGAAGAACTGTACGAATCTGGTATAACAAGGAAAATACCAAATGTATAAACGCAACATAGCTATCGAACTTCACAGACCGGCTAGGAAAAATTATACGAGGCGAAGAGTAAATGTGTATGGAAAAAACGATTTGTGGCAGGCTGACTTGGTCGAGATGATTCCACTTTCAAAGAAAAACAAAGGATATAATTATATTCTCTGTGTGATTGATTGTTTTACGAAATTCGCCTGGGCCGTACCATTGAAAACAAAAACAGGGTGTGAAGTGACCAAAGCCATGTCTACAATACTTGTAGATAGGTCGCCCAAACTGTTGCAGGTAGATAATGGCAAAGAATTTTATAATTCAAAGTTTGACATGTTAATGACTAAGCATAATATAAAAAAGTATAGCACATATTCCACGACAAAAGCCTGTTTTGTGGAAAGGTTTAATCGAACTTTAAAAACAAACATGTATAGAGAATTTACTGCTCTGGGTTCACAAGAATGGATATCAATTTTACCTGACCTAATCAATAATTACAACAATGCGAAACACAGAACGATTGGGATGACACCATTGCAGGCAGACGAAAATCCTTCACTAGTTACTTTGAAACAACGTACAATCACTAATAGAAAAGTAAAATTTCATGTCGGCGATAAAGTTCGAATAAGCATTCACAAAGGAGTTTTCACAAAAGGGTATTTACCCAATTGGTCAACAGAAATATTTACAATAGTAAAAATAAATAAAACAATACCACCAACTTATCAGTTACACGATTATAATGATGGCCCAATAGCCGGCTGTTTTTACACCGAAGAATTATCTAAAACCAATTATCCAAATGATTATTTAATTGAAAAAATTGTACGAAAGAAGGGGGACCAGATATATGTCAAGTGGGTGGGATTTGCCAATTCCCATAATTCATGGATACATAAGGACGATGTTAAAAAATAGTTTCAGTGGTTGTTCAGAAGTCAATCCGTTCGGTACAACGAATTATTATTATTTAAAAAATTCCATTTTATGTCACACCATGTCGTCGGCTATCTTGGACGTTCAGTGCATTCTCGGAGTCAACAACAAGTACTTTATCAAAGAAATGTCTATAGTAGATACTGAAACATGGTCCAACCAACACTGGATATTTAAACATACATCTTTAAAACAAGATGCAAAAAGTCGAAGCGTAAACAGTTGGCTGAAGCGTTTATATCACGGTTTAACGTTGGAATATGGTGATGTAGAGTATGGAGAAATACAGAAAATATTTCAATCGTTAAAATTCGATAGAATTTACGTTAAGGGCTCTCAAAAACAACAGATTATCAACGAGTTTATGCCACATGCCACAGTATTCAACTTTGAAAATTTGGAATGTCCACGGATTTGTCAATTGAACGGAGAAACACTACCATGCTGTATTTTTCATAAGGATTTCAATCCAAAACAATGTACATTGTATAAAGTATTTGCATTAAAAAAATGGTATGTTAATAATTTTTAAGATTATAATTTTTTTTTTCTACATTGTAAAATTACACTATATATATATATATTATATACATATTTTCAATTGATTAAAATTGCAAGTTTATAAATAAAGAAAAAAAATATATAATGAAGACTCCGTGTTTTTATTTGTTGTAGGCTCTTCATCATATTGAGTAAAACATATAATTAAATTATTATTTAATGATATATATTATATAGCTCAAGTCACTCGATTCTGTAATGACCATGAGCTAATGTGTTAATTCCATCTTCGAGCACATACCGTTTGTCGTCATAAGAATTCAGTGCTAGCTTTTTAGATAAGATAGTATGGATTCTATGTTTATATGATCGTATAGAATACATTTCTCTGAATGGATCTTGACCGATTTCATTAAACAGGCATTTCTTATGGTCTTCTAACGTCAAGTTATTTTTAATTACATGTTCTTTGACACCCTTGGCTTTGATTGTCTCTAAACCAGACACTGAAAAGGCATACGATTTAGCTCTAAGAGCTACAAACTCATCAATGAATTCCCCTTCAACTTCATCGGTGAACATCCCGGGAACCTTTTTTCTTTCTTCTCGATAGCATGGGTGATGTTTTGGTAAATTCGACGTGTCCATGCGATGTAATATATCGGGATTGGATGCGAGGTCATTGTAATAATCGTTTGTTACAACATCATATACGAATGAGTCTGAAAAAATTAATAATGTAATTGAATATTTAGTATTTATATACAAAGAATAAAAATACCTGTGTCCATGTACATTAAAGAAATATTATTCTTGTAATGTTTTTTCATGACATTATAATGGAAGTCGTACATTAGAGTTTTTGAAATATCTAATATAGCCATCCCGCATGCAATAGGTTTGTCAAATGTTATTTCCATGTTCTTCAGGTGTACTGCACACAAATTTTCACTATATATTGTGACGTCCTTAAACGTAGGTTTGTTAACAAGTTTTTGCATCCTCAAGGCGTCAGTGACGAGTTCAATTTTTTTGCGATTGCGTTTAGATTCCATCGTTTTTCCAAATATCTGTAAAAATAAATAAATAAATCATTACATATTAATAATAATAATAATAATTAGTTCTATCTTAACTTACGGCATTATTCATATGCTTAAAAAAATTTTCCTCGAATTTATTTTTTGCATTTTTTCTCATTTCTGTGTTCTTATCTATATACGGTGCAAGCCAAGCAGTTTGATTAAATTGTACGACTCTGTGTACCTTATCCACTACTAGTCCCGCCGAAATTGACTGTTTGAGTGCCATATAATGAACAACATAATGTTTCTTGACGTGGAACGTCGCAAATAATTTTGTAACATTGCTGCCATCAGGTTTTGTTCTTTCCGGTAAATAAGGTAAATCATTGTGCTCATCGTGCAAAGTATCGGGATATGACACATCAACATCGTAGATCAAACCCATATTTGAATTTTCATCCAGTTGTACTAACAATGATAACGCCGAATTAACGTCGCCTTCATACCATTTAAAATTATTTAAAGGTAATTTTTTCTTCATAGACCACCCGTACAAATTGCATGCATCAATGTATATAATGTAATTATGTTCTTTATTGGAATCGTAACTGGTTGCGTCAGGATGATTAGCCTTTGAATATCGTTTGCTAGCCTGCGTCATTCCACCCCTGATTCCTTTCTCCACCGCGAGCAACATCGTATAATCAGATATTAACTCAATCTCGACTTTAGTATGTTTTAACATACATGCAAAAGAAAACCCAGGGGCAGTGTAATAATAAGCCGGGTCGAGGCCGTAAATTTTAAAACATAAATTTCTAAAATTTTGAAACACATCTGCCAGTATGAGGGTGTCAATTTTTAAATACAAGTCACTGTATTCACCCAGATTTTTACACTTAAATTTATCCCATACTTTAAGTGCATGTTCATAATCTTCGTCTGGAATGTGCTCATCCTGAAGCGAGGAATAAAATGTATGTTTGGCCGGAAGAGATGTTTCGTTTAGTTTGCCCCAATCGCTCAAATATTCATAAGGAAAACAACCTTTTCGCGTTGTTAATGGTAATTCATCTTTTGTGAATACTTTCGACGTTTCATTAAATTTGTCTTGACCTGCCGCAACTAAATCATTTGCCAAGCTGGACAAACTCGAGCTCATAAACCTCAACGAATCTATAAATCTAATACTAAACCGGTTATTAATATGTTTTGTGAATGAAATATACTTCTCCTCGCTGTTGGGGATAACTGAAATTTTTTTATTGTCAAACCAAAGTTGTCGAACGATAAAATGTGCATCGTAATTTGATAAATTATGAAACACGCATGCCACAAAGTCCGGACGCTTCAGTTTAAGGTTGCACGAACTGCACAATGTACACCTAAACTTCCCAGTTAAGTGACAATGATCTTCAACTTTAGTGACATCGTTTAAAACAAACGATTTATCGCACACCTGACATTTTGTTGCTTTAGAGTGTTTTAAAATGTCTTCCGCTGTCATCTTAATACTTATATTTGTACATAAAAGCATATCAATTCGATTTGCAATTTCGGTTACATCTTTCACGAATCGCAGAGCTATCGAATCGTAACTCGTATTTTCATTTCCTCTATAAACAATAGGTTTCCTAGGTATTTTAAATTTTTTCAACAGCGCTTCAGGAACGTTATTTGATACTACATGTATACAATAACTCATACAATTATGGTTTTGAATAAGCTTAGTGTTAGGACCTGCATTAGCATTATTTTTTTCTAGTATACTTTCAAAATCAGCGAATATTATGAACGGGTGGAACTGAGTATGTTCCACTTTATCAAACTTGACTTTTGTGTTAGGTGTTGGCATAATCGGCGAAATTGATTCATGATCCCCGCAGAATTGCTTGTGGTAACGCAGGCCCTCAATAGCGGTTTTTGCTGGTGTGTTGTTAAATTTAGATAAACATCTTTTGCAATACTCCGAATAATGTTTGTTTGACGTCATTTGATTATTAATAAGTCTCGAAAAATTGGTTATCAAACAGAAGTGATGTTTCGTGTTATTAGATATTAATAGCAAATCGTAGTGGTTATCTTTTTCCGTAGATGTTTTAAGGGGATATACGATAGTCATATCAGGTTTATTTGATGCATGTTTGTTCTGTATTGTTCGGGATCCGTTTTTTAATCCGTAAACATTAACTGAAACTGTCGGATTGAATTTTTCAAATTGTTTCTTTATGTCTTTATAGTTTACCGGATAAATTAAATGAGAAAAATCGTAGAGGTTTTCGAGATCGTCGTAATGTTTTCCTACTCTATGAGCAATGTGTTGATTGACATGTCTAGATAGAATTGAATATTTGAAACACATGTCATCGCTGTTTTGACAATTAATCACACACTTTTTTAATTTTATGTCATTCGGAAGTTGTATGTATGACGACCCTCTTAACGGAATATATTTATAGACACCTACTAGCAGCCCATCAATAGATTTAAGTGTAAGTCCACTGCCTTTTGACTTATACACTTCCTGTTCCTCCAGTAATTTATTATAATCTTGTTCTATTTGTTTGTGAATATCATTAGCCAGAAAAAATTCTTTTGCCGCAGTTTTGAAAGCCCTGTTTTCATCAGATTCGGGAATTTTAGGATTGTGGTATGTCGCTTCCAATTTCAGGTTGTATTTTATTTCGCCGTCAAAACTGTTAATTAACTGGATTAAATGTGGTTTAGTGTTATTTAAAAATGTTTTATAATTTAATAATTGGGTGTCGAAATTTTTTGTATAATATTCTCTGCATATATCGTTTAAAGAAGAATTGATTAAATTAAAACCGCCTTGTAAAACTTCTAATAATCTACGACGTTTTGTTCTTATATTGTAGGTCGATGTTTCGGAATTATTAACTACATAAAAAAAAAAAAAAAAATATATAAGTATAATATTAAAACTAAAAAGTTATAACTATAAATACCATCGTATCTGGATTGTTCAGGCACTGGACGCTTATGATTTCGCCTGGGTGTACCTAAAATAATTAATTGAATAAACGGGTCATATAACTAAAGATAATATTATACATACATACATTGGTTCGAGGAGCCAGGTGGTATATCCTCGACGTAAATATTATCAGATATTTCAATCATTCTAGACCGATCTGAAAAAACAAACAAATAAATATTGTCATAAAATTATAATATGTATCGTACTTTCAAATAAGCCACTTTTTTCGGCCCTGTCCAACGCTTCAAGACATACATCATCGTTGCCGTCATCAAACCCGTTGTTATCATCTATGTTAAAAATTTTAATTTAGTATAAGATCAAAACATTTGATATAATATACATACTTTCACTCAATCCATTTTTTTCGGTCTCATCTAACACTGCAATACAAAAATCGTCATCATCTTCAAAGGTTGTATCATCTGTAAAATATAAATTATGTAAATTATTTAACTATAAATATGTATATAAATCATACTTGTAGTTGTAGCTGAAGTTGTAATTGGCTGTGCATTACTTGTAGCTGTAGTTGTAATAGTCTGTGCATTACTGTTTAAAATACCTAAAATGGAACAATACTGTTATTTCAAACGCGAATTAAATACTACTATCATGTACGTAGGGTTGTATATACTAAACCCCTTTTAACGCTCGGATAGCATATTTTATTATACGAGTATTAATTTATTAAGTGAAAAATAAAAATCAGTGTTATATGGTTGGAATATAGCGCGCGAGCGCGCGCACACACACACACGCTCGCGAGCGGTTGAAAATAATATAAGCATAGTGATAAAAATAATATTTTCACCGATAGAATCCTAATATTGTATAAAATTTACTCACCGTGAATACTTTTCATGTGTCGTTGGAGAGAATCGTTTCTAGTAAAATTATTTAGACAAATAGTACACGTAAATTGTTTAGTACTACTATGGTACTTTATATGCCTGAACAAAGCATCTTTCCGCGAGAAAACAGAAACACATTGATCACATTTAAACATTTTGAATTATTATTTCAATAAACACACCAGAGCGATATCACTGTGAAAACAGTACTAAATCAGTGATACTGTACAATACCCGTATATAACGAAGAGAGAGAAAAAAAAAAATATGTCAGCATTCTCGTATTACCAGAAAAAAAAAAAAAAAAAAAAAAATGCTTAATAGTGTTTTAATTTTTCATGAAACGTAATAGGTACTTATTATAAATCTCAGTGTAGCCTTGTCTCTCAGAATTGGTGCTTATAACCTCCAGTGTTTCATAATGTCTAATCAACTTATTGACTGTTCAACCTTTTTCTTGGATGACAACGTGTTTTTAAATATAGGGATCGATCCAGCCTCTTTAATGAATTGTGTTGTTCATATTAACGTAAATTCTCAACGCGTGAAAATGAGTACCGAATTTTTTGAATCGCTTATACCTGTTCTCGAGAAGAAAACGTTCATGGAGTCAAAGTATCTTCGTTCAGACGAAAACAAGGTCGTGTCGGTAGTCAAATGCCGTGTATCCAACTATTTTTCAATTAAATGCATACTCGATGACCAGTGTATTCAGCTGAGTGAAGAAAATGTATCTCGTTTATTGCACATAAAGGACAACATACAAGAAGTAATTAATACAAAAATAAATGAAATACGGGGTAAAGTATTACTACAGGCATGTGAAATTTGTGGAGCTCTCGGAACTTTAATGCCAATACCCAAGAATACCAAATTAGATGTATTGACAGACTATTTGCTGCACATCGATCCGGCGACAATCAGTGACGCTATACCAACAAGAAAGCCGTGTTTTGTAGCCCAACTGACACTTAATGCAACTGAACAGCTGGCAAGGGGATGGTTAAGAGCATCAGCCTTACCGGAGTAGTTTTATCCTGATGTCTACAGACCAAAGGCAATCATATCAAAAGAGAAATATAAATCAAGCCGTAGATTAAGTTTTTTTTTTTTTTTAACTTGTATTATATAATATTTGAAAAAATAAAAAAATTCATTAAAATATCATTTATTATTACAAATCTTCATCCGATGATATGTTTGGAGAAAACACTTCTGACATTTCTTCGTCGTCACTACTATAAATAATTTAGATGTTAGAAAAAAAAAAAAATATTATAATAATATAAAACTCACGAAATAAAAAAATGTTGTTGTTGTGTATTTTCTGTTTGGGCATTAGCGTCGGCTATAATCTGCTCTATCATCCAGAAAACATGGTCTAAATCGATTGGTGGTGGCGGTATGATTGGTTCAATACTAAACATCAAATATGGTTAATGAAATAATAGTTATAATAATAACAATGATAATATTAAACTTACGGCTGAAATAAGAAAGGAATATTGAATTCATTTTGAGGACGATTGCGACGATCGAATCTTAGTGTATTTATGAAAAAATTTAAAAATATCACTTTGAAATTAAACATCTTTTAATAACACAAAACCTTTTTAGTACAAATTACGACTTATACTGATTTAATAAGATAATGTTTCATTATTTTTAATTCATATTGAAATGGGAGGGATTTTAAGTGTTGGATATTAAAAAAAAAAAATGATAGCAGCTTCTTTGTCTACATGGTGAACGTGTCGAATTGCAATTTTGAGTGTGTGAAAACATCTCGGTGGCATACTGTCACCCACACAAAGTCACAAATGCCTGCACACAATGCCGGCATGGACTTTGTGTCACCCACACACACACACACACACACACACACACACACACACACACACACCCACCCACACACACACCCCGTGTAATAAAATAATGTAGACAAACATGGTCACTACAGTCATGTTAATCGAATCCACGGTACTGAGTATATGCATCATTTGCGTTCATCGTGAATACTTTTCATGTGCCTAATAATTTTTTATACACATTAAAAAATTTCAACGTTTCCAAGATTTTTTTTAAAATGTCGTACAACAGTCAAGCATCCGATATAAACACACCTAACGTTTCAGCGGGCTTCATTGACTTTTTAGCGAATGGAGAGTTTGATGAAATGGCAAGTTTATTTATACATACGATATTATATATCTATATAAATCTATGTATATTTTTTAGCTATCAAATACACCGAGACGTGTGTTTTATGAACATTTATTAAGCCAGGAAGACAATATTTCTGTTGCCGAAGTTAGTATGACAAAATATTATTGTAGTACTTACCAACTTTATATTATGCTGTTTTAGGTTAGAAACGACGCTAGGCATAAATCTGACGATTCTGTTGGCCAACAACAAACAAACGGTATTATGTTCATTTTATTATTGTTTTATGCATTGAGTATACAAAATATGTACTATTATCATAGATAAACAAAATGATATCGACTTTTGGGGCTGTGAAGAGGCTGATGATATTTGTCTTGAAGCACTGGAAAGATTTGTCTGGGGTGAAGAATACGCAAATGATGAAAAATTACTACTAAAAGCTTGTATTGAATCTAATACCTAACACCTATTATATATTAATTGTTAAATAAAAAATTCATTATAATAAAAAAACTATACATATATATATAACATGATTTATTAATCTATCAATTTTACATTAGAAAAATATATTATATTATATATTTTTGTAACCTTTTGCCTTAAACAAATATTGTACCTTTTCTTTCTCAAAAAAAAAAAAATAAATAAAAAATAAAAAATATATACGTATTTATAAATCTTCGTCGGATGACGGCGGCACCTATGGCGGGGCAGGGAGCGGTGGGATGTGGTGGCGGTGGGATGTGGTGGCGGTTTGATGTGGTGGCGGGGCGGGGAGCGGTGTACCGACGGCGGCACCTAAGGCTGGGCAAGGAGCGGTGGGATGTGGTGGCGGTGGGATGTGGTGGCGGTGGGATGTGGTGGCGGTGGCGGTGGCGGTGGCGGTGGCGGTGGCGGTGGCGGTGGCGGTGGCGGTGGCGGTGGCGGTGGCGGTGGCGGTGGTGGTGGTGGCGGTGGCGGTGGTTCCAGTAGTGGCTTTTTTACCCTACTTATTATTATTAAGAAAATATGTATTTATATTATTATATTATATAACCTTTTTTCTCCTTCTTTTCGTAAGGTACTTAACTCAATATTTACGTTTTGTTATTATTGTGGCTGCATGTTACTTGCGTCCCAAAAAATGGTATATTTTACAGGTAGTAAATTTGACCAGTAACTTACATCTCGTTTTAGGGACACAAGTCGGCTATATAATTACTATCGATATTTACTACTAAAATCACTTAAGTCGATAGAATCGTGTTATGAAAATCGATAGTTCATAAACTATATTATATAGTAAATCTCACTATTTGAATTGAATACATGAATTTTTTTATTATGCCAAAATGTAAAAAATAAGAATCGTAAAATTAAAATTAATAAAAATAAAATAAAAATGTGTGTTTTCGAACGCAAGTAGTATGCTCCCATTATTGTACATATACTGTATTTATACTATTGTTATTGGTAATGAAATTTGCCTTCACATTTCCTATATATTATATATTTATTCATAGTACTAATTCAGAGCTCCTAAGTTCTGTTAGTTGTTATATGTTCATTCTCTGATTGGATTTACTAATCTTCATTGTTAATAGTATAATATTTTAACAATCAAATTTTCAAAAACTTGTTCATGTTATAACAGATTGGTGAAAATTTCACGTAAAGTACCTATATGAAATTTTAAATAAATAATTTGCATATTATATAGTTATCGTTTTATAATAATTTTAATATATTGGCATAAATGTATTACCTTCATTAAAAATTTGTATTTGAGTATAATTTAAATAATTAAAAAAAAAAAACACCAACTCATTATAAATAATTGATATCGCCTTTGTGTGTTTGTCATAGTTATTATATCGTACTTCAGTATTTCAAGGGCATATCAGAGTGCGATTGTTGGACATAACATTATTTGCGATATAACTTAAAACTATTTCGACAAACCGACGGGATAATATCGACTGGCACTACCATTGACCTTGTTTAAGGTGCATACAACATACATATTATATTTGTATCTTTTTAGTATGTTTAATGTCCATATAAGTTAAGTATACAAAGTAATTTATTGGTTTTTTTTGTTTTCATTTTTAATGAAAAGTCCATTAAACATGGACTTAACCACGAAAAGTTTTCTGCTAAAAGATTTTGGGATATAATACTAGAGGGTGACATTAGAGGGTTAGAATTTGAGAAATACGAATGGTTGTTATTTCGTTTCGTTTTTCCTTTGTATGGTATTATGCATACAGCGTAATGGTCAGTTTTGCCAAACATAAAAAACAAAAAGTACTTATAAAGTCTATAGATAACATTAATGTTTTTTTCTTCTTATAGATGAGAATCCATTTCCATTTTAAACATTGACAACACTTAATTTCACCATTTTTTTTATCGATGCTTAGCGTTGCTATTAGATATTTACAAAAGTATGTATAAAATGTTCTTAGACAATATAAAATTGTATTTAATTTATTAATAGGTAGATTTATATCTTTTGTTGTTTCGATAATTTGTTCAGTTACATGCAGTATGTCATCTTAGCAATATTACTAGTTAAAATCTGCAAATAATACTAATGATGTACTACATCATTGGTATTATTTATTGTATATAGGCAGGTACACTTATTATTTGCAAACCTTAACATTTTTAATAACAACAATTTGAAAATTAAAAATTTCATTTTGTTGACCAAATGTACGTCATAATAATACTATCACCATTGAAATAAAATCATCTATTGCGCTAAATTTACAACTTTTTTGATTTTAGAGTCCTTTGATTCAGAAAGCATATGATTTAATAATATATTATATGTAACTCATCTACATCGTAGAGTCAATTTAAAGTAATAAATAAAACTTCCTATGTATTACCTACAACCGTTAATTTATATTTAAATAAGAGTGCATAAGGCTAAAGGCTATGTAATATGAGTCATTTTATAAGTTTTGTTTATTATGTAAAACAAATTATAATTTACTACTGTAGTTTTTATTCGGATGGAAAAAATATAGACACTTGCACTCACAAACAGTTATATGTATTATAATTAAGAAATTGCAGTCTTTTTTTACACTATATTGCACATTTTAAATATTGCCGGGACATGCCTACTCTTATATGTATGCGAACGATAATAAAAGAAAAACCAACACTATTCGTTCATTTTAAATAATAATAACATTATACATATTACTTATAATATTATTATAGTGATCGACCTTTGTTACATTAGAATTCGTTTTATACATTTTATCGTTAGTTTAAGTATAACTTATTTCAGGCCTTACAATGATTAATAACAAAAGTTTTTGCTGCACAATATAACTTTTAGATATATTTCAGGATTTTACAATATTTCAGAGCATATAGTAATAATTTATCAATACAAATGCAGTCTTTTTGCATCATGATATTATGCAGATTAAAAACATTCTGAGTTAAATATAAAGACATTGCGAGAGAATGATTTATCATCGTGCATAAATGTCATGTCATGTCATTGTACACCTCATGTTCCGTATTAAAGTGTTCTACGTATAATAATTCCAATAACTGTTGTAAAATTAACTGTCGATTTGTTATTAAATGAATAATACAACTTATAATTATTAAGTAATGAAATTAGGGAATACAATTATTATTCTGAGTGAAAACTACGGATAGGTAAAACTATATGTATAGTTATATTCATTATAACATAATCATAATTGATATTATTTATGAACGTGATCACTTAGCAAGTTTAGTACACTTGTAGAACATTGATTTGAAACCTTAATCAGCAAGTATGTTATGTTATGAACATGTGATCATGATACCACTATACCAGCTAGTTTTAACAATATGAGTGGGAAAAGATGTACTCAGTCGTCTGCTTTATATTATTTTCTCGTATGGGATTGAACTTATCGTGACAGTCTCGACCTACCCGTTGTCCGACAAAAATAACATTGTAATGTTTTGAGGCCGACGTGTCATCTATCGTCAGACATAACATGACAGTATAAAATGCCTTATGGTTCATCCGATTTCAAATGATTATATTATATTTTTGATTTAAAAGTTTATAGTAGGTACCTGGTACCTATTTTCGGTATTATATGATGTACATTAAATAGCATAATAATATTCCAAATCAGTAAAAGTATACCTACTCATCAATGTACTTGCCCACACAAGCAACATCTAGTCGGAACTCATATCCATTCTATGCATATCCGTTGTGTAGTTATGTGCATTAATCTTTTTAACTCCAAATCTGTGGTTGATGATAATATTGACTTAATGAACCCAACGAACCTAAAGGTATCTTAAACATATCCCAAAATTAAGTATAGTCATAGCGAGGTACAGATATTAGGGGCCTAAGGAGCTTCATAATTTCCCTTTGGAAACGTTATTATTGTCATCGCCGCAACAATTTAATAGTAGCGCTCATTAATGAGTAGTAATTACTATAGATATCTCGCCGCCGACCCACACACACACACACAAGATATCTCAATTTATTTTTGTATTATTGTTTCTGTTTTAATTATCGTGTAATTATGTAATATGTAGATTACGTGCGATCGGCCGCCGCTGTTAAGCGAATATAGTTAGCCCAACCAAGCTAGTCCAGTTCCAGTGTGTAAACGATAAGCACAACAGTCTTTTTATGCTACGCAAGCAAATCGCCGTAAAATTATATTTTTCGTGTCGGCGCGAATCGCCACATTTTTTAAATATATTTTTATATTGTGTAAGGCGCTAATCGCCACTTTTTTATAATTGTGTGGGCGCGAATCGCCACTTGTATTATTATTTTGTGTGGGCGCGAATCGCCACATTTATTAATTATTATTATTATTATTATATTTATTTTCCAGTTTCTGTGTGTGTGTGTGCAATCATTTATATAGGCTAGGTTAGGTAGCAGCTGGCCAGCCGAGCACCGACAAAATTGTGAGATTTTTACTTATATTATTATTATTTATATTTAATAATTTATACGAGCTCATATAGCAGCGTTATATTATATTTTTACCTGTTGGGCCAGGAGGGCCATATTATTATACATTTTTATATACCTTTCGGTTGCTGTGTTTATTATTTTACCGTGTATTATTTTAAAATTTTGTATTATATAGCAATCTATTATTACCAACAACCGTGTTACCATTTTATTATTCGTTTAAAATACACACCCATACACCTACTCACCACACACTACCTAGCAATCAGAGTATTTGCTCGGCGATCCCGTCCACTATTCTTGAGTTGCTATATACATATTATACGCTATACATATCGGTCGGTGTGTGAGTGTTCTTGCGTACGAAGTATTTCGGTACCGGGCATCACGGCCTATTATTGTCCGTACCCGGCCCGTTCAATTATGATATTATATGTGTGTACTGTGTATAAGTATGCAATAAATAGTTCATACTTCTTTAAGTATATACAATGAATATATAAATATTGATAACAATAACTCAATTTAATGTTATCAATAACATTTTTTTTTTCAAAACAATCGCCTATTTAAGATAATCATTTAGTAATTTTGATGTGATGTATGAGTTTGACGATTAATTCATCTCAAGTATAGACAAAGCTCCTTAAAACCATAACAATCTTAATTGTGCATTTGACTGTCAATACTCGTATGCTTTTATGTCTTTTACCGGGTTATTACCATGATATCAACATAATATATTATGTATCCCTGCAACAGTCAACTCAATGACAATCGTGTTGGATTGGGATTTTGGTGAGGTGGTTTTTCCAACAATCGTATCGCAAGCGACAAAACAAAAACCGTCGACAAATATTTAAGAAATCGTGTCAGTTAATGCTGTTTCTGCACGCGATCTGTCTGTATATTTTTTTTTATCAATTAACTTCTTCGTCACCAAAATGTATTGCTCAAAACTACCTACCAACTGGCCGAATATTATATTATAGTTTTTGGGACTTGTCGGTTGTCGGGCTTTTTTTGTCACCTTTTTTAGTATAAGGAATACGTAAAGGTAACAATATTATTTGATCCGTATGACATATATAATATATCCAGGTAGGTAGGCGTGCAACGAAACAATCAGCTGCGATAGATTATAATATAACGTTCTATCTGCACTGCAACATTATTTGCATCTGATAATCCGTCGATGAATTATTATCATATTTAGTATTGTCTTTATAACAGATGTAGGCAGACAGGAATCGGATATACGGACAAATATTTCTTATATTTTGCACGGTTGGATGATTGCTGATATAGCGTTTACATGGTGTAATCTACGGCGTTTCAAGCTTTGTATCCGTCCGCCTTTGATCGCCGCTGATTCAAGTTCAATGGTGATGACACGACCCCTTGGGTGCTTTACACTCTGTGTTTTGACAATCGACGACGCACAGACCGTACTTTGTAAACCCCCCCCCCCCACCATTTAACCATACCCTCCACATTTCCGTTCACCCTTTTAGAAACAATCTAGACAAAAGATATATATATATATATACGTAAAATATCTTATGAAATCATCGCTAAGATAGAACAATTTAAATCATTAAGTGATTTTTCCACAGTTGTCATCTCTACCCCCACGCAAGGCTAATAAACTTTTTCTATCACCAAACGATTTAAATGAAATGAGTAGCGTTCATTCGGTCACACATATTATAAAGTACCGAACATATATGAAAATATATGTAAATCGACGTTATAAATAAATAATGTATGATTAAAGGTACCAACTCAAGTATATGACGTATGTTGTGATAATATTATTGAGTGCAAATAGTATGACATTATGTTTGCACGATCAATGTTAATATTTATTTAATTATCTATTATCAATAATAGCCTATTGCTTTTAGATTCTGAACGAAGTGATGAATGTATTGATTTTACAATGATGTGTGTGTGTTTTTTTTTTGTGTCTGTGTACAGCATAACTAGTCGAAATAATGCTTCGATTTCAAACTTTGGGAGTGGTTTCCGATGTAAAATTGAAGATCCTTGGTGCATTATAGAGGTCAAAAGTAAACATTTTCCAACATTTTTCAAAAAAATCGAGAAAAACAAAAAAAAAATGACAGAAAAACGGGAATTTTTACGCAAAATCAGTTTTCGACCAAATCGATTTTTTCATATGGTTGTAATTCAAAAACTAATCACTGCAAATACTTGAAATTTTCACCAAATGTTTATGTTAGTGTTATCTATATCTCAACAAAAACACACTACGTCAACTCCGTGTAAAAAAACGCTAAGTAAAAAAAAAAAATATATATAAATGCAATAAAATGTGTGATATAAGGTGGAATCTAAGTAAATAGTTTAATGAATAAAATGTATGTATAAATAATTAATTCAAATTTAATAAAAATTGGTTATTTATATTAATTTATAATATGAATTATTTTAACTCAAATTGATCCAATTTTGGTTTACTTAGCCGGAAACAATTTATTTATTGTAATGGTGCTTTCATTATTTATTACATAAACTATTAGTACTTGGCTATACATTTTTTAGACTGAATCTTCCGGCCAAGTAAACCAAAATTGGATCAATTTGAGTTAAAATAATTCATATTATAAATTAATATAAATAACCAATTTTTATTAAATTTGAATTAATTATTTATACATACATTTTATTCATTAAACTATTTACTTAGATTCCACCTTATATCACACATTTTATTGCATTTATATATTTTTTTTTTTTTACTTAGCGTTTTTTTACACGGAGTTGACGTAGTGTGTTTTTGTTGAGATATCATTAGTTTTTATTAGGGTCAAGATATTTTTTATTTTTTTTTCCATTATTATGATGTAATGTCTTATTTATAATTTTTTTAAGATGTTTAAACATATCGTTCTGTACAAAAGTACATTTTGTTTCCTATACTTCAGCACCCATTTTAATACTCTATCTGCAGTACACCTACCTTGAACCAGAGGCATTTTTAATTTACCAATTGATCTATTGGTACATTTTTCAATATTTAATAAAATGGAAATAACTGTTTGGATTTTGGATTCTTTCTTTTTAGTGGTACTTCATGTACCGTGTTAATACTGCACTGTTTAATAGTAGTACTATTATAACTTTCAACTACGATTTTAGATTGAGTAGACTCCTGATATTTTTTTTCCTCATATCTCGCGCCTTTTGGAGTTAAGTTACCATTTTTAATGTAGACACAATTCGACACAAATATGAAGACAGTCACAATAAAGTATTATAAATTATAATAAAGACTGTTATAATAATAATTATTATTATAACGACTATATATTATTTACCAATAAAATGCTCAATGGAAAATGATAGATAGTCGATACGGTTAGGTTTGGTGATACCACGTGCATTGAATAATAATATTATGGACACGAGACAATAACGCCGATAACAAGCTCGTACGCAGGACGCGAGACGAAAGAACGAAATTTCAAATTACGAAAACAGAATGCACCGATACCGATAACTGATAAGCGATTGTGGACCATGTTCGCGTGTTAGTATGTTGTATGTGTCTAGCGGTGGGGGGAAGCAATAGTAGTGGGAGACACACGCCGCCGTCGCAAGAATCCTCTCACTCGTCCCGTCAACATGACGCGTTTAATACGGCAGCCGGCGGCGAAAGTAATATAAAATGATCACTTAAATATCCACAGTTTTTTGATCATAACTAAAATACTATTCAACCGATTCTATTTAAAATTATAAAAGCACGTAGCCTATGATTTTCTCGATCGATTGATATCTCATTCTAACTATTTGGTTCATTTATTAGACCTACAGCCTTTAATAAAGAATACCAAAATATTAACACGTATTAAATGGGAATGTTTAGGTTTCTGTATATATACACGGTCGAGTGCTTCGCCTTCCTTTTTTTTTTACTTAGCTCGCGACACTACCGTGTCGCTGGATGTTTAGGTTTCTGTATATATACACGGTCGAGTGCTTCGCCTTCCTTTTTTTTTTACTTAGCTCGCGACACTACCGTGTCGCTGGATATAGTTTAATTTTTAAAAGTTTTGACTTTTTTTTAGTTATTTATAGACCACTGCAATTTTCGATATTTTTTAGTGTCGGTAAAAAAATGTTGGACGACCAAAAAAACTTGAAAATTTAATACAAGGTTCCTTATAAGTTGTTCTTATTGTAGCTAAAAAAAATCAAAAATCGTTAGTCACAATTTTTTTTTTATAAGCGTTTATAGCTCAAATTTTTACGAAATATGTCGAAAACGCGAAAATTTGCAAGTAATTTTGAAGTTTAAAAATCATAAATTTTTTTCTGTTTATAACTAAGGATTAAAAATATAACACTAAGTTTTCCTTCAAATAGCTATAGAGAAAACTCGAAGTGTCGCTATAGGAAAAATGTTTTGAGCGTTTGAGTTAAATTTTTATGAAATCGCGTAATGATAACGATTTATCCTCAAACCAGGTATATGTATATCTATGATAATATAAAGTATTATGAATTATGATAACTACATGCAATGTTTTTGGAAAAATTGATTAACCATGCCTTATTCAAAATGCGTCCTAATTGAAAAATAATTTATATGTTTCAAAATATAATATATCCTAGACTTACAAATCATCTCCATTCAGAATCGTTTTTCGTATACAATGATACCTATCATTGCATTCAAATTTAATCCCATCCATTACAGTAACCTACTATACAGCAGAGCGACATCCACGACTTACCCGCTTTTTTTTATTACAACATGTAATGCAACAAACTAATAAAATAAAAATATTGCTATAAATAACAATATACATTTTAAATTTAGGTAACCAAAAATATATATTATTGACAGTACAATCTTAAGAAAGAGAATAGAGGGTGTTTAAATTGGCTTGTAATATACGCCGTGACGAAGAGGTTTGTTTTTCATTTGATGAGATTATGAAATATTAAGAGGATATCAACGTACTTGTTTGTTTTTCTTTTAGGCCTATAATAAGAAACATGGACAAAACGCATTCACGTAAAATCATATTTTTTCCATTAAATTATAAAGAAAAATATTTTTGAGGTAATGATAAATCGTATCAAAATAATTTAATATTTATTTAAATATAAAAATTATATCTTTTTATTTCTAAAGTTGAATATAACATTAAATAGGATTACTAACCAAACCTAACCGATAAAAGTTATAAGTCCTTAAAAAAATTGTCTTATTTAATTGTTGTAATATAATATAATGTAATATAATATGTAATTTTACCCTAAGATTACTTAAAACGATTTTCAATAATGAATCCATTATATATATATATATATTACTTGTAGGTCTGAGAGATAAAACAAATATTTCGCTGACATATTTTTAAGTATTATTGTGAATGTATAATAATTTTTGACAAAACTATGTGCTACGTTTCTGAAGCAGAACACGTAATATTTAACCTGGTCTGCGTTTGTTCTACATTCATTTGAATCAAATTCTCATAGATTAATTCACTGATAGTTTTCCAACAGGTTATAAATAATATAATGAACTTTTTTAATATGATTATGAAACTGTGGCCTTCAAATATTACGATCAACTCTAAAGTTACCAGTAATCACTGTAAAGTATTTATTTTTTTCTGTTTAGGTAATTTCTAAATTCTAATCAATAACTTGTAAAACTATGAATAAATAAAAAATAGCTTAATTTAAAAATATAATTGTATTTATTTTAGGGAAGTATCTCTGCGTGTTCGATTTTCATTCGTATTTATATTGTAAACGAAGACTTTTAATGTTTCAAACAAAAACTAATGAATTATAAATACAATATGTATACACAATACCGTTTTCCTAACTCAAGTTAATTGCTTACTGTATTTTATAATATTCAAAACGTTGTTTAAATTTAATATATTTAAATGTTTGATGAGGAATGAGGATCACATTTCAAGTAATATGTTTGTGATTTATTTCGTTCATTGTATATACACTTTAAAGTTTAAATAATAATTTAATATTCAATACCCGAGGGTTAGTCTCAAAAAAAAAAGTACAGTAATAAAATATTTTGTTTCTATATATTTATAGGGCATAAGTATACCTCTTAACCACACATAGGTGGTTCAAATTTAACAAAATTAATTGTATTTTGAATAATATCAGACTAATCATTAAAATATTCAACATTATAGTGTAAAATTATGTACGCTACTATAATATTTAGTATACAAATACATTTCAATAAGATTTTTTCTGTTAAATTAATTTTTATAACTCAAATATATATTATATATAATATGTATATGAGTTAATTTTAGAAAAAATTACAATCTATACTTCAGGCGTATGTTTAATAATTAATAATTATTGTGGAAATGAGAAAAACTAAGGATGAATGATGACATAGTAGGAAATTTCACATTAGACACACCTGGTGGCTTTACATTTACATTATTTACAATAATTTTACAGTCACGGCACCGGTTCCACATGAATCGTCTAGTCGGGTTTACGGGTAGTGCTGGTATGGCAAGGTCTCCGATGAGTTGATCGTAGTAGGATTGTTGTTTTGCATGGAAATGTGTGTAGTATAGAGTGTAGCAGTTTCGTTGACAGAGTAGATTTTTAGGTCAGAGTTCATTACATTGTTGAAGATGTTGGAACCATCGTGTTCCAATGATCGCAGATATTCTGGAAGGCTTGGATAGTTTTCTTATAGAATGTTTTAGCAGAACACCATATTATTATTCCGTACACCCAGAGTGATGGTTGTAGGAGAGTTTAATATAGCATGATGAGTTTAAGGGGTTAAGTTTTAGTGGTCAAGTGGCATTAGTATAGGTCTAGAGTTGAGCTTTTTGCGTTTATCCTTTAGATGAGATGACCATGTCAGATGTCTGTCGAATATCGTGCGAAGATATTTCACTTCATTCGAGTGTGAAGTAATGGTGTTATATATTATTACACGAGAGCAGTTATGGGGACTGAGTGACTGAATGAAAATATGAAAATATGAAAAAATTCTTCGTAATTTTTATGAGGGGTATGAATAATAGATTGAAACTGATTGAACATTAAACTATATTTTATAACAATGTATTTTTTTTGTTTTTTTTTTTTTTTTTTGTCTAATAATTATTAATATATTTGGATGATTGACTGTGGAAAAACTGAATATTTGTTTGAACTTAACCTAGCTTGACATTTGGACGCATCATAAAAATAACTACTATTCCGTGTCTCATAATTAAATTACCATCCAAATGAAATGAGTTAACCAATTTGGTTATTTTGTTTTAAGTGAAATAAAATTAACTTGACTGACAAAAATAAACGAACAAATAATACTTTCAGTAAATTCAATTTCTAGGGTCGATTGTCATTACGTTTGCTTATAATGATAATTATGTTGTACTATAATTGATTATGCAGGGTAGGTGGTTCAGTATTGTGGTATTGTTTCAGAAAATACACGTATGCGTATAAACAAGGTGAACTGGAAACATTTTCCACTGTTACGGGTCGCAACTAAATGTTTAATTGAATAAATACGACAGGTTCACCCCAGGTACTTACATCTGTAGGTACATATTCTAAAAAAAAAATACAATAGATAAACTATTCGTTATTTTTTATTTTATTTTTGTTTAAAATTCAGACATGAGGGTGACGACGTGTAACATATATTATATACCTCGTCACCAACATTATAATATTATTTGTAGGTACCAGCTACGCATATACTACACGTCCTTCGTTTTCCTCTGTGTAAAGTCGATATCATTTTAAAAACAGCTTTACTTTTGTTTTTCGATTACTGTTGTAGATATTTTGTTTGTTTTTATTATTTGTTTGTCGCACAACGACTTGCTTGCTGTATCTCTCTGAAGTCTAAACTAATTAGTCAAGTTGTCTAGCTATGAGACTACTATTCAGTGTATAATTCGCCTAAAATGCTTCAAGGGTACACGTGTTTAAGCATTTGTTTGATAATTTACAAAAACATATAAAATATACATATTAAACTAATAAAGAATTTAGTGCGTCGCATACCTATCTAAAGGTATCCCATTTCTATAACCATATGTTATCGAATTCACGGAAAATTTTTCGTAAGCCAGATGAAAAACTTACCCATCGAACAGAATCAGATAACGCGTTTTACGTTAACTAATGTTTTTTTTTTTTTTTACTAGGAGACTTTGAGACAAATGAAAAAAATAAAAAAATACTTGACAGTCTTAAATTACGAACCCAAATATAATATTTTAACGGACACATATAAATCAAAGAAATACAGACACAGAATTATTTTATGGAATATAATATACAGTATTATGATAGTATCATAATATTTCTATTTTATTTTGTGATATGTATTGACAATAATATTTGAGTGGCTGGTTCGGGGTGTTTGATAATATGATCTTTCTGTTAGGTTAGTTATGTTTACGTTGGTTTATGGTCATATTTTTTTTATAAAAAATAATTTTAAAGCCTCATACGAATACTCCATATGTACCTAAAAATTATATTGATGTGATAATTAGGAGAAACTCGTTGACTTGTTGGTCGAGGCAAGTGGGGGTCAGACGTACATATTAGGTCGCATAAAATCAATGCTGTCTCATGATCGCTAGGCATTATTACTTAATAATTTTTGTTAGCTTATTGCTAATAATAATATCTGAGATTGTTAAATGATTTTAGTGCAGTTTAACTACCACTTTTTGTGTACGGATATAATCGAAAATGTAATTTTAGAAGGCCTCAATCGTAACATCGTAACAATAATAACTACTTTACTATGTAATAATAAAAAAACTTCTAGTTTTTCATTGTATAAGATCTTTATTGTACACTAAACGCAGTTGTACATAGCGTTAAAATAATTATAATATATTTTCTTACTAGCTATAACTGAGACGACATCCAATGTGATTTAAAAAAATATTATTTTCACCATAGACGTTATAGATCTAATACCGCTTGCAAAACGTTGAAGAATACAGAATTTCGTGTTTTCATCATTTACCATGGGTTGGGTAAAATACTCTAGAGGTAACGCCTCCCTAGAAAATATATATTATATTATATTCTTAATTAATATACATAATTACATTTCTATTTTACAATTTTACAATTTTTTTTTTTTTAAATTTTAGTCAAGCAGTTTTGCAATACTGTTATATAAAAACTCTACTATATTACGTTCAACATATTATATTAAAAATTCTGTTTTAAAACACACACCAGAATATTTCTCATCATAACGCATACAAACTATTTATTTTGCTTCAAAAACAAATACAACAACAATCGTAATACCCATATTCCGCTAATATTAAATTCACAAAAGTTGGAAAATTTGTATTTTAAAAAGTATACTATAATATTATATGGTTTATGGCGTGGCAAAATATAAACAGTTGTACAGCTACAGTTAGTTTTATAGTTGAGTTCGTAAAAAAAAAAATATAACCAATAATAACTGTCAAGTAACGCAGCATATCAATATTTATTTTGTATTAGACAAACATTGAAGATTGAATCAAATATAGTTTGGATACTCATATACTATTGAGACAGAGGTAAATAATAAAATACGTCATGCACATAGATCTTTGTATATATAGGTAGTTTTCTTTATTAATACGTATTTGCTACAGTCTTCCACAAATATAGTCAGTGCAGAGATCAATGTAACCTTACAACTTAAAGTATGGTATTAATTATTATTAAAATAAATTATAATATAATATTGGTATATATTATAATTTTGCATAATAAGAATAATTAAATAATATAATAAAATTAAAGTTGATAAGAAAGATTTATTGTTCTTGTAAACATATATAGTTTTCAATTTTGTTTCAATCATATACGTTACCTTATTAAATAATAATATTACTACTAATATACTGTCAAGTAATACAATATAACATAGTGGCATAAATATTAAATTTGTATAAAACAGACACTAAAGATTGAACCACATAAATTGCTGGTATAATATTGAGACGGAAGTAAATAATAGATTATTATAATATACAAATATGGTATTATATATAATATATATTTATTTACAGACATAAATTCACAGATTGGTTTATTACATATGTATTTACTGTAGTCTGCGCCAAGTAGTCAGTGAAGAGATCTAACTTAGCGTAAAAAACAAATAACATATATATGCTATTTTTACACATACCGTGAACGTAAACACGTGTATATATATATATTGCAAATTAAGATAGTAATTATTCAACATATTATAAGTGTAAACAAATATACTATGTTTATTAAAATGAATTAATCTCTTGAGAAAGTTCTCGTCAAGTTTGTAAAATTCAAAAACGTTTCATATCATCCGTTAAGCTTCTCCATTCAAAAAGTGTGTTCATACTAATATGTCCGCCGATTGAACTCGAGAAGTCCTATCAAAACGTAAACGGAAGCAATTATTATAATCATTATTATTTGTAAGAATTTGTAGTGTACGAAGTGAAAATGTGGAAAGGGTTGACTCGAACACCACGTCTGCATGTGAATCGTTGGGGCGGGTGGTGACCATAATCTGCTCAGTTGAACCGAAAACCATACGATATGCATAATAATATATTACCACCTTCATTATCGTTTATTGAATTTATTATTATCCAACGTGGGACGTCGGTGAACCTGCCGGCGACGTCATCGGAAAAACAGGAAGTTGTTAATGTGATATTGTTACTGCCACGCAACAGAGGAGATCCGGTGTCGTCGCCATTTAAATATGATGACTATGAGCCAAATTTCAGAAAAATATAACGCTTAAGCTTTTTCGAAATCAGGAGTGCTAGAATTTTCCATGACGACAATAAATGGAGAGAATTGGAGTGTCGATGAGGTACTTTCTTGTTGCTAGTCCTGATGTCGGTATACAAACGTCTTAGTGCGATTTGTACGTAGATTAGAGAATGTTAAGTTATCTCCCATAACGGATGCCTCCAAAAACGATCATTTCTCTTTGGGTACGAACTGTACTCTCTGCGTATACCTCCAGATAGTGGATAAAATGTCGATGACCGAAAATGACTGGTGAATTATAGAAATTCGACACTATTATACATAAGAAAATACATTAAGTGCGTAATAACTATGAATGCTAATATAGATAAATATTCCATCTTTACTAGTTCGTTAAAGATTCAACATAAGTGGCACGAATTAAACGTATTATAAATTATAAAGCTATAGTTGAACGTCGATCATTTAAGTTTTTTTTAAATATTATTAAATGTTTTCAATGTAAACGTATGTTCGATTTAATTTCATCAAAAATTTATTTCATAAATAAAATGGTCTATTTATACAGCAGAAACTGATTAAATATTTGTGTGTGTGTGTGTGTGTGTGTGTGTGTGTGTGTGTGTGTGTGTGTGTGTGTGTGTGTGTGTGTGTGTGTGTGTGTGTGTGTGTGTGTGTGTGTGTGTGTGTGTGTGTGTGTGTGTGTGTGTGTGTGTGTGTGTGTGTGTGTGTGTGTGTGTGTGTGTGTGTGTGTATTTAAGCAACAGCTTAAGTATATTATTAAACCTACCTGCAGGTACAGATTGGTAAGTTTCGTTTTTTTTTTCCGATTACGACACAACCGTAGAGATTTACATATTATACACTGTTCTGCATGTACATACGGTTGAACCGAATATCCGATACGAGTTATGTATGACTAGGTTTGTGTGTGCTCCCGCTGGGTGGATGGTTAGGTGAGAGTAAGGATGCGAGGGAGGTATTGCTTTTGGTGTTTGCGTAATAACATAAAACGGAACACCGTTTGTTCTGCAAAGGTTTGTACATTATGTAAATGTAGAAGTATTTCGGATCGATTTATGTATAGGTGTTTTGAAAGCATTACGAAATGGATTTGTCAGTATTGATTTCATATATTATACGATATCAAAATAAAATGTTTTATACCGAAGTCACTTTGTTACCTGTAAGTAGTAGGTACTGACGACGATGCGAAGAGTCTTAGCCATTTTTCTGTATATATATTTTTTTAATTTTCCAAATTTGTTTGTTTTAAGAATTGTAAATTAAGTAAATACTTCAATAACCATTAAAAAAAAAAACCCAAATAAATGTTTGCGTAACAAACAAGTTATCCAATTAAACACCGTGATAAGTATAATAGTAGTAAGAAAATCCATATAGAGAAGAAATTATTACTATTATTATTGTTGTTATTGTTTATAAACAAATTAGCTAGGTACATGGAAAGTTCATGGATTTTCATCTTAATTATTGAGAGAATTAGTGGAATTGAGCAATAATTCGTGAAAAAAAAAAATTTATAAAATAATTTGAAATAGTTAGTAGTAATACGTAGGATGAATTTTACCCGCTTATTGTTATAGATAAACTCTATATTAATATAGGTAGTCATTAATAATACCAAATGACTACAAAAAGAGATGATGGATACCAATATTACATTAAATGAAATATTTCAACGGAAAACAGTTATATACCTACTTGGAAACAACCAAATTACATAGTTGATACAAGCTTAATAGAACACTTGAAAAAAGACAACACCAAATACTATTTATAAAAATGTATTTAATGAACTTCTACATAGTTGGAATAACAGTAGTCAGATCTACGCGCTAATGCATTTAAAACTGAAACGGGTAAAGGACTTGCAGTAGTCCATCTTAATGCAATTCGTGACTTCCCACGTCGTCGAAACCCAATTTACCGAATCCCAATTCGCCGACACACTAGTTTGTGGATTATTTATTTACATTTTCTCAATTCGCCGAATTATTAAAAAATAAAATAAAATACAAATTTGTCATGTATAAATGGTTATTAATACATGAAGTCAGTAGATATATTATATAAAAATGAAAGTAGGTTAGGATATTATATTATTATACATACAATAAAAGTAAATATAAATAAAAAAGTTATAAAATTATTGTATTATTATATGATATTTTATTATATCGACATATACTCTATTAAAGAGATGTATTCTGATTTCAATATATTATTATATTTTGTCCACTCGATGAATAAAATTATCAACAACTAGTAAATATCGATCTTTTTCATATTTTATTATAAACCATTCCATTTTTATTCAGTTTTTAATCAGCACTTTTCCATAGTTATACCAAAGTTCACTATAAAATCGGCTGGAATGAACTAAATTCACCAATATATACTACATATGGATTTTATATTTTTATGTGTGGAAAAACATTTAAAGGTTGAATTTATATCGATGACATACCATAATATTATCGCTCTCTAATCCGTTTTCGATAAAATCATTATGGATCAATCAAATGTCAGCGAATCGGGAAAATTAAAACTTTTTTAATAATTTGTTGGCGAACCAAGATGTTGGCAAACTAGACTGTCGGCGAAAAGGGAATATTTTAAAACTGGTATATATGTCGGCAAACTGAGTTGTCAGCGAATTGGGATTCGGCAAAGTGGGTATGAACCAATGCAATTGAAACAGTCCAAACTTAATAATTTAAGCAGTATTTATACAGCCGACTGCTTAACACCATATAAAGGAACCCTATTAGCTCTAGAAATAAATGATACAAAAATAGATATTTTTTCCGACTCACTCAGTGTCTTGACTAATCTGCAATCCAAAATACTAACTGAGAAATTGGCTCTAAAAATTAGTAACCTTCTTTGCTCACCAAACAAAGACATTAAATTAATTTGTACCCAGGCCATTACTACATATTATAAAGAAAATGAAGAGGCAGAAAAACAGCGATAAATGCATTAAATAGTCCCTCTAGTGAAATAATTACTTTTTCGTCACTTGTTGATATAAAAAGAAATATAAGCCAATATTGCATTGATTTGTGAAATACCAAATGGCACATGACCACGGAAAATAAGTTTAAAAAAATTTAACTCTCTGTTGAACTCTGGACGAAATACACTGATTTAAAAAGAAAAAATGAAGTAATTCTTTATTGACTTATCATAGGTCACACAAAATTCACACATGGGCACCTTATGGTAAAGACAGAGTCACCTCTGTGCCCTATGAAAACTTTTCCATCAAACACATCATCGTCCACTTTCCAAACTTCAATGAAGCTAGGAAAGACTTCAACATCACCGACAACCTGTACGAAGCAATAGGTCCCATTTTCTAATTATTAAAACATAATTTTATATCTAAACAAATTGAATTGTACAATAACATAATATTAAAATAATGCAAAAATGTAATACTTTTGTCAAAGCTAATAGCCTATATAGTCGATTAAAGAGTTCTTCAAATGCGTAGACGTACAAAAATATTCAAGTGTTGTAGTTGTGGTGAAGAGGTCAATCAGTTTTAATAGTAAATGGCTGACAAACTTTACGAACTATCGTTGAACCCTTTCAAGTCCATGAGAAATTGTTGCTACCCATTTTAATAAACCTTCAGTTTTAGGAAGATCGATAGTCGTATAAAATGATTTTAACGTTATTAGTGAGATTCTTATATTACTAAAATAAGTCACAACATAACGAAGCTGCAGTGTAAAATATATATATTGACCTTTAATTTTTTTTTCGTATGTACCATATTACCATCTATACAATAAATATCATTGTTAATTAAAATCGTATTTTTAACTCCTACCGTCTGTTCTACTTAACCTAAACTTGCAGAGTTCAAACATTAAAAAAAATCGTTTTTTCATACCGTAATTGTTTATTTTAATTAGATCTCTTACTTTTTTACGATGGCTTTCCAGAGGTCCCTTTTAGGTTATCACTTCATCAGTGAATCCTTCCGTTAGTATTATTTTTACGTAGAACGCCTTTCATAAAGTACCTACCAGCTATTATCAAAGAGATGAACTCGTATAATTTGCATAGAAGGTAAAATATTGTTTTCGTAGAATAACGCTCGCACACTTTCGAAAGTCAATCATAATATTATTTTATCGTAAATCAAATATTATAGGTTGATAAATAGCAGAATATGGTAATAAAGGCAATAGACCTAGACTTATGTATTATAATATAATACGAATATAAAGCTTCCACAAAAAAACGTTTTTAACGATAAAATAATAAAATAATCATTGAGATCATTGTAAATACGTAACTTCGTGTTCTATACGGACCATCCATACATTATGAAGAAGTACATGTCGAAAAAAAAACATATTTACTGGTAAAAAAATCCAATATCAATATGATTCGTACGAACAAATTATATCATGACCTTGTTTTATCAACAGATTGGTTTTATTTTTCATTAGTCTTGGTAAGCATTCGGTCATATTCCTGGGCAGATTAAATTGAATATCACAAAAAAAAAACTGTAGGTTATGTTGACAGACTTTTTAGTTTTTATAGAATCTATAACATATCCTGTGTGGCATGGTGAGGCGCGGTCGAACGCTTGATCTGCTGAAACGCACTGAGCGTACGTACCGGCCGCAGTTGTTGCTTACGTGCACCCGCGACTTTTAGTAACATATACTTGTCCCACATACACTAATATCCCTACCAACTTAAAAACCTACCGATGAATCGTACAAAAAAATCCCTACCGTACCACCCCACACCCAATGGCTTATGTTGCCGAGAGTTCTCCTAAAAAAATATTATATAATATAATATAATAATATATCCTGTCCTTTGATAATCAACTAATTTTAATATAATTTTGAAATCTATGATGTGATAAAGTAATAAGCTTTACCATATGAAAACTGTTGATAATTCGGTAAAATGTACAAGTGACTTGACCTAGAAGTATGTGGCTATTATATTATATTTTACAGTAATTGAAATTTTGAATCTGCAGTCTCCTAACGAAGCCGTTCACAAATAATCTAGTTATTTTTTCATAATTAATCTACATCATTAAACGGTAGCAAAATTCAATGTTTGTGTGAATATTTATATGTGTGCAGTAAACGATCTACAGCTAAGCCAATCACACTCGTTGTTTTGAATTTTGTTATACAGGTACCTAATCCTATATAGATATACCATAAGATATGTGCACCTCGAAGTCAATTTTTTTTAAGTTTTGCATTTTAAATGCTCGATTGGAGTTTTGATGGAGTTCGTGTCTTTTAAAAGTTAAGTATATAATACATACTAACACATACCTAGTGAATATTATGCCACTTACTGCAAGTCAACTTTTTTACCTCTGATCCCGCCCAAAAAATATTTATATATACATTCCAAAAAAATAAGAACTTTGGCATTCACTGATGATTAAAATAAATCACCTTGTGTAATGAATGTAGGTACTCGATTTTGTATAATGATGTTTTACTAATTGTGAAGACATCATTGTAGCTGTTGCTTATTATTTTGCCATTTAATATATTTACATACTGCGGATATTACTTGTCAACGTAACCTATTGCTGAGAATAGGAAGTGTTGAATTTAAAAAACTACATTGCAGCAAAAAACATACAATGATTTTCAAAGAACCATCTAAAAATCTAATATATATTATATACAGGGTAATATTTTTATAACATCGGTTATATTGAAAAGTGTACCTATTTATTAACCTATTGTTATCAGAAATTACGAATTACGAATGTATAATATATATTATTTTAATTATTGACAATTTGTTTTATAGCATAATGTATTTGCTGTGCATAGTAGGTATACGTTTTAAAATCAGCCAATAATTCGGTTTAAGTGTACGAGACTTGAATTAGGAATATATGAATATAGTATTGCGTTTGGTTAATAGAAACGTCAACTGTTCCTAACAAAACCAATCGTAATCGAACAATTTTTATTCATTTTACATTGTAAAATAATAAATTGTGTGCCTTTTATTTTTATTACATTTATGTACATTTAATTATTATAAACGAATACCATAATACACGTAGTATGTCAGTTTGCGTATCATATAGGTAAGTCTTAAATTATAAGTCAGCCCGCGGTCGGCAAAACAATAAATTCGCCTTTATCTCCATTTAATATTATAATGATTTATTTTTCTAACTACGCAGATATAGTTGTTAAAATATTTATCAAAAGTTATGACAGTTGACTGTGACAGACGATTAATAATCAAACATTCGAGTAATTTTTGGAGAATAATTTTAAATACAATGACAATTATTATAATATTATGTGAAGTTTCACAATATTTTGTTTTATCGATAATTTTACAAGCGTCTATCGCGGCGTTGTAATGTCAACAATAATTTAATTTAAAAAGTTATAATAAGTATTTCATAAAGTTGATTGAAATGTTTTTCACGATATAAAATTCTATTGCCGAATTCATCGATGTCACTAATCTTTATATGTTTTATTTCCTGTTCAGGTGATTTGAAGTGACGATTTTCTGTCTTTTCCAACATACGTTGAACACATGAATTTAGATGCAATTCATTCCGACGAATCAGTTTAATCTAGAGAAGCGATAAGAATCCTAAAAACAGAATTTAATTTTTTGTTGTGAGATCGAATTTTTCACAATTTTATTTTATCTCCATAAATCCTGAAAAAATGCTTACCAATAAGAAAATAGATATTTGAACTTTTGATTAGAGAATTTGAGATCAAAAAATTAAAATTATGAGAAATCGATTTCATGTAGACTTGATGATAAAATCAAATATGTTATTAGGATTTTTATCACTTCACTATATCAATGTGGTACGATGAAATGAAAACACATCTAAATTCCTATGTTCCACGTATAATAGACAATAACAGAAAACCATCGCTTCAAATCCACCTAATTTATGTAAGGGTTTCATGGGAGTAAATAATGTTATTTTGTTTGCGTTGTATATATAAATTTATACAACGATTATGCTGTCCAATCGAAACAAAAATAGTAACTTTGGAATAATTTACAATAACCCAGGCACTCAGATTTATTTATCATTTCTATATTTGGCTTTGATTTGGCCAACGAGATAAATCAACTCCCAAACGCCCGTCATCCGAGATAACTCTAACTACCTATAAATCTATATAACATAGGTATTATATATTTATAACAAAGCAACTATATATAATGTTATGCATATTTACATCGGTAATAATACTGCTGGGTCATTCAAAATGATTCACCCGTCGTGATGGTTTTCCGCCTAATCACCGGTTCTTAAGCATAAGTACCTATACATAAAATATAGAATTGGATGAAGAAACGGATTTACTTATAGTCAGAATTAGTCGATGTGTGATGCGTAGAGAAAGATAAAATGTAACCATCATAATAAAGGTAACAGTGGGTATTGAAATAATACGGTTATCATAGTTGTAAATAATATTAACATCACAACAATAATTATTATCATGCTAGTAATTTTCATTCAACTCATAATAATCATATAGCCAGCAACGGGTGGAACGGTTTTCCGTCAAATTGGCCCTCGTCCGTATTATCCAAAAAATTCATTTTTAGTTATATCTCAATTTCTATCGAAATATAATGAATATATTTTATATATGTTTTGTGAACCCCTGAATTTAAATCAGTCAAATCGTAGATACAACAATACACATGACTCACCACCTCACCACTTTACAAGTCTTACAACATTGTAGTTATCAATTATAATATAATACGATTTTCCGGTGTGTATTTTATCATAATCTTTTTATTAACTTATTTTTATTTCTAGGTGTTTTCAGTTTATCAATACTTGATATTCTATTCAATATGCTTTTACGTTATTCGCCAGAAAATAACTGTTCACATTTTAAATATAACAGTATCGTATATTTTATATGGTAGATATATCATTATTTAATTTTTACGTATGTATGGTTTGTTAAGTTTAAAGTATAAATTCAAGTTTCTGAACTTATCAATAAATGGAGGAATTGGTTTAATGCACAATTCGTGAACTCTTGAACCCCAAGAGCACATCTCAAGTGGTAACGCAAACTCGTTGAGGATAACGCAATCAAAAATCAACTTTGATAATTACACATAATATTATAATACATGGCAATAATTAATCACTACCTATAATAATTAATAATATTTTACCAAGTTTCATACGCAAGTGAAGTAGAGCACGAACTATAAATGTTTATATGCTATCCTCATTAAATTATACCTATTGAATAAATGAATGTCACGCAAATACGAATTTATCAGCAGTAATGACAAAATAAAATATCTTCACAGAGTATCATCATCATAAACAGAGTGATTCTCCAAGCATGCTCAACCAAATTTTCCCTTTTAATAATAAATTTTATAAATTTTGTTTGGAATTTTCAACTGGGACTTTTATAAAGACCAAATTGAAATATTTTGTGGGGCTACTTAAGAATAGTATCTTACGATGAGTTAAGTTCCTGTTTTTTTTTTTCAAATAAAATCCCTTTAATAAGATATTTCGATAATTCCAAAACTCAGATAATGAATAACTTTATTATTGAATAAATAAAAGAAATAAACCAGGGCGAGCATACTTGCAGAAATTCAATATTCGGAGTATTAAGGTAAGAGGGGTGGTTTTGAGTATTGAAACAGTGAAACACCCATCTACCCATCTACCATATTTAATTGCTAGGTATATATTATAATTCAGATTTCTATAAAATATATGCCAATTGTGCCATATATAAAATAATTATGTTTCCATGTTCAATATTATTAATATGAAGATTGATGGCTAAACACCGGAGAACGTGTTATGTCCCCCATCATTATTATATTGACGTTGGTATGAAATGAAAATACCCTTTAAAAAAAAAACCATGGTTACACACCTGTTAAGACGATGGTCGTGCGTTTAACAAACGAGTTTTACAACCGTAAACAGTCTACAGGTATTATGAAATGACAATAATTATTAACAACTTAATTATCCTTAAAATAATATTTAATTATTATTATTATTATAATATTTAATTTTCAATAGATTATTTGTTGTGTAGTTGAAAAAACTCTCGGCGTGCTATATTTCGAGAATAATTAATTTCAAACAAATAATTATTTCCCGAGTATAATCATGATAATAATAAATAATTGTATAATATATTATTCATTTCTATCGAGCATAATATAAAACGCTTCTCATTTTCGACCCTATTAATACTATAATATCCTGCAGTCCCTAATTGTTATTAATTGTTTTACTCCGTTTCCAGGCGAAAAAATTCGGTCATCCTGCAGTATAGGCGTAATTATTATACTACATAAGCCGCATCGTTTCAGAGCGGTAATATCATGTGTGTACACATATTTCTAAAATATTTTTTTTTTATGTAGGTAACTATGCAGAAAATTAAATGTATAATTAATTATAATATTGATGTGATATAATTTTTTCGTTAAACAATCTAATTACTGTTTTGGTAAAAATAGCAAATAAATATTGAATGTTGATAATAAAAACGGAATAAGAAATAAAATTAAATAAAATTTTATATTTTTGAAAAAATAACATACAATTAATTGTTCTTAAAATCAATGAACAAAATAGGTGAACAAATATTATACTTAGTTACACCTCTAGCAAATTAGTTCTTTTAACAATTTGTTTAGGTTTCTATGCTATGAATTTTTATTATTTTTGTTTCAAAAATTTAAAAAACTAGTCGCCATGTAAAGGTAATTTTTATTCAAAAAGCAGCCGGTTGGTGACTCTCTTAAGTCGAAATCTCTATGATCTATTTGAAATAAAATATAACTGTGTTGTGTGTTGATTACCAACTGCATTGGTTTTAAAATTATTAACTCTGACCCTCAGAAATTACAGTAAAATATGTTCAGGGTTTATAGTGCACAAAACCTTTTTATATTTTTCTTGAATAAAAGAACAATGCAATTATACGATGAACGCAGCAATGTTTGATGTGCTTAATATAGTGATAGGTATGCACAGTAATACAAATAAAAAAGAACTAAAATTATTTCTAAAATAATATTTACAAGGGAATTCTTTAATTTTAATTTTTATATTTTAGTCTGTGTTTAAGAGTTGATTAGAAAAAAAAAAATCATAAAATATCTATATCAAATGTAATTTAGTTTTTGTTGGATTAAAATATTAATTAAACTGGGTTACTATTGTACATTTCAATTCTCAATATTAATTTTGCAATGGAATTTAATATCAAAAAGTTACTACTGCTATTTCTAGTAATTATAATTAAAATTTTAAAAATCGTTCATTAAAAATAAGTCATAACTCATAAGTATTATATAGTTATAATGTATTTTAAATGAACACAAGAATTTGATCATCTTATTTTATGTAGCCACTATTACCTAAAACATACAATTCTCACGTTCCCTGTCAAAAAAGTTAAATATTTATTAGAGTTCCTCTTGTTCAAATCAATCATTATCGATTACAAGTTAAAAAGCGAAAAGAATATTATTATATTATTTCGTATAAACATTTAAATCTAATTTTTCTTTAATTTCTTTCTCCCCGCGATTACACGCCTAACTAAGTCTTGGATAAAAGTGCTGTGGATACGTTTTGTGAGTTTTACGTTGGACATTTTAAGACAAACTTTAATTTATTTAAACTATTTTACAGGCGGTTTTATGAAATTACCGTCAACTGTTGTTGCGCAATGTTAAAACATTTAATTAAAACCTTAAGTCGCAAATCGGAGACGTTATTACTGCGTCTAGCGGGAATTTAAAGCTATATTGTGATACTTATCATAAAATCGTAATAGCGACTATAACACTATGTATGAAATAAATATATATATATTTTGTAATTTCATTAGTCTATTTTGTTTTAAAACATAAGGCTTAAAAATTCGTTGTTAACATTCGCACTATATCGAATAACTTGATAAATCGTTGCAGTGATGTCAACATAATATCTTTAGTTTTATCACAACTATTATAATGTGACTTATTGTGTTTCCCTCTAAGACCAATGTATACTAATAGAATAAGTATAATCTCTGTTCTCTTTACCTATATTATACAGGTGTTATTTTACACTGTCAATTCAGGGAGCACGAGTTGTCCTCTTAAATCCACCCCATAAAACTAACAATTGGTTGTGTCTTATTTTTGTATAATATGTGTATGTGTATGTGTGCGTGAACAGAATGTACTTAGAAGTTAGAACTGAAATGTTTTATGAACATTTTTTTGTTAAGACAATTACATTTTTTATTTATATTTTATAATAAGTTATATTTTTAAAAATAAAAATCTTGAGGGGGCCAGCAACTGTTGTCTCGTCAGCCTCCCTCCACACTGAGGTAAAAATTAACATTTTAGGAATTTTTCTTTTGCAGGTTAGCACGTAATTTGCGTGAATTCGCACACCTAGTTTGGAAATTCCCACGAATTTCCTTTTTAACAAATAAAATTAATTAATTAATTAATTGATCCAAAAATTATTTTGAATAAAAAATCTAAGTTAACGTAAAAAATATAAAATCTAATCTATTCATACTATATTATTTTTCATTTTCAAGTAGGTACCTATATGTAATATTTATACGTAAAAATTAGAAGTGAATTTTAATTTGAATAACATACAATTATTACAGGAAACTACGGGATTTTCAATGTTTCCGTGTATTGCATTTATGCAAGTAAAATTGCTCTTTTTTTTTGTATGCGAGATATCTGTACCCGTATAGGAGGTACTTTTACTTTGGAAAATCACTACGTATAATACAAATATGGTGCATTTGGTCAGAATGATCGTCACTGCAGACATAGACCAAACGGCTTAAACATCAACGCATACAATACCTATGTCACACGTGATGTCCGCTATTGCCGTCCTGCTTCACCTATGTCCAGCAGATAAACTCGGTCCGAAAAGGGATTTTCATTTAATTTTATTTCACGTAGTTGTCCCATCAGGGTCAGATGGGTGGAAAAGTCGTTTATTCCGAAATAATTATAGTGTAATAGGCACCCACACCACTTATAGGGCCGTTGTATAATGGCGTCCATTAATACACAATCTCTTTTATCGAGAACGAGCTGCGAATCTTCCGCCAGCCGACGTTTATATCTCTCTGCCCCCTCTATTACGGCGCGGACACAGTATGGGTGACGGCGTTCCTTCTTGTTGTTATTATTATTGTTGTTTTTTTATCTCTCAGTTTCGTTTTTTATCGTTCACGCCTCGCTTGTTTATACGTATATATGTACCTATATACCCACACCTACTTTTATAAGCTCTGTTATTAGACCCAAAGGACAGCGATACTGTAGCAGCACGTTTGTTTTTTTTTTGTTTTTTAGCATTCGCCGACGCAATTCTTTCCTCAACCCTAAACCTTATAACTACATCGTATATACCTATATAATAATATTGTATACAGGTGTCGAGTAAGGAGTAAAAAAATGCGTGGCTCGCTTAATTCATTCGCTCAGGTATATAATTCACGATTTTTGACGTAGAAAATATACAATAATATTTTACAATTTTCATAATTTTATTTAAATGACGATACACAAAAATAAATTAAGCTCTGTAAATAAAATAATACGATATACAAGATAGATATTGAGTGATTATTTTAACATTCGACTCTCATGAACATTTTTTGAAAAATAATTATATTTTTTTTGTTTTTAATAGGTATTATACTAAGCAGAATATTTATGAGTTTAGCTGAGAATTTCATTGAGTATTATAATAAATTAAACTTAAAGGCCGTAATTAATTGCTAATTTGTTATAATTATCCAAAGTTTAATTGAACAGAGTGTAAGTACTATGATCCAATATTTTTAGGGGTCTCTTTGATCTGCTATCATCATCTGAAGTGAAAATACGTACAACTAATTATTAAAAACTCGTTAGAAATTCGATTTTTATGAGTATTAAAATAGAAAAAAATATTTTAATATTCTATAATTTAAATTTCTGGTAATATTTGGTAATTCTTTTCAATATAATAATCAGTGCATACACTCTCAAAATAATCTGCCTGCATTTATTTATATAATATATATATAGGCATGTACGAGAGGTACCTAAATACGCATTGTTATATGTTTTGTGATGCAGTACAGTTTTCCTCTTTATTACAGCACTTGAATAGGCTACAACGTCACATTATGTCAGTATACATTATAATATGCATTATGCATTATATGCGACGTTATTGACGATCATGATTAGTGACACATTAATACATTATTATAGATGAGTACGTTTATCACATTCCATAGGGTACCGTTTGAATCGGGTTTGCTCGAGTGGACCTTTCCTAATTTATTTTTATTACAAAAATCATTAAATTTCTTTATCGTGTTATGATACGGATTGTTCAACATTCCTGATGGAACTTAAATAATTATACACTATGTCATAATATTCTTGATATTATTATATCATAATAATATAAAGAGAAGGTTTAATTTTCAGTTTTAATTAATTATTTTGAATTTGAATAATTTAAACAATTATAATTAATATTTGTAGCGCTTGTATACATAAAATATTCTTTCGCATCGTTCAATTAAGAAATAGCGGTACAATTATATATCATATTATAATATCGAAAGTTCGTTATAATTTTAAAGTTCTGCGTACGTGGTGTAGGTATGCCAACAGTGTTAAAATCTCTGATAAGAACCTCGTATTTTTTAATTAATTCGTGGTAGTCTATACAACCCGAGTTTAATGATTAAGTAGCCAAAGAATTATAAGTATTAAAACTGTAAAGTTTAGACATTGAAGAGAGGTATTAAAGTGGTACTTGAAAAATGTTGATCCAATACTCTGCTCATCTAAACTTTAAGGAAACAAAGAATACAAAATAGTATTTTCTTTAAATAATTATTTAATAATATAAACTATGGTAGATAGCATTATAAAAAATATTATTTCAGAATTCATGCATCACGCTTTATTCGTTTCCTTATAACTAAATGAATAATGTGAATAGAAACAAAATCTAAGAAATTGTTCATAGAATTGAATGTTTTTCAAAATTAAAAAAAAATATTATTTTTTTATGATTTGTGCTTCTTTAAATTCTTGTAAGTTAAAACTAATGAACTCCTTATCAAAATTTGATTTTTATATTCTGCTATAGAATATTCAATTATCAATTAATATGTATGTTCTTTTTAAAATTATTAAAAACGATAGTTATCAAAAAAAATAATAAACATTTATTTTTTCCCCAAAAATGTTGTTCTTAACTACCTAAAACTTTATATCTACATTTTAAAAAACATTAATAGTTTCTGAAATAATGAGTGCGTCTTGCGTATAATGGATCACCGCTCGTATATTATGTTGTGCGTAGAGCCGTTGTACCTATATAAAATGTACCATGTTGTGTTTTAAAAAAAAAAATATATATTTAGTTGTTTTTCGGCGAGACGATAGCAGCGTTATTTTTTTCGCAATAAAATGTTTAAAAACCACGGAAAAAATGTTAATAACAATAATTTTATAGCTCGCAAGTCGCAGTCGTTGTAGTAGTTGTCGTCCACCGCCACGTGTTTTTTCCGCGCTGTACCTATTCTTGTACCTATGCGCGTGTCGCACTGAAAGATTTACGATACTATAAACCGTCGGTCGACCAGACAAGTCTTCCTCCACACCGCAACAACTGCAGCAGTTATGATATTATTATTATTATTTTGATGAAATTCGTGTTCCGAAAAAGATTAACTGACCGCAGTCCGTCGTTCGTATATTCGCCACGTCAAGTGATAATAATAAAAGACATATAGGTAACTATAACATATATATATATATATGACGTATAGCGTGTTACACGCATAATATATTACTGTGACGGTTTTGTTAGTCTTAATGTTATTATTTTTTTTATTTTTTTATTGGACAGTATTATAGTTATTGTTTTGGCAACCGCCGAGAGACGTTGACGGGTTAATGCGTCAATTAGAAATGTTGAGCGAGGCTCGGGATTCCGTCCGATCGACGGTCCGCTAATGAACGGGATTACTCCGTCGGGACGTCGTCGGGGTAGATAAATCAACGCTATTATTTCGCCGACAATCGTCACGATGACGACGATAAAATAATAATAATAATAATAATAATAATACGTAATGTCCTCGGACTATACACGAACATTAACGACAGTATAATAATATGTGGTAGCCGACTTTCGTACGACATTGACCGTCGAATTAATACAGAATAATAATATAAAATATTACGTATAACAACACGCCGAGATGCGTGCACGTGCGCACGAATGACCAAGCGTAGGTACCAACTATTATACTAACATCGAAGGAAAGTACTAGCACGATTACGATCGTCACTTGTCAGCAGAACTTTTGGTCATAATTTTCTGTTGCCTAACCTAACATAATATTATCAGGTAAACGTTAAACTTGTATATCAAGCCACATAGGTACTGCAGGTAATGTAGCTTTGCCTACTCGTCATAATAAGGTTGGTTTTTCGTGTAATGTGGAACATCTGCAGTAAAATATATAACGTTATATTTTAAGATAACTTAAAATTAACTGAATTTAGACGAAATAAATAATATTTAACACATGATAAAATAATACGAAATTAAATTAAAATCCGCGTGTTTTGTCAGCAATATATTAGATGATAATGTGATGTTAGTAGGTGGATTGAAAATGTCGTCGATTTATGACTAGGTTTTTGATCCAATGGATAACTTTTAACATTTTGGTAGTATTAGATCTATTCTGTTATCTTATTGTAATGCTCAGATAGGCCAGTCTGTAATGTGGTCGACGGACTTGGGACTTGCTCCGCAGTTGCATGTGGGTCATTCGATTAGACCCCATAATATGTGCAGTCCGGTCGCAACGGTCATGTTCCGTTCTAAACCTATCCAACCAAACCTATCAGAACGGTAATCAAAATAATATATTGTTATCACGGAATGAACTATACAGAGTATATAGACGTATATAAATATAATAACTACATCGGTGGAAACTATATACATCAAGTACTTATTTCAATTGGTAGCGTACGCTTTATTATCGCCATCATTCGTTGTTAATTTATTTATTAATATTACATGCTTAAGATTATCTTGATATTATTATACTATATGTGTTAATCATTAACGTTGCAGGTGCGGGTACGTACGATGTGATTCGCGGTTAAGTTAACGAGGCTGTGGTATAGTATAACCTTGGAAACGATTATTTTATATTGTAATAATATTACTATCAACAATTTATTATTTTGTTTAACACAGGGTTCGATTGTAATTATCTTTGATAGTAGTATATTTTAGTATGTTCTGTGACCCCCGCAAATCCGACGAATCCGGATACCCCGACCTGCCCCACCTATCCCTTCCATACATTTACGTTCCTATCACATACATGCCCGAACTTGGGTTAAGGCCTTACATAAAAATGTAATTGAAGGAACTATCTTTACAATACTGTAGTATGAGAGAAACAGTTTTTCTACCAAAAGTACCTATAATTTCATCTGAATACCGCTAAAGCGCAAGGACAGTCTTTGAAAGTGGCGGGAGTGGATTGTGGATTTAAAGAACGACTGTTTCTCCCATGGCAAATTATACGTATTTTGATAGTCTGCAGGTAATACTGCTTCTCGAAGGAAGAATCATAAATATTGTATACAAGGAGGTATTATGCAAATTTCAAAAACGACTTTGCATAAAAAAAATAATTTTGCACACAATAATGTTACTCATACTATTCTAAAATAATATTGTGAATATGGAAAAAAACATGTGGATACATATTAAAATATTATATTATTTACACTTAAAAAGACATTGCTTCCACAGCGTTATACACCTATAAGAAGTTTTTCCGGGCAACGCCGGATAATTCAGCTATAGTATTTACATATATGTAATATGTATACATACCTATATGACAGTCCAAGAAGTAGCTAGGTTACTGGATTGCGTTAAAAGATGGTTATCAATATGTTTACGACGAAGCTAAACTAATTTTCGACAAAAAAACCAGCTGTTTAAACATGTCACTAACAGTTCAATAGAACAAGATGTTCGTGAACAAAACAATTCGCACAATAACAATACCATTAATTATTATTGTTGTAATCATTATAATTTTTCTACCAACAATGACAAACCAATCATATTGTCCTTAAGCGTGTTGGGTTACTTAAAAAAAAATACATTTTAAATTACCAAATTTTAAGAATCAAAACTTTGTATTCACCTGTTTTTGAGAGAATTTATACAAATTGATGTTAGTGATACAGAGTAATATAATTACGACTAATTTTATGCAAATTTGTCTCATGTTATGTAACTTTAATTAACGACGTTCTCCTCCTTTTGAACCAATAATATTATAATCTTCTACGATCAATATAGATAATTTTTGTCTAAGCAAATTGTTTTTGTGTGGGAGGTCATTTAATGACCATATGACGTACTGCAAGTATCGCAATACTATTTTTAATTTTATATTTTCAACAACTATAATATAAACTTGAACAATATTAAATAAATATAACACTATCCAAGATGAAAGTTAAAAGTCAGAACTTTAAGTTCGATAATTTCACTTAAATTAAATCAACTAATCAAGTTTCACGATAAAAATAACATTTTAAATGACTCGTAAATTAAAGTAGCATTTATCAGTGGAGTTCACCCATCCGCGTATGGTTAGTGCTGTATAATTACTTTGCACGCACTTTGTAAAGTCAAAGCCATTGTTTAACGTTAGTATGACCGAAATTGTTTGGCCTCAGTTAACATAATTTATGTCCTTATTTTTTGGTTTTAATTGTATAAATGTGTATTCGCAATAAAACTAAAATTAAGGACCATGAAAAGTAACGTCGCACTCTTTTAAATGTTTGTTTCAGAATTTAGATGATTATTGTTTGAATTTAAATATTATATTTATCAATTATTTCAAACAATATTTAAATATTTTATTCTATTATAATCGAATATAAAACAGCATAATAATTTTACATATTTTTTTTATAAAAAACTCGACTTTTGTCTTATGAATTTTTAATTAGATTATTTAATTGAAGATGATGATGCGAATAATCAAATTTTTAACAAACTTTTTCTGAACCATCAAATATTAAGAATAATAGTCTTTAATCATTATTTTGCGAAAATTATAAAATGAATGTAATATTTAAAAGTTATAGTGCTAGATCATTTTTTTGGAAATGTAAAACTGTAATAAACTGACTAGTTGCATTTTTTAATCATCATAGCACTAATATTTTCTTATAAATAATATGTGCATTACACCTATAAATATTTTCATCCATAGTAGGTACTTAAACATTAAAGCTTAACTCAGGAATTATAATAATTTAAATATATTTAATATAAAAATATTGATATTATTAATATTGATAAACGAATATTAAATTAATTTAATAAACGAAAGTTTCAATAAATCATATCCTTATAACAATAAAACAATTTAAAAAAATAAAATAAAATAAATAGTGGATCTTATTTGTAAATAGAAGTTTTAGCAGAACAGATTCTCTTTAATGGTACAAAAAGTTTTAAGTATTTGAATGATTTTATGTTAGATTAAGTCATATTTAAAAATCAAAATTTGAGTAAAACATATGCGTTATTAAATTAAAAATCGCGGCGAGCATGGTACGGTTAATCACCCTGACCTCATATACCTATGTTTAAACAGTGGCGTGGCGTGCATATAAGCAGTGAAAGAGATGCCTACAATTTCAGTTATAAACCGTTGTAGGTTCTATCAAATTCTAATAATTATAAAATAAAATAGTTATATCATTAATTATGATTTATTATTGAAATTTTGTAATTTGTTAGAAATCTAAAAAGGTTTATAGGTTTCGGGTGTTCCAGCCGTCGGTTGATGTCAAGCCGAGTATCACTAATACTCGGTATAATATCCCCCGAACCTCCGCACACACATCACAGTTAAGTTCAACATTGCTTTTCTATAAATATGATATATACGTAGTCAGCTGAGACAGCGTGTAAGCGATTCTAATTACTTTTTTTATTTTGTATAAGGGACTACTATAATATACAATATACTAATACTACTTGTCGTGATACATTTTAGGGTAAAGGAGGTTATTCAGATCCTGAAGTATATAATTTTTTTAAGGTAAAAACCATAAAATAAATTGCCATCTTACTAGGGCTAGTAAAAATAAAAAAATAAATTATAGATACAGTAGGTGGATAAAATTTTTTCGTGACTGCTTACACCACTGATGACTCCACGCCATGCCACTGGTTTTAATAATATATATTGTACCATGAATATATTATATTTAAACATACGTATATATTTTTGGCATCCAGTGTTCCATCAACCACATTATTTACATTTTAATAAATTAGTTGGCAGATATAAAATTATTTTATATTATATAATATAATGAGCCTATATATTGACCGTTTTTGTAGAAAAGAAACGAGGATTTCTCAAAGAGTTCTGAAATTTGATGTTAATGTCTTATGTATAAAACTTACAATAATTAAGAAATGCGTGTTTGACTGAAATGGGTCCTCCAAAGTCTGGGAATTTAGATAGATATAATTTGACCAAGAGGTCGGGGTGTCCATGTATTATGCAGATTGGTCTATCCAAAAGGTTGTTGACTTAAGCTTCGTATTTTATTGATATTATAATTTGTTTTTAGACTTTTGGATCTCTCTAAGCTCATTATTTTGTTAACTGAACCATACATTTTGCCATTAAATAATGTGATTGGATTTATTGAATAATTTTAGAATCATGTAATACGATAAAAATGGGCATAATTCTAAATATGGGTTAAATGCTGTAGTTTTTTTTGACTGTTTGGTCTGATTTTTCATATCTATTATGATTAGAATGTCCAGAAACCCATATTAAATACATTCGATTTTTGTGATCGTTTTGTGACTTTAACGTCTTTAATTACAAGGTAGGTAATATAACATGATAACATATCGAGGTATAAAAGTTTAAAATAAAATTTATTGAGGGAAAAAATATAATATTACTTAACATTAGGTATTATACTGCCTAATTTCTCCATAAAAAAAAGCATTTATTTATTAGGCGGATGAAGTGTATGTTTGTATCCCAGTTAACATTGGCACGAATAAACTATAATTTAATAATAATTGACTTTACCCAAAAATGAATACTGTTGAGTACAGTAAGTTTTCTACGATAGATATTGGATACACAAAAGTTAAGCTATCACTAGCGAATTAATGCATTATTGATTATTATTTGTCTATAATAAGACCGAATTTAGTTTCTGAAACCTTGAGATACGTATATATATATATATATATAACTCGCGTGATTAAAGAAAGTGTTTAATCGCAAGGAGATATTTTTAATTCAGTGTTTTGTATTAGGTATGTTTTTAATCATTCCCATATCGTTTTTTTTTTTTTTTTTTTAAATAACAGCTTGTATTATCTTAATATAAATATATATGTGAATATATATGTGCTACATGAGGTGAGTTCACAGCATTTTATGGGTAGTTATTTTTTTAATGATTTTATCATAAATTGGATTTCCTTTGAATTTGTTGACATTTTTAATAGGTATGTTTTTGTTTTTTTTTTAGCGGTTGTCATCTACGCTAAATTTACTCACGACCCTTTTATATATTAATATTATAGATATGTTCATAAAGTAACTACAGTAGATATATGTAATTCAATTATTAATTATTAAATTTTTACCAACAAGAAAAGTGTTGATTTTAATATTACTGCATGAAAGTATTGGTTAAATGATAAAATGTGTGTGAACAATTTATGAATGGACATATACCGAAATACAGTTTTTTTGGATACATCTAAAATTAATTTCTATTATATGAATTTAAAAAACTAAATTACTTATTTTGTATGTAGGTATGCAATGACAGTAACAATTTTAAATTAAACTCCTTAATAATTATTTATTTTATTTTCCAATCAAAATCTCTGGGCCATGTTCGAATTATAATATTATATTTGAAGGTGTTTGAGGAAGATCGTTAAATTGTTAAGCAAATGTACATTGTAGGCAGAACCAATGTGAGTACGAAATAAGGTTAAAATAGGCTTCAACATATTTTATTTTATTAAACTACCTATTCATCAAACGATACACATTTATGAAGACTAATAACGTTCAAGTTTTTTGAATAAATCACTTTATAATATTTTGATAGTATTCATAATATTGTAATATAATTGCTACTGCCAAAAACAATGTTTTCGGGACAAGCCATTATCGTGAAAAATGATCACGATCTATTTGCGATAATAACGGTAGGTATTCACTCATGATAATAATGTTATAATAGCGATAAAAAATTACATATATTCACTTATTACCAGTGGCAGTGCGACCGTTTCGAGTTATTGAGGCAAATTGTATGTGCACTAAATTATTTTTACCGTAACCGCCTTTATTATAGACTCGAGTGCGATACAAAGGGCTAACTCTAAACTCGGTAGAACATTTACATATATATACCTAAATATTAATTATAATATTTGTCATGGTATTTATATTGAGGACTCGTGATAATACCCTATCCGGAACTGGCCACCCACACATCCATATCCATTACAGACATGATTCAATTGCTTCAAATAGGTCTCCATCCCATGATGACACACACATACTCGCATATCGTTAGTGAGTTGTGCATCGATGACGTTATATTATAGTATCGAAGCTTGCTGAGTGACTGCTTTGATATTCAAGGCACGAGCACGACTTGAGACAGAGATTACATCGTAGTTTTTTTATATTAACATCCCTCCCTCAAGGGAAAATCCTTATTATTCAATAGAATAGCAAACACAACTTAACGATCCTCCAGAACTATCTATTGTGCCTACACCAATTCCTTGGCGCAAATAGGTGGGGGCTTGAGGGGACTTAGTCCCCCCAGTTCAAAAGTCAGTTATTAGTGCTGAGCATATATAATTTTTAGAAAATATTATAGGAGGGTCTTTAGTCTCCCTAAAATAATTGTTCTACTTGCGCCTATGCTGACCAATTCCTTAGCCGACTTTGTCTAGGGTCTTTCAAATTCGTTCTTATATAAGGTAAACGCGTATATCATTATTATTATGTTACTGCGTGCATAACATATAATATACGCATGCAGTCGCCGGTTCGAATCTCGGTCACGGGCGGCATCGCTCTTTGGGCATTTCGCGATGTCTGCCGGGCATGGCAGAAACCCACGGGTGCCCATTCAAAATTCTGCCAAAAAAACCCACAAGTTAAAACCTTACAGTACCTTCCCCTACAGTTCCCCAGGCTAATGACCTCAGTTGTCGAAACCCTAACCATAAAAAAAAAAAAAAAAAAAAAACATAAAATTTATAGGGATAGGCCTATAATATACTATATATTATTGATCAAATCATACGATGTAGGTTTGAAATAATGTTGATTCAGTTTCGGGGGTGGCTAATGTTGAATCACGCTTATACTTTTGTTGAATTATTGCGATCGGGATAAAAAAAAAGGTCGTATTCAATTGCACTATTTTTCCGATCATTGCGCTTAAAATCTTTTTATTAAAGAACATCAGTCATATTTTGTGTTTTTAATGTCTGAAGTTTGTTATAATTAAACATAAAGACAATTCAAAAAGATATTTTAATACTTAAAAATTAATAAAAAATTATAGAAAAATAAGTTAATCTAAAACTAAACTAGTTAGCTATTTTTCCAATTAACTAAAAGATTTACTATTTTAAGTGTCGATTATAACAACATAGCTTTTTCCACTTAATTAAAAAAAAAAAAAAAAAAAAAAACAATATCCCAAGTGTACGTGTAAACTGAACTATAACCGTTCTTAAAATGAAAAATTTATATTATTTTTATTTCGTTTGATCACGATATCTTTAATGATTTTAAACTAAAAAAAATAGTATGAACTAATAATTAATAATTTATTAAACACATGCTTAATATTATTTCCTAACCACAAACACTATATAACAACATTGTACATTTTTAACACAATCGGTTTGGGTAGATATTACTAAATATAATTTAAAATTGCACAACTATTAAGTTATGTGTATTCAAAGGGTAGTTAAAAAAGTTACTGAAATGTATTTTTAGTTATGTAATATTTTGTTGGTTAAAAACATACTATTTTTTTCAACTTAAAAAATGCATGTATATCTTACTTGACAACTATAAATAATAACTATACACAACTCAAGTTCATATTTTCATTAAAATACCCATATTTTAAGTATTAATTGAATTTTATTATATTATATTTTACTATATTGGGAAAATGGATGGTGAAAAATAGGAGATTTCGGAATCGCATAAAACCAACCATAAATACTCTGTGAGAAATTGAAGTTTGGGACGGTTACACTATTTACAGTTGACATGCCCTCGTAAAGACAAATGAGAAACGCTTTAAACTTTCTTAGACATTCAAATATTTAAGTTTGGTCACGTGAGACACAGAATAGTTATTAAGAAGCCTGATTTGTAGGTAACTGCAAGTTTTTCATTAAAAATTTAGTTAACGATCTACCAACGCTGAAAAGTGGGTTGGTATCGTGTTGCATGAACAACTTTTAAAACCCTCATTAAACTTATATTTATTATTATTAAAATCGTTTCAATTACTGTTCGCTGATATAATATTTAATAATGGCTTTATTCCTATGGTAATACTTATTAGTCTTATGACTAAGTCAGATAAAATACATTTTTTAACGCAATGATGAAGTGAAATATCTAATCATTTGCTTTCAAAAAATTACCATTAAAACATTTTTTGAACAGTCCGCAGTAGAACACGGTAGCGCATCATCTATATCCAGTTTGTTAGTATGTTGTATTAATCATTTCCACTGAATATTTAATGAACACGAGAACCATCGCAAGCAAATTTAAAATGCAATTTATTCCCATTTTGAAAGTGTGCTGAATTAATATTGGCCTATATTTGACCTAGTTATTTACCAGACATGCTGAATATACATATTTTATCCTATAGTTATATTTTTGATTTTTTTGAAATTTTTAAAAATACTCAAAGACCTCAAGTTTTGAAGTGTGATGTAACGTATAAACTTCTTTTTACAAACAGGAAACACCTTCTTATTCTATAAATTGCTTAACAGATGATTTTTTAAACATTTTGATTACATCCAAATTTATATTTAAACGAATATTCCTGAATTAATTATACTTAATGTACGAAGAACAGTGATGTTATATAAAATATAATAAGAAGTAAAGTTTTTTTGAGCTTCTGCAGTTAATGCGCATAGTCTCCTCATCATTAGTTGTATGTAGCATGTGTTTCACTTATTCTCTTGTCATCTATATTCCTTATTTTGTTTATTAACGTATACTATACTGTAATCTATACTTTAATAAAAAAAAATAAGAAGTTGATATAATACAAAAACAAAAAAATTGAGCTCCGTAAATCGGTGCTGTTTGCTTTAATTAAATTCTATGACATATTATAATTATGCAGAGATACAATACAATACAAATTGACGCTAAAATTAAATCAATTTTTTTGGTTGGGTCATATAAAATTAGATCTCGATAAACATTATTTTTCATTATACAACTGTTTAAATCGTTTACAATAATAATTATGTAAAAGTTGGTTTTCATATTATATTTTTTAAGTTTTAGAATGTCTGAAAAAGTTCAAAAATATAATCTTATATCTAATATATATTGTTGAAGATGAAATTTATTCCTAAAAATCTTAAATAATTGAATGACAACTAAATTTTAATTTACAATTCGTTGTAAATTTACACCACATTTTTTTTTTTTATAATATTCTTTTTGTAACCAACCAATTTATTACGATACCATATTTATATTAATATTATTAGAATTAATAAAAACGTATACCGTGGATGTATATTATATACCATATTATATATATTAGGTATATATATATATATATATATATATTTATTCTAAAATCTAAATATATATAATGAAATGTCTTTTGTTTTGATCATCGCCTAGCCGGGTTCACAAAAAAACATAATTTTAGTAAAAACTTTAACGCCTTAGATGCGCGTGCCATGAAAACAAATAATTATAAAAAATTCAGTGATAATATATTTTTTTTTTTGCACTAATAGCAACCATCTATAAACAAAAATCTCAAAATGTCTGCTTGGTCACCTGCCGGGGTTGAGCCATTCACTTTTTAACTTAGTCTATCTTCCGTCTATAGGTCAAACATATCCCTACTAAATTTCGTCGCAATCGATCCAGCCGTTTAGGAATGCATAAAGGACATTTTATGAGAAGTATTTTAGATATTAGGGGCTATTCTGTCTATTATACACATTGTTTTCTACAGGCAATACCATGCATTGTAGGGTTAAGCCGTCGTACACTAACCAAAGTACATCTTATTTTGATAAAGATAATGTACTCGAACAGAAATTTACGAATGATCATCAACAGAAAAACTTGGGATTGGGAATAGCTACAATAAGCCATATGGAGTTGTAGAAATCCGTTACACCGTGAAAGGTTTGATCAATATAACTTCATTAAATCGAGGTATTTTATTTGTGTATTTTATTTGTCGTTATATCGAGAGATTTTCAAGAGGACGACAATTTTATATTTCGATATACTGAGATTTTCGTTTAATCGCGAGTTGTCTGTGATTTGAACACACCATTGCCGCTACAATGTGCAAGTGTACAACCATATGACCAACTAAACTAACAATATTGTATAATATTATTATATCGATCAGGAAACCTAGCCACACTGTACTATGTAGATATCGGTAATTATAATAACATATGGGAATAATTATGCCAAAATATTTCAGCGGATGCTAAAATGTTCAATACATTTGTCAACATGGGCGAGGTGGACCTCTTCGCCACTTATAACATTCATAACAAATAATTCTTATCCTAAGACTGTTTAAAAAATGTTTAAATCTTACATAAATACATTAAATTATTATAATAGGTATTCATTTTTTTTTTTTTTTTTTGGTATATTTTTTCTATATTACATTAAGACATATGTAGGTATACAATAATATAATATGCAATAACAATAACATTTAGAATTAAAAACTAGTATTGGGACAAACTGTTTGAATTTCGAACTCTGTATAAACGATTCCGAACCAAATTTTTAAGTATTTTTTGCTGTTAAAAAATCGAACCGTGAAAAACGAAAATATTCTTAATCAAGCAATATCTAAAATTAAATTTCTCTACTTTTTACTAATAAAAATGTAAGTATATTAGTACTAACTATTAAGTATTGTTTTTTCATATTATTTTAGGTATGATGAAATGCTGAGTTTGAATTTTAGTTCGATATAAATTTTAATAATTCTGTTCAGTTCGGGTTGGCAGTACTTTGACAATATTTAGTTTGACACCGAAAAAAAAGGTTCAACCTGAGTCGAATTTTAACAAGTAAAAACCAATAAACAATAATATATCTACCAATACAGTCTGTTTAACATTTTGTTGTTTTGTACTGTACTAATCTAAAACTGACTGTTTTTAAATCACCCTACTTCCCATACTAATATCTCACTAGTAAATAACACAATTCATTTTACGTAAAATATTTATACTTTTAATGAACAATTATAGTAGATTTGATTTAATGCTTTTTCACAAAATGTATAAAGGTAGGTTTATCTCAAGTGTATGTCGTCTATGGATAGTTAAACTATAACTTCGACTGAACGACATGTGTCATATATAATATGTAACAGGTATCACCTAGGTATCTCCCGTGTGAGTCCACTAGTGAGTCGTCAAATGGAAACTTTTATTAAACGACTTGTCAACTATGTAACTCGACTACGGTTTCTCCTCTGGGTGCTTCCGTCGGTGTATAGTCAAGTAGCTTTTTTTATTGAATGACTTGTCACATATGTCGCACGGATACGGTTTCTCCTCTGGGTGCTTCCGTCGGTGTATAGTCAAGTAGCTTTTTTTATTGAATGACTTGTCACATATGTCGCACGGGTACGTTTTCTCCCCTGTGTGCTTCAGAGGGTGCATTGATAGTTTGCTTTCACTGTTGAACGAATTGTTAGACACGTTGCATGGATATTCTGTTTTGTCCACGCATATTTTTTGGCTACTGTCAAGATCGTCCATTTAAATGTTTTTTTTTCGATTTTTGGCAATGTCACCTTTATCACTTATTCACTAATTAAATATAAATAAACTTCATTATTCTTGATTTGTAGAACTAAGTAATTATATTTATGAGTTTTTTGTAAATTTACATGGTTACTAAGCTTTATTTGTCTTGTAACATTCTAATTTTTTCTATCATTGTCAGTTTTTTGAGCCGATATATTTATTTGAATACTATTAAGCTTCTACAAAAATTGAAATCCTATAAGAATTATAACAATTAAATCGCTCAAAATTAAATATTATGTTTGGTGAACAAGACAGATTCTGAACGGAGTAATGAATGTATTGATTTTACAATGATGTGTGTTTTTTTTTTTTTGTGTGTGTGTACAGCTTAACTAGTCGAAATAATACTCCAATTTCAAACTTTGGGGGTCGTTTCCGATGTAAAAGTGAATATCCTTGGTTTTTATTGGCATTATTGAGGTCAAAAGTTAACATTTTCCAACAGTTTTAAAAAAATCGAGAAAAACAACAGAAAAATGACAGAAAAACGGGAATTTTTACGCAAAACTAGTTTCGACCAAACCGATTTTTTTATATGGTTGTAATTCAAAAACTAACCACTTGTAAATACTTGAAATTTTCAGCAAATGTTTATGTTAGTGTTATCTATATACAGTTTAATTTTCAAAAATTTTTGAGTTATTTATAGACCACTGAAATTTTCGATTTGTATGAGAATTTTTTGAAGTGTCGGTAAAATAATTTTGGATGACCAAAAAAACTTGAAAATTTAATGCAAAGTTTCTTATGAGTTGTTCTTATTGTAGCTAAAAAAAAATTAAAAATCATTTTGCTAAACGCATAGCATAGCCTGAAAAAAGTATATTATATCCATGTGCTCTTCTAATTTAATCGGAAGTTTCGTTACGGACCAGTAACGTATGTTAACTCTTCAATGATTTATTTATATCTTAAAAGTGAACACGCATATGCGTGTATTCGCAGTGTACCTAAATAATAATTAAGCATACAAAACATTTAGTAAAGGGGTAGGTATAGATACCCATACACACAGCTGGCTGAATTCTAATTTTACAATAACAGCACAGATATTACTTCGTTTGTTCTCAAACTCATGACACAATATATTCCATCATAAAACCGACTCAATTACTTGGTGTTACTGAGTATATAAGTAAATAATAACATTTATGTAGGTACGCACGTATACAACTTTAATATATTATGAGGATCTAATATCATAACAATATTAATTTTGTACGTCAATCAACATATTGCGTATGCCACAGCCTGCATAGTATTATTTAGGTACCTACCTACATAATGTTATACAATTATTTATAGCTTATGTAAATGTACGCCCACGTAGCATATTATTATTATGATATTATATACAGGCGATTGACGATATAAGTGCCATCCTAATTGGACATAAATATTATATTATGCCTACACATGCAATACGCATGTATAGTTTCAATTTTTTTTATAGAAATTTCACATTTAGTGGTTTTCTATCAGTTACTTTTTGTTGTTATGTGTTTCGATATGGTTGACTTTAATATCTTAATATTATAATATTATTAATTCAGCAGTTCATATTGGTACAACTAATATCCCTTGGAATATTTAAAAAATTTACAAACCCTTTGCTATATGGGTAGTTATAATGAGGTAATAATGAATACCAGTACCTATATACCAGGGTTGGTCCACTCGCGGGTCGCGTCATAGTCATATGCAACTCACGTCTTATAAAAAAATAAAAACCAATATTTAATTATTAACGATAAAATTATAAAAATTAGAACATGTATTTATAAACATTTTGGCTATTGAGACCATTATGTTTATCCATGTGGCTCATGGACGTATTTATATTGGTCACCCCTGGTATATACAATAATATAACAATATAGATTTTATCAAATAATTAACCAGCGGAAACGTAGGCCAATTTATAGTTATTTTGGTGGGGTTTGGTTTTTACTACTTAGAATTCCTTGAGTGGTCACCAATCCGGGAACTATAGTGACAGCGGGCGGTGCGCATCACTTAATCACGTTATTGACTATTGAGTGAATGATTTCAGTAACCAAGCTTCAATGTAATAATAATACACTATATATATATATCTCACTCGTACACGATGTTAATACTCCAAACGTGTATAAAAATAAAAACTATTGATCAAACCGAATCATAATGCTGTTTATGGGTACAGAGATTTATTTTTCGTTCTCTATCTTGTTTTTAAAATTATTTACAACCTAACCCTTGAGTGATAATGGCTTTTACATAATAATTATCGCACATAATTTCCTAACCATCCTCAATAATAAATAATACCTACGCGAGTACGAATGCTCCAGCACAACATATATGATATTAATATGATAGAAAAGTTTTATAACACCCACAATATTTTTCGCCATTATAAGATTTTGCCATTTTGGTACACAGTATATTATATACCTAGTCTTAGTCTACAAATAATATTCTAACGTCAATGGATTATCAATATATAGATTAACAACAAACTTCCTCAAAATATATTCGTGTCTATAGATGCACGTAGCTTTAGAAAATAAAAATAAAAGTTTAACTATTTTTCTAAATATTCGGGATGAACAAACTAAAAATTAAGGGAAAAGCGGGAAATTTTATGCACAATCAGTTTTCGAAAATATCGATTTTGGTTTTTGATGTAACATATCCACCATGCAATTTTCAAAAAATGTCGACTTAAGTTGAACTATTCATAGGCATTTAAAGTTTGAATTTTGACAAAATACGTAAAAATCACAAAGATTCGCAAATTATTTTAACCTAGAAATGCATAAAAATTTATCTTTTTAAATCTAAGATTTGAAAATTTAATACAAAAGATTCCTTACAAGTTTTTCAATCTTTATCACAAAAAAAATTTTCACAGGAAATTCAAATTAAATATTTATGAGCGTTTGAAATTAAAAAGTTTTACAACATTGGATTTTCACTGGATTTCACATTTAGCAATTTTCTTATTTTAATGTAACTAAAACAAATGACCGCAGATACTTGAAATTTTCAAAATATTTTGAGCTGTTTACTGACATTTTAATTTTTCAACTTTTTTACTTTTTTTCTATAAATATCGATAAAAATGTATTTGTTGGGTATAAAAGCTTGAAAATGTAATACAAGGCTTCTAACACATTGTAACAATATCAGTTGAAAAATATTAAAAATACATAGGCAGGATTTTTTTTATAAGCGTTTATAGTAGGTTTGTCTCAAGTGTTCGACGTCTATGGATAGTCAAACTATCACTTCGACTGAATGTCATATATATCTAACAGTTATTGCTTAGGTATCTCCTGTGTGAGTCCGCTTGTGAGTCGTCAGATGGCAATTTTGATTAAACGACTTGTGAAATATATTACACGACTACGGTTTCTCCGCTGTGTGCTTTAGCTGGTGTATAGTCATGTGGCTTTTTTGATTGAACGCCTTGTCACATATATCGCACGGGTACGGTTTCTCCCCTGTGTGCTTCAGAGGGTGCATTGATAGTTTGCTTTCACTGTTGAACGAATTGTTACACACGTTGCATGGATATTCTGTTTTGTCCACGTGTATTTTCTGGCTACTTTTAAGATCGTCCATTTAAATGTTTTTTCTTTCGATTTTTGGCAATGTCACCTTTATCACTTATTCACTAATTAAATATGAATAAACTGCAGTATTCTTGATTTGTAGAACTAAGTAATTATAATTATGATTTTTTTGTAAATTTACATGGTTACTAAGCCTTATTTGTCTTGCAACATTGTAATTTTTTCACCATTGCCAGTTTTTTGAGCCAATATATTTATTTGAATACTATTAAGCTTTTAAAAAATTTAAATCCAATAATAAGAATTATACCAATTAAATCCCTCAAAATTAAATATTGTGTTTTGTGAGCAAGACAGTTCCAAATACCTGTCGGAAATTGTACAATTACATAGGTACAACAAAACGTTAGTTTTATATTATAATATTTTTTTTTAGAAACTATTTATATTATCTGATTCAATTTTGTTTGATACCACTGGTAGTTATAATATATTTTTAATATTTTTAAATGTGTCATCCGGTTTCTGCTAAAACGAAATCTGTAAGCGAATCACATATTTTTAGTTTACAACTGTTTTATTGTATTAATATAATTTTCTAACAGTGGTGTTCACGCCGATGACAGTCTCACCAATGCTAAGTACTCGTAAGTTCGCTTTGGCTTATCTGGTAACACTAATACTATTTTCTTCTTAATTCTTCTTCATTTAATGTATCTAATTGTAATCGTAATCATTATACTCTTAATATTGGTTAGATTATTTCTTATTTCAACGTTTTATGATAAAATTGTATTTAATTTTTTTCCATTTAACTATCAAAATTCATATATTTTTTAACGTTTCTGTTTAAGTCCAAAAGATGAAGTCACAAATCAACTTTAATAAACATAATATGTGACTGACCTTGGATTTTAAAATAATAATAATGGGTTGCTTTTAAATAAATATTTTTTTTGTATTTTTTTCAAATTTCATTTAAAAATGATATTGTTTTTTGATGCAAGATAAATAGTAAATACTTATACCCTTTTTTCTGAAGACAATTATTTACTTCGACTATATAACTATACATCGGATTCTATTCACGTATGAAATAGCTAAAACTCCATATTGTGTATCAATTGACCTAACCTTACTTTTACACCTTTGTTTCTTCATATTTTCTCATCCATTTAGGTTCATTTATTTTTTTCATGGTGTAACCATTATGTACGTTTTGTTGTTGTTTGTAATTTTATATTGCATTTCAATATCCAAATGAAAGTCTAATGCTGCTCCAACACTTCGGCATGTGTATGGTCTAAGTCCCCTTTTTTCCAGTATTTATTTGTTTACTTTCTTAAAATTTTATAACTTATGGCATACTAGTTGATCCACCTGCACTTCGTTGCCCGTTAAAAATATCAATTCTTTATGATTCAAAATGAGTGTTAAATTCGTCTTTGAATACTTGGCGTAGCTACTATTGTTCAAACTTCCCGTGACAAATTATTGTGGATTTACCATACCTTTATCTCCATTAAAGATATTTAACACAGTCGTTTAAAGTATAATATTTTATCACATTTTTAGTTTTTAGAGAAATAATTTTTAAAATTGGTACCTAATAACAAATTGCTTACTTCTTATTGACATGTATATGTCTTATAGCTAGGGTAATTCTATAAATGTGTGCGACTCCGAGAGTGTTAACTAATTAATGAGTGTACCTATGTAATTATATAATTTCAAACAGATATTTGGAACTTCCTTGTTCACCATAATATTCAATTTCTAGTGATTGATTTAATATTGTTGATAACTCATATTATATTTTAATTTGCTAAAATCTTAATAGTGTTCAAATAAATATTATACTAGCTCAAAAAAACTGCCAATGATAAAAAATTAGAATGTTCAAAACTAATAACGCTCAGTGACCATGCGAATTTACAAAAAACTGATACCTATTATTATTATACTATTTTTTTTATAGTACTAAGTGTACTATAATGTACAAATCAACAATACTGCAGATTATTTATATTTAATTAGTGAATTAGCGATAACGGTGACATTGCCAAAAATCGTTAAAAACATTTAAATGGACGATTTTAACTGTAGCCAGAAAACACACGTGGGAAAAACAAAATATCCATGTTACGTGTGCAATAAGTCGTTCAACAGTGAAAGCTATCTAACAATACACCGGCGGACGCACTCGGGGGAGAAAACGTACCCGTGCATATATGTGACAAGTCATTCAATAAAAAAAGCTACTTGACTATACACCGACTGATACACACAGGGGAGAAACCTTTCCAGTGTGACATATGTGACAGTTCGTTTAATCAAAAAAGGTACATGACTATACACCAACGGATGCACGCAGGGGAGAAACCGTACCCGTGCGATATTTATGACAAGGCGTTCAGCATAAGGAGCAATTTGATAGTATACTTGAGAACGCACACTTGAGAGAAACCGTACTCGTGCGACATATTTGACAAGTCGTTCAGCGTAAGGAGAAATTTGATAGTACACTCGAGGACGCACACAGGGGAGAAACTCGCGTGACATATGTGACAAGCCATTTGGACAAAGCAGGCAATTGAAGACGCACCAGCGGGTGCACACACAGGAGGTAAACGACTCACCCGTCTGACATATATGACTTGTTGTTCAGTCCAAATGGTAGATTGACTAATCACTAGATGATGTACAATTGAATAAAACCTTACCTTTACGATTTTGTAACAAGTCATTAAATCAAATCAGCTACCTATATCTAATGATACACTTTCTGAGCCTTAAGGACTAGATCTTAGATACAATATGATCTAATACTCTGTATTCAAAGATGATAATTTTGGTAATCGTTTTATGTTTAAATTTAAATTTTTTTATTTGTTATTGAATAATAATAATCTGTGATTGCTTATAAATATTGCTATTTTTAATTTTAAATATAAATATTTTACATTAATTAAATTAAATTATTATCTAGCTAGATAAACAATCAATAATCACCCAATTATTAACAAGGTGTATAGAAAAAATAATTCACATACATAAAATGATTGTTTAATTAAAATATATTTTTTTACGGATTTCGGTAATAGTATGGGCAACGTATTCACGTCTTTGAAGCTTAGATATAATGACAATATAATATAACCTGTTCTGTGTGATTAATCATTGCCTTGCTGGAACCGCTGAAGCTATGAGTTTGAAATTCGCACGGTGTTTCATTTTATGACGAAGGCAAACACTAAGAAAGTTTTATTTTAAATGTCAATACAGGTGTTAAAAGGGATAAAAATTTAAAAATTGATCGAGGATCTATTAGGGAATATTTTAAAATTTTTTTCATTCCATAATATTATTATAGTATAAATCTTTTTAAAAAAAGTAAATTTTCTATCGGGAGGATGAGGAAGGTATATTAATAGATGACAGCAGCGTGTCCTCCAAATATAATCGGTATAATATTATACTTAACAACACCGTTATGCATTATATGTAGTAACCTTTTTTTGTCTAAAAATTCAGGGCTCGCCTACCCAGCCCAAAAGAAAGAAATTCCTGGCCACTATTCTATAATAGCTATGCACTGACATACGCTACACCAACCAACTACTAGCATTTTTCGGGTTACGTGAGCGGTGATTTTTTTCCCCATTATTTCTTTATTTTTTTTCTCTCCTGTTTCTTGGCTTTGAAACAAAATACGTGTACTAATTGAATCGGAACCCGTCGTGTATTTACGTTTTCTGGAATCGTCCCAAGTAAATCACAGCAGTCGGACCGTTGATTGACGCCGACCGCAGGCTACCTCCTAACAGTGCACGTTCACTGCACCGCACCTCCACCGACTGTCATTCAATTTATATAACACGACTAGACTCACCTCAGCCCCGTAGTCGTGCTATTGCTGAGACGATCCATATATTATACCTTGGTCCGTGGCTGGTCCATATAACAGGTTAATGAGTCGAAAATTTGTGAGATAATAAAAATCACGCACTCTTCGCGCCGGCTCCAAAAATCTATAGGTACCTACTTTAATTTTAATTTTTAGATTAAACGTAGTAAACCTACTGCTTACCTTCTACTGTTTTTTTTTTCCCATTCAACTCGACAGAGCCATTTAAAAGTTGTACAATAATTAATTATTAACGTTTTGACTCGTTTGTTTTTTCTCTTTATTACCTATGCGTGGAGGTATTTTTTTATCTGACTCAGTCCCGAAGGTGTATATTATAAACTGCGTTTGGCGATACGGACGGAAGTGTAAATCTAATATTATATATATATATCAACGGCCGCTCCACCGACGGTTATGAATATTTAACGAATTTTGATTGATTTTATTATTTTGATTTTTTACTGCAGACACGATCCGCATATTATAGATCATATTAATTAATAGATGCACACATACGCTGGGGAACTAAGTACCTATATTATATTATACAAGAGGGTGAAGGGTAAAATTATTTGTTAAGTGCGATTGTATGATAATACGATTTTTTTTTGTATTGTTATATTATCATTACTATCGCAATATCATCATAGTAACTGTTTACCTATACTATTAAAATGGAAATTAAAAATTGATTTAAAATATTGTGTTACTCGGATCCCATGAATTTTGAAATCCAAGAATGATAAGTCTATGATATTGTTCCTATTATATATTTATCTAACTTTTGGTAATACAGTAGCTAAGTTGGTTACTAATGTCAGCCCTAAATCAAATCGTATATTATGTTATATTACGATATTTCCAGTCTATGAGTTAATATACTCAGTTAATACTCATAATACCAACGTACCGTCGAACAGATTTAAATATTGCATTTTTGGAATATTATCATTTTTATCGTATACCATGTAAAAATTAATTTAAAATATTGTGTTACATAGAGACCGTATATTTCGAAACCCTAAGATGCCAAAAATGATAACATTTATGAGCATATTAAAAAGTCAAAAGTTGATGTACTATTTTAATGGCATGACATTTAAACGGGAGTAATGGTGATGCAAAAAGAAGATAACGATATTGCTAGAGAAAATCATACATTATCCACTTAAAGAAATAGCCGAACGTGGAACATGTTTAAATGATTTAAAAAACATATATCTGCTGTAATATAATATAATAAGGATATAGATCATATACCTCGTTATCGAGTAAATCACTGGAGTTGCTGTGTTAAATTTCACACAAAGATAAATAATTTTACTTACGAAAAACAATTCTGTCCTCCTTAGTATGATATTTTACCTATTTTATATTATATTTATATTAGTAGTCTATTTTAATACAACTAGTACCGGTAAACAGATTTAACTAATTTTGGCCCAAAAACAAATCGCCTACAATATATTAATTTAGTATTTTAAAACCAGCTTATAGTCAATACTCATAAATTGATAAGTAAATACTAACATATACCACATACCGTAAACATATTGAATAGAAGCGTGGTGAAAGTAACTTAAAATCAATCCAAACTTTTTGAAAACTGTATTGTGGTTTTGACGAAGACTGTAGATTTCGCTCGAAAAGTAATTTTTTCAGAATATTTGAAAATTTTTGAAGATTTGTTACCTTTCACCGAAATACCAAGTCTTTCTAATTTTTTTTCAGAAATCACACTTACTATTAAAGATTGAAACATTTTTCAATGTGCGTTAGTCATATAAAAACACACATATTCGCATCATTAATCATTATAAACCATAATTCGTTGTCCCACACTGAATTACTGTTGTAGTTGGTTTTTTTAACTATGTAATTACACGTTTGAAAATATATATATATATATGTTCAAATAATAGTCTACCTTTTGTGGTTTCAATAATTTTAATACTACCAAGACGTAACTGTTATTTGAAATTTAGTTACCTACACCTGACATAGTGATAGCAGATATTTCAATCATTCAACTTCGAGAAATTCAAAAAAATTTTATGAAAAACGTATAACAATAAATTGTATGATATTCTGCTGCGATACATACGTAGAGTTAATGACGTTGTACATACAAAAAAAAAAAAAAACGTATATACCTATAGTTACACTTATTTGGCTACAATCCACGTGCGCTTACCCGTGTAACCTATGTCTGGGATTTATGTCATCATTGACCCTCCCCCATTCAAAAATCACGTCACTGTATCCGAGCGAATTACAAAGGTCGAGGATTATTATTACGCTTTCGGTGGTTACGGCTGCCGACCACCACATTAATTATTCTGTCCAATAAACACACGCGCACCATTACACTTATACAGTATGTACACGAAAACATGGTCACATAGAAAAAGTGATGTTGTGTGTACGCACAAAATATAAGAGTTAAAAAATGTTATAAATAGCAAATTATGATCCAAAAGTTTAAGCTCAAATTTAGAGCTTATAAATTTGCATAGGGTACTGATGAATTTAATAATTTAAATCACTGAGTTACCTGTATAGAGTACCCTATTTTATTGGACACACAGTTTATTGTTATGTAGGTTACTACTACATCGATGAGTTAAAAAAGCGTATATTTTACGCACTGATAATATAGTCACAAAGTATGTAGTTCTTGGTAGTAAAATGCTAAAATGCCTCTAACGCATGACATATTATTCTGCAAAGGTCAATCTATGACCAAATATTATATATTATGTCCACGGTATAATGTAATATGATTATATTGGCATGTGCCTTTGGTTCAAAATAATAGCCTTTACTTCTCAAATAAATTTTAAACGAAACATTTCAACTAACATAAAAGTGCAGTTCAAATGTTGTCTTATTCGAAGCTGCAACATGACTAAAAACGAAAAGATACTTTTTATAATAATATACTGACAGAAGAAATATCATTCGTACGATGTACGGAATTATCACCATCGATCATCGAGCGAAATTAAGTCATGATTAATAAAAAATACTAATAATTGTATAAAGTATAGTATTTATTTTGAAATTTCAAACGACGGTATAATATAGGCAAACCTTTGTTTACACCACGATTTCAAACTTAATTGAATTTATGTAATTTTATTTTTATCTGACATCTGCGTAAGATGAATCGTGATACTGTAAACACTAAACACGTTAATCACAAATCTTCAAATCATATTGAAGTATATTGTTTTTCTCTAAAACATTCATAGTATACAAACAATTTTTGAAGATTGCATGATAATATTGTGTATTACTTAAGACACCATATATTCCAATTCCTTTAGAATAACTGTGATAAATAATTTTAAAAGTGCTAATACGGGGTTTGGCTGTCATCCAATTTGTCAGATAAGTAAAATTGTATTTCTCATTGTCTGAGATTTTATTATACGTTGTAAATAATTCAACGTCGTTTTTGATTTTGAACATATCAAGAATGTCATACATTTTAATATCACTGTATTAGATAGGTATTGCAGACCGTAATTAATGGTTTACTCTGCCTAATCAAATATTTAGACACCAAAACGTATTTTGATCTGTGACACATCAATATGCATCAATTGTATGCAGAAACTATCAAGACTTATTAAAATAATACGAATAATATTCGCGCGTGCGCGCGTGTGTGTGTATGTGTGTTCGTATTGCATTCCAAAACTACTCATCTGATTTTCATTAGATACTGTGATCAATGTGTGTAATTTGGTCCAATTCATAAGATAGAATAGTTTTTATCTTGACGTGTGTGTGTGTGTGTGTTCGCATTGCATTCTGAAACTACTCAACCGATTTTCATAAGGTACTGTGATCAAAGTGTGTGATTTTGTCCAATTCTTAAGATAGAATAGTTTTTATCTTGGTAAGTGTCATTTTTTTTTTTTTTTTTTTTTATTGAACATTAAAAAAAATATTTTGAGATTTACGATGAAAATTGTTGTCTATAAATTGTTGCTATTGGTTACAGATTACATTATTATTATAATTAATTGTTTGAAAATATTAAATATTATAATTGTTTATTATCAATTTTCCTCAAATTGTGATTGAATTGATTTCAATTATATTTTAAAGTAAATAAAAGATTTGTCTGCACACTAAATCCTGGCGTATAACAAACTTAACAGAATTAGGTACAACGAAACTGAATTATACCAATTCGTATTAATTTATCATTTTTTTTCCCCTGATTGAGGTCAAGTTATACACAGTTCTATCAAAAACCACCGGATGGCCCATTGTATCCAATCCACCGTAGATTGGATTAAGTAAAAATGACAAAATTGATGTATAATACTAACTCACTGGCCGATCAAAGTAGAGCCTCAAAGATAACTTTAGGCTTGCAATTTTCAAGATGTATTTTATATAAGTGTGCACTAAGAAAGCATTTTAAAAAAATTGCATTTTATAGTGATGTTTGCATCAGTATTTTGAGCGTTAAACACCACTGAACCAAATATTAATAATAACGAATCGAACCTATAATTTGAATCATATTATTATAAAGTTTGCATTCTTAACGGGTAGGTAATGAAGTGCACGGAATCATCTAGTGTTATATAAACGTTTTTTGTAATACGAAAAAAGCTACGAAACTAATGTCATATGAAAAATTAATGAATACTGAAGAAATAAAATTAATAGATTAAATTTAAAATTAATAGATTAAATTTAAAATTAAAGATGGCTATGTAATGCAAAGTATACAACTTTGTGTCTGAAAATAAAACGAATGTAGATGAACTTAATAACAAAGTTTATCGCATGACTCTATCGGGATGAAACAAGAACCTCAACTGCAATATTGGATATACCTAGTTCTGTGTTTTCCGTGATAATAATATAATATTTTTATTCTTCTAAGATTTTACATGAAAAGCAAACAGTAGTTGATTTCGCAATTTATTGCCAAACAGTTGTACGTCGCCAATGATTTCGAGCTCATAAATTCACTTTTGGCCATCGAACTACGTTTTATAGTAGCACGTATTTTCTATTTATTTTAATCAATATATATTTTTTCCGTTAAAGTAATTGAATTTCGAATCCACTGCGACCTTGATAAAAAAAAAAAAAAAACAATCAGTGTAAAGTAGTTCTTTCGTGAGATACAATAACAAAATATATGTTGCCAGGTGGATTTATATAATATATAGTAATATTATTTATTATTATTATTATTTCGAATCTCAGTATTATTTATGTTGACAATTTTTTTGCGTCATGTTCGTATAGGTATTGTGTGAAAAATAAATGATTATTATTATATGAAAAAACCCCTTCATTACGTTGTGCTCTGTATACAGTTATAAAAGAAAATTGCTTTATTTTTCTCCTCGGGAATAACACTTCGACTAGTCCGATTTTAAAAAAAAATCTACCAAGTATTAAAGTATTATATCTTACATATTATTTTTCTATTCATTAGACTTATGACAGATTCACTAATTTATTTATTTATTATTAATTTACAAATTTACTGCCTATACCTACCGCCATATTTATTAAATATGTAGGTACATACGTAAATAATCTATACAAATTGTTAAAATTTGAAAGTGTAAACATTCAACAACATTTAGAATTGTATTACGTAAGTATAATCTTTGACAGAATCAAATGCAACAAAATATTAGTTAATTATTATAACTTAAGTATAATTTTTGAAAAAAAAACACGTGCATTATATATAACTTTGAGGACGCTATCAAACAAGTTTGTTGACTATATAGTACGTATACAAACGTAGGACGTGGTAATTTTTCAATCACTAATTTCAATAGTGTGCTGTTAGTTTTAATATCAGAGTGATTATTGGCCTACTTTCAAACTTTTTGGTAAGAACATTATCTGTGTTTAAGCGTCAGTGATTTTTCTTAACAATATCATTTTCAAGACAGTTTAGGGTACATAATTATGTGAGATATCACAAATTAAAAATGTTCATTTACCTCCTATTTAATTTCAAAACTAAAACATCGAATAAAAGATCTAAATACAGATAATGTTTTTAAAAAATATTTTTAAATAGGTGAATTTATTCTAAATATTATAAAAGCTAACCAGCACACAATTGAAACTATAGTGAACCAAAATCTTCCATGTATACATGTGTAACACGGAGATAAAAGTTTCATGAATAGCCTACTTTTAAAAATATGTTACTATTATATTCATTTTTATGATTTTTTAGTATGCCACTTAAGACACACGTATTAATTATATAATAGTTTTGTTTCTATATCAATTTTCTACGAAATTTCGTACTTTCCATGAATAGTTAAAGTCTTTAAAATTATGCATTATTTTTAATCGTGCGCAGTAACTATATTAATTCGTAGAAAAAAACTCTCAATATCTTTGGAATAAAACTGCAGTCTTGCTCTAATGAATATTATAATTTTCATGTTACTCAATTATGCATCGATATTAGGTAATATTTTTTATGACGCTTATATCATACTCGGAAAATTAACAACTCAACGTCTAAACGTGTAATTAAAGGTAATAATAATAATATTATTATAATAACCGTTGTTCAAACCTATAAGTTGAAAACTCTAAACATTTATGGTATTATCGTTGTTGTCTTTACAGACGTGCGTGTGTAAAACATGCAAGTGTCACTATTTGAAACTTCTAGCAATATTATATAATGACCTAGCTACATGTATATTAGCACTTGCGCAGTAGCTGAACTATTATGCATTAATTCGTTGTTATTTAAAATTCACTAACAAATAATCAAATTCACGTCAAAAATCGGAGTGAACAAGCTTGGCAAATCACTCTATTTACTGGGACTCTTCCTACCACCAGTACAGGTGTAATACGTGACTTTTGTGTCTATCTAAACGCAAACAAAAATAAAAAGGGATAAATAATAAATAAAAACGAAAAATTCAGTGTTGGTGAGTTGCGGCCCAAACCCTAAATAACGTACGAGTTGCGGCCCGGGTTTATGAAAGGTACGTACGAATTGCGGCCATACAATAATGTATATATTACATATATATATATATATATATATATATATATATATATATACTATATGTCTATATATAGTAATAGTATATAAACATCACAATATTATGTAGGTATTTTCTAGAATAAATTGTCGTACTTATAATAATATTGGTCGTAAAGAAAATAAAAGTATTAATAAAATTATTGAATATAATATAATATATTAATATTATGACATTATATTAAATAATAAATAATAAAAAAAAATAAAAGTATAATTGGTGTAATATATTATGATAATAATGCCCAAAAAAAATCAAAGCATTCATAATGTAAGTCATATACCTATGGCTGATAATACGATAAAACGATCTATATTATCTTTATCATATTATATACAAAAATATAACTTCCCATACGTATTGAACATTTCGTTTATCGTTATTCGTTTATACGGTACATAGGTAATAGGTATATAATATAATATATATTATATAAGTAAGGTACATATGTAATGATAATTATTCGGGCCGCAACTAACCTATACCTAAAATATTATCGGACCGGAATTCACCGGTCTCCAACACCGGAAACGAAAGATCGGGCCGCAACTCACCCTCAGCCGAAAAATTAAGTATTAAAATATTTTAACAAAAATATCATATTTTGTTTTAAAACTGACCTCTTTTGTGAGAGGGAAAATAAAAAAAATTTAGGTTCTCGAAACCTTCTACCTTTTTTTCAACCTTTTTCGTAGACCTATAATAGAAAATGTTTCGCAATACCGTGTGGATCATAATTTTGCGACGGACGTATTATTATTATGTCCACCGACAATAGATCAATAGTGACCCACTCGTAATGACCAGATTTCTTATAAATAACATAAAGAACAACGTACACATGCGGTCGGGATGTAAATAACGCGTGTCGAACCTTCGCCGCCCATGGACTTTCACCGATCGCCGCCCGAGCGGGTACGTGACAAATCGGAATTATCGACTCGTAAAAAACAACACTTTTACCACCGCTGCGATCGTAATAAACTAATAATATTAATAATAATACAAAACAATGTGTATGTGTATATTATTGCGTCACAAGTAATATAGGTACGACGACGTGGCAATAATAATATAATTATTTATTAGCGACTTACGGTATTCAGCGTGCTTGTGTGTAGAACACGTTCAAACGATTATTTAAATTTCCTCTATTATAATAATATACAATAATATTATGCGTGTACTAATTTGCCATTAAAATCTCTAACAATACGCATCCGTGCCGGCACGTGTTCAGTAAATATTGTAAAGCGGAAAAACGTGCCTAAAAAATTAAATTTATTCGTACAAATCATATTTTAAGCGATGCATATGAAATCGCAATAATAATAACAATAATAATAATAATAAACTGATTAGGCTAATTTAAGGGATGAGTTTTGTGTCCAGAAAATCATTTCAAAGGTTAGGTTATTATTATTTACGTATTTTACCGATCAAGACGAACTCTATCAATAGTATTATTGTTGTAGGTAGGTACTATAAATTCATATAAAACTCGTTGGTTTAGTGTGAATACTGAAGACGAATCAAAGAAAATAATATATGATTTGTTTTGTTTTCAAAAGAAATACTTCGACCTACTTGGTATCATAAGAAAAAAAATCAATGAAAATGGTCAGCTATTATAAGTACTTGACCATTTTGATGTACAGTAAGTTCCGAGTTTAACATTGATTGGGTCACTATAAAATGTCCGTGTTAAATTTCAGTTAAATGTTATACCCATCATCGTAGAATAATATACGAAAAAAAAATTCTAATTGGACACTTTCTAACTTTTTGGTGACCGCAAGGGTGGACTGGCTATGTGGGATGACCCGAAATTTCCCGATGGGTTTGTCTAATATTTATATTCATGTTCTGACTGGCTAGAGAAAATTAAAAGTTTTTTTTTTTTCTAAAATATCCTATCCTGAAATATATTCCCAGTCCACTTCTATGTAATCTTGATGCTTACCAATACTAAACAGTTATATTCATCGTATGACAACAATTTTTAATATGTTTTTGATTTTATTTAAAGACAATTTTGTTAACAATTAGTTTCGATAATTATATGCTTACAATAATGGTACATAAAAGAATATAAAATTAATGGTAAAAAATATATTTGAAATAAATTAAATTTCAAAACCAGCCTGGTTGAAGAGGTATATAAGTGAGGCAATAATTGTAACAATTGTTGAAGAGAGAATGGATTGGGTGTCGAAAGGGACATTAAAAGAGCGAGTTAGGGTGAAAAGGATATTGCGTTTATTATTATATTATAAATAAATATTTTAAGAATTAATATACTCATCAGTTAATTCTCAAAAATCATATTTTTAAAAAGTTATTGCGTTCCAAATTAATTTGACCAAAAAAATATTGAGTTTTAAAAAAAAATCTAAAAATTAACTGCTCGACTTATATAAATCTTTTTACCATCAAAATTGTTCTTATAATGAGATTCAAAAATAGGCTATTTTGAATTTATCCAACATTTTTTTAAATAAATAAATTTTTTTTATTTTCAGTATTAAAAATCAAACAAAAAAATGTACTATACATGTAGCACTAGGTTCACTTAAAAAATAAATAAAATAAAATAAAAATATTAATATCAAAAAAGTTAGTTCAAAAGTCAGTTCTATCTGTTACACCTTGTATATTATTCATATATTATTTACTTTCACCATCGCTGACGAGACCATAAATGAGGATGGTAAATTTATTATTTATCAATAGGAAGATTCCTAATTTTTTTTGTTATGTTTTTTTTTTAACGGTTCTATACAACAGCGAAACATTTGCGACTTTGAAATGATGTGAAACGACGGTCCTAGTATAAAATACTTAGGACATCGTGTCCTAAACAGATAACCCAACTTGTGAATAAGATATTTATTTATTTTTGTTTAGTCCAAAATGTTCTAGATACTCGATCATAATGATATAGGTATATTAAACTATAATAAATAATATTATATTTTATCGTATTACTATTTTTGTAAAATTTTGAAATGCAATGCCCAAATTTTGTACCGCCATCCATTTCAAAACAACAGATTAAAACATTTTAATAATGGCTTTATTACAACCATTTATCATTCTGAAGTATTAAAATAATAATTATTTATTACGACAACAAACAAATGTATTGACGACATTAATGCAACACATTATTTTAAGAATCATAAAATATGTTATTATCATGTGTAGATTTATACGAAATGTGTCCAACTGGTACTACTCGCGCCATTATAGGTTATATGGTATCACGGTTACGGCGTATTAAACATAGGTAATATTAATATAATGACGTTGTGACATGTCATTAAAATATATATCGTCGGGAAATCTTTCGTTGCACACGGTTGATCGTAAGTTTACCGTGGTGTTGGTTATTACGAGCACCCGCCTAAGATTTTTTGTTACTTACCGCACGTCGCCAAAACGATTGTCTTGCCGACACTGTTTATATATATGGCATAATTAGCTCTGTAATAAATTTAATATTATTATACGAAACGAAAACAATAAGACCATTAAAATGTTTATTATTTGATTTTATATAATAACTTCCAATTAATTAAGAAAGTAATGACAATAATAATGTGGGACATCGTATATATTATCGTTAGAGGGCGTCGGTGCAAAGTTAAACCTCATTAATTAATTATCCAATTAGTCGATTAGGTGTACTCGTATATATTCAAATGCACATCTTTTGTGTTTTCTTCTGTGATTGTTTTCAAACGACTACAATTTTTAGTAGAATAAATTCTCATATAATCAACTTTGATACCTAAATTTAATTTAATTTAAATTATTAGGAGGTCAAAATTGAAAAGTCTTCTAAAACTGTATTCGATGTATAAAACATTGTACATTCATTCAATATAGCGTTTTATCTATGTGATAATTTTTAATTTATACACTACCCATACACTTTCTAAATATTTATTTAATGCTTATAATATAACTTATCTATAATTTACATGTTTCAAAAATCTGTTTATTTGAAATATTTTTTGAATTTTCCTCAAACATTTTCAGTAAAATATATAAAATGCTGTCTGTTATCTAAAACAAGCGCTATCGTCTATAACATTATATTCCTTTACAAAAGCGTATTGTTTTCATATTAACTTAACTATAATATACCAGGAAATTATTGCCGGCTACTTATTATATGGAAAGTTTCATAAATTCACAAAAAACCGTCAGTGAAAATAAATTTTTCCAGTTAAAAATGCCTATAATTAATTGTAATACAGCGACTACAGACATATTATAATTTTATGATGATATTTCACACAGCGTAATACAACAATGCGTTAAATTCGTGTATATATAGACTTCGTCGACGTTGAAATGGTTATTATATTGCCTTGTCGAACGACGATGACTAATATTCGATGTTTTATTCCCCGCACAGGCTCGATATTTTATTCATTTTCGTTCGAAAACTGTAGTTATAAATTCGATCGATTTAGTTGAGGGACTGTGTGCATTCTCTTTTATTTCATCCACGTCGCGTCAATATGTAGACAGTACAGTTGGGCTCTCCGCTATCGCTGTCAATTTATATCGTGGCAAATTTCCGAAATCATATTTCCGGCTATTATGGCGTTTCCGGTACGTCGCATTGTCGTATAGTAAATTGTACACTGACAACTACTATAATAGATAGAGTACCTAAAAATCAGATTGTAACTTCAGTACATTCTGAGTGAATTTTCATTTCAAAAAATCATGGGCCATTCGTTTCTATGATAGGTCGAGTTCGGTGAGCAACGCAGATGCGTAGGTATGTAATATAATATCGCATTATTATATTAATTGATTTGCACCGTTGAAGCACCGTCATCCATATACATCTATATTCCAATTCTGAATCTGATTTTTAGAATTTCGTAGTTGGTATATTTAAAGATCGCATATTTTAAAATAATATAGTACTTAATTATATTTTATACAATTGGCGATACAAACAACAATTTTATTTTTTTAATAATAATCATGACATTTTTAATTATATTTTTTAAATATCGATGTACCTCAATCCAAATTTGAATGAATAGGTAATAAAAGTTATCAAACTTTGAATTTTACGAAGATAGATTTCGACTTATTTGGATTACATAATGATGTTTATTATTAATAAATATTATTTTTCTAACATTTTTAATTTTTACAAATAGTCAATGTAGATATACTTTTAATATAATACAAATTAATAGTACCTTAGTATAATATAATATTTATATCTTATGTAAAGCTATTAAATGAACACGATATTATTAATTTGTAGTAAATACATAATGTATATACATTTTTTAATTTTTATAATCTTCAAAAAATCAATCTACTTGACAGTTTTTAGTAAAAATGTATCATGTTATTATCTTTAAAAATTATAATTATTGTATCACCACAGGGCACTGGTACAAAAAATTTGGTAAGCATTTGATAATGTAGTTGGAAATTCACTAATGTGTTAAATACATATACCTAGCTATGTATAGGTATAATGTATCTATTGTAAATGGATAAATGGAATAAGCTTGGTTGGTGATTGGTGAATCACCTTGTAATATAGTATGTTATTTTATTGTGTTTCTATATTATAGGTTAATGATATAATATCATCAGATTATTCTATATAAATATTATTAATAAATAGGTTCATAATTATTTGAGTACTATCGATTAATTATTATCGATACAGACTTAAATACCATGGTGTACACCTACATCTGTTTATAATTTTTGATTTTTTATACTTAACCGAAAATATAATAATTATTGTGAAATTACCTACCGAAATTCGTCACGCTTTGAATTATAGCCTATAAATTATTTTCGTCTTAATATTCCACCAGTGTTATCCCTCTGATATTTTCGCTTAGATCTCATTTGGAAGCCTTAACGTCGCATACGATACGCTGCAGCTGTAAAATGCTGGTAAACAGATTTATAATGAGTTACATTCAGATCTGGTGTACTACTTATACTCGTATACTATCGGTTAAAACTTAATTTTTATTCTATAACACGTGGCGTGTAGTATTAATTGCCACAAAACACGTCACAGTTGTATTTTAATTCCAAATAATTATTGCTTAATGATCATCATTATTGATCGTTTATTAAGTTGTATTTTGTTTGTAAATGCGAGAATAAATGCACGGTATTAATCGTAGAATAAATATAACAGCGTTAAGGCATGCAAACGCTAACGTATTTAAATTGAAATTTTATTTAAATAATATTATACAAAACACTAATAACGAATAGTAATGATTTATGAATTTTAATATATTATTATTAATATTAGTTTTTTTGTTTATTAAAAACTAAAGCTTTCAGAGTTGTAATACAATCTTGCATACAATATTCTTTGATATTTTATAATTAATTCATGGAAAACTGATTAAATCTATTCAACTCTGAAAGTTAGATTTTAATAAGCAGTTTATTAACCATATAATATTGAACATATTAAATTATTTAAATGTTTTTGTTTAGAGGGTTTTGTTTAAGTTGTATTGATGTTTATGCGCTTAAATTGTTCACAATATTTAAGTATGATAATATTATGATTCAAGTAGTTTCTATGGAAATGTGTTCACTTCAAACTTTTTAAAAACTTCTGAGAGTTATAAAAGGATTATAAGTGAAATAAATGTATTATCAGAGAAGTTGTGCAGCATAATATTATATGCGTTACGTCTACAATATTATATAAACATTAAACATATAATACATTATATAAAATATGTATTTATAAGCGAACATTTGTTCTATACATAGGGTAAAACAAAAAAGTTCCTTCCAATATGATTAATTCATTTTAAAAATAATTATATTTATAGTCAACATAAATTACGCAATATATGCTTTTAGTCATCTTAATACTTCTAACTCTATGATTAAAAAAATATATATTGAGATTTTTTTATCACAATTATTTAATTATACCTATAAAATTATAATAATAGTACAATATGCAGTACGTATTTGGACATGTGGTACTATGGTATATCAAGGTGCTTACTGCTCAGGAATTAGAATCCAAAGCTGCTGTTAGTAATATTAGATTTGAAATATGCAAAACACCTAATAATAAAAATCTTCAATAAAACGAAATTGTATTTCTTATACGACATCGATGACGATTGACGACGTGTAAGACTAATTACTATATTTTGTTTTCGATGGTCGAATATACTTACCAACAACATACGTACATTATTTGCCTTCCGAACCCTAGCTGAATTTATGATACTATATTATGGTATTGCTAATTATTTAAGAAATAGCGAATGGATCATCTTTGCATGATGCAAATAAAAATAGTCTAGTAACTGTTCGTGTAAAAATATATGGGCTATATAGTCGTCAAAACGGTACCATACCATGTTCGATCTTTGGTCGTAACCACCTATATTGGTATTATAATCAATGGTTCCAAATATACTTATATCATCTTCTCTGGTGGTCAACAATATTATGCGTCAGTACGCGTCCTAATATTTTCTATAAATTATTATCCGAAGTGAAAGTTGTTAAATTGTTAATTACTTGGACTATTTATAGGTACCCTGCACGAACAAATACATAAAGGCGAATATTTATAACACAATTTTTTATAAAAATAAATTAAATACTACTTGGTCATCAATCATAATATATTAAATACAGTAACGCCATGGGTTGAAGGTATACTTATAGCTGGGTCATTATAATATTATAATAACAGCATGTTAATATTATGGTTTAAGCCGTTTAAGAAGTAAAACGTTGAAAATAATTTTTAAACAATTCATTAGGTAACGAAAACACTGCAATACTAAAGTTTTGTGTACTTAACTATTTAAGTTTATTATGCATGGATTTAGAGACTTGACACAATAGCCAATAGGTGCTCGAAATTATAAATTCATATAGTCATACTGTACGTTTTTGTTAATTTATTTTAATAGCGCATATAGGTAGGAATATAAAGTATTGTACGTTCTAAAAGCAAATAGGTACCGTCTAATACTTTCTTATTTCAAATTTCGTAAGTCATTTCAACGTAAATATTTAAACTGCACTATTATTATTACGACTTTATGTGTAATCGTAATCGTAAAACAAATGAAGTAATAATATTATAATATAAATGGCAGTTTTTATTAATGTTTATTTTTAGTTGATGATAAATTTGTTTAAAAAAATCAATCGATAATATTGCATGCATCGCATGAATGTAAATTTCAAAAAAAGTAACTATGACGCATTTATTAAAATTTAATGATGTTTTACGCAGTTGATGTTTAAATCGGGAAGTGCATATTAATTATTTTAATTATTTAATTTTAATATACACGCCCACTCAACGATATTTTTTTCAAGGTTTCTAAGAACTCGTCAAACATTTTTTTAAAGTTTATTTACATACATATTACTATATTTACTAATAATTTGGAATTCGTTTAGTAATATGATCTAGGTACCAAGAAAAATTAGATGATCTAATATATTATGAATAAAGGACAATATATGGTTGCCGATCTATTAATAAATACAAGACACATTTTTTTTTTTTTTAAGGATGTACAAAAAGTGAATTGTCAAACACTTTTAAACAAATTAAGTTTTTCATATACTAAAATAATGTCATGACATTTATTTTTTCTTTTAATAATTTTGACGTAACTGATAGATTTTCAATATTCTTAAACATTGTTTTTTTAAATCTGAATTTCACATAATTTCATGTGATCCTGTGTTATTTAATATTTATATTGTTGGTTAAATTAATAATAATAAAATTGCATAATTTTATGAATTTTAATTTGACTTAAAATTACCATCAGAATATTCAACACGGTAGGTCACGCAGTCCGATAGGTTACTTACTAAACGAATTCCAAAATTTTGTATCTTTAACGTTTGTTATGTTTTTACTTTTTTGAATGAAAACTTACGATTTTAATTCATAACCCAAATCAAACTATTTCGGTGTATTTTTACACATCAAAGTTGGATTTAGGACGAGTAGCTTATGCGATGAAGTATTTAATGTTTTGATGAGCGAAGTGGAGTGGTATACGGTTACTCTGAAAATGCTGGCCCACTACTCCGCTCATCTAGATATATTTTAAACAATTTTAACTAATAAACTGAATATTCGTCCTAAATTCAATTTTTATTCACGTATCGAAATACATGAAAATAGTTTGGTTTAGAAGTTGAAATTAAAACTGTGTAAAAATGTTGTTGTTAAAAAAGTTTTTTTTTTTAAGCGGGTAAGTCGTGTATGTCGCTCTGCTGTACAGTAGGTTACTGTAATGGATGGGATTAAATTTGAATGCAATGATAGGTATCATTGTATACGAAAAACGATTCTGAACGGAGATGATTTGTCAGTCTAGGATATATTATAGATAATTAAAATTTTCAAATCTTTGATTTAAAAAGAAAATTTTGTATAAATTTCTAGCTTAAAATAATTTGCGAATGTTCGTAATTTTTACGTATTTAGTCAATATATTTGAACTTTAAATACTAATAAAAAGAAATTGTGCCTATGTATTATTATAATTTTTATTCACTATAAGAATAACTTATGAGGAACTCTGTATTAAATTTTCAAGTATTTTGATAGACGGAAAAAATTTTATCAACCCTTCAAAAAAATTTTTCAGAAAAATTGAAAATTTCAGTTGTCTATTAATATCTCAAAAAAAGTCAAAATATTTTTAAATTTAAATCATGTAAAGAAAATGCCAATCTAAATAACTGATAAAATTTTCACGTATCTACGACTTATACTTTTTGAATAATAACAATTATTTAAAATCGTTTCAGGATAAATCGTTATCGTAATGCTATTTCGTAAAAATTTAAAATTCAAACGCACCTCAAATTATTCCTATGATGACGTTTCGAGATTTCTCTATAGCTACTTGAAGAAAAACTTATGGAAAACTTAGTGTTGTATTCTTAATCCTTAGTTATAAACTCAAAAAATTTTATGATTTTTCAACTTCAAAATTACATGCAAATTTTCGCGTTTTCGATATATTTCGTAAAAATTTGAACTATAAACGCTTATAAAAAAAAATTGTGACTACCGTAAAACGGGGCGAATAGAAACAAAATCAGGAAAGTTATTACTTCGACGTCTCCCCGACTGAATATTCGTTTTATCAATATGAAACCTTCACTAAATCGAAAACACATAAGTACGAAATTCGATGTTCTCTAAACGTTCCGTTTATTTCTACCTCCATACTGTTAAAAATTGATAAGCAACAACTGATAATAATCCTAATAATTTATTACGTATATCAACGGTACTTGTTATCATGTAAATATTTTTAAAAATTTCATTTTTCTTGTTTTTATTTATTTCAAATATTGTTAAGTCTTATAAATCGTAAGTATTAATTAATAAAATTAATTCATCAATTTAATATATAGGTTAAACTGAATTTTGCCATTTTAGGGGTGAATAGAAACATAGTTATTATGGCTCGTACATACAAAGGTTAGGTATGTTAATACTAAAGTCTATTAAGTCTCAATTAGGGAAGGACACCCTAAAGACTGATTCGAAAATGTTTAAAAGACTGTATTTTTAATAAGTAACGTTTTTTATATTAGTTTTGTTTTTATAATTTTAACAAATGTTTATTAAAAAAAAATATATTTCTAAATAATGTTATATAGGTAAAATGTTTACTATCAAACTTTGTTATTTATTTCTAAACATTTTAAACCAAGAAAGGCTGTTCATTTTATTTTGAAAATTTTCTTTTATTATATTCAAATTTTTTTTTTATTAAAATATTTGAGTTAAAAAAAAAAAATTTTAAATCAGAAATTTTGTTCTCTATATTTTTAAAAATCTAGATATTTGTTTCTATCTATCCTTCAGTTGGTAAAATAGAAAAATACACCGAGAAACCATAAATGTTTTTATTGACACCATCTTTCGGGGGAATAGAAACAATGCACTTAAAAAAATATATAAAAAAATTTGTTGGACAAAAAAAAAATTTGAGTATACATACTTAAAGTGCTCAATGAGACCAATATTTTGATGTATTGATCATTTATAAAGCCCAAATAGAAAATAACCTTCAAAGTTCAAAAGTGTTTCTATTCACCCCGTTTTACGGTAACGATTTTTAATTTTTTTTTAGCTACAATAAGAACAACTTATAAGGAACTTTGTATTAAATTTTCAAGTTTTTTTTGTCGTCTAACATTTTTTTACCGACACTTCAAAAAAAATTCTCAAAAAAATCGAAAATTTCAGTGGTCTATAAATAACTCAAAAAAAGTCAAAACTTTTTGAAAATTAATCTGTATATATATAACACTAACATCAACATTTAGTGAAAATTTCAAGTATTTACAGTGATTAGTTTTTGAATTACAACCATATAAAAGAATCAATTTGGTCGAAAACTGGTTTTGCGTAAAAATTCCAGTTTTTTTGTCATTTTTTTATTTGTTTTTCTCGATTTTTTTGAAAACAGTTGAAAAATGTTTACTTTTGACCTGTATCATGCACCAATCATCTTCAATTTTACATCGGAAACCACCCCCAAAGTTTGAAATCGAAGCATTATTTCGACTAGTTATGCTGTACACAGACACACAAAAAAAAAAAAAAAACACACATCATTGTAAAATCAATACATTCATCACTTCGTTCAGAATCTAAAAATGAGGGTAAAAACATTTTTAAATATAATTTTTTAATAAACATATTATTTTTTAACAACTTGAAAACCATGTAAATTAATATTTTTAAAACCATTGAAACATTTTGAATAATTCCTAGTATCCTCCGTTAAATGATTCATCCAATATGAGAGCTTTCAATATTTAAAAATATTTTGTCATGTATAGTTCTATTTCCTATTTGATATTATACACGAAGATTGAAGATTGTATGCTTTTCGGAGATTGTTATTGTTTAATAAGTTTTAGATACGCGTATTGTTACGAATAATCAATGGCCAAGGAGCCATAAGTTTTATGACACAAATGTCAAACATGATCGAACAAAATCTGTTGAAAATCGTTTAATTTTTTGAAATTTTTATAGAAAGAAATATATATATATATATATATATGTATTTAATAAGTGTAAAATTATTTTTTTCTTAGAAAAAATATACAAAATTGCCGTTATGGGCTTTAAATATACGTGATTGACGAAACGACCATCAAATCGACCCAGATTTATCCATTGCAGGGCTCATAAAATCATACTCCTTATCCTTGCCACACATACACAAACACGTGTTTACAACCCTACCCACTTAAAAACCTACAAACAAACATACAAAAATAACCCCTACCGTACCACCCCACACCCAATGGCCTATGTTGCCGCGGGTTTTCCTTACAAAAAAAAAAAAAAAATCATACTCGGAGAGAAGAGTATGTGGTGGACTATAACTTACCTAAAATGCAACTTTAGGATTTTTCTGGCCATCGATCATAATATTTTGTGTTTGCGTTCATGTATATACCTACAATATACCCACTTCACCGTCCCCAGCTGTTCGTCGAGGGTGTCTGACTGTATATAATAATAATATTATCGTAGTAATTATTACTATTATGTGCTTTATAATTATCATCATCATCATCACTACCACCACTACCACTATGGTATAATATAATACGTATTACAAGATACGGAGGCTTTAATGACCACACACTTGCGAGTTTGTCGTCCGCGCGTGTTCATATAATATAATGCTTTATATATATTATATCAGTCGACCGCAATCGCGACTTAAACGACGTAAACGAGTTTTGATTGATGAGGGTGCACGAAACACGACTCGAGACTAGAAAATTACACGGTTTGCTACGTGTTAAAATGTGTGCATACAATATTATAATAATATATTATTATATTGTTATGGTGATGATCATCGACTGCGACGATATGGTTCAGCGTTTCAAGCAGAGATAATAAGAACACGCACAGTGTATCAGTCGCCAGTGATCGAAAGCGTCGAAAGATTTATCAAAACTAATAATAATGTGCCGTCTCCACATTATAATATACAAGGACGTAGCCCATCTGCTGCTAATCTTTGTGTGTCATATACGCGATTACTAAAACTATCTATCGGAAAAATCTTTTAAGTACAAAAAATTTCATAGCTACAATAGTTGTGTTATTATTGATTTACGTACTGCAGCTATAGGCATGTGCAGATTATGGGATCACAAGATATATGTTCCCGATAATAAAATTTGTTCCCCAAAATTAATATTAATGCCCCTCAACAAATTTTGCTCATAGGTACTATTGATTTGAAATTATTTATAACAACCAGTTTAATAGTAAAAAGTTTAAATATATTTAAATAAAAGTTTTTCAACATTTTTTTTTTTATATAAAGACGTTTATTCAAAATTACCTATATTACGTATTTTTTATAATTTTTATCACTTAATTATATAACACATAATTCAAAAATATATAATATTTTGGGACTATTTGGAGATTATTCGGTGAATGTCTTCTATAAATATTGTTTGTCCACAATTTATAATAACAGTGCATATTAACGACTATGACAGCATACCCCTTAAATAGGGAAATACAACATGACTGTTATATTATGTTTTATTGGATTTCCATTCTAACCTTTGATAAGTATACCTACACTGTATACTTACCTAACCTGGTACCTAAACATTGTTTTTGTACCGTAAATCGACGTATTAACAATTAGGAAGGTCTAATTTATTTTTATGAAATGTGAAAATCATGATGAAGACGATCGAATCGTCAATGTAATTTAAAAATATTTAAACTGTATATTATTATATACGTATGACGTATATATATATATATAATATTTATGCCTATCGCAATTATAGTGACCGTGAAAACGTGTAATTTTCTTTCATAAATAGTATAATTTCGTCTGCTTGCATATCAAATTGCAATCATATTACGCCTGTAGATCATAATAGCTAATCGCATAGGTGAATGTATATATGTATATGGTATAACTTCTCCACGGAGTAATTTTTTTTGACCTACGTCAAAAGTACTGCACATAATATATTATGCGTAAATAGTTACGCACAGTATTCACCTGCCTAATAATAACAACGAAGATTGTTGTGACTATTATGACCTCGAAATACCTATTACAGCTAATACATTATATTACATTTTAGATATTTACTCGTATTTTCCAATACGCTTCTACATAAAATAGCCAGACAATTATCTAAAAAATATAAAAATTATTATTAATTTATAAATATCATAATATTATAAATATTATATTATTCTATTGCACATAATATTTAGAAATTATATCTCAAATTCCTTTATATGATACAGGGGGCTCTTTAGTTGGTAGAGGGACTGAAGGACAATCTACCTAAATCCCAACTGTCATTCTCTGATAAATTTTTATTAAAAGTCTTTAACTCTTTACCGCTCTCTCTTACATATAGGTACTCTCCGCTATGGACCATTATCATTTTTACTTGATCCGGCTACGTAGCTTAAAACCTTATAATATAGATAGGTTACCCTTTTGTAAACATAATAGAACTCAGGATTGTATTATTATAATACTATGATGAGTTAATATCAGTTGAATTTATTATTATCATAACGATGATTATAATACAGTCACTGTAATAATAATCTTATATAGTATTTATTTAAAGGGTGTCTCAACTGTGTGAGATTTCCGCTCAATTATTATTTTTTTAGTATTATCAATGACACTGTGTTATTTTAACAAATTTTTGTTCGTCGCATAAAAAAACAGATTGTAAAATATTTAATTAATCAGCGTATAAAAAATAATTTGTATTATACAATGAAACATTTTTCAGTAATTAATTAAACGAGTAAAATACAGTACAAATTTTCATAACTATAATAACCATAATTCATCCATTACTTAGTTATTTTTTTGTTTATCAACTGTTATTTAACAATTATTCAAACGAACACTAACGAGATCGTTAAAACAATGAGAATTTTTATGTTATAATATTCTTGATTTGATGTTCATGAAAAATATATAATATATATATTTTCAATTATTAAATTGAAAATGAGTAGATGCGTATGACCCTTTGTATAACGTTTCACAAACATTTTCATACTTATATAATGTTATTCGGTAAAAAAAAAAAAAGATGTCAAGGAAAAAAGGTCAGAAAATAACTCCCAAAAAATAAATATGCGTAAAAAATCCTTAGCAAGTGTCAGGGAATTGTACTATATCTACTAATATTATAATATCTTATAAATACAAATACTTAAGTACTTAAAATGCTTAGAATTAAGTACCGTTTACTTGATTTATTAAATGTTCGGTATACATATAAGTAGTAAGAATGAATAAATGGATAAAAATTAAAGCATTCTATTAATTGAAGTTAGACGTAATTAAAATGTTATTTTATCACGTAATTTTTGTAATTATTTCCAACTATTGAAAAATTTCAACTCAAACGATTATGGTTTTTTCTACAGGGTGTATTTTTTGATGAGTTTTTTCATGTGTACGTAAATTTTTATTTTCTAGAATTCTTATAAAATGTATGTTTAAAAAGTTCTTTATACTTCATTAGCAGTTAGTAAAAAATAATTTACAGATTTGAAACTTTATTACACTACTAATATTATATTATATTTGGCATATTCTGTGTTAAAATATTAAAATATCATTTGAATAAATTATGATTTTTTTTTTGTTTTTTGTTTCAGGTAAGAAATTATGAAAATTTCGTCGTTGGATCCCAGGAAAATGGCATATCATATCACGAGATCCTGGTATGAGATATAAATATTCATATTATATATTATAATATTTTATTCTAATAATTCCGATACGAATTCCGATATCCGTTAATAAATGGATTTTTACTATTTTTAGTAACAATTGTGTGTAACACGCACGTTATCACTTGGGTCTCATCTACTACCTATTAAATCGTTTAGTATAATATAAACATATCTCTAATAAATTGGTCAATAAGGTTTTTTAATAGATTATAATATTAAAGTATTATTTTGTTTAGTAATAAAATCCGTCAAATTGAACACAGTTATTAATTTACTTCATTAATTGTGTGTAATATATTTTATTATATTAAATCATTAGAATTTTTTTTTTATTTTTAAAGAATAATTAGTTAAATTAATAATTAGACTTTAAAGAGGCTGAATTTTAACATCCAATGTTTTAATTATTCTTTTTAAGACCAGTAAATAAGACCATTCAGCTATTGTAGGGGTTAAGGCTAGTTAGTTGATACGGTTGGTTTAAGCACGTGTATGCTAGACAAGGATTAGCCGTTAAGAACCCGGTTGGTCACCCATTCAGAAACTAGTGGCACCGGCCAGTGCTGACACTCAGAGCACACCAGTAATTGAAGACAGACGTCGATTCACACAAGCTAGATACTTTAATATTTTGGTGGCTATACAGTGCGTGTACAGTAAAAAGTCAAAAACACACACACAAAAGAACATCAGTGTCTAACACGTATACATAGGTATTATACAATTACGATAAAAAAAACGCAATCACGCGTGCGATGAAAAAATCTGTACAATTCGTTTGAACAGTGGAAAGTGAAAAACTTGCAATTTGTATGTGTGCTATTTCACACATCGTTTATTTTAAAAAAACCCCACCTTCTGTGAACTCACAATCGTAGTGTTACATTACAGAATTCACCTCAAAATCGTCATAATATTAAGTTCTTATTTTTTTTTATTCTTTTGAACCTGAAGAGTAGTCAGCAGATAGGCGTATTTTGGGCTAAGCTACTATTGAAAATAACTTTATGAAACTCTGATAATCGTTGGAAATCTCTGGTTTTTTTAGACATTTGTAAACTTTGGTAATTTTTGAGGTAAATAGTGAGCCAATAGTGTTTTATTCACCCAATAAACATTACAGTATCGTTAGGTTTAGTATTAACATGGGTTTTATTTTTGAAAAAAAATGTGTTCGTGGATGTGCGTCCATTGCGTCCATATTTATCATTAGTAAAGGCACTTATTTCTTAAAAGCATAGTGTAAATGTTAATAAAAGAACTCTATATTCTCTGATAACTCAAATTCAATTAATTTTTTTATTAGGCTGTAAATTTATACCTATATCTACAAATAGATAAAAAATTTTTTAAAAAAAATGATCTGTAGATAGAAATTCATTAAAAATATATGCATATATTAAATGAACAACTTAATAAATGAAAACATAACGTGAACGTATTTCTTTGAATAGATAATGAATGTAAACGCCGTGAATGAGATAATTGAATATACATTGTAAGTGAGTATGAATGAGCTTAATTTTTTAAGTGAACTTCTGAATAATGAATGCAATTTTGTGATTGTGGAACAAATATGTTCATCCTTGTTAAGAAAATCATTGCTGCTAGTTCAAGAAGAAGAATTTTTTTTATAATTTAAAGTCACACTGTTTATTCGAATTCATGGATAAATTGAAATCATTTGATTAATCAATTTTATAATTTGTGTATTTTATAATCTAAATAGTTATTGTAATTTTAAAATTTGTATACCTGAAGTTCAACTATTCGATCGGCGTAGTTCAGCTTTATATTGTGATGTTAATTAATAGTAGTATGCGTTCATTTATTTTAAGAGGGAGAAATGTAAAACATAAGTACTAGTAATATTTTATGTAAACTGTCGTAAAGGTGCTTGCTTGACAGACTAGTATATAAAATATATTATGTAATTTGATGTTTCGGCAACATAATAGTGACCTTTTTTCGGTTGAGTTATTGCGGACAGAACTGTTTTAGTTTTAGTGTCACGCTAATACACATTAGCTATTGTTGTCCAGAAATTGCTTGATGTAATTGTGAACAGCCCGTATTAGGGAGGGAGTTTGTTATACATAATATATCTTTGTCTTTTTTTAAGCAATAAATGTAGTAAATATTTAAAGTAAATGGCATAATCTATCATACACATAATTTCCATAATTTTATTCACATGTTACTATTATCACATTATCAAAAAATGTCATATCTAAAACAAAAAATACTTTTTCTTGGTAAACGTATTCACACACCATGTTATCTATCATACCAATCAATAGAACCGGTTTATTCTTCGGATATTATTGACTTAATTATTGACAATTATTTTGCTTTAGATTTTCGTTATCTAATAAAGAGAAAATAAGATCTCTTTTCAGAAACGTTTTATTTGTATTGCCTGTGTTATTAGGGTAGGTACTATAATATTAATTAACATCACAAAATAAATCTAAACTACGCGATCGAATTGTTGATATGATATTGATGATACGTATCATCTATTTGTGTTTATACAATATATAATGTCGGTTACCTACCTACAAAATCGCTGATAAAATTATATTTTATAAAGGTATTGACTGATATTGTCATTTGTGATATTATATCACATGGAACTAGTCAATAACGATCCATAGAACATAAAATACGTTTAATTGCATCACACGCGTCCAAAATACAAAAATAATATTACCTATTTGATATTGGATAATGGATACTATATAATTACAATTAATGACAGAGAGAAGAACAAACGACAGTTATTCGATCATCTGTGTTTGACCAAAAAAATCAATTAATTTTTGAAACAAACACCAATGATCGGACTACCACCTAGTAGCCTAGAAGAAAAGTGTATTTAGAGTGTAGAAAGTAGTTTAGTGTAAAAATAACGTTCAATTGCAGGCCGTAAAACACTTTCTGGCATCGGTTGGTCGGTGCCTATGACGGAAGTACCGTCGGCTAAGTTTGTGCATCAGATCATGAAAAGCTTTATTGTCGGAGAAGGCGTCTGCATGATATTTCTTGGACGATACCATGTTAACGAAGCCCAAGGAGCTAGCTCTACAGCAACTTACCAACCACTTAAAAAAGTCTACCATACAGCGGATGGTCGGAAGTATATTGAGGGGCGGTGGTAGATCGCTGTGCATAGAGAATGACAGGAACACCTCCGTTCGTCCAAACACCCATTCCACATACGAGTTACCTGTAACCCGCTGAAAGGTATTGGTCATGGTGGCGATGAGCATGTTTAGTGTGACAATCACGGACAGTGTTTGAAAAACGGAATAGAGAAGCGTGCCCACTGCCTGTGTGATATAATGGTTGTTGACTGGCGTTGCGTCGTCGTCGTCTTCGGCGGGTGTGTTCTCGATGATCACCGTGCCAGCCGTGGAGGACGTCATGCAAAACACACCCCAGAAGAGCGTCTTAAGAGTCGAGAACACGTTGATGAACGACTCGTCCTGTTTGGTCTCGTAACCAGTGATTGGGTCAACGCGTGTCATGCCCTCGTAGTATTGGTAAAATCGACAAAGGCCCGCGGTGAATGCCACGATGATGATACCGAATACGGCGGCTAGTCGGGCAAAGTCTGTGGTCATCTTGCCCAAGGATACCTGCAGTGGGCCCAGTGAGTAGCTGAGCTGGCACAGGAACAGCAGCCGTAGATAAGACATGACCGTGACCATGGCCAGAAGGCCCTCGCTGACCAGCGTTGGGTGTAACGATGCCCAGTACTTACGCTGGATGGGTGGGTCATGTGGGTGCAAGTATGATGACCACCAGCACGCGGCTGTGGCGGCCAGCATGCACAGTTTAACACAGTCGTAGATATTCCACAGCATGCTAAAGAACCGCCAGGGACCCTGCACCATGACCAGCTTGACGGTGCGCAACACGAACGTTACGGCATAAACCACGATGATAATTTTGAGCACTAGACTCACTGTATCACTGGGGCAATCAGCTGATGTCTTGTCAAGATTGTTAGCCCACGTCAGCACCACCAGGAAGACGGTATACGATGCAAGGTAGTTGATCATCCTGTTCACGGGAAGCGAGTAGTACTCGCTACTTTTCGAGTACGGCGCAACCAGGTACAAAAGGAGAATCCAAAGGAGCAGGGGCACACGCAACAGTACGGCCCAGGCTGCTGTATTGGACCAGCGATCCCGCCATTCGTACCAGTTGCCTGCCCACGCCACCTCCAGGATTTGCTGCACGCTGCCGTGCGCCACGAACTCCTTCTGCTTCAGGTCCATAGCCATCACCAGCCTATGGTACGGGAACGACCCGAAAAAGTTGCACCCCTCCTTCCGGGTCAGTATCAGTTTCACCTCACTCGCTGACCGGCAGAGCCCGACCAAATCAACGGCGAAAAGCCGGGTCTGCAGGTTCAACGAATCGTAGTCGGACTTGAACAGTCGGTTCACGTTGCCGTGCTCCAAGAGCTGCTTGCTTAGCTGAAAAGCGGTCAGGATAGGATCTTCTGATGTCAAGTAAATGTAAAATGGATTAGCCAAAGCCCGGAACACTGACAGTTTCAGTTCAGACGCCTCTAGGCCATTATTGAGTTGGGCCAAAGACTTGCACACCTGTCGGATAATATTTTATAGATAGAGAGTACATATTTTCAGATTGGTTTTAATAAGGTTCTGTAAATGATGTGTTTGATATTGATTGGAGTAACTTTGTAACTAATTAAATTTTTAAGTATGTAACCAATTATTTAGGAATAGTTTTTTCTCACTTTAATAATAATCCCAAGTTAAATGTTATTCAACTGTTAGACCAAGGTATTTTAGTATGGGCTAAGAAGGGATGTATAATAAATATTTATTTTTTTATTATTATTATTAAAAAAGGGGCAAATTGATATGGCTCTGCTGTACAGTAGAAATGTAGAGTAGATCACTATTATGGACATGTTAAATTTGAATTCCATGTACCACTGTATAGAAAAAACGATTCTGGACGTAGATGATCATCAGTCTAGAATATAAAATTATACTACCTATATTTAAATTATAATATATTTTTATACGCTTACATAATGATTTCTACATTGACTTTGGAGTTTTCTTTTTTACATTTATTGTAAGAAAAGTTATGGAGAACCTTGTGTTGGGTTTAATAACCTTAGGTAAAAATCACAATAATTTTATCAATTTTTAACTACATAATTCCATGCAAATTTTCACGATTTTGACATATTTCGTAAACATTTGAACTTTAAATGCTTATAAGTTATAACCAAAAAGGTCACTAACGATTTTTCTACTTATAATAAACCTTTTGTAAAATTTTAAAGATTTTTTGGATTGCCAAATTTTTTTTACAGACATTTGAAACATTGGTACTATAGTATTAATTGGTGGAAAAAAAAGAAATGCATTCTTACTGACCTCTTTACAAAGACACCGAGCTTTGTGTGGTATCGGTATTGTATGGCCACGTTCCAGCAACAGGCTGATGATCTGGTAGTGGCCGCACTGGGCAGCTAACATAATCGGCGTGAGGTACTGTGGGAACTCGGTGGAATGTTCATATCCCAATTTGGCAGTTTCTGGATTTTTTGATTGGAGGGTGTCTAACAGTTTGATTACGATTGAATAATGATTGCCACGGATGGCACGCATTAGAGAGTCTCCAATTTCGAGCCCAGTCTTCGACAATAGGAAATCTATCATTGGCTCACAGTTAACTTCGACAGCTAAATTCAAACCCGTCATTCCCTGATAATTTTTGCAATTCAGGTCAAAGCCACTGTTATTTTCCAATAATTTTTGGACCGCTAACACATCGCACATTTTGATCATGTTCAAGTATTTTCTCTGCAATTCTTCTTCCTCGTCTGGATGAAAATCATTTGTGGTGGTTGATTCGTCTTCCGTCGTTGAATTGTTAGTAACCGCGCTCGTCTCATTTTCATCTAGCGTTTCAGACGTCATATTCTGCTCTATATATAATGTTAAACAATTATACACCAAATTGAACGAAAATTATTTTCATATTAAATTCAAAATTCATAACTTTCATGAACATTGTGTCCATTGGTTTATTTATAAACAAAAATTAAATTTCCATAACAAACGAACTAAGTGTAAATTATATTTCTTTGATAAGCAACTCAACAATGTAGTGTTGCTAGACTATTATTTTATGGCATATATAAAGGTGTACATTCAGTACATAAATCAAAACCACACATGTATTTCTGAGGTATGTATGAACACTATGAACATTGATCATGATAGAGAATTACAGACATTTTTTTTTTCAATTTTATCATTGATAAAGAATATTGATAATATTAATAATACATTTTGATCACCATTGTGCAGACTTAAAACACTGAAAAATTGTAAATTATTTTTTTATATTTATTTGTTTTCTTCAATATTAATTAACCGTAAATTAAAAATACAACTGTTGAAGGTCGTTAGACAAAACTCTACAGTTCGTTTTAATGAAGTTAATATTATAAATAAAAATGAAAATAATACTATTTATTCGATACATTTTTGATTCAGATGTTGTTCTTTCTTAAAAATGAATAAGACCCACACTATGTGTAATATCACAAAAGCCTTTACCTCAAAATATTGATCCTCTTATATGATTTTTTTACAATAATAATACCAATGTCACAGATTAATAAATATATGGTAATCATTGTAGAATTTAATATTAATACGGAGTTGGAGTGCAAAAACACTGGTCCACTATTATACATATAGCTATTAATATCTATATGACAAAGCTGTTCATTCTAATACATATGACAATTGACGTATATTACCAGTGTAGCAACAAACCACTGAAAAATTTTCAAAATTTTCCCGCTGTCGGGATTAGAAATATCCCATGACATATTCTGAATTATTAAAAAAAAAAATGTCCAAATTTTTTAAAAGGGATTAAGATACTTTTTTATTTATTTCACTATAAAATTATATAATTTATACATAAATTGATGAAGTCGTATGTAATACCATACTGTTTTGGTGAAATCCACCCGAATCATCTACACCATTCACTTTTACACATGGCGTTATGTCATTTGGATCATTGATCAATTTACTGAAAATAAATTATTATTATTATAATTATACATACCTAATTCTGTCATGTACTCGTGCAAAACATATATAACATTATATTCAATATTTTAGTCACACATCACAATGCACGTTTGGTGTGCCCGATGTCTACGGTAAAAATACACATTAAATGCATTGTTAAAAAAAAAAAAAAAAAACAGTTAATTATCGCTTCCATGATTACTAAGGCACTTGCAACACATACAAATGGATCTAAACAAGTTGTGAACTGCACCAGTGCGTATCATATCATAATATTATACTGTCATATCCGAACACCCGGTGTCTATAGTATAGTTGGTATAAATCTATATTTTAAGAATGAATCGTGACCTTGGATCCGCGAAGTCATCCGTTTCTTTCTAACACATAATAACGTATATATATATATATATTTAGTTATCTCTGACGGTCTTCTAAACAGCTGTTTATAGCAATTTTAATCTTTTGTTTTGTGAGCAGCTGCAGCCGTATATATTATTTATTTACTCTCATTTTGAAATATAAAGCATGAAATTTAACATTATGCATCAGATTCTATATGGATTCTATATCCGTGGTTTAAATAGGTATCAAAATATATGATAATAATATATTTTATATTTTATATTTTATATTTTATATATTTATTGTTGTACAACGTACCTAATACCTATAACAGTGACTATATTATCAACAAGAGATGCATTAAATAATAATATAACAGTCGGCTGATAACGTTTGGTGCAATTTTTTTTTTTTACCGTTTTAGGTACGTATTTTTCAGGTTACTATCGAGATACTTATATTTTTGTCGATTTCAACTAATTGTACAAAATGTGTCTTGCACCTGTTAATTTCAGAACAATTTTTCATTCAAATCACGGTCTATATTTCTTTAATACGAGTATATCAAATAATCTCAAATTGTTTCGATTAATATCTGGAACACCTTAACCGATTACATTTTTTTTTTACCGTCAAAAACATACAGTATCCCATGAATATATATTTTTGTTTATTATAGGGTTGCTATTGGTAATACAAATTAGCAATTTGTTATGAGGTATCAATTTTAAAAATTGTTTCACATTTACAAAACTAATAATAAATTTTGATCCTGTATTTTAAATGATGGTGTTAAAAAATATAACTTGAGCATAAATTCATATTTCTGAGGTTTTTAGGGCATATAAATCCGGGCCATAATTATTATCAAAGTTTACTTTTTTTAGTTGTCTGAGGGTCGGATAAAATTTGTACTCGGGCTGCAATTTGGTTACCCCTTTCCTAAATCATTATCTCTTTCGGTAACATAAATTATTTCATTTCGTAAATTGTACATTCTTTCAAATCGACATTTATATATTATTATATTAAACACATTTTATACCCTCCATTATGTCCATATCTCACGAATCACAACACGCATTAAATTTAGTAATTATTGGAAAAAAAATGCCATTGTTCAGAGATTGTTAAATACAATATCGCTGAACGTTTTTCCGATCAGTTCCATTCAATAGTAATTAATGGATGAACGTTAAACACAAACGATTTGAGGATGGCTGATTAATCGACGGTCATTTATTTTTGATTATTTTTTTCAAGCAGAAGCACTTTATCGGAGTTGATCAAACACAACAGTATAATATTTTTTAAACATCTATCACAACAGTGATTAAACTTAACGTTGTTGATATTTTATTTTCTCATCGGAAAATTTATGAGAGATTCTTTTGATTTACAAACTTTTTTTGGCTTTTTTAGGCCGTGCAAAGGACTGAGGCTGGAGAAAGATTTTAAATGTTTAATAAAGTGCACGTGCTATACGTATCGGAACTTACTAATTAGTTTTTTATTGTATCGTAGTAGTTTCTAATGTAATAAAAACTGACTAAATAAGCCATGAATACATTGTATATCTACCTATTATACTTGACACAAAACGCGCGTAATACTTAATAAAGTTATATTTTCCGCAAAAAGAAAGTAAATGTAGGTCTCGCGCGTTTGATAAAAAAAAATCAATAATAATATTTGCAAAAATAATTTAAAAACGAAATACTTTTCATGTCGCATAAATCGAAGACTGTTTTTGCCAGAGTTTTCGTACTGTGTAAAAACCTAACCTACGCGCCATTAAATCGTTAACTATATTGATTGTAAATGTATGACTCATGCAACATGAGTTATGTTTTACAATAAATTAATTTATTTTGCCTCGAAAAAATCAAAATATTAATATTAATCAAATATTACAAAATCATAATGCATTCGAACAAGCTAGTAGCTGTGTATTTAAAATTTTTTAATAATTTCATACCATCAACGAATAACAATATTTAAATGTAATAAAGCTGCAGTTTGAGTTAGGTACTCAAACATGGATGTGAAACTCAAAACCCTTAATAACAATTACTGTTTGGAACAAATTTTCCTTTTTGATCTAAAACATTTTCAAAGTTCTACCAACTTACAGACATATGATAATACTTTAATTAAAGCTTTGTTAATTCTGTAATTAAATTATATTTTCTCAATCCGTAGAAGCTTATATTATACTCGTATACTACACAACTCCGGTACCTGAACAGTTTTCATGTGTTTGGTATTGTTTATTTAAGTACTAATTTAATTTGAGGAATAAGACGTGGTTTTAATGGTTTTATTGCCTATATCCTTATGCAAAGTTGCACTGTACACCGTTGTTCAATAACGTTTACATCCCAAACGTACCTGCCTTCGTATTAAAAATATTAATTATCGTGTACAACAAACATAATCGACGACCGATAATATTTCGTATTTATGTTGGGTTTGGTACGTTATATTTTAAACTATTATTAAACACTAGTAATATCATTGGGCAATAATATAATATTACAATAGTAATTATGTTCCTGTACTGCGTCTGGATGATGTCAGAATGTATCATAAAATCTCAAACGTATTATTTCTGCTATAAATCACGTCATGTGGTCATGATGTAGGAGAAAAATTAACAATTAATCAAATGCGCATATCATATTATTATTTCGGTGAAGTTTTGGTGAAAAATATTTCAAAATGTATTTTCGTCAAACATATTATGTCAATATATTTATATAACTTAACTGGTGTGCAATATGATTATTTTCATTGCTATTCAAACACTAAGCGGTTCAGAAAGTAAAATCATTTTCATGAGAATGTCAAAATGTTTGATCATTAGACTTGGGTATAAAAGGTGTAACAGAAAGACCTTACCAAACAAAAAAAAATTATTTTAATTATTTATCGTATGACAAAAATTATTAATATTATATGATAAGTAAATAATTTAAGAAATATACTCATGTTAGCAAATTTTCGAAAATCATATTTTTTCAAAAGTTATTGCATTCCAAATTAATTTAACCAAAAAAATATTGAATTAAAAAAAAAAATCTAAAAAATAAACTACTAGACTTAGATAAATCTTTTTACCATCAAAGTGGTTTTTTATAATCAAAAAAAAAAAAAAAATGATTATATAGATGTCTGTTACTTTAAGCAATTGTATTAAGTACATCGTTTTATTTTTAATTAAACATCAACAACTATCAATAAACTCCATAATCGGTGTATTTATTTTATCTTCTATCGTAGCCCGTAGGTAATAATATTATATATTACAATATCCTTATAACATAGTTTGAATAACAGATCATTATTTATACGCTCACTGTTATTAATTTAACATATTATTATGTTATTTTTATTTTATATATTCTATATCTTGTATTAATTATGCTACGAAAAAAAAAATGGTTATAGATACTTTTAAGTATCTCGATTTATTTTGAATTAAACATCAACTATCAACAAACCCTGTCGTTAGTGTATTTATTTTATCATCTGTCATAGTATACGAGACTTGAAATTTTGGAAGAATTACCGAGTTTCAAATTCAAATATTAATAAAACATTCTGAATTACGACCCGTCAAATAATTAAAAATGATATCGATATGAAATCACTAATCCTAATGAACTTAAAACGGAAAAAAAAGTTTTCTTAATTGTATTAATTTATTAACTAATGATAATAGGTAGTTAGCAAGTTGGATTTTGTTTTCAACCTTGAATCAGATAAACGTTTTTTACCCGAATCTATCTGAAACAGCACAGCCTTTGCACTTTGATGCAAACAGTGGACTTACTATATTACTGACATTTGACATATTATTAAACACATCGAATTTATAGTAAAAATTCTAATTAAAAACGAAATGTAAATTTTACATTATCTTCTTGTGTGATTATTTAATGGCGAATAATCAAAAATAATGTAATATTTGAGTCAAATCGAAGAAAAAATGGTAAGTACTTACCTACTTTATTTGCCCACATTTCATTTAAATGTATGCATTAAAAGTTGTTTGGATGTCGATCTGTAGTTGGTAGTAAGCTGTTATGCGATGAATATTTTATTATTTTAATACATTGGTATTAATTATTGATAATTAATTAATTGTATTAGGTTTGTTTTGCATGCATTCTTATCTATCATGTCCCCTATGCATCCACCCTACCTACATCTATATCTACCTACATCGTTCCAGTATCTAGAAACTGATCGAACCTTATAACATTCACACTATTTTGTGTTCAGATATATTTTAATAATATATTTCTAAAAAATTTTCAATAATGTTTCATAGTCTATATAATTACACACTGGAGTTACAGGAGATAATACATTATCACGCACACGCTCGTATTATAGGACTTCAGTCGATTTGGATAGGATAGTTTCCACAAAATTTTAACTCTATTTGAATACAATTTTGATGAATATATTCCTAAATCATACCACCGTCTATAATATTTTTTACAGAAAAACGACTTCATAAATAAGTGCATATTACGAATTAAATAATTGTGTATAAAATATAAATTGAATTAATCAATATTTTTGATTTTGGCTATATTGCTTTCTAATGTAAAAAAATACGTCAGTGAATAAATTTATTTCTTACCAAACCAGACATTATCGTTACCTTATTCAATAGGGTTTATTGAATACAGTAATAATCGACGTTGACTTACTTATTGCCATATTTTTTTGTGACTTAATTCACATAAAAATTTCCGTTTGATGTGATCGCATTACTAAAAGTAATTTTGATCGTATGACCGATTGGTTCCGTAAAACAACTTATTTATTAATCCTTTAGGTTTTATTCATATTCCAACCTGAAAGTATAATAATGATAATAATACATTATACTATATAACATTTTTGCAAAACAAAATCAATGATAAAGAAAACAAATTACATAATATTAGCAATATTGTAAATTAAGCACCGTAATATTACTATATTTTATTTTTCTAATAATTATTATGGTTCGATTTATGTTTTATGTGTTTCATTCCAACAAACGGTTGATTCGGTGTTATTTCTATGAATTAAAGTGAACACATTAAACAAAATATTTACTGTATAAAATATATGTTTATTATTTCCTATAAATGTGAACGCCATACGCCTGCAGAACGCGTCGTATTTATTAATATTTTTATAATATTTTCGTCGGTAACCTGCAGTAGTATGTATAGAAACATGTGTGTAGGACGCGTGAGCCCGAAAAATCTTTGCGGTTCTGCAACTGCCTTCGTCCTCGATATTGAATGCTTTGAGTATTATTCTTACTTATATTATTATTATTATTATTCAAATATGTATTTATACATAATATTGATAATATTATTACCATATAATATAATATACGTTATGCCGATTTTCAATGTGATCCGTTTAATACGCGTCTACGGTTTTCGTTATCATATTTTATACATAAAAATATTTACTATTATCGTCTACCACCTATCCACCTCATCTGCTATGATACGCGAGAGCACACCTGTGACCAGATACCGGGAACACGCCGGTTACCATTAACGCACGCATCCGATTCAGTTCCACAGCATTTCCGCATATAATAATAATAATAGTAAAAATATTATCTTTTATTCATAATAATATCTGAGAATTCAACACGCGTGACCCACCGTAGATAAAAATATAAATGTAGACTTGGAATAAAAAATAAAAAAAACTGCCTTAATAAAAATACAAATAATATAGTCGTCGTCTGCTGCTGCTGCGGGGTGTGTTTTATAATATTATGTACCTATATAAAATATACTCGGCTTGGGGGCGGGTCTTTTTTTCTTTCGTTGGGTTCAGTAAAGTTTTGATTTTTGCATGCCCATACATATTTAATATATATGCCACCGACTCGTGGAGCCAGTTACGTTTGGTTACACGTGTTAATGGTACCTGCCACAAAAAACGCAGTGGCCGTAAAATAGTAATAATAATAATAATGTGATGCAGTGTGGGGTATTTGCCGACGGTAGTAATGTTCCATGATAATAATATTATTGTATATCTACTCGTATAATTGTCGCGTGACACCCACACTAAAATTCTCGTTGCGTGTACCTGCAGTACAGAATAGAATATAAATGTAATTGACTCGCTCGTCTACGCTGAATATTCTTGTATTCGTTTTAAACCTTTACAACACAGTTGCAATACCAAATGTGTGTACACATTCGACGATAGGTCGGTCTGTAGAATATTTTGACAATATTGTCGCGATCGAGTGTGGTTCGTTTTGACCACAAACGATTAGTTTTTAAATAATAGCAGCAATCGATTCACATGTTCAGATTCTCTCACCACATTAAAGTATACACGCTATATTTGAAAGTATACGTATTTGATACCAAACGATTCACCAAGTGAGGTTACCCCGATTCATTTTATTAACTATGCTTTCATTAAAAATCCAAATTAATTTTTAAGGACTATATTTTCAAGTAGGTACTTGATATTTAAACCATCCAAGAGATGTTCTGTGGTGATATTATAAATTTTCATTTTTTCAACAAAAACCTATATTTTTTTAAACTATAAAATCTGATCAGATGTTTTTTATTAGTTTTTAAAATGTTTAGATGTATCCATGCTAATATTTAAACGATTTTCTTTTGCGGTAATTAACTATGGATATATAATGAGAAAATAATATGGGAGTAGCTGTGAAGGTTTTTAAATAATTACAATAATTTATATTAATCTATAAAATTTTTTTATGATTTAAATAAAAATGTTGAATTATATTATATAGTTTACATTCATATAAACTTATAGTATGATACTATTTATTTAAGATGAATTGTATCCTTTATAGATATACATATATTTTTATATCTAAGAAACTAGCTCAAACTAAATTTCGATTGAAACGCATAAGAATATTTAAAAATTCAAAACTTACAGTAAAAAAGTATTATTTTTATTTAAAAAATATATGTTTTTTTGTATCGCAACAGAACACTTCTTCTTTGGGTATTGATACAAAAATCTATGAATTTGAAAATGCTTAAATAATATTAGGTACTTATAAATTCTAAAAATCAAACTTTTAATGAATACATGGCTAAAGTTTATAAACTAAGGAGAACTAGTGTATTACTATTTATAATTATTTAACCTATAAATTATATAACATATAAATGTCAACGAATTCGGTATGTTCTGTAATCACAAACATGAAATATATCTAGGTATAAGTATATTAAAGAACTCAATACTATAGTTAAAAACTAATTAAAAATCCTTTTTTGAAAAGGAAAATTAATCTAGTTGATACTTTAGGGGAGGGGGGATCAGAAGTAAAAAAATGTCAGTAGTTTTTAAAAGCGTCAAGAAAAACCTAAAAAATTAACGAAAAAACGGGAATAATTACGCATAATAATTACTTTTCAATTGAAAACAAAATTTTGTTAGCAATCGATTTTTTTATTTTGCTGTAACTCAAAAACGAATAATTGTAAATACTCGAAATTTTTACCAAATATTTATATTAGAATTATCTATTAACGAATAAATTTTCAAAATATTTTTACTTTTTTAAAGCTATTTATAGGCAGTTAGGGTTTTTGATTTTTTTTTAAATGCCTATAAAAAAAATTTGGCTAGCCAAAAAATTTTTAAAATGTATTACAAAATTGATCATAAATTATACTTATCGTGGTTAGGGTAAAAAAAATCAAAAATTTTTATCTAGTCACAATTATTGTTTATAAGCATTTAAAGTTCAAATGTTTACGAAATATGTCAACATCGCGATGATTTGCATGGAATAATGAAGTTTAAAATTCAAAAAATTGTCGATATTTAAGGTTATAAAACCTAACACAAGGTTCTCCATAACTTTTTCTTCAAATAAATGTAAAAAAAAACTCCAGAGTCAATATGAAAAACGTTTTTTGAGCGTAAAAATATATATATAAATATTGTGCGCGTATAATCTATATATTCTATACATATAAATCCAAATACCACTGACTCACTGATCACTGTATCTAAAACTAATTAACGTACGAAATTTAAATTTGGTATAGTGGTTCCTATAATACCTTCACCATGCAATAAGAAATGATTTTTCGAAATTTTGATTTTAAGGGGTTGAAATCGAGCAACGAAGTACACGAGATTCAGCTAGTATATTATAATATTTAAATATTGGTAATAAAATATATCCTAGAATGATAAATCATCTCTTCATCTCTGTTCAGAATCGTTTTTCGCATACAATGATACCTGGCGTTGCATTCAAATTTAACACATTCATTATAGAGACGTACTCTTCTTACATACTGTACAACAAAGCGATACCCAATAATTGCCCAATTTTTTTATTCGAGTACCTCATTCAAACAATCACTATTCAATAATATTTATTTTATTTTTTATACCTATTAATAAACAGTAAATCATAACTTTATGACACCAAACTTTAAGTGTGTCTATTATCAATGGATCAAATATCCCAGATCATTTATATGTGTCTTGACCGGTTTTGATTGAAATTTTTTCGCACATATTACTCTAGGATGATTTCTCACCCACGTGTACTGTCCTTCTATGAACCGCCAACGAGTGTCTACCCGAGAACCGCTTATCGCAGATTTCACACGAGAACTGCTCCTTTTCAATGTGGTTCCTAAAGTGACTCGTCAACCTGTTTTTGTTAGTTAATGAATGGCCGCACACATCACACTGGAATGTTTTCTCACCCGTGTGTATCCTCTTATGAACCGCTAACAAGCTTCTACGTGAGAACTGCTTATCGCAGATTTCACACGGGAATTGTTCCTTATCTGTGTGCGTCCTAAGGTGTATTCTCAAACTGTTTTTATGATTGAATGACTTGCCACACATTTGACACTGGCACTGTTTTTCGAATTTGTGTATACGCCGATGCTTGGTCAGATTATAACTTTTATTGAACCGCTTGTAGCACTCGTTGCACGAGTATGGTTTCTCACCTGAGTGCGTCATACTCCGGTGAACTTTCAAAAGGTCGCAATTAGAGAAGGATTTAGGGCACAAATCACACTGGTACAACTGTGTTTCACCCTCATGTGTTCTTCGACTACAGATGAAATCATTCATTTTAGTAAGATGTCAATCCTACAGTTTACTTAAACAAAGTCGTGCGTATTTTATCGGGTCCTGCTAAATACAATTAGTTCGCAATATTTTTATAAAGTCTGACTCTTACGTTATATTTGTATAACAAATTAAAATACGTTTTCATACAATAACGTGGTTACTAGACAACTCTGCCAACAATGTATTGATCATTTCAGGTTTTCAAGCCAATACCAATTGTTGAAGTAACAATAAATTTACATTAAACTAAAAATCGAATAATTCAAAAAATATATGGAAAAAAAATTGGGTCGCGAGTCAAAAAGTTTGAAGACAACTGGTATAGGACACAGGTATATACTATAATATAGGTATTTTTTTATTTTTTTTTTATTTAAATAAGGCTTCAACTCCTGAGGTTATTAGCCTGCAGTAAATACAAAATACAAAATAGTAGTCAAAGAGTATTGATCATCTTAAAGCTATGGGGACACATAATGTTTGACAATAGAGGGATTTTGTAGAGTATATTTACATTTAATTATTTTTCTAAATTAATTTTTCTAAGCCTATGTTTTTGAAAAAATCGTATATGTTTTTGGAGTTATCTTCGCCAAGTGCTTGTTGCATAGTTAATGGGTTCCCGAGGATTTGTCTGGAGTTGGTGAACTTTGGGCATTCTAGTGTGATGTGTTTAATTGTCAGCGCTTTGTCACAGAGTTCGCAGGTCGGGCTGTCTTCTTTTGTTATGAGGTGTAGGTGTGTTAGGCGAGAGTGTCCAATCCGGGTACTTGTGGTAACTACTTCTTCGTGCCTGGATGAGGATGGGGGAGTTTTCCATGGGTCGACTGACGGTTTAATTTCTTTTAATTTATTTGTGTTTGGAGTCTTCTCCCACGAGCCTTGCCAGTGACTTTTAGTTAGATTATTTATTTTTGAGAGCGCGTCTTGAAATGTTATTTTATTTATTAGTACCGAGCTGGGTGATGTTATTGCTTCGTTGGCTGCCTTATCAGCTAGTTCGTTGCCACTTATGCCAGTGTGGGAGGGGACCCATAGAAATTCGATTTTTTTTGTTGTGTTTGATAACTTTTCTTGGATGGATTGAATTATTTCGTTTTTGGGGTAAGGATTTTCGAGGGCTAGGAGTGCACTAAGAGAGTCACTAATTATAAGTATTTCTTCAGACGCTAAGGTCGTCGCGTGTGAGATTGCATTTTGGATGGCTTGACTTTCAGCGGAAAATATGCTGGTTTCGTGAGGAGATTTGAACATTGAAGTTTTGTTATTTTCTATGAATGCGAAACCGGTTCCATTAATATAGGTATTATATGGACGTAAATCGCGCCACAACAATAAATTTAGAGATACTTACTCAATGCTTATAAAAAAAAATTGTGACTAGGTATTTTCAATATTTTTTGACTACCATTGTGATAATTTATTAGGAGCCTTATATTAAATTTTGGAACTATTTTACCCGATGAATAAAATTTTTAATGAAAAAAAAAACAACTTTGTAAAATCAATACATTCATCGCTCATTTGCTCCATTCAGAACCTAAAATATATTAATATAGTTAATACGAATAATGAACAAGTATGTTTAATGGTTTTAATTTGAAAATATAAACAACAATATTTTGTTCTAATACATTCTCGAGACATAAAAATAAAAGCCATTACAAATTAGGTTACACAGCGTTATAATATAAGCGCTTCCGGGGAGAAAAAATACTAAATACATACATATTATATTCTTTTTTGTTCATTAAAAATATGAAGAATAAATTTGAGTTTCTAATTGAATACTTACGATTAGAAATATCGATCTTGCTTAGCAAATCGGGACAATTAATATTACTATTATTAAAATGTTTTATATTAGGGGAGTATACAACCGGTCAGTGGTTAATTTACCGTGATCATATTAATAGTAACCGATGATGTTCTTAAAAAACGATCATGCTCTGAGACATAATATACGGTATACAGCTAACACTTAGATTTAATAAATAATACTGTCCAACTACAAAATAGTACAAGGATATCGTGATAAATCGTAGGTATAATTATTTTTTCTGTAATAATTAATTGTAAATAATTATCGCCTTATAATATAGTACAGTACCTATAAATGTCAACATCATTATGTCAATAATTGAGGTTATCATTTTTACAATACCTTTATTTATTTCGGTTTAATAAATATGTTTTTGTATAAAACAAGTTTTTATTTATTTAATAAAAATATATTATTGAATTTACATGTGTGTTTTTTACACAATTCGGTCAACACTATAATCTCATACCAGTTAAGTTTAGATAATAAAAAAAATTACTCATATACTAACTCGAAACTTAGTGACGATGTTGCCAACATCACATCAATGCTTCGATTTTCAATAGAGCTGTGTAATAAATTAATAAAAATTAATATTTTCAGAAACATATTTGGTTTCTTGCGTATAAGCGATCGGTATTCCCCTCACGCTTCACTATAATAATATGTATATTATTGTACATTTAAAAGTGCCACAAGATTGGTGACCTGCAATATAACGTCTCGTGGCTTAGTGCATAGTTTATTTATCAATAATATATTTTATATATAATATGACCGACCGCAAGTGAATAAAATATGTAGATCGAGAGGCTCGAGTGATATTGAAAAGTAGGTAGGTATACCCATCATATCTCCAAGGTGCAATATTCCCGAGTTGCAAAAATATTTGTATTGGATTTTAAATTTAAGTAAAAAGAGTTGTTAAAGTAAACTTCAATATAATCCATTATAAACTATATAGGTATAAAATATATCACTGTGTAATATTATTATTACATATTACACATAGATCGCCATGTCATATATACTATTGAATCTAGCACAAAATATCCAAGGACAAAATATCCAAATTTATTCGTTTTTACGTAAATAAATAGATTACGCTTTACTTTCTAATAAAATTAACTCAAATATCAAATTATTTAATTATAAAAATATACTTAATATATAATAATTATATAAATATAATTAATATATTATATAATATATAAATTACGTTAATTGTAATATTATCACAAAATATACTGCACACACATTAGTCAAATAATATAGGTACTAGGTACACTATTTTCTAAAAATTTAGAAAATCGTTTTTAAAAATTTACTAATTATTACGAATTGTAAAATAAATTACATTAATAGTACCTAATAACATCATAAACACTATACTGCACACACATTAGTCAAACCCCTGCGTTGAGTTTTTAATTGTTGTTGATATATTATGTCTATATATATATATAATATTAACAAAACTCGCCAAGCGGCCAAACTCAGCTCATGGATCGACGCGCAGTATACATACATGCATATTATTATTTTTTAAACATTTTTAAATTTTTAGAAAATAGTGTAGGTAATCATTTTTTTAGCAAATTATTCCTGTATTCATAAAAACGAATTTTTTTACATTTTATTTTATTATATTATTTGACTATTTGACTAAGGTTTGAGCAGTATATTTTGTGATATTATTATACTACTAACGTAATTTATATATTTAGAAGTTAATTTTATTAAAAAATAAAGTGTAATTTACTAATTTACGTAAAATTTGGATATTTTGGTTTGGATATTTTTTCCGTGGATATTTTGTCCTTGGATATTTTGACCAATTACCATAATATTAAATATAGATGCTGCAACTTACTTACTGGACGCTATCCCATAAACACTGCACTGTGTCATAATAGATAAATAGATAAGTTTTTTATTACATACTAGAATGGAAAAATTATTTATTCAAATTTGATAATAACTGAAGACAATACAGAAAAATATTGTTGAATAGCTTGTTTTTGCTGATTAATTAATCATATTTTATGATTTATCCACATCAATGAAATTGTACTCCTGATTCATAATCAACGCAGAACGTATTACAGTTATCGACTTGACATTTTTTTAGGATAGATTATTATTATAATTTCACCATTCACTAAAAATGAAATTCTTAAATTTTGATTTTAAAGTAGTCAAATCGGCAAAATTAAATGTTTACGCGTAAATATTGTATATCTTTATCCATATTGTGTGTTTATAATGTTTATATTATAAAATGTTAAATAAAAATATAATTCGACTGATAAAAATTATTGGTGAACGTGTTCCAGAAAAATTTCTATTTTTATTTATAAATGTTAAAATGTTAGCTTATGCGTAAATTATTTAACGTAATTTTTATATTATTATCGAAGTATATTTTAGTCAATTCTGTCCGATCGCACGCAATACGTCTTGCGCTGTTAATTTTATAATTATTTTGTATTCCAATCACGGTCTATAAAATATCGAAAAATCTCACGAGAGATTCTTGTTCTGTGCAAAAAAAAAAATTACGGTTACCTTGATCAGATTTTTTAAAACATAAAACACCAACACTCAAACAACTGATCAATTTAACAATTTAAGCCACTGGTGAAATCGGGAAGTCATAATAACCTATAATTGTTTACTAACACAAGCGAAACTACTGCTAAAAGTTATAACAAATGAAATAAATAATGACAATAATCAGCTTAATAACTAATAAATATATATGAAATATTTTCAAACGATCTTATTTAAAGAGATTAAACAATATTTTATCTTACCAGAACAATGCATACATTTTTTATACTTAAACCAGGCAACGACTGGTAATCCAGCCAGTTATGTATAAATGATTCTGCTTTCTGCGTATTCAAAACTATTGTTAAAAACGACCCGAAATTATTGTTAATGTATTAAACTAAATTTATAAGCGTGCGTCTTCTAACAGGCTTTACCGTAATTAAATGAACCAACTAATTTAACGTAACACGTCAGTATTGTATAGCTGTGATGCCTCTCGAGATCATTTTAACGGGACATTTAGATCTGTTTGCCATTTTCTGACTTCAATGTGAAATAGAAAAAAATCATGAGCTGAAAATATTTTTAACTTGGCTAATAAAAATAATACTTAATCGATGACAATACATAATTTGAATTAAGTATATTTTGTTATTGTGTTGGCGAAATATGATTATACTGTGAAATCAAATTAAACATTAATCGTACCTGGATAATATAATTTAATACTCATTTTTGTAATTTCTTTTATTCTAGCTGTTTTACACCGCAATGCACGAGATAAGATTTGTATTTTTTTTTTTTTTTAATGCATATGCCATATTACTTATGTTTTTCGTGCCTTCGCAGCCGGTGCTTTTTTGTATGTAAATAATGTAAAGTAAAAAATATGGTTTTAGTGTCCAGCGAGTCAATCACCTCTTAAGTGAACATCGATTTACCTGCAACTTAATTAATCGATTAGGCAATCCATCTGCGGTGAATTGTAGGCATGACGATAATGATGTGCAAAGTGCATCTTAGAGTTCTACTTAAGCAATCTATGCCAATTGTGTGCTCAAAAATACTCATCATCTGTATAATATGAATTGTACTATTATGAATAGCAAAATTTAATATGTAATCTATGAGAAAGATCACCAATGAATAAGTATATATTATACATATATTTACAATCAGTAAACACATCCCATAATAAGTAATCACTGTAATAATTACTCTTATTTTAATAATTTGATAGTTTTCTTGCTTTCCAATTAATGCGTATGCTATGGAATGAAATGTGAAATTTTTAAGCTCATCTAAAGCATTAGAAGAACCACAATTCCATATTTCAAGCAAACAAGTTTTGACGTTTTAACATTAAGTGCAAAATTAATCTAATTATATTATTTGCTGGGAAAATGGCAAAATAATTACATTGTGAGTATGTGTAGAGTGATTTTTCAAAAAAATTATCCCAATTTTTCTTAAATAATGCTCATCTACTCAAATTCTGTTTTTTGAGAAACAACTTGATCATTTCTGAGTTATTTCAGATATCGACTTCGATACTATTATATGTACAAAAATATGATATAAATCATAATAATTCTTCTGCAATGTGATTTATCGGTACCTACTTAAATAAATAAATAATTGAAGGAAAAATTATTATTATTATGTGTGCTTAAGGCCAGCTTTTGGAAACCCTGCCGACGGATATAACCGCGGCTATTTTTGACGATTTAGTATGGGATCCCGCGTGCACGTCACAGACCATTTTGTACGAAATGCATTATACTCGTACTTATGTGTATAATAGTACAATATTATAAATCATTACAAGCACGCACACATTCCCTCTCAAATTGTCACATATTATATATTATGTATATATAAACATGTTTATTATTATTTATAACCTCGTGTATGCGTCACGTGTACCTACCTGATGGCGTGTATGTTGTTTCCTCTTTTGATTTTATTTTTGATCTAAGAACTATCACATCTATTTGAAAGACTTTTAATATTTTTATACAGTATAGAGTGTAGACATTAGTTTTATATTTCAGTAGTAAGTAGGTATATATGATATTATATACGTACATATTATTGTACAACCGAAAATTCCAACCCATAACGAAATCTTCAATTGTGTCTTTTTGTTTCATTTTTATCAAATTGTTTATGTTGTTATTGTTTTTCAACTTCAGAAGTTTCTCAGCGCCTTTCTCACCCAAAAGTTAAAATTGTGTGATATAACAACAGCTGAAATCTCCACCCGAATCATTTCCGTTTGATTCCGTTTTTGCACGAAATATATTTTACTATTTTACTATATCAATAAAAATTACTCAGATTAACCAATTTTTGAAGATATATAGGAACTTCTTGATAACACCAAATTTCATTCCGATTATGTTTATATAGTTGCCTAATAAAAAATAAATAAAATTATTAAAATATTAACTTTGCTTACCACCAATTCAGCGTATCACCAACTATAGGTTGACATTCAAACAGCATTGTCTGCATACATTTAAATGAAATGTAGACAAATAAAGTAGGTTGGTAATTCCATTTTTTTCTCCGACTTGACTCAAATATTACATTACTTTTGAGTGTTTGTAATTGAAATCATCATACAAGAAGATAATTTAAAATATATATTTCATTTTTAATTGAAATTTTTTCTATCTATGAATTCTATATGTAATGTATAATAAAGTGTTAATAATACAGTTACAGTTATTTGTATAGTACCCACGCTTGTTCAAATATGGTTAAATTTTCTGATTTTCTCACGACGTTGTGTCGGGACATTTCGGATTGCTTATAACAGTTGCAGCAGGAATCGTGGACCGCCGTCGTCACACACCCAAATTTTCTCGGTGTGCATGTACATTGTACCTACACACAGTGTACAGTGTACACACTACTCTCTATTAAAACTTACACGGGGAGTACAAAAATAGATATTTTGTCGTCGGATCGCCGTGGAGATCCAATTTTAATTGTCTTTTGTTTTCGTCGAAAATGCATTTGTAGTATATCCGTCAGAAGCCGGCTGCAGTCTAGCGCCTACATGCGCGTCACGGTAAATTATTAATACGTTTTATTCCTATATAATATGTGCCTATATTGTTCACAGGACGTGAATCGTTTAATAGTAGTCGCAAACAACCGAAAATAAATCTCCTTCATCTATGTTCTGTAATAATAACAGTTATCTTATCCCGAACAACTTTCCGAAGACGCGGCTCCGGCACGTCACATAACGTCCGTCCGGACTCCGTGGCCGCGTGCCCGAATAGCAGAAGCGAGATTTTTTTTACGCACCAGTCGTTTATTATCATTTTTATTAGTACCTAAAACAACCCTTGCTGAATCTATAATAGCCATCAGCGTTTAATATTGTATTACAACATATGTCTTAACTATCGTCAATAATATTATATTAGGTTATAATAATATATATTTATTTAAATTTTATAGTATATTTGGATTAGATTTTAAATTATATGTTTATAGTTGATAAATTCCATCAATTCAGGTCAAATGATTCCACGATGAGGGTTGAATACGTTTTAAAGATGATTTTAAATAAATTCTGACATTCTGCAGTAATAATGATGCAATAATAACATTATGCTGAACGGTGAATTTCTCGAAACGCACATCAGATATCCGCGGTGAGTTATCCGAGTCCGAGTGTGACCGATTCTCTTCCAGTTGACTTTCGTCGTTTCTAATTAATAATTGTACATATTTGCGTGCATATTTTCCCTTTTTTAGCTACTATAACTTCCGAATCCTAGTCATTATCATAATATAGTTGAAAAAAAACCAGTATTTTTTGGAAGTATGTAAAAAGCGTGTGACCATTCCGAGGATGATAAATCCGTGCAATAATGGCTGGGGCGAGAGAGTTTTGTACATTATTATTTATGATCGTGTGCGCTTTTTAGTTATCTAATAATATAAATGTGGTGCCGCGGTGGTGGGCACGTGGACACCGGAAGAAAGAATCGAATTACGAGCATCTGGCTTTCAAAGGGCTGCGCGTAGCATTTGACGTTCTTTCGAGATGTTTTTCATCTTTGATCTCAACGACAAGTGTATGATAATTCAATTGATATATTCATAATATATAAGCGCCTATAGACGCATAATCGTTTAGTAGTTTACCAGCTGGTTTATCCAGACCTATTTTCCTCTAACGATCTTTGCGTTGTGTATAATATTATATTTCTGATCAAATTTCATACCATCGCCCGTCCATATAGCTTTTACTTTTAAATGTAAAAAGCTTTTTCAAATCTCGTCATATAAGATTATTTGGATTTATTTTAAACGTTTTAATCATTTTTCCCTTTGATCTTTGCGGGGTATCGTTATGTTTAACGACGTGCATTCTATAGTAACAACAAACAATTTTCATTAAAAAAAGTTTTAAAAATAAAAAATCTATTACATTCTTTTTATGTTTATTGTCTACATAAGACACATGCACGTGTACTGTATTCATAATCAAAGATGTTAAGAAAATCTTATGCTTTCAAAGCACCTAAATATTTAAAAATATCAACAGCAAATATTTATTTAAACCAATAAATTGATTAAATAAATATATAGTTAAATGTAAAAAATGATATTTAAACGTTTTATTATCTATAATTAATAATTCTTCATTGACGAGATAATAATTACAATATTAGTTGCTTCTTATTATAATATGAAATATTGAACTATTTTATGACATTATCATTCCTTTTTATATTAAAAGAACGCTAACTAATTTGTTCAATATTCAACATAAACATATACCAACATGTAGTCGTATTATAATTGAACATGTTTACAAAACAATTATTGGTATTAAGATGAGCAACAGATGACGGTATGCTTAAAATAAACAGCATCTATAACTATCTATGTTTTGTTTGATATACGTTCAGCTGCAATTTCTGCTCTTTTATTTTATTAATTGATAATAAATGATCAAAATTACTCAGTTCTGTCCATCTAACTATCAGTAAATATTGGTAATGTTCAATTCCGCAAAAAATGTAATTTAAATATATTTTACTTCACCAACTTTGCTAATAAATTATAGTTGATAATATGTATATAATAATAATAATTATATTAAGTTATATTAGACCTAGACGCATCGTGTTTGGAGTGCAAGGTATTCATAGCACTCCTTAACCAATGCACTTGAACTAAGAATATGATAAAATGATTGTACAAAATTTATATGACATTTTGAAAATAATTAATTTCCGCCAGATGTGCTTTTCTTGAAATATCGAAAATATTTTCATTTTTTTTTAACACCGCGTGTAACGACAGATGCTTCGAACTAACATTTTACATTTTCATATTTGAAAAAGAATAATAACTATTTAAGGGCGAGAGAATAATTTATAGTCGTATTGTGCTACTCACCGGTAGGTACGGTGGGAGAAAAAACAGCTCCTTCGATAAACTTATATCGTCGACCGATTTTCAAAGCGAGATAGAAGATTATACACAATAGCTTGTTGCTATCGATCTTGGAGCTCGTGTGAATCCAAAATGTCAGCTTAACACAGCTGGACCAGTGAAAACATTTTAGTGGCCCTTTTTTTCTGCTTCTAACCAAAAACTGAAATTTATTACGGCCCAGTGTTTATAGACTGCGATGTGGTATATAATGTATGATGGTAGGTACATTATTGATTTTTCTGTACATACATGTACGCGTCAGTATACCTCTTCGGTGTTTAAACAAAAACTAATCGTGTAAGTCGCTCGCACACGTATTAATAGCGAACGAAAGTCGTTCGGCTCGAACGAACGATAATAATATCATATAGAAGACAGGAATTTTCGAAATACGTGGCTCAAAAGTTCAGAGTATATATTAAAATAATAAATATATGTGATATTCTCCGATTGCGATTTGTGAAAGTTATGTGCTTGATCTATATATATATATAACATAAAACGCATATTATTATAATATATGGTGTCGGCCAATAAGTTTTTAAAGATAAAGAACTTCAGTATGCGTACCTACATATGCGGTTATTGGTAATGGTAGGTACATAATATATATCTACGATTGACAAATTAATGACTTTGAATTTTTTTTTTCTCGAAATGGTCCGTAGGAAAATTCCTTCGATGTTTGGCGACATTAAGTTTTAAAAATTTATTTCTCCACCGTTCAAATTTAATCAAATAAACCATTTATTAAAGAATCCGAATAAACAATAATAAAAATGAAAAATTAACCATAGACAGATAAATGCACTTATCTTTTTTACCGAACTAAATCAAAAACTACTATCCATCTATTATAGCAAACCAAGGTTCCCGTGAGTGTTATATTTTTTGTATAATATTTTCATAACATAATGTCATATTATTGTACTGAATTATGCCTTATGTATTTCAAGGATTGTGAAAACCAATTATGTCACTCACTCAAACTAGATAAAAATATCGATGTTGTATTATTATGATCTATTGAGCATTATTACACAATTTTTATTTCCAAAATAAATTTACTAAATTAGTTTAAATGATATTTATTGTTATTACGATTATTATTTCAATCCCGGTGAACTGATAGATCGAATTCAATCTCAAACATATCATAAGAAGGTTTCAGATTGAATGTAAAATGATTTTGAATTAAAATACAGTTACGTTATTATCAATAATATTAATATACCTATTAAACTTTATTGATAGTGTATTACACTATTTGATTAATAATTTTTAATCTTGATGTGTTTGGTTCCAAAGTTCCAAATTTCCAAAGGAAATTCTCTATTAGTTCATCTTCTTTTAGATTTTATATATTATATTATAATATGCTGAACTAATTGCATCTTAAAGTCATATCATCGATTTGTTTTAACAAAATATCTAACATGTTAAACACAGGTTAAATCGATTCTCGGCAATCATATACCTGAAAAGCCTATCTATAGCACCGTGCAATCATAAGTTCATTTTAAAAAAAATATATTTTGAAGTATACAATTTCATGTCTTACAATTATTATATCCCCCAATAAGATTTCGACTATATTTGTATCTCAAATATGGTTATATATACACGTCATAATATTGTTATAAAGATGATCATGTTCGTTAATTGTAGGTGTCCAAACAAAGAAAGTATCGAGTGACTGACCATTAAATTAATATAACTTAAAATTTATTGTGAAATTAAAAAAAAAAAAAATTGTACCTTAGTGAAATATAAATAAAACTCATAATAAGTCTCACGGGGACGGTAACCAAAGTATTCATGTTAATTTGTGTCAAGTACATAATATTACGTAATATTTTCTCGTATTTTGTATAGTCTGTAACAATTTCCATCTTAATGATAAAATTTCCTCTGCATTGGATCATATTTAACTTGATATAGTCGCTATAGTATTGTTTACCACATTTGTGAAGAAATTAAAATTATCGAAATACTAGTATAATGCTTACAGTTGAATTTCAAAGTTCATAGGGGGAGGGAGAAATTCTACTTACCAAAATTTTCAAGTTATCAAAATCTTGAAAAAGAATTTATTTTTTTTTTAAATACCTATGTAGTTAACATTAAAGAAGTTAAAAATATAAACATATATAGGTACCACCTACGTATATATTATTATTTGTAAAGAATTGAACTGATATTAAATTTTTTGTTGATTTATAACATTGTTTTTAATTTAATTTTCTAAGAAACCTGGTGATTTACATAGTATATATATTCCAGGCAATTCATTGCTTTCGATATATTTACGTTATATTTCTAATACGATTGTCAATTTTTTACTTGTTATAGTTCAGGGTTCTATTTACGAGTCTTCGACTTCTTCTTCGTTATCTCTAACATCACATCGCAGATAATATCGGCTTCAATGCATTCTCGACAAATATTTAATTTTTAATTTGTAGATTGTAAATACCTATGATTTAAAAGTCCCATTAAGATTTATTGTCTCAGTCAATTGATCTTACTCATCGTAGTTAAAGCAGAAGGTTTGTGTAAGAATTATTTTCAGTCTAAATTCTAAAACCTGATTTCGTAAAACAATTTATGATTGTATTCACCGTTATTAAAGACAATATATGGAGGAAACGCCAATTATCCTTAGTGCTGCATGACCCTATTTTAGTTCACATTTTTAATACTCAACACGTTAAATTTACAAATAACTAATAAATAAATTACCATAAAAAATTTTTTTTTTTTTTAATTTAATAATAATATAGTGTTTTTAATTAACGTATTTTTTTTATTTTTTTTGTAATTGCTGCTCCAAAACAAAACAATTGAGGGTTTGGTTAAAAGTAACGTTTTTAATTAACGGTCTAGACAGTTAAGAACTTACTTAAAGCCTGACAAAGTCACGACTACTTATTAGAATTGCATTACAATTCTTTGAAAATATTTTAGTTTGGTTAAATTGATTGTTTTTATTAAAATGTTGTTAAGACTCTGTTTGTAATTCTCAAACTTTTGAAATTTGAATATTTACTAGTATTTTTTTTATAATATACTTATCAAAACTAAATAGTTATTGAAATATTAAATTTCAGAATAGTAGAGAATTATGATATTAGAAAACAATCTAATGAGCTCTAATATTTGTACCAAATTCAAATACCTTTAAGTAGTTAGGAATAGTTTTGTTAAACTTTCAGTTTAAATTATTTTAAAGCAATTTCTTGTTAACTAAATATTTAGTTTTTTTGGATGCAATTATACGTGCATTCGCTTGCCATAATGCTGATGGTGCCACAGAAATTATCGGTTACTGGATACTCCTCCAACAGCTGCAGTAAACAAACACATTCGTCATATAAGTTGCCTATAAAATACTCCTCTGAAAAGTGCGTTTCAAAAATTTATTTTTCTGTGAACTTAGAGAACGTCACACCTGCATGCATTGCTCCATCTTATAACTGATCGAATTTTCATTCAGCAAAGTAATTTTTGTGTTGTCAGCTCTGATAAAATAGTGACATAATGTTTGTTCCTTTCTTTTTAGGATATTAAATGTTAAAGTGAATTATGACTTATAAGTAAAAAGTTATATAAATTTAAAAATTCTCATTACCCATGATTTAAAATTGAAATACCTTTAAACCCCCCCCCCCACACACAGAGTTAATGTCCTCACCTATAACTTGTTTTCAACGAATAATAAATATAAACATTTTTATTTTATTGATCGTAAACACCTGCAACTCGGCAGCAAATGCCATTAGTTACCGTAGTGTTATATTATTTACAATTATTATGGTAGGCGCTTACATTCTAACATTTAAACAAAACAATTGAATTTGGTTAGCAAGATTAGTTAATTTTAGGACTTGTAAGATCTTCTTGTTCTAATTTGAGTTGAAACCTAGGGTGGCATCTATAGATTCTGTTGAGTTCCATTAGCTCCTGTTAATATCGATGGTAAGTGATCGTTTTACAGTGAGTTGTTATCCGTTTACATATTAATATATTGCACTACTGCAGAATTATTATTATTTCAGATAGGTAGGTAATTAAGTTCTAAATAATTATGGTTTTATAACATTTTATTGGTGTTTGCTATACGCTTCGCTTGTATATTATATTTATGTGTAGTCTAATTAGACTTTGATAAATAATCTGATGATAATAATATATTAAATATAAATTAAACAGAATTTGCTTAGAATCAATTATTTCCAGTTACTTTTAATATGGTTAGATAATATTCCAGCCTATAATTGTTGAACTTTTTTAGTTTCAATATGATAATATAAGGACTTGCATTACCAAAAGTCACATACGTTCTTGGCATCAAATTTCTTAGGATGTGATAGTGAAATTTACACACACACACACACACACACATATATGTCTATTCTTTATTTATTATTTATCTCTTATGATCATTTAAGTGTATTGTTTTAATATTAACAAATGGCGTAACATAGTATTTTGTTAAAAAAAAAAAAAATAATAATAATAATATAGTTTATAAATATTATACTACCAATTTTGTTTACTTTAAACTAATTACAAAACTACCAATATTTGAATACTTACACAATATTGGTTGATAAAGTTTCATAATTTTCATTAGGTACTTTATTAACTGAATCAGACATATAAATATTTAAAAAAAAAATATAAACAATTTTTTTTAGTAGTTAATAAATGCTCAGTTGTACTATCAAAATCTAAAAATTAAGATAAAAATGTTCAGAAAGCAAAATTTCATAAGTTTTTTTTTTCATTGTTCTTCATAAATAAATGTATAAAATAAATTTTAAAAAGACATAATATAATAAAATATATTCACACTGATACTAAACACAAATTTTGTGTGTAATTTTTATTTTAAATGATTTTTGAAAATGGTCTATTAAAGTTTTAACAAATATTTTCTTCTGAATAATATTATATTGATTGTTGAAGATAACAAATAATTTTCATGAGATTTTAAACTGACATTATTTACTTAAAACTATAATTTAGCAAAACGAAAAAACCTTTTTTCGGATGAAATGTTTACTGATGGACAATCATTTAACATATACCTATAATATGTGTAATTACATCTATATTGAAGTTCAGAATAAAATACGTACAATTAAAAAATCGATCATTCGATTCTTATAACATAAAATAATTGAGATTATTCACATTTTAAATAAATAAATTGTGTACAATCAATTCATTTTTATACTCAAACGCCTTAAGCAGGCAATTCAGATATGTAATTATTTATTAATTATTCGGTGTTGTTTTAAAAAATAATTTATTAATTACGTCTAGAAAGAAATTTAAAAAAAAAATCTATCACGATAACTTAAACTACAGCCCTACAAGTATAAATATTGAGATGAAATTTATGGCTAGATAATAGTTTTAAACAATATTATAATAATGTCAGTAAATAAAATATTCAGACAAACTGCAGATAGGTACACCAATGTCGTGTTGATGTGCGTATAATAATAGCTCGTAGTATTTTAAAGCAAAAACGATTTTATGTTTTTTTTTTTAACAAAAAAAATTTCGGTCACATGATTTTTTGTCACGGCCAATAAGCTCTGTACATGATATACAGTGAGTTTAAAAAACAGCTCTAAAACCCATAATTTTTCATTACACACTTATGGATGGACATAATATTATGCGACGGTCAAAGACGAATTTAATTAAAGATATCGTAATCTTTCATTTACAAGTATATCACTTTATGTCGTAGGCAATTAAAAGGTTAGATATATGACGAATTTGTATCACTAGGGCTTGACTGTTAATTCAAATATACTTTTTTTTTTTAGAACTTTTCTGTACGATACATTCCAGGCTACCAATTTGTAACTGTTGCATAAGAATTTAATAACAAAACATTATTTTGTGTTTCTTACATTTCTCCATATTACTTTGCATCACATTTTATATAAATTTTCACGCATGATGTATGTTTGATAATATCTTGGTTTCTTACAATGAAAATTTATGAATCTTATGTATGGTACGGCTAAAAGAAAAACCATCCAATTTGGTTTTAATAAATTAAAAATATTTTTAGAATGGTTTTAGATGAAACCTATAAACAGTTGCAAGGGCTATTCGATAAATAATAATTCTTAAATCAATAATTTATAAATGTGTAAATTGGCTGCTACAGTGAAATGTCTATATTTTTATATATTACTATACATATATTGTATATATTTTGATATTATTTTGCTTCTATTATTATTATTATTTATATGAAACAATCGTTTTTTGTATTTTATGTAAAATAATTCTATCATGTTACCAACATGTTATTAGTTTCATTTTGATCGATCAACAACGATATTTATTACTGTAACCTATTTTTTGTATTGTAACTGTCCCTAAAATTATAGAATTTTGGTTTAAAAAAAGAAACTCTAGGTGCTGACAAGTCCTATTATAATAAATATACTACCTAATTATACCAACATACATCTTTTTTTTTTTTGAAATAATTTTCCTCAAAATTTCCAAACTGGCAAAACATTACCATTATATTATTATCGTCATAGAACAGTTTCAATTCAATTAATTAAGGTAGACAATTATATGTAGATTGTAGGTATAAGTAAAACGAATTTTCATAAAAATTAAAAATGTTTTTAATTCCTAATTTCTAATTAAAATGATTTTCTACTCACGTAACTCATCATGTCATTGCCTTTGATTGGTTGATAAGATATGGAATATTAATATTTACGTGTTGACACGGATCGGATCAGATAATCTGATTCAGCGTGGTTATAGAGCTTAACACTTACATCGCAATCGAAGAAGGTACAATTTTTGATAGACTCATCTGTTTATAAATACTTATAATTATTATTAAGTATTTATTTCATGATTTACTATACAAACAACAATCATTGTTATACACTTTTTTTAATCACTTGTAACTCAACTTTTTTATGCACATTCATTTATATTTATACAACATATTACTCTAACCATTGTGATGAATATCTAAATCGTTTAACCTGTTTGCTATGAAACCGCTGTAGAACTATTATATATTATATATGGAGTGTTCATTATTTTTCGTAAGTATGTTTATACACCACGCACATAACGTGAAAACATCATTAATCTCAACCATATGAAATACAGATATTTATTATTATATATACCTATTATTGTATGAAGAAGAAGTGCACACAATATAAAACTCGACCGCTTGCACACCAAAACAAGTGATTAATAATTCATATTTTATTATAATCCGTTGGGAAGTAATGTATTTTAATATTGTGATACGAGATTAGGTATTCGATATTTGGTAGATATATTGCTCATGGGTTGTCGAATATATTACATAATATTCTGTTGTCGACGTCAATGCAGTCAAAACACATCTCTGCATCACGATAATGGTAACCAATAAGCTAGATTTCTATGCTTTAGAATATTTTTTTTTCACTTGTTCAAATACCTTTAATGGTTGACAGTTATTATCCACATGTATTGGCTCGTACCGAATTGAATAAAATATGTTTTACGTCTATTTGATTCAAAGGCAATTATATTTGAAATTTTTTTATATTTATTTAAATTATGTCAATGAAAAATTATATTCACTAGAATCTGTAATTATTTTTTTATTTGTCGTAAATATACAATTTACAAACTGACTTATTCAGTGATAATGAGTAAAACATACCATTGATTTTCTTGATAGTCCATCTTAGTAATAAAAATGCAATCGATATTTATTTCAGTGAAAGTCTTACATAAATGATTTAGCTTATAATATACAAAGTACGAACGTTTTTTCACTTGATATATCTTAAAATTATAAGGAGCTTAGTTTTCAATTAACGATTATATAGTTTAAAAATTATTGAGAAAAATAAATTTCATATTTTTACACATTTTTAACAAATCATAATGCTTATTTATAATTTTATATACCTACATTTTAATCCTATTCCTAATACAGAGTAAATTTATTTTTATTTTTAACGTACAATTTGAGTTCCGGCGAATAAAATCTTTTGAAATTGTTTAAAAAAATTGGGTGGTTTTTACAACACGCCTAACGCAATCTATCGTTATTCTAATATTTTATTAATTTTTCCGTAGAAAATAGCACTCTATAGATAGTCAATGCAATTATTTATCGCTCAATATTTGGTATTTATACTTATTTACCACCTCATCCTAGTAGGATGATCCTACTACAAATGCGTCATTATAAACGAATCAAATGTTAAATTATAATTTTATATGAATTTTAAAAGAAATTCAAAAAATTAATAATAATTTAGCGTCGTGAATTAATTATATAATTATTTTATTTTACCTATAATTTATTTTTGAACATAATATTTGTATTGTCAAAGAACTTTTTTAACCCCAAAATACGTCCACATTTAACGTAGTTATCGTAACTAAGTCTATTGTGACTGAAATATTTAATTACTTTTGCCATTGATTATAAATAACACTATATTGATAGACGACGTCGTCTATGTAATCATTATTTATCACTCGTTATTAAGATGTTTTAATAATTTGTATTTAATTCACTAGTCAGCTTGCAGAAAGCGAGTAGGATACATCTTAGTCGTACCTCTCTCGCCTCAAGTGAGTCGAATTCAAATTATTATAAGATTCAAATAAATAATGGGCTTTAAATGATTGCGTTGATGTTGCCAACATATCAACCTAAATGCACATAATGGTATCGTCGTGATCATATTATAATATTAAGACTCATCTCGTTACGCCATACCCCTATAGAACTCAACATACATCATCACAATATTATAATATACAGGAATCTCGAGTATAATCAGAGTGAGTGAGCTGCAGTATGTACCTGACTGCGACTGGCACCGCAGCCCGTGGCCCGTGGCTGAATAGCATTTATTTATTAATATGGGTTTGGCATACGCGCCACGCTACAGAAAACTTATTCTTGTCCGCAGCGCACGCCGTCCCGGTAATTTTGGCATCTCCGGCAGCCGCCGTTGGTTGGGCAGCGGAAACGAGTGTGGTTGGGCAGGGTAAGAGAAAAATTAAAAAAAAAAAAAAAAAAAACACGTCACCGGTGTTTGCCATATCGCATTGTAACGGCCAATTGGTATACTCTCTGCAGCGAGTGTATTATTATTTATTATTATTCTCCACCGACCGTATAGGAAAGTGAAAAAAAAAAAAATTATAAATATATTAGTTACTATATAATATGGCGATTATTATTAAAAAATATATACTCGCAGCGCTCTCCGATATAATAATAATAATAAGTGTTATTATTATCACTATAATATCATCTGTAAACTTTTTTTTTGAACCATCTCGTCCCATTCTCCTCGCACTACATACGCGCTTCACTGTCAACGTTCCTCCTTGTCGGGCCACAATAAAGACGTACGGCGGCGGCGTTTCTTTTAATGGTTTATATTAAATTAGAACTATTTTTTCTTTCTATATTAATTTAACATGCGCGCCGAAATTTATTTTTGTAAAAATGCCTCTGAATCTTGGCATTGGCGGTCCAAAAGCAAAAGTCCGCTGTTCCACTATCCCTAGGTTTTTCGGCTTCTAAAAATACGAGAAAAGCATACCATTCTTTTTGTTTTTTTTTTAATTATCACATTATTATTATTGTCATCTTTATCGTCATAAGACGTCTCCGTTCGCGTATAATTGAATAATACCTACACGATAAATCTAAATAACAACAATAACGAAGTTTATTCTCAGCAAAAAAAGAAAAAAGCACAATTTAAACACTGCCGACAATACTGATTTTCGATTGTAATTATGTGGTTTTAGGAAATGATTTATTTGTTTTGTTCAAAATTATAGCTTAACGCTATAGTCACAGGAAAAACGAGCCGATCTTTATTCAAAAACGTTTATCGGGGGCCGTTGTGTAATACAAGGTTGATATTTTTAACTTAAAAACACTAATTATTTCAAAATAGTAAATACCTACATCGTATCGTCGTTTAAAAAGGCATAAATTAAAAAAAAATATCACAATCAAACAATAAATATTTTCAAAAGCTTTAAAATCTGGCATATATAGGTAATAAATTGCATGTAAGAAATAATAACTTGTGCCTACTTCATCTGTTGAGAGTTTTGAATTAGAGAGAATCTACGAATAGATATATATAGAGATCTAGACATTAGACATAATAAGTAGTCTTAGATAAAAGCTAACCTAACCCACACGATTATGGTGCTAATTGCATTCTGTATTATTTATATACGCACATACACACGTAAGTTGAGTCGTTAAAATAAACTTTAAGATCAATACCAATTAATATAATAATTTTTTGATACACGTACAGTATAAATTCCACATTATAATATAATATTACTATTTAGTTGCTAGTTTTCTGATTGTAATGTTATTAAGTGTACGTGTATCAAAATAAACGCGATGAATAGTGAAAAATATAAAATCTTGACATTAATCGGTTTCGTGCATTAAAAAGAAAAAAAGAAACTGAACGCTGAAGATTTCCTACGGTAAAGAAGTGTACGTTTTTTTTTCTTCTTAAAAATGTAATCATAATAATTATTTGGCTGAAAGTTTTATTGAAAACAATCATAAACAATAATTATCTAAAATAGTTTTAAATCTAAATCAATTAAGATTTAAAATGAAAAGAAATTAACGGGGATATTATGTTGTTAAAACTACTGAAAAACGGCGATAAGTGAAAGTTTAACTTCCACAAATATTTTACTAATTAAAAGTAAAGTTTAATCCTCAAACATTATTATAGAACTTACTACAAGCATCATTGTGATATTCGTATTATAATGATTGTTAAATTACACGTATTATATTAAATACCTATTCGTGATCGATGACAGTTGAAGTCACTCCATAGTCGGAATTTCAAGAATACCTTTTTCGGTTATATTGTTTATTTTTAATTTATAATACAGTGAATCCTCCTTTAACGGACAACTCTCAATAGCGGACACCTCCAAATAACGGACGGAATTTAGAGAACAGTGAAATATGAACTCATTGTATTTCCCCTCTTAATAGAGAGCCCCTCCAAATAGCGGACGAGGTTTAAGCGACCGAGAGTGTCCGGTATTTAGAGGTTTCACTGTACTTTAATAATAATATGTTTATGGTGTATCAGTTTTAAAAGGCTACAATAATATTTAATTCATAATTTCTGTTCATACGACTCGCAGGCGCACGTTTTGTGTCTAATCCCTCCGCCCTTCCACCAATATTTTTTCCCCATATAATCACTGTAATATCTGCTCATGAGCCACATATAATGTGTTTGATTAATATACGTAGGTATATAATTCTGAGCCTTGGAAATGCGCTAATTTTTGTTCGAGTTGGCGTTACTGTGTCGCCATATCATATATATATATAAACTCATCATAATATAATATAATATATTACGTATTATGATTGTAACGCGTTATTAAAATATTTAAGAACAGTTTTTACACGAATAACTATTATAAATGTTATTTTTGTTGCTCATTCGTTTGCATTGCACAATATGCTGCAGCTACTGTATTTCAGTTATACAACATTTTTACTGGTACCTACCGCCGTATGGCTATAGTTATTAGTTATTACGAATAGAGGTACCCATCGCATCATAGGTATTTAAAATATTATTGTAGGCGTATAATAAAGTTTGCGAAACGTGTTGTATGTCTAGGGGAAATTAACCTCGACGGGGCTGATGTGGTGGTGTATACAAGAAAAAAAATAATAAAGATAATAGTATAGTAGTAGAAGTATAGTAGGTATATGTATACTGTTTATTTAAGTTATATATATTTTTTCCCCAACTTGCATTATATATGTATATATACGTAATGCGTACGATTCAAAAGTTTTATTTTTTCTGGTTTTTTTTCCTGTACCCTTCTTAGAATAATATGTTTCGACCATAACCGTTACGCAAATAGGGTTTTTGTTTCCTATGCGTGTTGTATACCTACTTTCAATGTAATATAATAAGTGGTATAAATTTGTATCATTTTTTTTTTTTTTGAACTATAAAATTGTACAACTATCTGTCAAATAATGATTTACAATAAGAATTAGTGATTTAAAAATGTTAGAAAATATAAAATAACAAACAACAAGTTAAATTAAACTTCGATTATTTACATCAGAAAATGTGTATCTATAGACATTTAATTGAAATAAAATATTTCGAACGGAAAAAAAATAAGAAGCAGTTCATTTTTTTTAATATTCCTACCTGCAGCTACCACCATGTACCGTGTATACGGTTGCTCTTATTAAATAAAAAATAAAATCGGTGGCTATCATGGACCAAGGAAATTATACTGAATAATTATTGCTTTACCAGTACCTACCTATACTGTATTTTTTTTTTCATTTAATAAAACACTTCATCGTCGTCGTCCTGTGCAGTGAAATCCCACGTGAATGCGAATATATAAAACGTTTACACCGCGAAGTATCCTGGACTTTGGCCAGTATTACATCATAATATATTGGTCTGGCGACGAAATTCGCGCATCCGTCGAAACAAACGGATTTCGTCGTGTTTTTAATGGGTTTATTTACCGAGCTGCAACCGCGTTGATATCACAGGGCAATAAGCGACGCCGCCGTGGCAATTGAATGCAATAAATTGCACGAGCGTATATAATAATATAATATATTATTATCATTATTATAAGTATTATTATTAATATGCGGCCGACGGGCGACGGTGTGCTAACACACTTAGCCCCGAGATGCAGTGGTCGTCTAGTCTCGCGAGTCCTATAAATACAATGCATTTATATTAAAAAAAAAAAAAAAATAGTAATAGTTTTTTTTGTTAAAACACGTAGATGATGTATACTATATATTGTTGTATTGGCTGATCGCCCCGAACTATAGCCTCTCGTCCAAGACGATATTCGACACGTAGTATATCGTGAAACAGTATCTGGTACATAAACATAGCATCAAATATTACGATATGTAGTGCTTGAAATAGAAATGAAATGTTTCTATTGTAATCAGATATAAAAAATATATTTTTCTTGTTTCTTCCATTTCAAATATCACTATTCACTTTTATAATATAAAATTATATTTAAAATGTTAACTACAAGCCATCAGTATCGTCACCCACACGCAGCATAGATACACGTCGTTATTACGAAACTTACTAACTTAAACTAAATAGTACTTAATACCTTTAGCCTACTATATAAACGATATTATTATAGACCAGTTAGCTGTCGTTTGATTTTAAAATACATCACATACACGTGATGGGCATGACTGATATGACTATTATAATATCATTCACCAATTAAACGCACATATTTTTAGAATCGTGTTTTCACTTGGAATTCAAATTCTATACACAATCTGCCCATATGAGTGTTGGTACATTTTTTTTTTAAATTGATTCGTTTCAATCAATTTTAATATAAATTTTAAATGTCATTAAAAAAATAGCTTTGATTATGATATTACTTTTGATTTTTAAGGATAATTTTAACAAATTTTATTTACATTTAAAATCAATTTCGAGCTTTGATAATATTATGTTATCATTGATTTATCAATACATCATACAAAGTTCCTCGCATTAACTAAAAAAGCTATTATGGTGGGGAGGGGGGTAAAGGTGATTTTCATTCCTAATTGATTTCTGAAATTCTATCCTGCTATAATAATAATATAAAATTAAATAATTCACTGTATAACATAATATACTAGTGACCTGCAGTGGCGTATCCAGGATTTCTATATGGCCAGAAAAAAAAATTTAATAAATAACAGCGTTTTTAATTTTCCAAATATTTGGAAAATATTGATGATAATGACACGCAATCTACGGTGTTTTGATAAACAATAAACATTACATCTTATTTTTATTTGAACTCCCAACCGGTACATAGTCAAAATTAATAAATTTACGATTATTTTTTATATATTATATGATACTATATGACACGGCCCATGCGGCCCCCTGCCCCCCTGGTGAGCCAATGCTAGTGACGAAAATGTTAAACTTAAATATGATATTAATAAACGATAAGAATTAAATTAAATATATCTCAAAACTTTTTACTGAAGAGAACATATAAATATATAATTTGAGCTTTTGTGATATGAAATTATATCTTACTGTAATTTATTTGTAAAGTAAAATCTAATTGTAATTATATTATAATGAGAAATCAAACTAAAATTTAAATAATAAAAATAAAAAAATAAATCTACATTTTGTTGTTTGATATCTATTATTGATGTTATTATTAATCAGTAGATACTTATAACCATTTTCTTAGGCTAGTATAAATTTCCAATCCCAAGCATACAAAAATAAATAATAACATAAATAATTGACTATCCTAATATTAGGCTTATACATATTCAGAAAAATACAGTACTAAATATTCGAATTTCGATCAAACGAGAATAAGTTAATAACATATTCTATAGCTAATTACTTTTTAAAACGATTTTTAATCTTTCTCAGAATTTATTTACATTCAAAATATAATTTTAAATTATAACCTATTATAAATTATGGTGTAATTTGCCATTATTTATAGTTATAATACTTAAAATAAGTTAAGTTTAAAAATGTAGTTGTCAAGTAGGTAATCGCTCTATTGTACTGCAGTGAGTGTCGAGTGTATCATGTCATTGAGTAGGTCACTGTAAATTAATGTGTTAAATTTGAATTCAATAATAAATCATTGTAAACAATTAAAAACTATTCTGAGCGGAGACGGTTTAACTTTTTAGCAACCAAGGTTACACAATAATTATTTCAATAATAAAAATACAATTTTAACAAATCCTTGTATTTTCTTTTTTTATACGCTTTTTCATGGAATTTTAAAAACTACTGAGCCATTTCTACTTTTTACCTACAAAATAAAAACGGGATAAATTCAATTTTTAACTTTTAACCGCCATCAAAGTTGATGATTAAATCATTATTTCTACTAGAAAAAGTGCCTTCAGACAAAAATAAATAAATGAAAAACACATCATTGTAAATTACATCATGTGATGCGTCATATTATGATTTAAAATTTGATTTCAAAATAAATGATATACTTGCCACGGGAGTGAGAAAATACTACCTTCAACGGCTTCAACACATCACTGCAATATTATAAGCACAATTAATACTATTATAATTTGAACACTATTACGTCAAGTATGCTTTCAGATTTCGAAGATATGGAGATATATAATAAATAATAATACATACTTACATCGTGTGTTACAGATCTCCATACAATACGAACAATAATATTAAGTCAAGTAGATAATTATGTCTTATAGTGTTATCTTTAGACGAATTTTAAACACTATTAAATTCAAATATTATACATTTATATTGATCAGTTTTTACAGCCATTATTAAGTCGTCAAAGCCTCCATGGCCCCATAAATCCTTAAATTATTACCAAACAAACCAAATAAATTTATTCTTATTGTTAAAAAGTTAAATAAAAATAACTTAATTCAGAAACCATTAATTTAAACTTTGATTTAAGTACGTAATCAATCTCTAAACAAAATGTATCTGCTTAACTATTTCTAGTAAAAAAAAAAAACTGTTTATTTAAAAATAAATAAATAATTTGTTTCAATACGAGAAACTCCTAAATACTATAAAAAAAAATATAACTATTTGAAATTTTAGATTGTGGTCCTTATATTTTAATATATCATACGTATTATAATATTTACAATAATATATAAAATATAAATTAGAATATACCTAGTAGAAGATTACCCATACATTTGGAGTTCATAGAAACGAAATAAACCACCAACAATTTTACTAAATCGGACTGTATATCCTAATAAATTGTATAGGCTATAGTATGTAGATATGTGCTTAATGTAAACCCTTATAAATTAAATTAACTTTGACTTTTCTGATGGATGATATCACAATTCAACGTACAATATGTATCTTATTTTGTATACTAATATTAATACTATAGTGATTTCCTTACTAAAAATTATTAAGCTTTTATATACCTAAGTTATATAGATCTCGTCACATTAATTTCAATAATTAAATTGCATTTGGCTACTTTTGAGTATTAATCACTAATAAACAATAAGGATCAAAACCAAAGTTTAGCTAATCTTAATTAAAATAGTTTAATTAATGTTGTTTATAACGAGAGGTATATGTATTTCATTTGTAAAATATTTACGTTGTTTCTGACTTAAATTTCAAAGTGCAATGTTTAAAATATTATTAATTCATTTAATTCATATTTTATCAACATATTTTTCAGAATACGCGTATATAAAATTGTAGATATTATATCCACTATATTATATATTTGTATTTTACAAGATATGGGTATGTATTGTATTAATGTTGAAATAATTTATCTTTCATATTTTAATTTTTAATAGTAAAAATAATTAGGTTAAGTAATACAGTAATACAATATGTATAGGTTAGTAAAAGTAGTATAGGTATGACTAATAATGTTATAATTGTATACATAAATGTTATAGATTAAAGTTATGCTACCTAGGTATGTATATCATTTAATATTGATCAGCTATAAAGAAATTCATATTAAACTAGTAACTAAGCCTCTTTACTGTACATTGTCTGTGTACACATATAATTAAATATAAATGTTGTGTAAAATATTTAATACATAGAATATACCATAGTTTTATCATTTATAATATTTTTTCGGACTTAAGTTATAAGAGTTATAACCCTTCAGAGTTATATTCAACAATCAAGTAGATAACTAATCATACAGCAAAATAATAATGACGTTAATAGCAAGGGGAGACACAAACAACTAAACAAGTATTAAATATTGTGTATAACTTTATTCGATAAACGTTTAGTATGGTTAAACTTTTAGAATGTGGCTAAAAGTATAATATAAACATACAATAAAATGTTAAGCAGTTGTAATAATAAGAGATAAAAAATAAACATAGATAAAACAACTATGGATATAGTAGTAGCTTCATTGAAGTTAAATTATGATTAATTATGGACAATTTGGACACCACTATTAATACTCTTTACAATAGGTCATTTATTATACAATCTAAATTACAAGCTCACTATATTATTAGTTAAGGGAAAAACAGTTAAACGTCCTATTATTTAGACGGATTTTTAACGAAGGTTCGAATACGCCCGCAATTGTTGCCACATCACCTCACCAGGTATTTGCACGGCCATGACTGACGTGTACACTTTAAGCCCCGTCCAAGCCTGGATGTCTACAAAACAAACCCATGTTAGAATGTCGAATTGAATATAGAAAACCACCTACATTGGAAAAACGTTAAGCCTTCGCCAGTCTTGTTTGCTCTCAGTAAATTGCTTTAAAATTTCAAATACTTAATATAAAAATACATACCGATGAAGCGGTAATACATATGTATATAATATTCGAGTTATTCAATATAATTATGTATAGCTTGTTCGTGTAAATTAGTAGCAATGCAAGTTTAAGTGGTATAATACAAAAGCAGGCTATACAATTCGTAATTATATTCCAAAAAACTATATAAAGCCTGTCGTACGTTTATATGATAAGCAGATACTGTAAAATCGATCGAAACTCGTCTTCGTAATTTTCTTACAAAAACCATTTATTTTAATATTGAATGAATATTTTGTCTACAATTTTTATATTTTAATTAAATGTATATATACAATTGTATCATTTCATTATCATTTATCTAAAAATGTTAAGTATCAAATGATTACAATAAAATATATCAATAATAGTTTAAAAAAATGGTTATTCCTTGACTATTAGTTTTCTAAGAAACTATAATTTTAAAACTCCAAAAACAGCTATTCAATATCAACAATTTAAACGTTTATAAGCAATGTATTATATGTCATCCAGCTTTTGCAGGTTATACACAAACGTTATGAAATAATTTATCAAGCCATAGAGAAAACGTCGAACAAAATGCAGAAGAAAAAGGTATGATTGAAGGTCCCTTTTTCTTTTGAATTTTTTATACACCTATAGCCTATAAGGCCTTCTAATATATTTATACTTAAAGAGGTAGTTGGTAGTCATAATATAAATATATAAAAAGTCCTTATTACTTACTACTATCTCACTATAGTTATGATTTGGACATATCTATAGAATAATATCAGTAATAATATTCTAATCGCTGTTCAATGAAGAATAATGCGACTACTTAAGCATAGTAGTCAGAACTCAACTTTTCGGGTTGGTCATTTAAATGGAAATCTCAAAGCTATTATTTGTGATCAGAGCAAACCACAATATAACAAGATGGTTAGGAAGGATTTGCGAGGGTGATGTAGTTTAAATATGATAAATTTCATTAAATTTCAAATCTGACTGGCGATTATCGCTTCGCTTAGTTGGAAGGATACGACATATAGCCCTTGTCCTAGTATCAAGGATTCAAGTCTCCTGACTTGAAGCAGGTGATTGGCGAGTACAATGTCCAAATCATATTATAATTCATTCAACTACCAATGCCCAAAAAACATTGGGTTTCGATATCAGTATCAAATTGGAGAAAATAAAAACTCTAAGCATTCCAAAGTTAAAAAAACTGTGGAGATCGAAATATTTGTTCGAATACAATTTTAATTAATTAAAATGTTCTGACTATGCTATAATATTAAATTATATCTAGTCTTGAGCTTTGGAACAGGTTATCGTTTATTCATTTTTAAGTTTTGTATGGTTTTTCTTAAAATTGTGTTCGTAATTTACTTTTTATATATTTCTGAATTCTCTACTTTATTTAATAAGATTTTGTAAAAATTAAGTTTTTCCATGTGCTGTCATCCTTTAGCCAAAACCAAAAACTAAAATTATTACTTTATTATCTTTATAACACAAAGTAATATGTAGAAGTTTCACAAAATGTATTACAGCTGATATTACCCATGAGAATTTCTGCGATATTCAATATTTTGTGATGGAAGAAATTCGTATTCGCTTCGTCGTATCATATGAGGTTTTTAATTCTATTACCATCGCAACAATCTAATATATATATATATGTATAGTTATTATTTTGGCTTCCTCATATTTATAATTCAATTTGATTCTCGTACGAAAAGTTTATTGTATGAGTTGACGATACTAAATAATAAGCTTTTTAACACGTATAATATTATCATAATATATTTTAAGAATTTCCATTGTAATTATCTACAAAATATATATGTATTTCAGAGTTAGGGTGATTGAATAATATTAATTTATATATTATTTATAAAAACTGATCAGGCAATATTTTTAATTATACAATATATATGTACGTGTGTGTTATTAATATTATAATATAAAAACGTTCATTTCACATGTTCACTTGCTTGGAGTCTCCGGACATCACATAATATTATGGTACACAATTTATTAGCTGCAGTTTAACTATACTGCTAATGCATTGCAACTATAACTTTGTTTCGTTCGGAAAAAATTAATATATACATTTTGAAAACGAACGATTGCCTACCCAAATATGATATACCTACCTACGTAGTTTCGCTTAGAAACGTTATAATATTATTATTATTATTTTTGACGGTTTATTTGTTTTATTTTTATTTTCACGGTAAATATGTAAATTATTATTGTTAAGTATATACATACGTAGGTACATATCGTTATTTATTACAACTATTAAAATTGGATGGTGAATAAAAAAAAATATGACATACCTATACATCTACAAAAAAACATTTTGTAAAAAATAATATGTTTTTATTTTATTTTTAATACACTATATACCTACTGTTTGCGTAACACATTAAAAAATTGTGATTGTATTTGATAGCTACGTGATGCCTCTTTCGTATAATACATAATAAGTTTATATTTAAAGTATAAAATCTAATATAGGTTGACATTTTGCGAAGTAATTTCTGTGATCCCATCCAGTGCAGATATGGCAATAAAACAAAAAAACATTAAGGATAGCTAGGTATATTAAGTTTTAGAAGCTCATCAAGTAATAATTAGGTTTCTGTTTGTATTATTATCTAGATGCATTATAAGATAACTGATTAGTTTGTTGACCGTGAAATGAAAGACAATTATTGAAACTGTTGCATTTTATGTAATTAAGAATTATTATTGCGATATACTTTGGAGCAATTATTTAAAATAATCATATTATGATCAATAATTTTCATGAATACAAGTATAATGAATCGCTACAAAATAATACAAATTGCTTTTGATTAAAATTTTGAATTATAAAAATTATTTTTTAATGAAATATAAAATATTTTACAACTAACATTGCGACTGATCAAAATGTTCTGGAATATGATGTAGGAAAAAATTCAAAACCTCCGTTTGACGTCATGATATTACTTTAAATTCTGCTTTCTTATTATTATTTTTATTGAACACATAGCTTAAGTAAAGTATGCCATTCGAATTTTTTTCACTCTGTTATATTCTTCAACTTACCCATCCTTATATTATAATTAATTTTATTTATTAAATTTTATCAGCGATATTTGATTTTGTAATGCTGACCCAAAAAGAGAAAACTATTCATAAAATAATTGACGAATAAACGAGGAAATAATTATATATTTACGAGTTACTCAGTTGCATTCTTATATACTTACCTTAATTAGATATTAGTATTCTATAAAACTCTTTATATAAAGCAATTGTTATCCTCATTTTCGATTCTGAGCGGAGCGATTTTGCAATGTTTTTTTTTTTTTTTTATGTGTGTGTGTTGAGTGTTTAGACAATAAGTTGTCAAAATAATGCTTCGATTTTCAACTTCAGTAGCTTTTCTTGTTGGAAATTCAGGTAAAATTTTGAAATTCCTAATAGTTTACAAAAGCACTGAGAAAAAAAAATAGTGAAAAACGGGAATTTTCAAAACAATTTTTGAGAAAATCAATTTTAAATATTGGTATAACTCTAAAACAAATTACGGTCGACACATGACAATTTCACTGAATGTTTATATTAGCATTTTCTATACATGATAGGCTACATAATTTCAAAATATTTCAAATCTTTTTAAGTTATTTATAGACATTTGAAATTTTCCGTTTTCTGAGGCTTATTTTATTTATTTATTTTATTATATAAGATTTTTTGAGAGGGGAGCTTTTTTAATAACGTTTTTCAAAACGACCATTCATTACTGTACGATTTATAGGCTCCTACTCTGTCACACTCGTCAACACACCGAGTACAGGAAAAAAAAGTTAAATTAATGGAAAACCAATCAATCAATTCAAAATATAATTTCTAAGTCTATTTCCCAAATATCAATAAAAAACAATAGCTACAGTTTCATTCAGATAAAATTATTATTTTTTATTATTTTTACAAAAGATAGTATAAACTATATTTAAATTCGATTATAGTATTTTCTTACTCATTTATTTTTTATTATTAGAATATTAATAAACAAAACCTTAAAATAATTTAAGTTCTCATTTTTGAAATTTTAAGTGTATACTATGTGCTTACAAGGCTAGTGCTTGTTTAGAGTTATAAGTCCACTGTTTTTTAAACTTTGAAAGTTATAATTCCTTATTCACCACAGTGACCTTTGGTCGAAGAATTTCGAGAAATTTGTTTCACTTAAGATTACCCTGATCATATACTAAATTTTATATTAGTTATATAAACAGTTATACATAATATTACTAGTAAACTTTTTACTTTGTTTTTTTGCTTTATTTTAAGTGATTATATTACATTGTTTTATACAGGTACAATATACAAACTAAATTTATGTTACTGTGTGATAATGTAATATTATTTGTCCTTACTTGATCCTTATTCGGAGCCATTTACACAACTATTTACGGTGATAGAATAACGTTCGTTATTCGATACAATTGATTTATTTGATTTCAGAAATTTAATTGAATATATTCGATCAGATAATAATGACGATTTGCAGTCCAAACATTTTTTGGAATCAACTGCACTGATAGAAGAATAAACGTGAATTGTTAACAATGAAAAATAATTTTGTAAAATCATAATCTTATACCTATAATCAGTTACGAAAAGTACAAATCACATGAATATACAAAATATTATCACATATTTAGTGTCAAAATTAAATTCAAAACTTCTCGATGTAATATTTTAAGATACTACCTTTGTAGGTATTGTGCATTTATTGGAATGATTGTTATCTCATCAACCACTTTAGTAGGCAATTTATTTTGTATTATTGATACGAATTGTAATTAAATTTATTGTATTAGGTACTGAAATCGTTAATTTCATAGTGACAATAATGTTAATTTTATTTTTCCTAGTAAATGTCATAAAGATCTAAAGATCTTTCGTGCAAACGTGACGTTATAATATACAATGTTTATATATCATAAGGAAAATAAATATTTTAAATTAATTTGAGTTATTTCATTTCTTTCTATACATTTTCCAGGTTTAAAAGTCTTTTGATTAAAATTCAAAATTAGATTGACCTATTCTCTTGTCTTGCATCCTTTGATGTTTAGACGTTCTTTTCGCTTTTTTGCTCTTTTGTTTTTGCTACCTAATTTACATAAGTGTATCTTTGAATTCAAAATTAGATTTCTTCGTGAAGTATTAAAGTATACAAATGAAACAATATTTTCTGACTGTTAAAGTTACTTATAGTAGTTTATAGTTTGATGTACAAATTAAACATCTTGCAAAAGTATATAATGGCAATGTATTACTTACATAACATATTATTGCGTTTTCCATTAATAAATAATTATAAATTTATCACAGATGTACTATTTGTTTTTCTACATAATTCTTCGTACTAATATTATAGTTTGCATAGAATTCTTGAAAAAAAAATTTTTACAAATTGATTACATTATATTTCGATTATAATACTATAGACTTTAAATTTATATTCGATTTACCAAGGATTTTTTTATATCAATATTAATATTATAATAGATACTGATAGCCACAATAACATATTCTGTAGTTTTTTAAGTGCTGCATTCGGTATATTTTCATGCATTTCTCTGAGATTGAAGTACCTACCTAGTTAATAAAACAAATTAGGAAACCTCTATAATCATATTATTTTCTGTATCAAAAAAAAAAGATTAAACCACTATTATAATAGTTAGTAACCAGATCATTTTGATTCAATAGTAGAATTATATTACATTTTAATGTAAGTACCTACGTAAACATTGAGTAAGGGTAAGTATATTAAATCCACAAGTATTAGTTTATCTCAGAAACTATAACATAAATAGAATTTATATGGCATATAAATTTTTTTTTTAAGCCTGATATACCTAAAATATATATTATGTAATGTAGAATTTTTTTCCATTATTTGAGATTAATTTTAATTAATTACTAATATAATAATATATATTTAGTTAACAAATGTGTACACGAAACAGGATGTATACATTTAGTAATCATATACAACCCATTTATTTAATATAGTCTGAGTAAATATAAATAAATAATATATATTATATTTGATGTATCTATGACAGTATAAACTTGTATATTTTATATAAAATGTAACTGACCAGCTCTAATAATTGCTTTATAAGTATAATATATGTTAAAAGTGGTTTCCACTATAAGTTGAGAGTCTATATTAATGTATATGCGCAATAGTTGTACGAATATAATTTTAATTTTAATTTCTAAGTATAATAATAACGCCAAATAAAATATTATACAATAATTCTCACCATAAAGCCGTTCTAGTTTAAAATTCGTCATTTGCAAAATTATTCAATCAATTACATCAAAAACATTTTTAAAACTTATAGCTCTTCTATTAATATTCTCATTGACCTGTTATTACCCATAATAAGCCAATACATTGTAATAGACTATACCACCGCACTTAGACACTGACTGCACCTGGCACGCAAGTCGCCGATTAATTCGTAGGTACATTACACGTCTGAGGACGTTCGGCATCAAAGTATCTTTCTGTAATACGTTAACGTCATCAGAGCCGGGATGTAGATATCGCTTTGGTGATCTGACGCGATGAATTATAATAATATATTATATACAGGGTGTAACAGCAGAAAGACCTGACCAAAAAAAAAAAAAAATTAAAGATCGTGCTAATACAACGTACGACAAAAATTTTTTCAATATCATATGATAAGTAAATAATTTAAAAAATATACTCATTTCAACAAATATTATTATCAAAAATCATATTTTTTAAAAAGTTATTACGTTCTAAATTAATTTAACCTTAAAATTATTGAATTTTAAAAAGTTCAAAAAAATAAACTATTTGACTTAGATAAATCTTTTTACCATCAAAATTGTTCCTTTAAACAGATTCAAGAATAGGGTATTTAGGATTTCTCAAAAAACTCTTTTTTTTATTTTCAGTAAGTACTAAACCATAAATTTAAAAAAAAATTAATTATTATTCATGTAGCGCTAGGGTCACTTAATAAACAAAAAAATATAAATAAATAAAAAATATTAATTTGAGCAAAAGCTATTCCAAAAGTCGATTCTAATTGTTACGCCTGATGTTATCACACTACAGATACAACACAAATATTTAAGAGATCTCATTTTTACATTTATCCAAACATAAATTTTAGCATTGTAATCTATGCATCACTAGCTGGAGACGTATATACATAAATTTTCAAATACAATATTGTTCGAAGTAAAGTATTAAAAATAAAAACATGTACTTACATTATATTATTAGTAGAAGTTATACAAACAACCGGACGTTTCAGTGAGCGGTGTCGGCGTGATAATAATCAACCACGGCGGTCGTCTGACAAGGGAATAATATTATATAGAAGCTGAGTGGATGTTCTCTACCGTTGAAATATTAACGTTTCGATTTGTTCAACGTGGCTGAATAGAAATTGAACACTAAGTGCATGCAACAACCGTATGTAATAAACCCGTAAATGGGTTCGTTCACCCGCGTGTAACATAGGTACATTAACATTATAATGCATTATATTGTTCTTAATACTTAGATAGGTGTATGATATACAGGGTGATCCAGGGTTATTCGTAAGACTTTACGCTCGGTATATAATGTCATGATGTGCCATTTAGTGGAACCGAAAACCTATTTTAGTTTTGGGAATTGAGTTAAGAACACTTGTCAAAGCTATACCATTTAATTTAAACATATTATTATATTGCAAATTCATATACCTGCACAACGGCAATAGTTTTCCCTTATATCTGTATGTGTTACGACCATGGTCAAGGATTTTAAAAAAATTTGGTGGCATCATCAAAATAGGAGATTTGACAAAATGCCTCATAGAGAAATAATTATTTATTAAAATAACAATTTATTTACTATCCAAAGTATCGATAAAATTTTGATCATGATTTCTCTTAAAAAAATCCTCATTCACAAAACGAATAATCGCCATTTTGATTCCACACAATAACATCATGATATCATGCTCTTTTACAAATTTCAAAACTTTTTATCTCAAAATTCTTAAAACTGATTCATTTTTATTTTATTAAATTTCGAAGTTATTAATTAACATATTATTGTTACGTGAAATTAAATACAATAACGTTTGAGTTTTCATACTGAACGTGTTTTCAAATAGTGAATGTATTCAAGCAAACTGTTCAAAATAATTGTACATCATAGTAATTGGAAAATTCTTTTAACGCCAATAGAAACGATAAATCGATATAAACTCTAGGGCATCACTGCAGTAACAATTTTTCCATTTATATAATATTAATAAGTATCTATCTGTATAACGTACAACTCTGCGTGAAAAAATCGATACATCTTTTTGTAAAATAAAATAGAAAAATGTTTTATATTTTTTAGTATACCTAATCTTTTTAGATTTTATTTAACAAAATAGGTACCAGTTTGAAAACCAAAATTTTATCTCATTTATAGTTTTTGTTATTAACTGATTTCAAAATAAGTTTTACTAATTCATTAATTTATTACGAAAATCATAATACTGTTTTATTCGTTAATGTGTCTTTACCAAGATTTTACATCAGATATTATATCATAAAATGAGAAATCAAGTCCGCGTATAATACCAGTACGTCACCATAGAATTTAAATCGCATAAATCGGAAATGTTTCGATTACAATTTACAACTAAAAATTATTACAAATAAAAAACAGACAATGAATTAAACATCTAGACAAATTTACTAGTCTCTACATTACTCAGTGAATCCGTTCTAGAACATCTCCCCACTTCAATTAAAAGACATACTAGTTCCATCACAGATATTTCTTGATTACTGACAAATAGAAAAAAAATTCTAAGTCTTAAAAATAACTTAATTTATACCTATACAGATTTTCCCTTGAGGGTTCACGTTTTGATTAGTGACTGGAGTAATTTAAACTTCAATAGCTCATCACTTTAAATTGGTAAATCTTCATGAGTAGGTACCTGCGTAAAATTGTGAAATATAATGTATAAAACCCAATGTTTATAGCTTTGACAGCAATCCCCTCCCCTTCACAAAAAATCGGCACACGTCCATTAATTATTTGCATTTAATTTTCTAAAGATCTAGTTTCGAATCCTATGTACGTAATGATATGGAATTAATATAATGTAGTAATATTTTGATATTTCTCTGCGTATGAAAGATAGGTACTAAACCAAGCGACTAACAAATTATTATTAGATTTTTTTTTTTTTGTCAAGCACCTTTTGCATCAAAAAAAAATGCTTTAATACATTTTTTGCCAAGAAAGTGAATCTAATTTGAGATTTCAAAAATAAAAATAAAATTTAGAGAAGTCAAAAGTTTATGTTAGAGCTTACCGTAAATACTTGCAATGTTTACTAGATGTTCATTTTGGTGTGGTATATTATGGAATAATATCTTTCAAAATATTAATAGATAATTTAATTTTGTTACCTAAACATGGTGATAAATAAATATTTTCTATGATCAAAAAGCTTAAAAATTTAGTAAAAAGCTGCCAATAAGTATATTATTACTGAAAAGTAATATTGAGCGTAAATCTACAAAAGTACACGTGAATATTTGGAAAGTTATAGAACTAAGAATCAGTAAAAATCGTGAATATTTTCTAATATTTTGTTATCTTGTTGGAATTTTAATAATATATTAACTTAAAATGTTTGTGTATATTATTACATTTTACCATACATATTGAAAAATTCAAAATATTTAGATTACTTTTCATCTATTGTATATATTTCATATCTTAATTCTTAGTGTGCTAAAATAAATTATTTTAATAAAAATTTGTAAAGTTTATAATAAATTAAACCTGATAACACAAATCGTTTCCCTTCAGAATCGTTTTTCGTATGCTACATAATTTTTCACTGAGTTTAAATGTAGCTCATCCATTACTAATCAACTAGTTCAATGACAAGATGCACTCGAATAAAAAATACTGTAAATAAGAGTGGTTATCTAATTGCCCACTTTAATTAATATTCCAATAACCTAGGAGGTATCCATCAATATAATAATCGTGTGAAACTCGAACAAAAATAATAATATTATAGTACACCTAATAAACGCCATCGTTAGTTATTATTTTTGTATTTTGAAAATCATAATAATATAGTTCCCTACGCTGAAACGCAATATTTAGCCCCAAAATCCATAGCATACACATTTCACGTTATTATAATATAATAGTACTACGGGGTTAATACTCGAGACCACTTTTAATGAGAGAGGCTCTTTGACCGCGTGCAACGTAGTTATTCCCGCTCGTGGCCGACATCGTCCTACTTATTCACGTAATCTTTGGCTTCAAGTTCGTTCTAAAATTTCTCCAACGTCACGTATGGTAGCTGTATCATAGCATTACAATATGAGCTGATCACGGATCTCAGTGTGAGTAATTAATCAAAAACAATTAAAATAAAATTAGTAAAAGAATTCCACCAGATTTTTTTGCGGTGAATCGTAGTGATCTCTTCAAACATTATTGGCCTTTATACGCTGAAGTGTTGAACCAAATATTATGAGTAAAATTAGCATGCGGTACTATGATTTTAATTGATTTCTCATTGACAAAAAGTTCTTTTAAATAATACAATATGTATTCGTATAGGTACTTGCTTAACGAAATCCATATCTACGTTAGTAGTTGTAACTGTGATTATATTCTGTGTTTCGTAGTTACGTCTATTGGAGTACCTATTTTTATTTTTTATTTTCATTTTGGAAAATTGTTTGTTTTTTGGGTTAATCTCTGGAACTACTCAACACTGGTGAAAAACCGTTTGGGTGCGATGTCTGTGACAAATCGTTCAACCAAAGTGGAAATTCGACAATACATCAAGACACAAACACTGGCGAAAAACCGTACACGTGCGATGTCTGTGACAAATCGTTCAGTCAGAGTAGCAAATTGACAACACATCAGCGTACGCACCCTGGCGAAAAACCGTACGCGTGCGATGTATATGACAAGTTATTCTGTAATAATAGCTATTTAACAACGCATCGACGCACACGCACTGGTGAAAAACTATATATGCATGCGAAATGTGTGATAAATCGTTCTCTACAAGCTCCAGTTTGACGAAACATAACATACGCACATGGCTCATCTCTGATCGGTTTGATCAAAGATTCTAAGATCCAAGGATCATATTGAAATAGGATAAACCATGTTAACATATAAATATATAATGTGTGCACTGATAATATTATATTGCGTATGTTTTACTTTGTGATGAATACATTATTTAACACTCTGTTTATTTATTTAATTAGGTATATAAAGATAATTCATACAAGTTATTATTATAATACATAATTTAACCACCTTAATACATAATAATCTACATATCAAGCATTGCATACTGATAAGCTGGATAGTTATAACAATATAGATTATCACTTATTATTATAACATTTTCCCTTTCTATTTTTCTTATAGTAAAAAATGTACTTATTGTCACAATATAATTTCGTATTTGCTTTTTTAACATATTGACATTTACCAGTAAAACCACTTAGTCCCCCCCCCTCTGAATCCATGTCTCCGTGCCTAATCATTGCATAATATAGTGTTGGCTGGGGGAATTGTGTTACGGTTTAATGCGCCAAGCAATTCACAGACCCTCTTTTGCACATCATGTGTGCGGGACCCGCGAGGGCTGAGATTAAATATTGACCGGTGCTCGGTTTCGTTTAGGAAAAACATCCATACATTTATATGTGCTTCAGCCCACCTGCACGTGAGGGTCTCATAAATTTTATTTAAATATTCACCTGCGACCGACTACAATATTATGTACAGGGTGATGTGCTGATTCGCCAAGTAAACGATACTAATTTTTTTATCTTCAATAACACAGCAGTTAAAAATATTCAATTATTTTGGAATTTTTAAATTACCTAATATCTATGTTTTCCAGTTCTTGACATTTTTTATGTTACGTACTTAAGAAGTGTCTTGAAGATATACAAATTCTGGTTTTTTTTTTTAGAAAATCCCCTGTTTATCTTTACACCACATAATGTAGATATTTTTATGAAAATTACTATGATGTATTAATAATGAAATTCAAAGAAATAGTTTTTGAAGGTGTGTGAACTGTTATGGTTTGAAAATTTGAGTATTTATTCATTTATCAACAGTACTAGTTTCAAAAAATTGTCCAATAATAATAAATACTAAATATAATATCACATCTAATTATATTTTTTGTAAAATCATTTTAAAAACTGTTATTCTTGGTATGAATAACTTATTTGAAAACTGAGAAACTACTAGATCGAATTGTGAATTAGATAATTCAAATTTAAAAAAAAAAAAAAACCCATCCACTTAATGATTAAAGAAAAAATAATAATAAAAATTTGAAGAATATAAGATTTTATCACAACAGAGAAGTTATACAGTACTCTCATTTAGTATGGTACAACAATTGAAAATTATGTTCATTATATTATATATAATTAATAATTACAAAAATTATATTTAGAAAAGCTTTACTATTAAATTAAAATAAAGGGATGAGCGTGCTTGGTAAATCTATCTGTATGAAAAATTACTTACCACATGCACGTATATATTATATTATAATACATTAATATAATATTACATTTACGGATATTAAACCGTAGATTTTTATAAATAACTATAATGAATAAATGCGTGGGTTTAAGATCAAGAACGGTAAGTCGTATATTCAAAGGCAGAGATCCAGGAAAATATCAGGGGGAGGGGGTGGAAATATTCATGTGCGTTTAGAGCCATGAGGTCAAATATCCCACTCCCCTCCCGATAACTTTATACTGAAACATTTTTTAATAGAAACGCTATTCATACCTACTTTCTAATAATTTATTAAAAATATAATAAAACATATTTATAATTGAATCGATAGAATAATATTACAACATAATATACTTTTAATACTTAGTGTAAGGTAATATTAATTTTTTTTAATGAAAAGGTTATTATTTTATCAGTAGACTAATCTTACTGATTTACCTTGACTGTCTGCTAGTCATTATACCTGGTTACACCTAATATAATTCTGAGATTAAAGACTTACGTAAAATATTATTTAATAGACAGTAGTTCCTAATAGTTATGTACACATTTATTTGGTATTCAAATAAAAAGCGGGTAAGTGGATGTCGCTCTACTGTACAGTAGGTTACAAATGGGTTACTGTAATGGATGATATTGAATTTTATTTCAATGATATAATATACAAAAAACGATTCTAAGTAGAAATGGTTTGTCAGTCTGAGATATGTTATACTTTATTAATTACAATTAATTAATTAATTGTATTGTTATTACATATTTGAAGAAAAAAAATGTAGATACATTTAAAATAAATTCCAAATTAATCAAATCAAATTCATTATATACCTGACTCACTCAGTCATTCATATTAGATATATACAATTTATTATAAAGTATTAATATATGTCATTAACCATATTAACTATTAATATTAGAATACAGTGAAAACTCTAAATACCGGACACTCTCGGTCGCTTAAACGTCGTCCACTATTTGGAGGTGCCCGCTATTAAGAGGAGAAATACAGTGAGTACATATTTCGCCGTTCTCAAAATTCCATCCGTTATTAGGAGGTGTCCGCTATTGAGAGGTGTCCGTTAAAGGAGGTTTCACTGTATAAAGTATACTTTATAAATTGAAGTACCCAAGAGCCACGAGTAATATTTTTAAATTACAACAATATAACTAAAATTGTTATTCTTGATTATTTAATATGTAATTTAATCCAAATGTTAACTTAAATAACTATAAAAAAAATTGTATTTGTATAGTTTTTAGATTTTTTTTTGGTTACAGAATTATAACTCCTTTCGTGGAACCTTATTTTTAATTTTCAATCCTTAGCTATACAATTTAAACATTTTATACATTTTTAACAAATAAAGAATTTGTAAATTTTCAGTTTAATAAATTTTATCAACATTTGAACTTTAAATGGTTATAAAAAAAAAAATGTGCATATTTATTTCTTCCAACTGCTATTATATTAACTTATGTGGAACCTTGTTTTAAATTTTCAAGTTTTATGTCCCAACGATTAAATTTTTTCGACATTTAAAAATTCCCAGCTTTCCTTATTATTATTTTTCCTGGTGAAAACTATTGTGAATTTAAAAATTTGACCTCCCCAATCCATCAACTAGATTCACTTTCCACCAGGTAAAGCTACTAAAGTTGAAAATCCAATCGACAACTATATAAAAACATTCATCATTGTAAAATCAATACATACACTGCTCCGCTCAGAATCTAAAATTAAGTAAAGTTACTACACAGTACATTTTATACAGTTATTGTTAAGAAATCTGACTGAAAAATATTACTTTGAGAGAACTTGAAAAATATTTTATCCAGTTAGGTATCGTAAAATGTATTAAACTATCGTAAAAATCAGACATACGAATTCAAATAACGTTCTTACCATCGATTTCTATCCATTTTACTCTATTTTTTTTAACTAACGAAGCTAAACGTAAACTACTTGGCGTAAATTCACTATATATGTTACGCACTTTCAGTAAAGACAGCAAATGTGGGTGTGTGTATCACCTCATCTCAAGAGTTGCACCAGACGTTTAATATTTGATGTGAATTAATAATATTCACATTTGACTATGATGTTTTCACTTAATAGAATTGTACAAAATAAACTCTACAATTTTTGATATTAAACATTGGTTTCGTTGAATTATGCCAAACAGTTGTTGAATATAAAATGTCTGGCTTTGGTACGCTATAACGTCCTGCAGCAGTGATTTCTCGCACGATACCGTAAATATTTATAATTCATATATCAGAAGTCTGAGGTTCGTGGAATCGATAATACACATAATGCTCAATTTCATACTGTCACAAGGAATCCTAGAAATAAAAAAAAAAAAAAATCTTTAATGATAATTTAGTACTGAAAGAGTTAATGTTAAATAAAAACAGCCGAGGCAATGATTTACGAACCTGCATTTATTTTGATTTTTGTTATGATAAAGCTGTCGGAAGTTAAATATTATCGCAATGAAATGTGTACACTTTATATAGCACTGATGAGTAGGTATTTAAAATCGTAGTAAAATAATATTAAATATACCTACCTAGTTTTCGGTCGCTTGCAAGTTCTTCCCCTGTAACTATACGCGTACAATTTTAAGGGAACGTTAGACGGCAAGGCTAAAAATAAATGTGTGCATTTTCTCGTTTACGACTACGTTAACAATTGCTGTCTGTTGTCAAAAACTATATTTATATAACGTCTGCGATTTCAGTCGTCGTTTGGCATTGATTAAGGAACAATTATTTAGGGACAGACAAGCTGCCGCGCGGCGCACTGACTACTGCACCAAGAGGTATATAAGCGTAATAATTCGTCTGTGAGATTAATTTTTGTTTTTTGGCAACGGAAAAAACGTAATGTAAAAATTTATTAGATCGTGTTTAAAGAACAAAAACTATTTCTATTTTTTCTTTTGTGACTCGGAATGCGTATATAAGTTAGGTACGGTCTATATTTTGCTCGAAAAAGCTGCACATCATTAACTGTGCTCGCCACGAATACAATACATATACCCTACGTTTTTTTTTTTTTTTACATTATTTACTAATCGAAATCTAAAAATGTGTATTTCAACGTTTCACAATACTGTTCTAATTATATAGCCGTAATAAATAATAATAATATACCTATAATTAACACGAGTGACTGCAGTGGAACGGGTACAGGCGATTTTGACGAGTCGTCATCCACGCCATCGAGTTACCTATACATCCATGATGCGCAATACCCTCGACGCCACCTCCATCGTTTCACTGATTATTGCATTATTTGTATTTTAACTTGCCTCGCCGCAGTGTGTATACAGAGACACGGGTACACAGGTTTATTTGTGTTTGCCTTTACCCTTTCGAATCATCACAGTTTTGAAGACCGAATTATACCAACCGTTTCATTTCCGGACCAGACCGCAATAATCTAAACATCGTATAATATTATAATGTACTATATGTATGTGCATTTTGCACGACGCGCCCCACGGTCTCGATGGAGACGTCCGTTGCAAAACGTCATATTATAATTATTATTATAATTTATTTATTATGCACAGTGTTTACGTGAAATTTCACCGCCACCGTACACGATTCAGTCGCATTCATTCGGGTCTCATCGTAACGTTTGCTGAATTAAATATAGGTAATAATTTCAACATCCTGCAGCAATACAAAGATAATATAATAGGTACTGTGACGTCCCTATATCTCCCGATATTGTGCTATTATGTTCTCGATTTAAAATCCGCGACCGTCGATCACACAAACGAGCGCACCGACAACAGAGCGGGGCCAAGACCATGCTAAGGTTCTTGCCAGGGTCACAACATATATATTTGAATGAGTGGAGGAGAGTAAAATTTGATACATTTTTGAGGATGAGGTGAACGTGAAACTGTCAGCTTGTCATTGCTGTTACTATTGCTCTGGCCGGCTCTGGGGAACGACATTTTATAGTAAAATTAAGGAAATCAGAAAAATCGAAGTCTGCATCATTTCACTACGACGTGTGAATAAATTGTTATTATTATAATTAACCATGCAACAAGAGATGCACGGCTCGATCAGCTTGGAGGAGAGGTTTGTAATTTACAACAAAATACCTACAGATATGGATTTCGTATCATCATAGGTATTCGAAAATCGTGTTTGTAATTTGTACCCCTAAATGAGAATACAATACTCTTTGATTGTCAAGTATTTGATTATTTCTTTGAAATGCTCTTCGACATTGAGACTCGACAGACATGAACGATAAAAATAATTTTTCAGGATTTTCAACTATTCACCATCGTACTAGTCGTTACGGAATTTGACATCGGATCCGTTATAATAGCGTATAATATTACTATACTTTTTATTTTTATTTTTACAAAAATGGTGCATTTATTACATTATAATGGTTAATTATTTTATAATATTGCCACTCTCACAATATCTGGAAATCATCCGATACGTTTGAAGCGTAAGTGGTGTCGTGACCTCTTAAATTACATTTATTATCAAACTATCAGAAAGTTGTATCAATGGGTGACTTCTTTCAATAAAACCTAGTTAAATTGTATGGCATATTCTAACTGTGTCTAGTATAATTGATACAAATTGTCTAACACTTGTAAAAATAAAAAATAAATATTATATATTATATATGTTTTTCATAGGTACGTTATTGTTATTAGATATCTAACTTTAATTTCAATACTGCCGTACCGTAGAACGATGTGAATAGATTACCAAGTGAAATAACCACTCAGTATCTTAATATTAGATTCTAATATCTCACTATCACTAAACTTAACTATCGAAACGTATATCTACGCAATATCGAAAGAATAATGGATTTGAATTTTGATGCAAATTATAATCAATATTTTCATTAATACCTTAGATGCTACAAATTACAAACGCATATCAAAAATTCCTGTTCAAATTACACATAGGTAATATCGTCTAATATTATATTATATTATGATCTTGAATCAATTTGGGTGCATGTTGACTACAGCCAGACCTCCACATTAAATGTTCGGCACCTGTAATGAATCTTTTTGCATGCCCTACACAGAACTTCCAATTATAAAATACAACCCATTAAAAGTGTATAGTGATTATAGCCTATAACTAATGGTTAACTTACAACTTAAAACATCAAAATGATTTAATACAATACATTTTATTCTTTTATCATAATATACTATTTAGTATTAAACAAGTTTCCTAATCAAAATTTCAAAAATTAAAAATTAAGTTAAATAGGCCCTTGTCCTCCACGTCCGTCCTACCACGTGCATAGGGTTCCTGATAACGGTCCTAACGAGTAGGTACTACGCTCTCTGTTATGGTAAAATATGATATTATATTCATACAAAAACGATACGAGTATAACGATCATTATATATTATTAACAAATATGACAGAACGAATATTAATCAGTTTTATAATAATATAATATGACAATTAAAAAAGATCATAATAATTATTGTAAGACGCATTAGGTATACGTCATTATTATTATGTGCGTTTTTGACGTGTTGTTTAAATGGGTCATAATTATCGCATAACCAATGACCAGCGGAGTATAATGTGAAATTAAAGTTATTGGAACTCGTTAACGATACATGAGACTTAATATAAGCATGAAGTAAAAAAATATCAAAGAATAAAACATAATATATTTATTGTAAAAGAAAAATATTAGTTCAAAAAAAAATGATCACAATTAATAAATTAATAAAAAATATTTAGCTTTAAACTTTAATGTAATATTATGTCAATGAAATTCACTATTAATAATTGTTTTCATTATTTTAGTATAATATATTTCTCCAATTAATTATTAACTCATTTTAATAAAATTACATATCGATACAATGAGTGGGACCACATAAAATATGTTAACCATGAACTCAGTACACATATACAAGAATAAATTTCAAAATAAGAATAACGATAAAATTTTCTCTGTATTCGATAATAGGTACAGCACAGAAGTGTAGTTGCATCTAAAACTTATTCCAGACAGCGTGACGAATGATAAAATATTTTAGAGACTTGAACAGCTCTTCGGGGAAAATGTCGAGGAAAATCGAGTTTCTTAGTTTAATTATCTTGATATTCTCATCTTAATAAATATCATTCTAAATTTTGTACGTGTAATACGCCTTCGCCCTTCTATACTTTACTGTACCGTTGTTTAGTGGTATAAAACTATTAAATTAATAAACACCTTGTGATGAAAATTAGTTTTTTTCTGCTTTTGTAGTTTTGACCGAGATGAAGCTGTTTGTTTGCAGATTTAATTAAGTTTTATTCTTTATCTGTTCCCCGGTATTTTGAAACGAACTAAAAGAATATTATACAGTTTACTTATTTTATTTCCTAGTAGAAAATCGTTCGAAAGTTAAATGGAAAGAGATACACAAAGTATATATTATGAAATGTAAATTTAAAATATATTAAATATAAACTTAGATATTAAAAATCTTATAATAATTATTATCTCATACTAACGTTTAAGTAAAAAAATTAAAACACTACGGGTATACTTAATCCCACACGCGTATAGTGTAATTGTTGAGCCTAAAGTTAGACCTAATCCTTAAGTTTATATACCTAATCAATGATGAGTATTATATTTTCCTTTTAAACGTAAATAATATGTCCAATCACTAAACATCATCGCCATCACCATTTAAAAACAACACGCAACAGACACTATCACTTAATATAATAGGTACGTAAGCATAGAATAATATTGTCTAAGTTTTAAATAATACATTTAAGATCAATAGGTAACAAAAAAAAAAAGTATATGCATATTATAAAAAAAATGTTATTGAGTCAGGTAAGCCAGACGTGCTAATCTGGGTGTGCTACTCGAAGCCTAAAAGATACTTTTAAGATTACACACTAATTTTAAAACCATTATATTAATGCATTTGAAAAACGGTTCTGTTTGGAGATCAGCTTACTTTTAGTGTTATCATATATTAAACTATTATGTTACTATATATATGATATAGTATACACTGAACAAGTATATTTCCTTACATATTTTAAGTGCTGCATTATTGGAATATGATATTAAGTACTATACATTTTAAATTAAAATATTGGTATGTCACCTAGACTTAAGAGCTTATGACATACCTATAGAAAATAAATACACACAATAAAAGAATAGTTTAAAAAAAAAAAAATGAAAATAAATTTCAGACATTTGTTCGAGGCTTTGAAGTCATTATTGTTTGAATGATAACGAAACAAAACGAAAAATTTATAATATTTATAATTAATTAAATTTTTGTATCATTAAATAATTATTTATAATGCCTATTTTTACTACTTTTACTATTTTATAATACCAAACAATAAACAAAAGTCATCTTGAAAAAAATATCTTCATGCGTGTTTGAAAAATTATTCTTTTGAAATAGTTATGTGTTATTGTATGAAATTACAACAATTTGGCGGAGCACCGAATGATGAATGTCAGTCTGCATAAATTAGGTTTTATAATCATTTTAGGAAATATAATTTATTAAGATGATGACATTAAAAATTATGCCCCAAATTCAGGGTTTAATTAATGTTGTAACGTATTTTTTTTTCTTGTTACTCTTTAAACAAAACTGCATCATACCCTCTTACTAAAATTAGAAAATTGTAAAAATAAATATGCATTAATTCTTTGTTTCATTTACAGTAAAATAAAGTGTTTTTGGCAATGTAAAATGATTAATTAACTAATACCAACTTATATTATGAAAAATGGCCTCTGACATTTAAGCCCGAATCTTAATGATTCGAAACTTTTTCACGTCAAAAATATTAAAACTGATAGATTGGACAGCCACAAGTTGAATGGTGGATTTTGTAACTCGGTATTTGTACAATAATTAGCTAGGTACTCAGATCGCGGTGCCGAGAAAACACAGTGCAGTCGACTATTCAGCGTTAATTGTCGGAAAATCCAACTAATTTTTTCATTAAATATGTATTCAATAAATAAAATTTAAACATCTTTTTTCAACCATAGTATTCACGGTGCACTTTATTCGACTTTTCAAAAAAAGCTTAAATTTGCATATTGTTCATCGTACCGGAGCCACACCAAGCTTTACCTGTATAGGTATACGTATTTATTATATTATGTTTAATATTATATTTTTATGAGTTACAACATAGGTACCTAGTTCCTAGTGAAACAAAAAATACATTGGTTTTACAATGATGAATTTTGTTTTTTGTACACACTCCCTTCGGAATGATGAAACAACGACAACAATTTTGTTTCATCCTATCTTTCCTCTTTTAGTTGGTATTTTAAGAGGTAATTTAAAAATGATCGTTTTCTCAATTGTTATTATATTGTCAAAATCGTTAGAAAAAATACTGAAAACTTAGGTTTCATCTAAAATCTGTGCAGAATATATTGTTTTTATTTTAAGTCAAAATACAAAGTTGTTGATTAAAATATATGGTAACAATATTTTATATGATGTCAGAGATTGTTATATGATTACAATATGTTAAAATAGGAAATAACTATTATAATTAACTGTTTATTGTGTTAATAAAATACAAATAATTGTGTAACTATAGTCTATACTTATGACTTTGAATATAATCGATTCGCAATGATTTCGTTTAATATTATGTCAAGATTCTTATAATATTAACACAAAATTAAATTAAAAATACTCAACGCAACTTGACAATATAACAATTCTTTTTATCGTAAGCCCTCACATGGGTCACAGGCTGAAAAGCACTTTACTTACACTCTCCCACTATACTCGACCAACCTCTATTTTACTATAGTAGTATTGCCAACAATTATTTTCTTTTTCTATTTAATTAATTATAAAAGGTTACAGCACATATTGTGGTATTACAACCATTTTTTTTTTTTTTTTACAATTTGTGGTTTATGAATTTTTAAATTAATGACATAAATTATTAGTGCTATTATATATGAATACAAATAAATATAGAAGTATAAATAGAAATAATGTTATGATGACTTGCATATTATATTAATAATAATTATTAATTAATAATAATCATCACAGTCTCCACTGTCTTTTAGTAGAATGTTCTGGGGTATTAAAGGCCGCAGACGACTGTTGATGGTTTTTTTCCTAGGTTGTAATGTCGAGCACTGTCCAAGTTTTTTAGTTTGGAGTGGAATTTTTTAAACTGGATTTTGATCCATGTGTTTATCAGAGGTGTTCCCGTGTCATTACTCATTATAGATATGACGATTTCTCCATAAACCATGGTGCTTTGAGGCATCCTTAGGAATTTATTTTGTAAAATTTGAATTTTATTTATTTTAGTGATGGAGGTAGCAGCCCATACAAGACAACTTAGAAAAGCATAGAATATCATTGGTCTGATTATTGCGGTGTAAAGAAGGAGATAAGATTTCATTAGAAGGGTTGATTTATGATTCATTTAAGGATACAAGATTCTCATACTGGCATATCCCATGTGTGAGTTTTTTGTTTATGTGGATATTTCATGTTAGTTTTTCATCTAGAAAATCACAAAGATATTTGACTGAATCATATTTTCTATTCCATTGAATAATCTGATTGTTTAAATTAATATTATTAAATACTGCATAATTTTTACATATATATTTAGACAAAAAAATTGATTTATCGATATAGCTTTAAGTATAGGTAGGCATAGATCAAATAATATTGTGATTAGCACGGTGATTCGATCGCTTTCGGATGAATATTGACGTGTTGTAATATTTGCTGTAGAATAATCAGTTATTTTTTTAGAATTATTACGACGGAAAAGCGTGTTTTTCAATAGCGTCAATGTATAAAGAATATTAGTCTTACGCATGGAAATTAAGATTTCATGTTAATTTTAAACGTGGATTTTGTATGAGTATTTTTTTATCACAATAAATAGTGTTTAGTGGAATAGTATACTTTTATATATAGTATACTCGAATATTGTTTTCACATATTTTCGTATTTTACTCGTAAAATAACGATTCAAAATATTGTAATATTATACAATATCCAAAATCCAAAATCTAAAATAACAGTCGACAAACTAAAAAAAAAATATTTATACTGAACACGGCTCCTAAACTATAAGTACAATTTCCATATAATATTTCCGGTTTCTCGACTTCCATACGTCATTCGACGGCGGAATGGACTCAACGGTGGGCAATAATAATAATAATGATAATTATTATACACGTCATGTAAATGGTAAGATTGTTCGAACACTTAGGTGTATACATCTAAAGAGGGTTTGCGGCATACTTATAAGTACCAAGAAAATCAAATTGATGATACTTCAAAGGATTTCGCATACTGTTCCGGAACGATAATATATTATGTTCACGATCACATTGACTTTTGTGCAGAACTATTAGTCCCGGCATCATATTTAACCTGACCTCCCGGAATTATAGATTTTAAAAATTACGCTTGTATATTTTAAGTATCTGTCGTCTCCATTTTCGAAAAAAAATGAATACGATACAATAAAAAAAAAATCTATAGAATTATTTTGTTAATAATTGATTACCGAAGCGAAGAAGTTGAAATGACGACTTTTTTTTTAAAAAAGATAATTATTTCCTTAAGAGGACGCTATATCCGCATGTGTTGTCTCCGTCTCACAAACGTACAACATAGCAAAAACTATTTTATGTGAGATAGAACCACTCAGTCTGTAGCCAAAATGAAACGAAATTTGCACTCTGTGAAAGGAAAATATTTATTGTGCAACATCGTTTTTATTTTTTCGATATCGCAAATTCAAAAAAAAAAAAACTTATGCTTAAAAAATCATTATTTCAAACTCGAATAACTGTTTTTGTATTTGTTATGTCAAAAAAATAAAAATGATGTTACACAGTAAATGTTCTCCTTTTTATATTGTGAAAATTGTGTTTCTTAGTAAGTTGTGACTATTATAGCCTGAATGGTTTTATCCCACATAAAATAGTTTATTCTATGTTGTACGTTTGTAAGACGGAGACACCACATGCGGGTCCTCATAGTGTCCTCTTAATTAAGGCCTATTAAAATGTAATATTTAATTACAGTTTTAACATTTTACTTATCTCATAAATAATATATATATTTTTTAAGAAGCTAAACCAAACTAATATCTATTTTCCGATACTAATATTATAATATTGCGAACAATATCGATGGGGGGGGGGGGGGGTAGGGAATCAGAGATGAGAGAAATCGAAATATTTTAACACATAATGTAAGCGTATTTTTATATTATATACTATAAATATACTAAATATCGGCACTTTAATAATATCTACATAGGATGAACTTCGTGTTTAATACCTAATATTTTCGTTATTCTTAACAATAAGTTATAACCTCGTTTATTATTCATGTACAAAACCAACATATAAACACCTATGATATAATAATATTTAGTTAGGTAGTTAGGTATCGTGTTCCGTGTGGTGTGTACATCATAATATTATTTGAAAAGCTTGATTTTCTTGAGAAAACAAAAATGACAATCAGCCAAAATATCTAAATCCGTATACTTTTATGCGGAATGTTATTGCTAAGTGAAATCGGTGGTCTTAAGAATAATTATTCAAAGAATATGCTAAACACGATACTGGACAAAAATAGTTTTAAAAAAAAAAATTATAATATGCAGTCCCAGTCTTGTGAAATTTAATTTACACTGCCAATTTATGATAATTTTATTATACTACGCAGCAATTATCAAGCAGTCCCATTTTTTATTTTAACAATGAATTTATTCAAGATTAAATTTTTGGAATTTTGAAGTTTATTTTATAACAATATTTTCTATTACATTTAAAAGCATGTAACATTATGCTGAAACATTTTAATTTTAATAAATAATAATGATGATAAAAAAATACTTGGAATTTTTTACCACTAAGGAAAGTCCTGCAGGTTGGTATCAAACTTCCTTTGTTCATACGAGAATCACTTATTTTCAGATTTCTAAACTACATCAAACATTTTACAACATTTTTTTTTCTAGCAAACTTACATTTGGTTTACCAGTTGTTACAATAATGAAAACTTACATATTGGTTGACGGGTTGACCCCTATGGTGGTCGAGATATAAAATAGTGATAAATGTGTATATTAGATACGAAACACCGTTTTCATGTATTCGAAGAAAAAAATTTATCTATGTTACTTTTTAAACAGTAAACTGATTTAAATACATTTTTTTTAAGGTATTTTTTGTTATTGATTTGGTCATTAAGACCCCTGCAGCCCTAATATTATTAGCGTAGGTACATATAAGTTGCGTGATTACTTACACTGACGAACGGCGCCACTATAATAAATATTGTATTATTATTGTAATATATTTTATTATTTTTACCCGTGGTGTCCCTCCGAACCATCATAGATAATAATAATAATAATATATTCATTATAAGGTCGAAGTATTTGCAGTTTTGTCCGTAGAGTCTTTACGACGGCGGCCTCCATCAAAACTGCCTGAAGTGAACCTACCCTGTTACGGAATCGTATATCCGGCCTAATGATATTCGCACACGAATTCGAATGATATACGTATTAATTAACAAAGGTTTTATCTACGCCGCCGCCCAGTCATTAAATCTCATTTCGCGCGATCCACGAACCACCCTTTATGTACCTAATATAAAATATTTTACGACCAACGGCGATGGCCGCAGACCGGAGCTTCTGGGTAGACATTGACGAATATTATTTGAGATTGTGTTACCTCAAACTAACATTTTTCTCCGTTAACTTACATAATTGTCCAAAAATTGATTTTTTTACATCAGTGGGCAGCAACAAATAATAATCTGATTTGGAATAAGGAATTAAAAATGCATTTAGTTGCTACAAAATGTAAAAAATAAAAAATAAAAAATATATTAACGATACAAAAAATAGAAAACATTTTCGTGACAGAATCAAAAATAGCATTTATTTTCTATGTTTTCAAACTTCTTTAAATTAAGTACCTATAAAAAATATTTTTTTTAAAACATTACCTGTCCTTCTTGTGAGACCTTCTTTTCCGCTTGCAGTTGTAAATTTATGCATTATGTGTGGACCAGTGATGCGGCAGTTGCATTATGTGAGTAGACAATGTTGTTATTTTCCGTTTGTAGTACAAATTCGGCTATGTGTGTCTTGTCAATAAATGATGGGAAAAAATTAATTTGCACGTGAATCGTTGAGGAATATACTCTCAACAGTCGAACAATCGCATCATGGCAACCGCACATACTACTATGGTGGCTGATATTGATTGTATCTCTATATTGTAATATAATGTTTTTGTGACTTTACGAGATTTGATCAAAATTACAGATTTGAACAGCAACAGTACAATGACGTTATTATGAAAAGTTTTTAATGAATATATTCTTTTGTAGAACAAACATATTGTACTGTATTATTGTGCTTATCTATGCGTAAAATCGTATTTCATAAAATATTACAACGGAATAAAAAATTAATTTACCTATATAATAGGCGATTCTCTTGTGCAGTTATGTTTCATTAAGTTTCTATGGAAGTAATAAGCTTCATCGGATACATTTCCAATTTATTCAAAATACTGTAAATTTTTTTAGTTTCTATGGTTCGAAATACAATAATAATAATAATATGATTTGTGCTTCTATAAAATATACCTACAATAAATAAGTAGGTATAGGCATGTATAGATACAACTTAAGAATAATTGTTCATCGTTTTAAATATTCGAAACGAGAGCAGATGATGAGTATAATTACAATATAATCCAAACCGTCTAATTTTTGTTTTTTATTTATTCATGCGAATATATATAAATCAAATTAAAAACTTTTACCTTGCATGTATATTGTCTGTTTATATTAAAATTACATTATGTGTTCAACATTTTTTTGTTAGGTTAGTCCTATTTTACCATTTTCGTTAATGTTTCCTTAATTTGTTTAACGACTAATTACACACAAAACCTACATTATTTTTTTAAAGCATTTTTATTTTGAGTTATTTTACTATATAGTCTACTTCCATTATCTTTAGTTAATTTATTTATTTTGTTTTGCCAAAAACTTTTTAAAAAACTGTAGTAATTAGTAAACTAAACTCGAGATCGAAATTAAAAGATTTGAATAATGAAAAGGAAACTTATAGATTTCCGAATAAGTGACTATATTTTAAAGCTATCGATATTATTCACAATAATTGTTAATCCTAAAATACAAGATATTATAGAAATATTTGTATACAGCCAAGATTTTGCCAGTAAAGTTTTTAACCAGTGTAAAAGCATTTTTGTCTGAGACTTCGCTGAAATGGTGAATGTATAGTTTATAATTCCTAAAGAATTATTATGACACACAAAAAGTTGACTTTCCTTTCTTCTAAATATTGTTTATGGTGCATAACAATGAAAAAAACATAATTTTCCTTTTGGTGAAGTTACGAAAAAGTTTTTTTTTAGATCATCTAAACGAAAATTAATAATTTTGATGTGATATCAAAATAAATCTAGTTGTTTAAATTTACACGAATTATTTCAACAAGGAATTCAATTTAATTTATGAAGATATTTTATTTAAATATTTAAAACGTTTTAGAGTATATTATGTCAGCACAATATTTGTTTTCTTTCTTCGACCCACGCACAACATAATAGATAAAACACTTTCACATAAAATCGTTTTTTTTTTTTTTAAATTATTATTATTAAGTATTTTAAGAGTTAAAACACCTCTCACAAAAAATATAGGGATTAATATTTTTTAAGGTATGCTATATTGTTTTTATACTGTATTATTATTTCACTCTGTATTCGAACTTCAAAATAAGAAAAGTGATTGAAGTTAAATGATGTTTGTATTGTTTTAAGACAGTATGTTAACAAATCAATATGTCATACCCTCGAAAATAATGTCTTTATCGTTTTTGTGATGAATTAATTTACACTAAAGTTACTCAAAAGTCAAAACTATAGAATAATGATTCAGCGTGAATACGTTTTGACTATGTTGTACGTGTGCTAGAGTAGAGAAAGAAAACAAAAAACAAATGGGTTACTGTAATGTATGGTATTAAATTTGAATTCATTGATGTAATATCATTGTATACGAAAAACGATTCTGAATGAAGACAGTTCATCAGTCTAGGATATGTTATATTATATTAATTATATTGATATAATTTACAAAAAAAAAAAAAAACGTCATCTGTAATTATTTAATATTATAAAATTGTGAAATCATACGTTTTTTCTCCTTTAACCGATTTTATTTCCGTTTCTAACCGTTTCGAAAATCGAACAATGACCCCTCTAAAGTACCAGCTCAAGAAAATTATCTTTTAGAAAAATGCTGCAATTGATACATTTGAGCAAGTTTAGAGGGAGAAAAAGTGTTTACAGAATAAAAAAGGAAAATAACATCATTGTAAAACCGTATTGGAGGAATGTATTATTCCTCGCTCAGCTCAGAATCTAAAATTTAAAGAAGATATTATAACATGAGAATCCGAGAAGCTCAATCCGCAATGTACTGTAGCCTTCAGTCTGTAGGTATCAAGTTCACCTCTTCATTGACTAGGTCACTATATAATGGATGAAGTGAATTTTTAATTTAATGATAAATCATCGTTTAAGAAAAACTGTTCGAAGTAAAGGAGATTGAAGCGATCACCTATCTTCTTCTCAGGACAGGTAGTTTATGTTGAATACATATTGTCTTTATACTTTTTCTAATTATTATAATTTTTTAGTTATATTGGATGTAATCCTTTTTGCCTAAAAAAAAATATTTACATGTTATAGTAGATATTATTGTTCTTTACTTATTATTCGATACCTACTGCAGTATAGTGTAAAATAGTGTGAATAGGTTCGTTGTATAAATATAGCATACAATTATTAGTCTAAATATTTTAAATAGTGCCTAAAAAATACTGCTATTAATATTTATTTAGTTATAAAGGTTAAAGTCTCTGTGGTTATTTTATTTGGAATTTTTAATAAAAAATCAAAATCAATTTTGTTGAAAATTGGTGTTGCGTAAAATATATTCATGTTTTTTTTCAATTATTAAGAAAAGTTCTGGGTATTTCCTACTTTTGACTTCTTAGATTAAATTTGTTACTGGAATCCACTTTCAATAATAAGATTGGAGCAATTTTTCTACTCTAAAACGTTACCTCTGAAAAAAAATACACCATTGTAGAACCATAATACATTCCTTGTTCCGCTCGGGATTTAAAAATAATTATAGTTTAAATATTTTTGGTATAGGGACCTTTTGTTTTCTTTAAATGCGCACCTTATTATAGTAGTGTTTACATCATTTGGTACTCCTTACTCTTCTTTTTTATTAAATAGTTACTTTGAAGTATAATATAATACCTACATATTATATATAATTTGTACATCATATTATTATATATAATATTATGTATTATTAAAAAAAAAATTGATTAATACGAGACTAATGATGGACTTATAATTAAAAAACCTTATTTCATGAAATAAAAAATGAAAATTTTGTACTACTTGAATTATGCCAAATGACAATTGGCTAAAACTAATAATTCTATACATTTTTAATTCGATGAATACTTTGAAATTTTTATCGTCCTTATAAATTACTATAAAAAATGTAGGTATTAAATAATTAAAAACTCGATGATCTTTGAATGGAAGGAATTCACTCGTCATCGAGGTTTATTGTCAGGTTTGTTGGCACGTATAACAATAAGAATGATAAAAATAAAATAAAATAATAATACCAATAGTAATATAATTTTAAACCAATGTCACAGTGTTCAAGTGTTAGACACCCAAGTTTTTTTGAGTACCTATAACAGACCAATTGGCAATTTTTACACCTAGCGTGTGCGCTCAGGAAGGACCTCTGACTTTCAGACAAAATAATATATATTTCTTTGAGTCTTATTTTTATAATCTTGTTTTTTTTCAGACCGACGAAGAACCCATTACAAACAAACGTAAATATTTGGCAGACGACCGGAGTGACTCGGGCAAGGATTTGAAGAAAGTAAGAATACCTACTTGGCTACTTTTTAATACTTTGATTGTAGTATATTCTGATTTCTATTTTATTTTACTCGGACTGTACTCATCGACTTCGATTGCATATTGAATGTGCCAATACTCAATATCGCAATACCTAATTATTATATTATTATACCTATTATTTTAATGTCTGAAAAAAAACTTTCTACCTGTACGTCATACTAAATATTAACTTCACTATTTTATCGACTCTTATTTAAGCAAATAATTGCACAATAAATAGGTGACTAATATAAGAAAAATAAGCTTTTATTAAATTCAAATAAATTTTAAAGACAGTAGTAAATATTTTTTCAACGAAGAATATAATTATTATGTATTCCGAGTAAAAATCGTTTGAAGATTCTTTTGGCCGTCTTCGTTTCACAATCGGTATCAAGGGTACTACAGAATATAATTTTTAACGTAGCAGTAGATGGTGCAGTTTTTTGTTATTATTATTATTATTATTATTATTATTATTTTTATTTTTTTAAGTTTACACTGTTGTGAATAACATTATGCTGTCTTAAGAATTTTCACTTCACTTGAAAGTAAAATGTTTATAATAAGATTCATTCTTGAGATAATTCTATTCATCAACGTTTGATTTTTTTGCACGATTATTTTTTAAAGAATAATTTGAAATTTTAATCAGATAAATGCTTATGTCATGACTATTTTTATAACAGTTAGGATTTCTATCTTTTTATGTTGTATCATAGTGACGCACAAACGATAATTTCATGAAATGTTAACCATACGTCCATACTGAATATTAAATAGTAATTTAAAATTACGACCAATATTATTTAGGTATAGTAATAAGTAGAAAATTATTGACATGTGCTTTTTTATCATATTATGAATAACTATTATTGCACGCCTGGTGAATTATTATCGTTTTAAAGGCAAAATACACTTTTCTACGCATTTCCTGCCACGTTATATTACGGTTGATATTTATTATATCTATATTGATTTATCAAAATATTTTTTTATTTTTTTATGAAAGCCTATACTGGTGACTACCACACAAATTATATTAGATGACTGCAAATCGATGATTGAAAAGAGTACACCTTCACGACCTCTTATTAAAACAATCTTATATGATAAAATTCGTATTTGGTAATATTTTATAATATTGGCAACGTAAATTGTATTTGTCCATCACATTAGAACGTGTTACAGCATAATGTAACAATTATTGCATTAATTTTGTTATTTAAATATTAATTTGCATAGTAGTCGGTATTAGATATTATGTAAACAATTTGATTTGGTAGGAACGGGTGTCGGACGTTTGAGGCAAAAAGAAGGAATTTTATACTATATCGGCGAAGCGTATGTTGCTCGTTATAATCAGAGGTAGATAAATTTTAGTTTTTATTAATTTACTTTTTCATTGGCTATTTTTCAAAATATTTGAATAATGCTCCATCGAGTGCAAATTAAATTTAAATTCAAGCCCATTATGGAATGACTTATTCAATTTGTTGCGAGCATAATAAAACGTGACATTGATCCACAGTCTTACCACTACAGGCGAAATCTCTCACAAATGACAAGTCTTGCAAATAATTAAATTATTTTAAAATAACAATGTATTATAATAAAATAAGTATAGTTTAAGAAAAATAATGTTGTTTACGTTTTATTGCTTAGCACTTATTATCATTCAGGAACCATTTCAATTAATTAAAGGTAGTTCACTGATTAGTGATTACCAGGGCTCGGGACTTATAGCACTTAAAATCATTGAAATAAGCGTTTCAAAAAGCTCTTAAACATAATTATAAGCACTCAAATAAGCATTTAAAAAACTTAAATTTAAGTAAAAATATTTATCAAAAAAAACTAAAAACTAAAAAATTCTAACTAAAAAATCAAACAAAATAAAAATAAATCTTTATCGTTATGTTATAAAATAAATCAAACTTCAATTTTGAGACTTTAAGGATTTTATGGATTTTCTGAAAAATTAAATCTAAACGATAGTTATAATAGTTGAAAACATTATAAAAAAACGTAGAAATACTGGTCAAATAAGCATTTTTTTGAAAAATCGCTGAAACAAGCGAAAAAGAGCACTTTCAAACTTCATAATTAAACGTGTTATAACATGACATATACTTCCATAGCACTATGCTACATTTTAAAGTAATCCATAAAAATAGGCAAATGCTTTAAGTCCCAAATATTGGCGATTACGATAAGAAACACAACGATAATTTTTATTTCTTACGATAAAATAATATTTGATAATAATATATTCTTACCATCTCGATTCAGTGAAATCACAAATTTTACAATTTCTAAAAATTAGTTACGATAGTTTACATCAGTTTTTAATATGAAATGTATGTATTTTGTCAAATCACACAATACTAGACCAATTTTTTAATAGTCAGTTAATTGATAGGATTTTGGACTAAACAATATTAAAAATCTTACGTTGTATGCATAATTCCATTTCATATGTATTTGACAATTCTGTTAATGTGATTTAAGTTTCACCTAAATTAAAATCTGATTCTTAAAACTATAATAGTTACTATTTAGTGATTTGTTATTTGTAGGAAGTATACTTTTTAATTTAAAATAATTAATGTAATAAAAAAAAAAAAAACTATAACTAAATAATTCGTAATAAACTTTATCGTTGTAATTCCGGTATTTGTTAAACCAATATTTTGCGAACAAAATCGTCCGTAAATAATAAAATATATAAAGTCAGTGGTTCAAATTCGAATTATAATGCAGATATTCCTATGCATTTTTTTAATGTAATATTATAACTATGAATAATAATTTCTTTTTAAATGGTCTAAAAAAACATTCAAAAACGGTTAAATTTTTTTTTTAATGAAATTGAATTTCCAACAAATTAATGAAAATTATATTTTCAAAAATACAATACAATATAATGAATTCTTATTGTTTTCACACTTTTATGACTAGTGCTATTCCAATATACTGTAATTATATAACTCACTATTCGTTGACATTTTAAGCATTTTTTCAAATAATTGTTTTAAGACCATTGTAAAATAAAACTATTAATCATGTTAAATTTAAAAAATTTAAAAATGTCCACTACAATTCACCTGCATTATATTTTAAATAAGAACTACTGACTTTCAAACTAATTAGCGTACAGAATATTATATGAATATTATGCTCATATTATATAGGTATTACGAACAATATATTTAACGCTATACACTTTTCCCACATATTCTAGCATTTCCGATGAAAAAAACGCATACCAAATGAAGGGGTAGACAATAAAAGAATACCTAATTAAAAATAGACCATATGGTTCCGTGAAAATAGGAAAACTTGGGTTGAAGGAAAAAAACTGCACTACACCCCTTTCAAAGATATAAAGACATCAAAGCAAAAAAACCATTGCAAAAAATTAATTATTTTTTACTTTGAAATGGTATTTTCATAATTAACATTAAGCTATTTTTTACGGACCCTTGTACTTTAATGACGAGAAGTGTGTAGTTGAAAATCATTTGAGTGTTAAGTCAATTTTAGTGGTATTTCCGCGTCTGAAAAAGCCTGTCGTAAAATTTCAATAAATGTATAGCTTGGGTTTTATAATGGCCGATGAGTAGCCTGAGTTTGAGTTTAAACAATAATATCCCTCATTATATTTTATTCACTTTTAATTTGTTTATTTTTTGATCTTGATTTATAGTAATTGTAATAACAAATTACTGTTGTAATAGCTAACGCAAATCGCTTTGTTTGAGCTTTTACAAGTTGTGTATACAATGGCATCCTGGAATTTGTACTACAAATAACCCGAATCGGGATAACATATATCTGATATTTATTTGTTTTTGTTTAAAAATGAATGAAAAAAAACAACGCTGGAGAAATCATGCAGATGACTTTGTAAATCTTATTATAAGTTCTATCAAACTCAATTTTATTCCTTTTAGAATAATAAGTAGTGTTGAAAAATGATAACCATTAACTTTTAAATAAAAACAATATTTATATTTTTATAATGTTATTATTTTGGAACATTTCGGTTGTATAATATAATTTACAATTTTCATTGCTTCAAATGAAAAGTGGTAATTTTAATTTCGTAACTTTAACTCCCACAACGTAACTAAATAACTTCGATTGAATAACGTTCGTGAAGTTGGCCCACCTAATTACTCCAAATTTCTAAAAATAGACTTGCAAATACTTGCAAATAACTTGCAAAATAATGGCATAGATTTCGAAAAATTTGGAGTAATTAGGTGGGCCAACTTCATGAACGTGATTGAATACCTATTGTAAATATGGTTTTCTAAAACTGTATAATTCTATTACCGGAAAATAAAAAATATCCAAGTGTTATCATTTATTTTATTCATAGAAAGTTGGTATAGTGCTCATTTTAGTCTCTACTATAACTACATTTTATAGTTTTTCATAATTTTTCATAATTTCACTCGTGTGTGACTTTCAGACTTAGATTCTTGTCACAATTCTTATAGTTATTCAATGTTATAATAATACGGATATTATTGTTCTCTATTCGTTATTCACTGCTCCTCCGTATAACGATTTTATCGTTTACTAGCAAAGAAAAAAAATAATGATATGGCAGCCTCCTAATTCCTTCAGAAAATATCGCCCAAGACTACTATCGTCAATGCAATGCACTGTGATAAAAATCTGTTTTTTCGTTAAGTTTTATCTATTCGTTTTTCTCTCTAAGATTTTAAAACTAATTTATTATCTCAATCTCCTTTGAATGACTCACTGTGTACACAGAAATATCTTATTACTATAGTACTTACTATACAAGACAAATGACACTCAATCAATCAACTAATATATAGAAAAATTCACCAAGCATTACATACTTAAAAGTTAATGAACATATTATTAAATTATTGAGATTTGTTGTAATTCACAAAAAGTGTCAACTGGATTCTATTTTATTAATTTCTATCTCCACTCCTTTCTAGTTTGTGTTTTAAATTGTGTAGCAGATCATCTTTTTGAAAAGTTTGATGTATACAAATCAAAACTTAGATGAGTTAATGTTGATTTTTTTTTTTAACTTTTTATAAGTATTAAATTATTTTTAAATTTACTATTCCGAAATTCAAACAGCAGCAGCCACTACAATATCTTGTCTGCAATTGGATCTTTTGTGAGCGATAATAACTTATATAAAGTTATATAAAATATAAATTTTATGATTAATTGTATTCTCACATTTTTTTTCAATCAAAATGAAAATTATTGTTCGATGAGTGAATTATGGAAATCGACAATTATTATATTACACGATCCATAGTTGATTTGTACTTTTCTCAGTCATAATAATTGAAGTAAAATTATACGCGATTATATTTTTTACGAAGTTTATTGCATTTGATAATAATAATAATAAGATTCTATAATGAAAGGGTGAATGACAAAAAGTTCCAACAACATTATATAATTTAATTCAAACATCTACAATCTACTATCTACTATAGTACATCATATTATTAAGAAGTCGGAGAAAACAATTTATCGCAGAAAATGGTTTCAGTGTTTTCGATGTCAAAAACATGATGCCATTTTGCGTAAAATGGATTGCTTGAAACTTCTCAATCGTCCGTCAGCATATGTGTTTTATCACCACTCCACATTTTGTTTTTATTTCATTAAGATCTGAAGAACCAATAAATCATTTTTATCAGATATAATAATATAATACTTATGTTATGTAATATACCTTGTAATAAATCATAATCATTTTCAAAGTTGTCGGACAGTGGACACTGCAGGTATACGCTAAATACCAAAACTCTAAGCGTGTAGTTTAGACATTTTATCATATCTCTAGAATTGCTTCATGATACCATTTATTATTCATAATCAATGACAATACTATAAAGTAATTGAACAAAGTTGTAAAATAAATAAAATTAAAATTAAAATTTCAAACATGTCACTTCACGATACAATACTGATAAATAGCTAAGATTGAGAACAAAACGCATTCTACAGCTATCATCTCAAAACAAAGCACACAAAATAAACGATAAACGATTTATATTGTAATAATTTGTATAATGACATACCCGTTTAAACAGTTTTGCAAATAAACGCTATTTGAATCCAATTCCGTATTATTTTTGTAATGTTCATGTTAATTGATAATTAAATTGATCAAATCAATTGTAATTTTTTAAAACTATACGCAAAAACAAAAATTTAAATACTATATAATTAATATTAGTAAAGTATAGATTAAATAAAAATACTCTGATTTAGTATTTAATTTTTCGATATGATAAATAATTCGTCGAAATATTTAAATTCAGTTGATTTAAATTTTCTTTAAAAAAAGATAATAGATTTCAAATAATTCAATTAATCTTATGTTATTAGTTATGACATTTGTATGATATCACTTTTTTGAATTTCCTATAGAATAATATTACTTGAAATTTTTTTTTTTAAAGCATTATATAATATAACTTCTATAGGATTCATGATCATTGAAAAAGAATTATCATATCTTTATTATGTAAATATTCTTAATTGTGTGGTTATTATTATCCTATTGTCTCTTAATAGAAATTAGAATTTAAGAATCATATAGAAAAAAATGAAATACATCTTTTAAAATATCTGAGAATATTGAGATATTCGAATTATATTTATAATTATATTGGTACTTATATACATAAATTATTTAAAGTAGTCACTACTTATTGGCTCACAAATAATGGAACCATTCGCCTGTTGAACTTAAATTTTCTGGACCCAATTTACACGTTAACCAACACATATGAAACAATTCGTCTATTAATGATAAATGGAATATTAAAAACTTCAACCAATTCACACCTTAATTAAATTTAGACTATGAAACAAAGTGTTATGGTTACCATTATAAAAAAAAAAACCTGATTAACTAAGTATTATTTTATTTTAATTAAATTCAGATTTGTCCGTGAAGCCGCTAGATTACACTAACTGTGCCCTATTAAGGCTCTGTGAAGCACACTTTGATAATCGCTAATCCTACGAATATAAAAGTGATTAGTACAACAAACTTAAATTTTGCAGTCACGGCCTGTATTGAAAAAAATCTTAACTCTACACAAACGTTCGAATAAGTATGAAATATAAGGCTGACCAAAATAAGAAGCGGTTTGAAAGTTTGACAGTTTTTCAGTTTTCTCTGCCATAAAAAGGTCAGCGTCTATAACTCTAAACAATAACCTCGTACGTGTACTTCACTTATCATCTACAACTCCCAAAGGATTTAAATACTGGAATATTTCTACAAATTTTACAGAAGGTTTTGTGGATGCGTTCCGACACCGGAGGAATTTCTGTCACATAGTTCTAGAAAATGGTATTACATTTTGTATTTTTAACATTTTATCTATTTTTTTGTTTAAAACATTAATTCTTGCAATGCACACATATATAGACATATCGTTGTCTTATCCAATTAGATTCACAAAGTTAAAAAATATTTCAAATAAAGAATATTAATCTACTATATATGATTATTGGATGTAATATTACTTTTATTGATTTGGAGTTGATGAATTAACAGATTTGTTTTTCATATTATCTTAATATAATATATACTAATTTATATATATTTATATATTTATAATAATATATACTAATTTATATATATTTATATATTTATAATAATATATACTAATTTATATATATTTATATGCATATTTAAGGTATATGTGTCATTTTATATTTGGTCACTGTGTTAAATGATCGTGCTACAATATTATTAAAACAGACTAAAATCTTTTATTATTATAATTACATTATAATTATGTTCTAAGGAATTAGTTTATTAATTAAAACCAACATCCAAAATTTAAGGAGTATGTATAAAAGGCAGACTCTCATATTATACAAATATGATAATTCCTGTAATATTATGTTATAATGTTTGTGTTTAAATCATATTAAATAATATGTAATTAACTTAATCATAAAAATATTGTAGTGTAAACTATATTTCCTGTATTTTTGAGCAAAAATGAAAATAATTTAATTCAATCGAGAAAATGCAAATCTCAAGCACGATCAGAGCCTTCAACACTTATAATATAACATGTATACAGTGTTATAGTTATTTTTTTATTAAGTGTTGTTTCCTTATCATCGTATATGAAATAAATGCTAAATGGTTTAATTCAAAAATAGTTTCTGATAAAGTAAGTATATAATATTGTGATAAAAAAAATTGTCAATGTTCAAGATTGGATTAAAACTACGTTTGATCAGAACTATTTAATACTATTTTCAATTTTGAATCTCATTTTCTGTGATTTTTTCAGTAAATAATTTTAAAATCAAATCAAAAGCTTTCATCATTATAATATACTTATTATAGTTGTAATATAAACAATATTGCTAATGTTACAATATGTGTAAGAATATACTTATTTAACTAAGTTCAAATAGAGTTATGGAGAGGGGATATTTTTGAATCACTATAGTGGGTAGGTACTGTAAAAAAAGTTAACTTCTTGGTGCAGAATACAATCAATGACTCTTTTTCAACACTGCAGTTTTCTGGTAAAGTCCAAAAACCTTTTAAAAGAATAGTCAAAGATAAGGTATTATTATAGTATCGTGTCAACATAACAGTTCATTTTTATTATATAAATAAGTTTTATTTATTTTAGATAAAATTATCACAAAATATTATTTCCCGATCAAAAATAAGCATGAAATGTTTTTTGAATTTTAAACCACTTAAACAATTAAATGTATTCAATTTAACAATGCCATATTTCTTACCGTGTATGCGTATAAAATAATTCTATAAGCATTTTGTTGACCGTAATTAAGTGACCCTTTGAATAATTCTAAAGTCATCAAATTACTTTTTTTTGTTTTTTTGTTTAAAATATCATAATTATAGTCAAAAATCAACTTTTTTTTTTGACCAAACATTATGTTACATATTTTCGTTTGTTTAGTTTGGTCTAAATTTCAATTTTAACTGTAGTGACAACGCTCAGCATACAATATATGATTACGTATCGAAGATTTATAAAATGAACTTCTTACCAATCGAGTAGGCCCGAGTAGTGGTGAATAAAATGATTTTTGCACGTGAGAGACTTACGAATTACTATAGTTATCCATTTTTGAATCTTTCGTATACGCTCTTGGTCGACACGGTGGATCTAACGTGCCAAGTACTTCGTTCCCCCGTATACTGTATATAGGTACGATAAAAACGATATCTGAACACGTTTATTACTCACCCACTTTAAATCGTACATTGCTCAGGCTCTTTTTATGAAAAAAAAAATCCCACAATAGTCACGTACAAGGCATATTTTATTTTCATTATTACACACACACATCTGAACGACCATTGTAGTTCTATACCTGTGTACTTCTTTTTTTTCTGTGTGAGATTTACTTCTTCGTACCGTCTGTGTCGTCCATCAGTCTGCAATTTCTATACAGAGTTATTCGTTTTTTTTTATTTTGCAACTTATCGCTCGTTCTACTTTATGAACTTTAAGTAAAATCGATGATCTTCATAGTCGTAAATATGACGATAAATGTATGTAAGTGAGACTGCATACTACCATTCAATAACCTAATATACCTACTCTTAAGGAACACATTATATAAATACTAAACATTTTGTGACGTAGGTACCGTCATAAGTTATTAACGAATTGAAGAGTGTACTTTTTACTGGGAAAGTTATTTTATAGTTTTTGAGGGATTTAAAAATCATAATTAATTACCATAAAACTTAGTTCAGTTAATAATTATTATTCTATAATGGGTTTTGGATCAAAAACAAACTTGCACAATTTTTGAGAATTATAATATATCTGTTTTTCAAGTCAACAATATTGTTACGTATCCCAAATTCCCAATACACGTGAAACAATGTAATTGTATATCAGTGGAATATGGAAGTAAATATAATATTATTACGGTGGAGCGGGGTAAGACTTGCCACATAAATATTATACATCGTATTCTTTCCGTTTCGCTGTATAAATTCTTCATTATTTTTTTTTGATGCCCACCTTCCCCACATCAATATGGGTGAATTATGAAAGAAATAACGTGTCCCTATGTCCACTCCCGGGGTCCGCATTATCCTATATATAATAAAAGTTTACAACAGGCTACCTATACGACATACGAGTATGTTCATCATTCTTGTATTGTACCTTACAATTTAAGTCGAGAACATTTCCAATAAATTAAAATGTATCTCAAATTAATTTTTCATATACAAAATATCATTTAAAAGGTCTAAAAATAACTTGGTATAGTCATAATTAGTATTTTAATTATATTTTAGTAAATATTACCTATTTTGTATTTTGAAATATTGAATAAAAAAGTACCAAATCATCTTCTTAGACGCCAACCAATCATTATTTTTCGATGAAAACAATTATAATTTTTATTTGTGTAAGGACGAGTATTCTTTCACATCTGCATCTTTAAAGATGATTTACAGGTGATTTGAATAAATTACAAATCAATTTGCTGTACGAATTTCATAATTAAACGTATGAAACAATTGTCACTTAATTATTTTTTTACATATAGCCATTAATTCTTTATTTTATTTCATCATTTTAGTACAATTTGGTATTTTATATTTTAAACACATAGTTTAGATTTGCTTTTGGCGAAAAGTATTTTGAATGTTGTACTTTAATTTGATTTTTACATCATCTCACGTATAATATAACCAAACGTAATTTGAAATAAGGCAAACAGGTCGAGTTGAAATGGTAGAAAATCTTAAGTATCATAGAACTGTACTGGATACAACCAATGAAATACACGTAGAAGTTAAAAGAAGATTAGGACCAGTAAATAGATGTTAAGCGGAATGTTGAGAGTTTGACACCATATTTAATTCAAAGACAATAGTGTTAAGAAAATCAATATTAGACCGATTGTGTCATGATAAATATCCATACGCCCGTAAGACACAATCTTTATTAGGTATTTTAGAGGAAAATAACACAAGTGAATGCTGATGTTTGAACTAAAAAAAAACATATAAATTATAACGACAATGGCGAACACAGAAAGCAGAATCAATGATTACCTTGGTATTGGTATGCTATATTGAATCAATATTAAACAATATATTATTAGTAACATCGAACACAATAAGGTAGGCTGACTGCAAATATTATGCGTTATATCTGTCACACAAAAGCATAGATATTTATTAACATGACCTTATAGACATCCTTAAGCCTAACCTTAGAGACCAAGATAACAATAATAGGATACCAGACAGGACCTGCGGTTGATAAGAGTGGAGAATTCTGATACTTGGTGTGGAGAGACAGCGATGAGAAGACATGGCTGTTAAGACGTAGGGATTTTAATATTTTAATATATCGAAAATAAATACATTTTTCCTACTTCTGAATCAAACATATATTTTATCTCGACGGAAACCAGTCCTTTATTATGTAAAAACGACTCGCCAAATCGCAATGTATTTGTATATTATTATATCCAATACCGTCTTGAAAACAAGCTAAAAATTCAAAATAAAAAAAACAAGGTAATATTAAGCTAAGATAATATTTTATATTAAATATATCTAATCGTAATGCTTACACGTTTTCCAAACGATTTCCTTACACATTTGATTGATAGAAAAATATTATTTTGAAACAAAAATAACTTATCAATTTAACGAAATATTCGGTTTACGTAAGTTTTACATCATCATGAACTTGGATTATACGAGTTCGTTATCGCTTTCAAATTATACAAACAGTACTTACCTTCTTCGGCATTAGCATTAGGTACCAGTGAATATCCCACAGGGAAATAAACCACAACTCTTTTCTTTATTCAACGAATAACTAACTCCGCGAGTGCTATTAAAACTTCTTGAATGTATATACCGAGACAACAATAGACATTATTATATTATTATACGCTTAACGAATTCACTAAACTCTTTTGAAAGTTAATTTAAATGTTTATTCTTATTATTTTTTTGCGATTGGTCGGATAGCTTTGTCTTTTATAATTTTTTGCGCGCGTATTTAATATTATTCGAACCATTGAACGCCGTAAAGCTTTTATTTATTGAATGCGCTTCTAAACTCTGCAAACATATTACTTATTATATTATAATAAACGCGACTATGGCGTGTTCTTCAAATCGTTCGATTTCTATCAAGAAAAAGTAGCTTAACTATAATAGGCGCGTGCTCAGAAAATGTTGACATTGTGGTTTAGTGGCAGTTAAAAATTAAATTAAAGTTCCTATATAATAATGCACATGAAGGTTTGTGTTTTGGCGTTGTATATTGTACGAAAATTACTTACCATTTTTTTAAATTTTGATTTTTAATATTACATTTTTTGACATACATTTTGCTTTTTCGATAAGATTAAATCATAATAAGATAGTATAATATTATACAGTGAAATGATATTATATTGCGCAGTTTTCCCACGCATGATACGAGTGTTGCGCAATTCTGAATTTCAGCGGAAAAAAAACTATACGCATGACGCTATTATAGCGGTATACTACTATTATCTAATAATTAACGCCTACAATGAGAGTTTTTAGATAGATGTTATGCCGAAATCGAATACGAAATTTTCACTATAATATACACGTGTATCTACGTATACGTGACATTTTCCATTTTCCATTTCATATTATTATATTATAGTGTTGTTCCGAGGATATCGATTTCCATAATATGACCTTATCACCTCCTCTCTGCGGACAAACTATAGGTACCTAGTAGCTACCTACATCATAATATGTATAATTTCCCTTCTGCAATCGCAGACATTGTACTTAGACAGGAATTAAATATTGAACAAGTAAAATGAAGGTTAGGTATAGGTACTCACAAACTACTAACCTATAAAGGTACCTATCTAACGAAATTTTAATAATAAAATAGCAATCTAACCGTATAACCATAACATTTATGGTATAAATCGTAATTTTATTTTGTCGTTTATTATGTTCGAATTTTATTTGAAGAGATTTTAGGACTTTTAAAAAAGATGTTACGCATGAACAAAGGTTGAAAAAAATAACGTTTTAGTTGATTTATAAAAAATAAGTGTAGGTTCTTGGTAAATACATAGCGAAGAAATCTAATTATATGGTATTGAGTTAGTATGAACATTTTAGTCATAAATTCAACCTTTTAACGAAACCTTTTATATGCAAATTATGAACGAAAAAAAAACAAATATTTAAAAATAGTATTTGGGTATATACCATAAACGTTTAAACATTTTATGGACTCCAAACATATATTTTACCAGTACAGACATCGTAAACAAAAAACAAAAATTATTAAAACTTTTAAGGTGCTTAAACTAAGAATTTAATCATTCAAAAAAGTATCTGCGTAATGTGTAGCTATTTCATAAAATATTTGATTCCATCGAACCGATAAATTCATACAACGAAGCTAAATATATATTTTAAAAGACCATTTATACTAGTTATATAATATAATATATAGGGATATATATTTCGGATTATCGTCACTGTCTCGCTTTTTATGTGCAATAATGAAGTTTGAGTATGAAAATCTTCTTAAACATTCTTATTAATGTTGTTATATTTAACCACATTAAAAAATCTCCTATAACAACCAAAGATTTTCAATATCCAACTAAAGTTTTTAAATGTAATCAACATTAAATATTATGATATTATTAATGTCATATATTTTTTCGTGGTTTTGCAGGCCAAGTTGGAAACTAAAGCACTGAAAGCGAAACGTCCCGGATTTACCGACGAAAGATACAACGAGACGTCGTACTATATTGAAAACGGTAAAAATACTAAATAATAATAATATATTACCTATACGAAATGAAACACCGAACATGGTGTAAGTTTTTCCTTTAAAAATAAATTTATTCAAAATCTTATTTTTGTAATTTTATAACTACATACCTACTTTTAACCATATGTTTAAATACTTCAATTTGTTTTCAACTTATAAGAAGTACTTACCTATTCTGTGGCAATATACAAACTTCTTTTTTTTCAAATGAGAAACCACCCTCATTTATAATATAAATATTGTTATAAGAAGAAGATTTTTTCGTAGGTATATAAATCTAAACCCAAAGATTGGTTTCAAAGTTATTAAACTTTAAATTTTAAAAATAATACTTAGTCCATAAAAATCGTTGAGTTAGAATATTTTGAGGTAATAATGATTTGAAAATTATAACAATTTATATATATATATATTACATAATTATAATTTTATAGTTTGTAAGAATAATTATTGTCTGAATATATTATCATTACAATGCAAACTATAATATTTTACACACATTTTAAATTTTATGCAAATCCTTAGATCTTAGTTCATAAAGTTTAAAATTTCAGTAGCTACTAGTGCAAATGTTTATTTTTATATGTCAATATTTAAAAAAAGTCAACTGTTTAACAATTTACTGCAGTAAAATGTGGTGGTTCAGATTCACATCTAAAATAATAATTTTTTACGGCTACGCTATTTAAATAGTTGGTGGATATGGTATTAAATCTAAAAAAAAAATCTAAGTATCTGAAAATATGATCTAATGTATGCCGAAAGTTCTAAAAAAAAGTCGTATTCAATCATACAATTTATATAGTTCCGCGTCTGTTGGAATGTCCAAAGTGCGGTATCAAAGAAACTCATATAATTGTACTAAAATTATTTTGCTTTCGTTTAGGTTTGAGAAAAGTTTACCCATACTATTTTACATTCACTACGTTCACCAAAGGCAGATGGGTAAATCAAAATATACTGGACGTATTCGCCAGGGAGTTCAGAGCGCACCCGGCCGAAGAATATGTGAGTACCTATTTATATATTGTATTTACCATCAGTGAAGCGGATAGCTTGAAATATTTTTGCACAGACCTTCTAGTCTAATATTTCACCCTATCCTGCATCTCTATGACCGGATGAAGCAGCATTCACTGTCATATTAATATTATAATATGTAACTATATGCCATTTAGTCACTATTAAAATGCACATAGTAGTCATTACTAAATTATTAAAATATATCTTAAAAACCTTCTATAATATATTATAGAAAACATAGTAAAATTGCAGTATAAAGCACCCATTTCTGTGACAATTCTTCAATGTCATCAAATTTGATCAATATAATGATCATACAAAACACAATTTAATTGTATAATATAATATATTAGAATTTTACCTAAAAATAATAATTAATGATGATAAAATATAATTCCGAAATGGTGTGACCACTCTCTTTGCATCTTGTCCATCATGTCCTATTATACTTCGGTATTCAACCATTTTACTTGCTATAAAAATAGCCACTTGCTCGATTAACAAAAAAACTTTAAAATTATAATAATTCGTTGCCTATTCCCTTCAAAAAATGCAAGGGACTTGCATGATATTACCTATTATATTATACCCGTTCACATAAAACGGTATCGGTACACAATTTATTAATGTATATTATTTTAACGTCATTGATATCGATTTTTTTCATTCGCAGGAACGTTGCATTAAATCCGGTTCGTTGACCGTAAATTATCAAAAAGTGGACACGCAATACAAGTTGAAACACAACGATCTGCTGGCTAACGTGGTACACAGGTATGTAATATTTTATTTTACATCCTTCAGCTTGCTTGTGACATTTATCAATACCATAAATTACAACAGTCAGTGTAAATTACAACAGTCAACGAATAATAATATTATTATTATATTATCGAGAGATTAGCCAAGCAACATGAACTCCTTTTTTTATCATAAATTATGAATGTATTCAAATTCCGATTTTTGGTATTTCTAATTATTTTCTTAAGGGAAAATAAATTTTCATAATTTCAATTATGCCCCAATTTTCAACAAACGTCAAAGTGCCCTTAATATTTTTTATCCTCTAGATCTTAGTATACTCGTAATAGGTAGGTCAATTCATTCTAATACTAACAATAACAGATAATAAAACGGATATTTATTCACGTAAACTTTGCTAAGTTATGCGTTTGTAAGACGAAGAAACTTTGTGTCCACGCGGATATAACGTTTATTAATTATAAAAAATCCAAAAAATTATAGTTCTAACTAACGATTAACCCAAAATTTGTAAAACTTTTTAATTCTAAACATCAATAAGACAATAAACACAAAGTAAGATATATAATATAAGATAGTATGTGGTACTTATCGATATGTTTAAAATATCGTCTAATATCGTCTAATATCGTTTAGAATGTTTATTCGTTTTAAATCGATGCTGTTGCGTATTAATCATGTTGAGAGCAATAATGGAGTAGTGTTTCATTCCTCTTCTTTTTTAAAAGTATTTATAAGTAAGTAATAACCGGGTTACGCAGAATTATATCTTAATCAACACTATCTTTAAGCATTTATGTACGCAAATTTATTTACACTCTTTCATCATCCTTCTAATTGTTTTTCAACTCAAACACTGCTGATTTATTCAAAGACTCAAGTTTACGTGAAACGGTTTACGTTGAACAAAAAATAACGTCTTGTTCAGTGCTGCTAATTATTATGATGATTTTTTCTTAATTTTTAAATATTTTCACGCGGCGTATCTTGACTTTTGATAGTTCACGTTAATAATATAATATTATACATTAATGAAAATAATAAAACCCTATAGTCTTCAAAAGTAATGACCTAGTCCATCTGCATTTATTCGATACGGCAAAGTACATGCATGACGTACTCAAACACATTCGTCCGTATTATTGTTTCCGAAGCTTTCGAAACCCGACGTACTGTGATTTTGATTACAATGGCTATATTTTGTATTCAATAAGCGTCATATACGTCCTCGCACGTGTTGAAATTCTACTAAAAAAAATATCCCAATTATTACTGTAGTAAGAGTACCTACTTGTAGAGAATAAAAATTGTGCAGGTCTTGCTTGAAAATATAGTAATACCCACATAGAACATATTATTATTGTAATATATTATATACAAGATGCTTTCTCTTCTCGTCAGTAACTTTTTTTTCTGATTTTAATGTTTTCTAAACTATATTATAGCTACAGAAAAGCATGAAAAAATCGGCTTTATATATTAAAGAAACTGCAAAAAACTCTATACTTAATAAAAGTAGAAAATACAAATTTCGCAGGTATTGCTTGAAAATAATGAAACTTATATAAAACGTATTATAATATCACAGGGCGTTACGTTTTCTGTTTTTAATATTTTCTAAAAATACGATTTTGGAAAATAATTACACACTTTTTTTAAAGAGATTGCTAAAATGTGTACATTTTTCTCCCTTCCGAACACAGAAATAACATAAATTAAAACCGTTATGATCACATGCCCTAATAGTATAGGTATTAATATTTAATGATGACCAACTTATAATATAGGAGTTAGCTAATGTGAATATTTTAAAAGTTTATTATTACTGATTTCTGTTATGCCGTGGTAGCCGTTTGAACGGGATAAGCCGTAGACGTGTTCATACGATAAAATAAATGTCGAGAATAAACGCGATGAAACACCCCATATAATGATGTATATGTATAAACCTATGTCCTACATAAAAAATAAAGTTTTGAAAAGAATAGAAATCTCTCTCATACTCACACACACACACACACACACTCACACATGCATGACACCTACAACGGATACTTAAAAACTACAATAAAAAAAAAAATTGCGCACAAAACAATAATAATGTTATGTCAACCGGTGCATGCACGCGACTTGAGATCCCCCGTTTTGATTGTCATGCGGGTATATTATACACCGTATATACCATATACGTGGTTTTCGGACAACGATCTTGCTTCGTTGACATATTTTGTCGGCTGAAAAAAAGAGAGGAGAAAAACAATTGGCATATTAAAATATCAATATTTTGACTATACGTGATAAAATGCGTGATTCGCAAGAGTTTTTGATTCGTTATTCAGACACTCAGAGTGATTCGCTATATAACCATGCTCAGTGCTCACCCTCATTTTTTCCTTTGATTACAAATTTATTCAAATTTTGATTTTCGGGACTTTTAAAATATATATTCAAGAGACATATTTTCAAATACTTGGCTTTATAAAACCGTTTGAAAAGAATACAGTGTCCAATAGAAATACAATATTCTTTTTTCAAGTATGAACCTACCCGTTTTTTTTATAAAACTGTTATTTAGATTAATTTTTTGAATGTATCTGTATCAAATTTTAACGATTAGTTAATGAAATATTGGAATTGATTTTGAAATACATAATATGGAGGCTATGTTTTTTTTTTAAATATATATGATTAAAGTTTGTATCGCAAGTTTGTTCCATAAATAATGGTAAATTATGGTGAGAATTTAATTAATTTAAAATATGCTCCTTAAGTATATTTAAAAATTCCGAACATCACTATTTAAATATTAAATAAACCAATTATTAAATAAAATAAAAGGGGGTGAGCATACTTTTGAATCATCCCGTAATATATATAACAAGCCGGTATTATATTATACACTGGCGTCGTTCTTCTTTCTTTTTATTATTGTTTTTAGTCCGTTTTCCGTTGTACAACAAATTGTTAGACATTATTCAATATTATACACTCACGCCGGTTCAACGTTTCTATTAAACGCAATTTTGTGGTTATCTAGAATTTACGACTCCTCGTCGACGGTACAAACACACACTGTGACAAGACAAATTTTACTCGTATACACCTATTAATATATTATACCCTACACGTGGTATTATTTTGACGATTCATCTGAACTATCGTGAAATGTCATTCCCTTTAGGTTTACGATTATGGCGTAACCACAAACGTATGGCGTTTGGTTTTTATCTCTTTTTTTTTTGGTCTTTATCACTTTCAATTTAGGTGCCATTATCGGTACACAGTGCTCGCTGCTGTGTATCAAACTATCCTCCTACCAACCCACTAACTATCACGAAAAAAAAAAGAAAATTTTATACCGTTTTCAACCTCAGATTTTTGACTTTTCACAGAAATAATATGAAACAAACAGTACTAAAGACATGCGAAAGTATATCGATATCATTAATTATTAATAACATTATTAGTTATAAATTGTGTTAAAAATATGAAAGCTAAATTAATTCAACTATTATCACATTATTTTTAGCACAGCATTTTTAAATGTACACATTTTAATAATCTGAGTGATCGATGATGTTGGTTTAAGTGTTATTTAGTTCTTCTCTGCGTCAGTATTTTAGTTAGCAGTTATTATTGTGGGGGCTTTTGGTTAGACTTGGTTAACTGTCCATAATGTACACAACTAGGTCGGCGATGGTATAGGTATAATATTAGCGCAAGAGTTGTAAGCCCTTTCACAATGAATTATAATATTAGTAGGATCGTGTTATGATTATTTATCAACTCGACACTTTTTGTACGTTATACCATACTGAAAGAATTTTAACGAACGACGCTCGAACACACTCTCATATGTTTGTGTGTGTGTGTGTTTATGTTACAGACATGAAGTACCGGTAACCAATGACCCAATCACGATCGTGCACATGGACGACGACATTGTGGTAGTCAACAAACCCGCAAGCATTCCGGTAACTTGATTTATATAATTTACTTAATTAAATCATATATATATATATATATATATATATATATATTATACACACACAGAAACCGCCTAATAACGGTGGTGGTTTATTTTTGGTTCAGTCAAGTGTCAAGGGAATAGTACATTATAATAATTAATATACATTGTCATTAAAAAACGGTAACGGAATGAGAATCTGAAATGGAACAGAATATATATCTTATTATTTTTAATTATTAAACCCTGTATAATATATATTATCATTATTATCATTATTAAATACATAGGCATCATTAAATTCGGGTAGAAAAAAAAAAAAAAATAATCGACAAAAAATATGCATTCTGTTTGTTTGCAAAAGTGAAAAATTTGTCACTCGCTTATATCCATAGTCCTAAATACTTATAACACTTTATATTCAAGTATACAGCTAATTTCATGGCATTACAATATTCAAACTCAAATGTTACACATGAAAAAAAAATAACGTTAATCTTTAAAAATATGAGTGAGGACTTATATTTTTTTCATATTTGTCTAAAAAGGTCGTAGAGACGTAGAACAATGTGAATGATTCATAAATATCAACCTAATATACAAAGAGGACATATTTAAAATTTTATTTTTTTATAGTTTTGCTTATTTTGTTATCATTTTATATAAATGCATATCTAAATATACCATTGAATAAATTGTGAGCATTATATATATAAAAGTTACAAATTTGAAAATTTTGATTTTTAATATAATACTTATATAACATATAAAGTAATTTCTACTTTTTAGATGATTTAGCATTTATTCTTTTTGCTGGTAAATCTCATAATTTCAAAATCTTGAAGTTAATATTCAGTAACTCTATAGAGTTTAAAATAAATTAAAATCTATTTATTCCATTCCGTCGACAAATTCTTCATTAATTGATTATCGCAATACAATTATATACAACAACGGTTGTTGTATACATTTGTACCTACATGCCGTTCTTGAACCAATATTCACGTTTCACGACAAAATCTCTGTGACATATCATTCAACCTTATGCACCCTACAACAATTAACTTATACCGTGACCAAATGCATATGATAAATTTGTAGTTTGTATATTTAATAAATATACATACATTATATAAATATTATTTATATAACACTTTACCAGCTGACGTTAGCTGGCAACATGGACGTCTAAGAATAAAATAAACTGACTCAAAACCAGACACCTAGCCTGGTCGTGATGTGATTAAAAAAAAAAAATTGGAGTTAGGTCAACTGCAGTGTCTGTATTATCATAAATATATTAAAACTGCTACATAGCGTACCTATATATATATATATTCATAATTATTATCACTAACTATGATTGTCACGTTATCCGGCAGGTTCATCCGTGCGGTCGTTATCGACACAACACTGTGGTGTTCGTTTTGGCCAAGGAGCACAACTTGAGAAACCTCAGGACCATACACCGTCTGGATCGGTTGACCAGCGGTCTTTTGATGTTCGGTCGAACTCCTCGGTACGCCCGCATCATGGAGGCACAAATCCGCAATAGACAGGTGAACAAACAATACGTGTGCCGAGTCGAGGGGAAATTTCCCGAGTGAGTATTTTATGTAATTATTGTTGTTGTGACATAAAAAAATTCCACTTGTATACAAATAACGTACTGTTTAATAGTAATATGGTAACGAATTGCTGACCAATGTACACCGAGTTGGTTATATTACCAACATTAAATATAATACTAGCTATGACGTGATAAACAAAAATATATTTTTTGAGATTTTCATTTTATTTTTCCAGAACATTTTCAAATTACGAACTTTATGTTTTGGGTATAAATCACTGTACTATATTATAATATGTTTTAGATTGAAAAAAGTAGAATATATCGTTGATCTCTATTGTAAAATGGAAAAAAACTTATATAAATAGTAAGGAAAGTATATAAAAAAAATTTCCAAGGAATCTGTTCAAAGATTCACATTTTTCAAAATGTTTAAGCTTTGAGTAATGTCAATTTAACTGTAGTTTAAAAGAAATACGAATTATTTTTAAGTCATATTATTGTAATTACTCAGTTTTAGTTTAATTTATAATAAAACGTATTAATATAGTTTTAAATTTGCAGGTATGCGAATCATCAACTGAGAATATTATAATATTACATATAAGACTAAGATGATTTAATAAATATCTTTTTACACATTAACAAATATTTTCTTAGGTATACGAAGTATACCTGTTTTAATTAACTCGCGTAGTAAACCAGAGTATTCAAATAAGAAAATAAGGCTTAAAATCAAATAGAGTACTATAATTTTTTTAATTCCTATTTGTTAGAAGACATTCTGAGTACGCTAAAAGTTAAAAGTATGCGTATAAAATACCTATAATTTTAAAGGATGATTGGTAAAATTTACTTGAAACATCAAATTTAAAACTATAAGTACATCTCTATGAAGCTATAGTGCCCCTTATTAGTACAACTTGTGTACACGATAGAAGTTTTATTTTTTGTAGTCTATTGTTGTTATATTATTATAAGCAGGTCGATCACAAAATTATGTCATTTCCCGCAACTTTTATCTATAGCTTAAGGCCATTATATACAATAATATTATATAACTCATTTTAATATTTAATATAGGCAAACGATCGAGTGTAATCATCCTATCGAAGTGGTCAGCTACAAGATAGGCGTATGCAAGGTATCCAACAAAGGCAAAAATTGTTCGACGACATTCCAATTGGTGGGCTACAACGAGAAGACCAACATTAGTGTGGTATTGTGCTTCCCACACTCGGGACGCATGCACCAGATCAGGGTACACCTTCAATACTTAGGTAAATAATTTGTGATTATAAATTGTAATGATACATTCTGTAATAAATAATAATCATATTATAATAAATATTTTTTTTTAAACATTATTTTTATCCAAAGAGCCAGAAAAATATTTAAAACAGTTGTTTTTTGACAAATTGATCACCGAGTGGTCACACTGTTTGATGGTTTAATGTTATAGACTAGAGTATCTAGAGCATATATTATTTATCATACGAGATTGTAGCCATTATGGCATTGTATTATTGAGTAACACATATAATAATTCATTACTTTATATTAATAAATAAATAAATAATGTTTACAATATACCCAATACGTAAATGTTTAAACTAAGTACTAAAGCATATGACTTGGTTGAAAGAGTCCACAGAGATTTAGGCCTAGGTATATAATTGTATTGGTCTTACTTCTAATCAACTTGTTAATATTTTATAAAATAAATAGCGCTGACGTTTAGTGCGGAAATCAAATTCGGTTGTAGTACCCATGGTCAGATAGGCTATTACAAAGAAACGGAGATTTTCAAGTTGGGCCTCCTTATTTGAATGATGGGATCCTTTCTCGGAATAACGACTTGATGGTTGCATGGAATTCATATAGATTATGAATTATGGTAACTACGAAACGTACACGGTTACACGCTATTATATGAGCAAAATATATTGATATTATACACAAGAAATTAGAAAAAATATTTAATTCAGTTTAATAATATTAAGGAACGTACCTATGTAATTCAAACAAAAAATAAAAATTTTCATCACATTTGCACTTGATACCAATTATATTATGCTGATATTTAATCTGAGCAAATTTTACCTATGACATTTTGAATTATTGAACTCCTTAGAAACGGATCTTCTTGACAAACCTTTACGTATTATAATGGTGGTTTGGTATATACAACACGTGTTCCAAACACCAACCAACCCCTTAACTTAGCTGATTGCCATAGTTGCCGAGTTTATGATCAATATAAAAAATTATAAAAGTAATGATATGTATTGTTATATTCAGGATTTCCGGTGAAGAATGACCCACTGTACAATCATGTTGTGTTCGGGCCAGAAAAAGGTCGTGGTGGTGTAATCGGAAAATCAGACGAGCAACTGATTCACGATTTGATAAACATCCACAACGCTGAAAACTGGTTGGGCATGGACGGTGACTCGGAACTAATGCCGATCATGAAAGATGTAGACGTCGTCGACGAAGAAAAAAGCACACCGCTGGGTAAGCAAATTAAATAATACACAATAATATAATACGATATTAATAAATTAACCAATAGAATATATTTGTAAAATAAATTATTTTAAAAATCGCATTAATGTAGTAATGTGGTATATTTTTAATTTTAGGCCGGACATTTTGCATGTCATAATATTATCATTATCTATTGTAATATCATCACAATTATTTAATATGTTCACTTTTAATTTAAAATCAAAATATTAAAAAAAAATAATTAGAGTATTACAGAGGCATCAATATCATTTAATATATCATTTTAAATACGATAATTTATTTAAAGGCGTAAAGTACTTATACAAACAAACTTAACAAACGTGTTTAATATAATACGCAAGCAGCCATTATAAATTTATAAGCCATATAACATTATGTTGATGACTTGGATTTCAGTATAAACATCATAATAATTGTATTTTGATGTTTATTGTAGATCATTCATTAGGTGATTAGTTGCGTTTCTTTTACAATTGTCTCTGTTTTATTTTAGGTTAGGTTATAATATGGTTTAGCGTCCATATATCGTAAGTCTTATAAGCTAACATTATATAGACTGAAATGATCGAAATGTTTCACGGACTTTTAAAAAAGTCTTAAATTTTTTATTTCAATAAATTCACTGACAGAACTTAATTTGTGAGAGTTTTTCAAAAAAAAAAACATGGTGTTTATTATGTGATAGCATTGGATGGTAATGTAAGGTTGTGACATTTATTTTATAAGTGACAATAGTTGTAAAAATAGTGTTTTTTTTTTTGTGTTTAACACGTACCTTGTAAAACCATGTCATTAAATGTTTGTTCATCAACAAGTTGTCGTATTCATCACTGCGAGTTTTCGGTATTTTTTATTACTATCGCCCGGACGAATCTATTTGCGAAGTTTTTTCAAACCATCGCACTCAGCTGTATTACTATTTTTGGATAATTTCCAAACCCATGTAACTATAGCAACGTTAAAATATTTTAGTCGTTTTCATACAAAGAAGAAAAATGTATGCCTTAACACATATTTAAAAAAAACGTATACTCCATTTTGTTAGATTATTTGTATTTACTTTAGTTATATATGTTGGAGTAAGTCTTCTTTTTATACAATTATATAAATAGGTACCTAAAATATAATAAGATTAGAAAATAAAATAATTGACATAATCAATTTAATTATTTTAAAATTGCATTTACTAAGTACGATTCCCGTATACAAAAATATGTACGGATACCTACATTTTTCATGTTCGAGTGATAATTTTGTATCACTATTGATTATTTTAATAATATTGTTATGGCACAGGTGATGATAGTCGGGTTAATATTATAAAACGGCGCATCATATAGGCAATATAGCAACGTCAATGCGTGTATTTGCACCAAAATATAAAAACAGTTTCAATGCTGGTCAACTATTACAATTCAATATTTTGGTGTGATATTATTGTTGGATTACGTAAATAATCACTATAGATTTATTGAATAATTAATGAGATAATACTAGCCCCTTAAACATGATTTAGTGGTAATTATTGATACATTTTATTGAACCATTCAATTAATTAATTTTTGTATGTAACTCAGCATAATATGTATTACATATATTTTTAAAAGTCGTATGTTAATTCTATAGTATTTCATTTAACTATAACGATTTCAAACATAATCTTAATTACTTTATTTATATTATAGTATTAGATTATGGAAAAAATCATTTTAGGTTTTTCTTTTTTTATAAACAAGAATTCAATCAAATTTGTAATTATTATTTTTTTTTATTATTAATGCAAATTAAAAAAAAACAATTATGTTCTTTTTTTTAATTCACATTATATTTTTTTACTACCCTATTCACAAAAATATATTTTAACACACATAAATTAGTATTTGACTTTGCATATTAAGCTTTTTCATTTAGTGCTCGACTAGTAATTATCTTAAAATAATATTATAACAAAAAAATACCGAATTGGTAGGTATACATTTTCAAAAATAAATTAATTAATCAGATTATAGTAAAACTATTAACATCAAATATATATGTTTTACTATAGTCGATAAAATCATAATAATTTGATACTTTTGTACTGTTATATTTTTAAACCTTTACGTATAAATATATTAATTTTATATTTACCAAAAATCAAAATATATTTCATAAACTATGAAATCTTATTACGAATTATGAAATTACTTTCTTGCATAAACTTTGCCAATAAAAACTATAATTTGTCATTTATAATATAATATAAACTAGTCGTCACATTTATTTCACGTCATCTATTTTTAATCAAATAACTTATTAACTTTATAATATGTATTATTTAATTTATTCCAATATATATTTCATAATAAAGTTATATTTAGCTATACTTATAGTTAATTTAATGCATATCTGACAACCATTTAGCGTACAAAATTATCATATTCATAAGTATTAATTACCTACAAAATGTATGAACCAACGCGTATCGTAATCGAAATCAATAAATTATTTATCATACAATTTCAATATTATAAATTAAATATGTAACCTGGCCTTAATGAGACAAATATTATAAATTTATAATACAGCACATTAAAATTTTTATATGCAATATTGCATCACCGCTGAACTATTTAACTTATTTAACAACGCAGTTGAGTGTTGACTAATTCATAAGAAAAAATTGTAATACTTTAGAAAACATCATTATTTTATAAAACAAATTTTCACTGCTAAAAACAAAAATTCATTATTGTAATATATTCATTAAATACATATACATGTTTAATCTTACAACAGAAAAAAAATTGTATTATAATATGCTTAATTAAAATCATTTCATTATTAAAACTTTTGCCAGCAAAATTGTTAAAAACGTATATAAAATAATATACACAATACCCATATTATTATGTTTCATTGTATCTCGGTTGTGCTTTGGTATCTTTGTTTCTATTATTGCGATAATTCACATTTATATATATATATATATATATATATATATATATATATATATATATATATATATATGAATATATGAGCGAGGCCTAGAAGAAAATAGCCTAGTGTAGTTTCAGTTTTAATATTTGGATTTAAAATCGTATTCTCGCGTAGAATAATTTCTGTTATTGTAAAATAAACCCTAGTGTCTCATAAATTTGAAATAATGGGTACAAAATCGTTAATTTAAAAAGATTTTTTATTATATAACTACATGAATATCAAAAAAATATCATCAACAACTGTTTTAAATACATTTATAAGCTCATAAAAAGAAGTCATTCGTATCATATTTTATTTTAATTATGTTTGTTTGAAGAAATACGAACAAAAATTAAATTTTATTCAAAACTTAAAATATTTTTTTAACAAAAATAATTGTATCATTAATAATGTACTTTAATTATCATTACTAACAATATTCATCTTATTACTGTAATAAAAATAACTGATTCAGTTTTCAACGTATATACGTATATTAGCGTCCTAATTGAAAAATAAAATATTTGTTTCAAAATATTATAAAATATTGTAAATATTTAAATATAATATATCCTAGACTGTCAATTTCAGAATCGTTTTTCGTATACAATGATACCTATCATTGCATTCAAAACTAATCTACCCTAGTCAGAGGTCCACCCCACCACCTAATGTACAGCAGAGCGACATCCACTTACCCGCTTTTTTCAGTTAAATTAATTTGGGATATTATAACTTTTTTAAAAATATAATTTTTGAGAATTTGCTGATTTTAGAATATTTTTTAAATAGTTTACTTATCGTATAATATTAAAAAATTTTGTCATACGTTGAATTAGCATAATATTGTTTTTTTGATCAGGTATTTCTGTTACACCCTGTATATAATATATATATATATATATACATATATAAGAAATCTATTCTATATGTAATGATAGTAAGTGTTTTATCATAACTGAGATGAGAAAGCTCAGACAACAATATAAAATATCGTGGAATCTGAGGGATTTAAATGATCATTTTTTGGAACGAGAAAATGAGAAAATAAATGATAGAAGATGACGGCTTCTAGACAAATTTTTGTATTCTTTTTTAACCTCATTATTATTATTTATTTTTATTACAAGTAATACAATACACTAGTCTCTAATATTTTTCTCAACTATATCAATTTGGCATTTGCTGAACATAAAGTATTTAAAAATACATTTAAAATACAACCTATCCACTACGATATTATTGAAAATTAGTTCAATGTGAAATGCAAAATTATAAATAGAGCTGATTTTGATAATATATTATTACTATCCAAAAGGTTTCAAGAAAAACGAATCGGTGATGGAACAACATCAGCAACAGTTGCAGATAAAGAACAGACAAAACAATCAGTTACAGTTGCAGTACGATAGTGGAATGAACGTGTCCACGCAGACGGGACAAGACGTGCCGGACATGGACTTCGACGCTGAGAAGCTCACCCACGACCCTCATTGCTACGAGTGCCGGGTGAAATTCAGGGATCCCAAACCAAAAGACCTGATCATGTACTTGCACGCTTGGAAATACAGCGTAAGTATTTAATTCAACAATATTATATTCGCAAGTACACTATTATATTATTTTCGTATTGAATGAATCGAATCGCAGTCGCGTAATGGAATTGCAAACCAAACGGTATTTGGCACGTGAGCTGATTACAAAAATATTCGCAATAATAATAATATTTTGGTATAGCCACCAAAATGCCATTTTATAATAGGTAATAGGTATAATAGATCAATTCCGTTCTCTTTAATCTTAATCCCCGAAACAAATTTGCTTTGACATTGCATAACGTTATATAATATTATTTTAATTTTTAACATTGTTGTTTTACTTAAATTAATCAATACCATGAAATAATATTATTATACAATTACCATTCAATTCAAATCAATTAGTTTTGTATAGTATAGTTTTAATTCCTTACATTTTAAGACAGGCTACTATATTTAGTGTAAAACAATTAATTGAAATAATAAAAAGATATAAATTTATTTCTACCCATTTTTACTTTTTAGTGACGACAAAATTACTTCTTTAATTAGTTCATTAAAATTTTAAATAAACATTAATTATCAAATTAAGCTAATTAGGAAAATTCAAAATATCATGCTTAATTTATTTATTTTACTAGCTTAAATATTTGAGCTAATTTTTGAAAATTCACTAGACCGACTTATGAATAGTTAGTAAGTTATTTAATATGTGCATTAATTGTATTCAATACATCAATTGTTATTGAAAATATATTTATCACTACTGCCGTCTATAATCGTACTGAAAAAAAAATTATTTCGATATAATTTTATTATATTACTATCTCTTAATATATTATGTAAATATTGTGATGACAACAGGTAACCCAGTAAAATGAAAATTCAGGGAGAGATCACTTCCATGACAGAAAACCGAGTAAATAAGTGGTATTAATTCCACGAAAAACAGTACCTACCAACTTTTTAAATGTATTTTATAGCGCATTACTTTACATTTTTTAAGGCGTATAAAATATACTGTAATACACAATAACTTAATTAAAAACAAATATTATCAGTAGGTAATCAATATTATAATTCTATGATTTAAAATATATCTATAATTCAGCAGGAATATCGTATACAGTGGGTACCAACGTATACGGTCTTAAAAATATTTTCCATAAAAATAATATGGTTGAACAATATTACATTTTTCACGAATAATATTCAAGTCATAACGTAGGTATTATTATTTATTTGTATATCCCTAAATACTGTTTTTTATTTATCAAAACCCCCTAGCTACCCCACCCACTCCTGGATTTTCTTTTCATTATAATACCTTGCACTTAAAAATGTTAGTAATGCATTAAACTACTGTGTTTGACAACTCTTCCGACGTTATAATTTGTGGTAATAAATTCTCGATATTATTGTAATATATAAATTACGTCGCATTCTAAATTATTAAATATTATGTAGTATCGTTAAAAACGTTTGTTTTGAATATCTACGCTGTTAATCATACTAATGTCGATCATATTTTTCATAATAATTTTTGCTTGGTCTTGAGTGGTTCTCAGTGGGTACTTAATCTTGTATTTTCAATTTATCTCACCTTCAACCATTACGTAAAATAATATAATATTATGCAAATTAAATAATAGATCATTTTTAGTTTTATTTTACACCGTAAATTTGTATTCATATTTTTTGCGTATTAATTATGTGGTTATTTAATAACTTTACAAAGTGATGTCATATTATATACTATCAGATAAAATAATATATCACAAAAAAGTATCTACGTCATAATTTATAATGATCGAAAATAAATAATAATTTGATAACAATTGATACCTAAGAAAAATAGGTACAGATAATATTGCTTAATACAATATTGTGTGTATTACAAAAACATTTCAGATACTTTAATTATAAAACAAATATAATAATATGTGGACATATAAAAACAATTCACTAAAACATACTGTGTATTGGTATTTGGGAAGTGTCCTTAAATGGGAAAACTAGATTAAAGGATTTAGTTTTTTAAAAAAAACCTTATTTTTAATACGGGTAATAAAAATAGCTAAATAACCTATTACAACCTAGTCAAATTTTAGTTAAAAATATAAAATCACGTCCTATTGTTGGTACCTAACTACTGTCACAAACGTGCTCAAATAGCTGCCAGATAAAACTAACGAGGGCGATTCGAAATAGCCTGCAGTTATTACATTTTTATAATATAACTTAAATTGGTTTTTGGTAGCAGTAGACAACTTCTCTTCCTGAGGCTGCAGATGGTACATGATATTTCGGGAACGGATATTCATTGTACAAGTGAAAACGCGTAGTGTATATATTTTTAGTTCCTCCGGATCCTTAGGTTCGCTCTGTGCGTCTGATTGTTTTGTTGCATAGATTATTAAATACAACGACTGACGCAATGTAAATTCTATAGCGTCTCGCCCGATATTACGTTTATGTACCTACTCGCATTCCACTTTTTTTCCTACCATTTCACAGTCCGAAATGTCATTTATAGCATCATCGCGATTACGGTAACGTGTAGGCGCAACACGTCACGCATGTAACTCAATACGCAATAACACTATACACACGTGAAGGTAATATACACTTGGAAACGATTATTCGGATAGAAAATTTACGATGCGTACACACATAAGGCCCAGTTGTAATGTCGCATACAACAATGGGTGATGGAAAGAGGAGAGGGAGGGGGGTTGACGATTGAAGTGTTTCCATGCAATATTATATACGCAGTTTTCAAAAAGTAATTTATTTTATATTCCAAGAGATGCGCAGAGCGATAGGGTAATATTATTGGTTTTACGATGATGTGCATTTCGTTTAGGCAAACCTCTTTTTTTTTTTAGTTTTTGTTATTAAAATAAAAAAGAATATACCATGTGCATTTATACACAGCCAACAGTGGTAGCCTTCGTGCCGTTTAAGTATCGGAGTATTACCATAAACGATTTCTGGGGTAAACTACAAAAATAACGCTGACAAATATTAATACGAATACGTGTAGAATGTAACACGTTCTTTACTTTTGATAAAAACCAGACAATAAGCCCGTTGTGAATAAATTCACTGAATCTGTATCATGATAAGTATTTTTATTCAAAGAAAAATTTGATTTTTAATAAACTACAGAAAATCAAATGTATTTAACTTACTAGATATATCACCATTAACTACTGCATTACTGTATTAGTTAATACTTGAATAGGCTATTCAATAGTCAACGTACATACTCCATCGGCCGTTAGGTCAATGTCAGACAAAAAGAATGACTTATCGTCAAGTACAAATTACTATTAGTTTAAAAGTATAACTATCAAAGTATCAACAATGAAATAAAAAAAAATCTCATGTTGAATTTACAAATTATTACGCGTGTTTACAAGGATAAAATGTATTGAACTTAATGAACTTAGACTATTCCGTGTAACATCGGTAAATAAATGACAAATTATACTGTACAGTGGTCAACGTTAAATGAAACGTTCAAACAACATCGTTCATTTTGTTAAACTTAAATTAACAAGCTTACATTTCCAATTTGTTTGGTGTAATCAGAGTATAGTGCCCAAGGGATGATGGCTTCCTGATTGACAAAGCGCTGCAGTAGTTCATTATAGGTTCCTTCAGTATTTTTTTCTATATTATGTGTTTTTATCTATAAAAGGGATTCGAAATTAAATTATCTATAAAATTTGATAGAAAAAACAACAAAGACAAAAAAATTTCAATTATTATTTAAATATAAACTGACTTCCAGCAATATTTTATAGGCGCGTTCCAATTTTTGAACTCAATATAAAACATGACTCCACGAGCGTGGTTACGTAACTATCTAGTTGTGGTGTGACCATAGTCCATTAAAAATGTCAGATTTCGGTCTCTGGGTCCAGGGGGAAAGGGTTGAAACATTGCAAGTATACCTATTACCTATTACAATAGCTAGTTTGTCAATAAAAATACATTATTTAATTTTAAATTAACTAAATCGGCTACCAGGACATGTACAAATAATTTATGTTTTAAAACAAAAATGACTTCGAAGGAAAAACTTTTAGACTTCTTAACTCCGATTTTTTTTAAATTCTAAATAATGGTGTAAAATAACCTTCAAATTCTTCTTTTTTTAAAAATCATTAATATTATAAAGCCTGAGATTAAAATATTGAAAAACTTAGTTCAATGTGGACTATAAAATACTTACCAAAATCAATTAAAAAAATAAAATTTGGTTGATTCTATAGGATAGAATCATTAATCCTTAAAATGTATTTTTGCACCTAGGCAAAATTTAATTTGCATTGGCGTATCAATAAAAAAAAATATATTGGAAATAATTATCTTGGTTGGACTTCCATTCTTGCAAAAAATCTACTTAAACAAATTACCTACGAATGTATTATGGGGGTTTACCTGCAATTGCGCTCTAAAAATTTTAGGGTCGATATACCAATTGCGCTTTAAAAATGTTAGGGTCGATAAACCAGTTGCGCTCTATACATTTCACATTACTTATTATAAGGAAAACTTATTAGTTAATTACTAACCGATTTTTTTGCGAGTATTAATGTATAATACATTGTGAGATTTCTAGTATTTTACTACCTTTGCACTAGTTACCACCCATGAAACAAGCAACACTTATGACCTATAAGCCGCGTGTTGACCCTAATCCCTAGTCGGTGGAACTTATAGCCATTATACAGTTTAATTAATGAAAACTAAAATAAAATAATATTAATAATAACAAGATAATAGTTGGTTAGATCATAAAGTAATAAGATTTTGAGTTTAAGATAGGTAATCACGATGTTTGTATTTTGCATGTCTTAAGAATAATAATAATATTCTAAATATTAATTTTAGCATGATGGCATTACAATTTAGAATAATATAATTTGGTTAGTTTACAAAATAATATATTTGTTCACTACGAGAAAAGGAGAATATAATCATAAGTATAGCATGGCAATTGCAATAAAATAATTAATTTGGTCATCAGTCATCACGATGTATAATAATAACATAATGAAAACTTGTTTTCGTCTATCACTCAAATGCATACTTCCGTGATCAAAATTTGAGTGTAATAATAATAACGTTTCATACAATTCCCGATACTGTTATAAAATATATTATAACCAGTCACTTTAGGCTGTCTTTAGCCAGTAATCAATTGATAAATAAATATCAGGCAACTTTGAATACAAGCGCAATTGGTATAATGGCCGTAAAATATAAAGAGCGCAATTGGTATACTCGTATAATACTAACGATAAAATATAGAGGCGCCATTGGTACAATGAACCTGAAATATATGCAGCGCAATTGGTATGTTGACCCTAAAATACAAATTTTGTTTTAGGCGCAATTGGTCCATGCCCAGTATTATACATATTGGGACTTATACATATAGATCTAACGATCTAATCAATAACATATATTTAATAATTAATACATATGTAAATTACTCACTAAGCTAATAGATATTGGCTAATAATTAATATTATAATGATATATACCTGTTATAATTAGTAATTGTACCTACTAACATGTGTATTACCAGATTTATGACTTAATCGAGTATTCCCGGAACACGATATTGAAATTATAAAATATGCCATCATCCCATCCTATTCATACAGGTATGTGATAAATATCTGTCATGAAACCCTATTGTTCAATGTTAGTTTTAAAGCGATTTACTGGCTTTGTACTCGCTACTCGATACAATTATTTATGCGACGTACATTGTTATTTATTTATTTTTTATTATTATTAGTTGACCCGCGGTAACATAGGCCATTGGGTGATTATTTTTAGTAAGTTTTTAACTGAAGGGATTGTTACGGTAGATTTTCAACACGTTTATAATGTGTGGCAATATATTTACTACTAAGAACCCGGATGGTCACCCATCCGGAAACTAGTAGCAGCAGTTGGTGCCTACTTTCAATCATGTCGCGTGGCTGGTTGCACGTACGCCAAACCACAAGTATTTTTTAATTATTACGCTGTATGCTTGGCGCCATTTAAAATTGTATTTTAAAATACTCATTTGACTACCGGTTTTTAAATAACATTTAAGCATTGGATCCTTTTAATTCAAAGTATTTTAAATTAATTACTTTATGATATGTGAACACTAGTAATTGAACCCCATTTTTTTTTATTACGTCACACAAGACAAAAATATCGATTTCATTAAATCGACTTATTTATTAATCATTATTAAATATTAATTATTTTTTATATAAATATTTTTTTATTCCTAAATGTAATAAATATAAGAAAAAATTTAAAATATGTAAACTACCCTTAGGCTATAACCTATAAGACCTTACAATGACTATATATTGACTAGGTACCGGACGATCCTTAAACCATCATGGTGCATGACATAGGTAGCTTAGAAAATAATTTTGTAGCTGTTTTATTTTTTACACAAAGTATTTGAATAACCTACTTATGGTACTCAATTAATTTATTGAGGTATCTATATATTTTGGAATATTGTTTTACAACAATTATGTAATTATATTAGTATCAAATCGAATACATTAAATTGGCCGAATATGATTCTACAACATAACTCGGAAATAATAACCAAACATAATTTTTTACATGTAAATCAATAGATCTATTTGTAAACATTTTATTTTTTTTTTTTTACTTAGATACTTTAATCTTACTGATATTGTTGTATTTCCACAGGGCCCTGGATGGAGTTACGAAACGGACCTTCCAGTTTGGGCCAACGTCGAATGGAAGGAGCCGGAATAAATCTGATATAATTATGGACCTATTACAGCAACAGGGTGGGCCTTACGCGAGTCAAATGACAAAAAAAATACTGTTATTGGAAACTTCTATATTTAAGTGAATTTTTTCGGTCAAGTGACTAATAATAATAATACAATATTGTGGTGTCCCCCCTCTGTATAATATTATATAAGTATTAATAAATAGATGATTACTTTTATTCTTTACTTGGATTTCTACCTATTCAAAAGTTCAAAATTTCAAAATTTCAATAACAGCGAGTGCTCGTGGTTATTATTTTCTTTCTTTTTTTAAATTGTGATAAATAATAACTTTCGTCCAACAAGAAAATCTATAAATTATACAATATGGAATATTATTTAATATTACCTATGATGAAAGTATACGTTGTAGCCTTAATATTATAAAGGTCGTTCATAAATATAAAATATTTATACGCAATACATATATATAGGTGCGATATAATGTACCAACATGATATCATAATTATATTTATGTACGATAATTATTGTATGAATAATGTTACTATACTTCATCAAAACAATTCTATCATATTATCTTTTACGACCATGTGTCATGTTTTCGTGTGTGTATTTGTTTGCTTTGTGGCGTGAGTGTAATTTTTCTCCAGCATATTTTGACTTATGCAAAAAAATAAATCTACAATAACTAGATATCAGTCTCCGGATTTTTGTGAGTTTTTAATTATAATATTCTTCGTCGTAATTTTAGTGTATTCATTTTTCTTCCGAATACTCTATTAATTTTAAGATAAAAATTATAACATGAAAAATGATTGTTTATAATTAAAAACCTCTTCATATTTTATAAATAATATTTAAATAATTTACTATAATATATATTATTATTATTATTATTATTATTATATTATCTACTACTATCGCGCTCTTTAACCGTTGTATTCGCTAAGACATTGTATTATTGTGATTAGTTTTGCGTTAGTAGTTATGGTTTTATTATTGTTAGAGCTTATGTATTATTATTATTATTATTATTATTATTGTTAGTCAAATATAGACACTTATTATACCAGCATCATATACCTATAGTAATGAATAATAATAATTATAATTTATGATTAATATTATTATCATGATCATTATGTATATTACTTTATGATTGTCATTATTATTATTATTATTATTATTATTATTATTATTAAGCATAGCGGTTGGCCTACACCAAACAATAGTGAAGTGTTAACCACACAAGGTGAACCGAAACGCAGTTTTTTCGTAGTCATTTCCATGTAACACTTATAATATATGTGTCGTACTTAATATCTCTCGGCTTGACCGACAGTTGTGATTTCCATAATCCATAAGTAGGATTAGTATTTGTTTTTATTTCAAACTATTGTAGTTATTATTTGTCTAGTATGCTTAATTAATAGAATATTAAACATTAAAAAAGAACAGTATTGTATTTCTGTTTTGTTTTTTATTTCCATATTATACATAATAATTATGTTACCTATGTAATATGTATGTGTGTTTGTTGTGTGACACTGTTATACCAATAGGTACTATGTATTATAAAAATACTATGCTACAATAAGTTCTTAGCATTTACACCTATAATTGAAGAAAAAAAACTATCATTTTATTGAAATGGTTAAAAAAACGTATGACCAGAACTGAAAATATTGTAGGTATGTATATAGGTACTGATAAATTAAATAATAATAAGTCATTATTTCCGTAGACATATTGCCGTAAGCCTTGAAAAACGTTTATTTAACATTTCAACCGGAAAAAAACAAATAGATACCTAACTTAATGAATTCAACGGGAAAATTAAGCGGAGAAATCTTTCCACTGTATAATTAGTATAGATTGTGCTTCGCTATGCATAGTAATGAATCGCTGTAATAAAATATGGGTTAATTTTGAATTCAGTTAAAATATATGATTGATTGAATGCATAATTGAAATACAATTCTGAGCGGAGTCTACCTTTTGGCCTAAATATTTCTGAAAAAATGTAATTATATATTTTATTCATATTAGTTTAATAACTCATAAATTATGTTGAATTAATATTACTAAAAACCGATTGAAAAATAGGTATTTGATTAACTATTAGTAAGTACAACTTATAAAAAATGTTATTTTAAATGTTCAAGCTTTTTGACGGAATACATTTTATAGGTATCAAAATTTAAACATGGTAAAAAGGAACTGAAAAATAACCGTAAATTTAAAATTACTTTAAATAACGTGATAGTAGTTTGAATGTTGATTAAATAACATTGTACATGAAATATGATAGTTTAATATGCAAACATGGAATCTTATAACATATACAAAGTTAATCTACGATTAATAATTTTTGAATAATATCAAAAATCATTTGATGGTTAATCATTATTATACGTTTAAATATCGAATATCTTCAAAAGTTTGAATTTCAATCGTTCATTAAAAATTAATTTGACTTTAAACTAAACTTTTTTCAGGGTTTGAAACCGCTTTCAAGATCAATTTTTAATATCAATAAAAGTCGTTAAAAATATTCTAAGAAACCAAAAGTAATATCAAAATCAAATATTTATAATACTTAAATGGTATTGAAAAAAAATATATACCGTTAAATTATATCAAACTAATACAGTCTTATAATTTTCATAAATAAATCGATTAAAAAAAAACCATCAATTAACATATAGTATTTATTTAAAGTTTTGTGTTCCGTATAGGTAACTGCTATAAAATTGCTTAACAATTTAAAACTGTACTCATTTTATTCTCCAATAAAAACTTATAAAGTTCCTTGCATTACATTTTTAAGATATTAAATCAAAAATCGTACAAATTATAATAATTACAAAAAATTTAAATGAAAAGCTATTTACATATTTTTGTGGTTTTGACCAATTTTTAAACATTCTGATTGACTTCCAACGCTATTAAAACAATTGTTAGTATATATTTTCAAAAGTTACGACTAGTGAAAATTCTTATATAAAATGATCAAGATTTTAGACTATTAAACAAAAATGTTATCATGCATATTATGTAAATCAACAAAAAAAAAGCGGGTAAGTCGTGTATGTCGCTCTGCTGTACAGTAGGTTACAAGTGGGTTACTGTAATGGATGGAATTAAATTTGAATCCAATGATATTATATCATTGTATACGAAAAACGATTCTGAGCGAAGACGGTTTATCTGTCTGGGATATATTATAGATTATTAAAAATTTTTAAATCTTAGTTTTAAAAAGAAAAATTTTTATGAATTTCTAGTTTGAAATAATTTGCGAATTTTCGTGATTTTTACATATGTTGTTAAAATTCAAACTTTGAATGCTTGTAAAAAAAAAATTGTGGCTACGCATTTCTTTTATTTTTCAATTTTTATTGTAAAAAATATATTATGAGCCTTGTATTAAATTTTCAAATCTTAGATATAAAAAGAAAATTTTTTATGAATTTCTAGCTTAAAATAATTTCTGTATTTTCGTGATTTTTACATAATATGTTGTCAAAACTCAAACTTTGAATGCTTAAAAAAAAAATTGTGACTATGTATTCCTTTTATTTTGCAACTGCTATTGTAAAAATATGTTAGGAGCCTTGTATTAAATTTTCAAATCTTAGAATTAAAAAGGAAAACTTTTATGAATTTCTATCTATGATAATTTGAATATTGCCGTAATTTTTACGTATTTAGTCAAAATTTGAACTTTAAATGCTTATAAAAAAAAATTGTTACTATATATTTCTTTTATTTTTCAATTGCTATTGTAAAAATATATAATGAGGCTTGTATTAAATTTTCAAATCTTAAATATAAAAGAAAAATTTTTTATGAATTTCTAGCATAAAATAATTTACGAATTTTCGTGATTTTTACGTAATATGTTGTAAAAATTCAAACTTTGAATGCTTATAAAAAAAATTGTGACTATGTATTTCTTTTATTTTTCAACTTCTATTGTAAAAATATGTTAGGAGATTTGTATTAAATTTTCAAATCTTAGAATTAAAAAGGAAAAGATCTAAGATAATTTGAACATTGCCGTAATTTTTACGTATTTAGTCAAAATTTGAACTTTAAATGCTTATAAAAAAAAATTGTGCCTACGAATTTTTAATATTTTTTAACTTCTATTGTTAAAATGTGTTAGAAGCCTTGTATTAAATTTTCAAGCTTTTCTACCGAACAAATAAATTTTTATCGATATTAATTTAAAAAAAACTAATAATGATCGAAAATTTGAAATGCCTATGAATAGTTCAACTTAAGTCGAAATTTTTTGAAAATTGCATGGTGGATAGAATATACTTATATAAACATCAGGTGAAAATTTAATGTATCTATGGTCATTTGTTTTCAAGTTACATCAAAAACCAAAATCGATTTTGTCGAAAAACGACTGTGGTAAAATTTCCCGTTTTTCCCTTAATTTTTAGTTTGTTTTTCTCAATTATTTAGAAAAGTATTAAGACCCCAAAGTACCAACTAGATTCACTTTCTGATCGAACGAGGTACTGAAGTCAAAAATCGAAGCATTTTTACTGCCCCAAAACGTGATGACAGACACAAAAAAAAAACACACACATCATGGTAAAATCAATACATTCATCGCTCCGCTCAGAATCTAAAAACTGAAGGAAAATATTTCATACAATATAATGATAAATATTATAAAAACTAATAGTTTAATATCTTTAAATGTTAGAAAATATTTAACTATTTTTCTAAATCATATTATCATAATATATCAGTAATATCTCAATATTTACTGTTAAGCAAATATTGAATTAAACTAAAAAATGTATTAATAACATAGGTATACATTATATTATATAAGTATATAACACACCTTTAATAGGGGTTTTTTATTTTTTTCGGTTCGAAAAATTAAATCCGTCGAATTTCTTATGCTAAACATAAATGTAGTATAAATACATATATTGTAGTAAAACAAATAAATACGTACATCTAAATAATTGATAGTTTTTTTATTAGAAGGACCATCTATAATTATAATAATGTATTCAGTGTCAATATTTATCTAGTTTTTTGTATGAAATATAAATTATGACTTTAAATTAATATAAACGTTAAACATTCAAATTCACGGAGAGTAATAATACAAAAATTACATTTCTCTTTGGTTTTTTAACAACATATCTTATACACAACATCCTAATTTACATAATATTGGTATTGAATAAATATATTTTATTTTTGTTTATCCAATATTGAAAAATAAATTTAAATAATAAATAGTATTGTTTTTCGTCGTATTGGGTACACATTGGCTTATAAAATATATTATGAATACGATACGTATGACTAAACAGAAAAAAACGAGAATAAAATAGTATTGTACCAATACATAAAAATGGTTAGACACATATAGTAAAAAAAATGCGATTGAAAAATAAATACATCTTGAGAACTCACTTTAAACTATTACTACGCGATATGGTACAAAATCTTTGCCATACATGAATTCTAGTTTGGTTCTAATAAGAAATTCGAAATTTTAAAGTTAAAAACGTCCTGCAGTTGTGTAGGTACTACATTTTCGATGATCCTGCCTGCATCATATCTTGCAGTGGTATTTCGACGACAGCATCGTCCTCGTTCTCGTCGTTGGCAGACGGCCGCGGCAGTGGTAATTCGTCGTTTTTCGCCTGGAAAAAGCACGTGATCTCTTTCTGCCATACCGGAATCTCTCTGGGGTGCACTGGATTTCCACCACCCGAGTATTTATCTAAGGCAAACAAAATAATAATGATAACAGCATCATACTTTGTAATAACGGTACTTTCGTGGATAGAACAACGAAACCCGTAGAAAACCACCACCTCCACACGCTATACACAACCGGCGTACGGATTTTACGAAATAGTATAGTAATATAATATAACACGTCAAAGACGTGAAAGTGAAATTACTTTTGGATGTGGACGGAGACGACGCTGATTTATGACCAGACGATGACGAACCGCTGCAGCTACTGGCCGCCGCCGCTTTGCAAGCAGCAATTTTAGGTACTTTCCCAATGGAAACTTAATGGTGATAAAAACATATGAAAAAAAAAAAGAAAAATTAGATTAAAATTATACCGTAATATATTATTTTGTTGTAACTATCCATACAAAGTAAGGTGGATAAAATATTAAGGAAAAAACAATCACATTAATTTTTATCCAAATTTATTGACAATCGTCAGTTTTATCTAGCCGATTCACAATTTAGTATTGTAATATACATTGTACTTAGTAAAGAGGTTTACATGTTTTCTCGTTTCACCGCTTAATATAATATACATAAGGTGTACACAAACCACCCCAAGCGAATTGCAATGTTTTTCAATCGTCTAAAATATATATATCAATTTCGTGTATTTTATAGTCGTCCATTCTTATTTTTCAAAAAATGTATTCATTTAAATTCAATTTTTTTGGTAAACAAAATCAACTATTAATTTAACGTTGAACATTAATATATTATTTTGATTTCACTCGACTACTTTATTGTTATACTGATTTAATACAATATAGTAGGTACCTATTGCACTCCCTAATAAATATTAAGTAATACCTATAATATTATGTATTATGATATACTACTGAAACTTGAAAAATTAATAGTTATATAATATATAAATTGTTAAAAACAATCAATTATTGTAGCATTTAAATAGTTGGGTAAATTTTTGGCTGTAGCCCATTTGCGCCCAAGAGCAGCCCATTTGCGCGCCGAGGGTTATGGACATTTGCGCCCAAAATAAAAAACTTAACACCCTGATTTATAGCCCAAATGCGCCCATTTTGCATGCAACGTTGCCGTTGTTGTTTAAAAATATACAATTCTATGTAAAATCAAAATTAAAAAAAAGTAATAATTTTAAAAATAATGTTAAATACTAAACAGTATACATATATATATTATTTATATTGCATTTAATTATTAATTTCAAATAGAAACATTTTTACGTAAAATCAATAAATAAAATATATAATAAATATAATAAAAGTGATAAATGCATTTTTATATAATTTAATCTTTATCGATTGGGATTTTACAATTTCGATTAGCTTGGGAAACGATCAAATATTATTTTAGATTTTATAGTTACACGCCAATATACTCAATAAATGGCAACGTTGTACGATTTTCACCTGATCTGAATCGGGCGCAAATGGGTTGCGCCGAAATTTTTATGATATGTATTCTAAAATATACCAATTCAAAAAAAAAACTCACTTAAGATGGCAGAGCTACAAGAAAGATATAGAATAAAGATAATCGTCAATCGGAGAAATTAGAATAAGAATGAGAATCCCATATTAATAAACCTTATAAAGCCTCTTAAAAAGTTACGAATTCAAAGTATTTAGAAACTCCCAACTCCCTCACATAAAGTCTAACTCTATATTTTCCACAATTATCGTATTGTTGAATTTGTTATCATTTTATTTTAAAATGTTTCTGCTTTTAGAATACAACTGCAGGTAAAAGAATAATATAAAACCTTTGTATATAAAAACAAATAGTTTAACAAATAGCTATTTTATGAATATAAAATAGCTGTGGGTTTTCAGCAATTTAATATATCAAATCGTATTCTCATCAAAGTATTTTAAGTTTCAGCATAATTATTTAAAGATTAAAAAATAAAATATATTCAAATAAGTTAGAATAGTTTTTTAAACAAATATAATATGTAATGCAGGTACATAATATAATGTATATATAACATATTTTTACACCAAATTAAATCAAATAGTAAGAAAAATTGTTGTACCTCTAATATGAATTTTTTTAAATGTTTATTATGAACTTATCTATAATAATTTTTTGATATGTTTTAAAGTATAATATTATATTTAATAGTATTATATATTATATTTAAAATATATGTTATTTGGGTAGGTATAATTGTTTTTTATTATTATTTTAACCAAATGTTTCCTTTTAGTTTTCCGATTTAAGATTAAAATCTTGATTAAAGTCAAATATTGAAATATTTTATAAGGTTTATTGAATTATAAATTGCATTTATTTGAATAATTTTAAATAGTAATCACTTGAAAGGTCAAAATAATATGAATATAACATTTTAGTCTGGTAAAATTAAGTAAAAAAATATTAATTTTCTGTTGTAAAACATCTTTCTTCGTCCGTGATACTGGACTTTGACCATTTTGAATACCAAAAATCAATCAATTTTAACAGCTGTGTACATAAAAATAGCAACAACGCTTGGTCTGGGTAAATAAGAAAGCATCTTTAATTATATTCATCATTGAAGTATACAACATTTACTAATTAACATATTTCATCTATTAGTGTAGGCATAAATAGGTATCATACTATTCATATACTGCAATTTGACATACGTAATATGTATTTTTCGAGTTATATACATAAAACAACATAAAAACACTTCTAAGAGCAAATCAAGTTATGGGAGTTTTTAATCTAACCAAAATTTAAATGCATTATGTCAAATTATTATTATTATAATTTTTATCATTATTATTATTATTGTTATTATTATTACAGTGATCACTCGATAATTCGAAAAACTCCATAAATCGAACTAAACGCTTAGTCTCCTGAGAAAACCTCTATAATTAGAAGAAAATACATGTATTCCAGACCCCTCGATAATTCGAAATATCCGTCGATGGGACACACTCTACAATTCGAATTTCCTTAAGAGAACGTGATACCCGCATGTGTTGTCTCTGTCTTACAAGTGCATTATATAGTAAATTGTACGTTCAGCAGAACACGTGTAGCTCCGTTTGCTTAAAAATTAGAGTGAATTGACCTCTTATAAAATTTAAAGGTATGATTGTTATCTAGTCAACCTCATATGCTTTTTAATAAATTTAAATTTTAAAGGAAGTTATGAGTATTTTAAGATGCACAAAAAATTCACAATTTTAAAATACTCATAACTCGCTTTAAATTTGATATAAAATAAAAAGCATATGAGGTTGTCTAGATAATAATCTTACCTTTAAATTTTATAAGAGGTCAGTTCACTCTAATTTTTAAGTTAACGGAGCTACACGTGTTCTGCTGAGCGAAAAATGTACCATGTTACGCATTTGTAAGACGGAGACAACACATGCGGGTATCACGTCCTCTTAAACACGATTATATGTTGGTATGTTCATACCTATAATGTTTAAAGATTATGTACAATCTATTTGACTTTCTCGTAATGAAACTATAATAACGACGGTGATTAAAATATATTATCGCACTTCACCTGCCTAATCTAGACTTTAATCGTACCAATTTACTAAAATAAACCTCTGAAATGGGTAATAGGTATACTACAGTTGTTAAAATCGAATAAAACGAAGTCAGTTGGAATATGGCCACGAGTTCCGTAAAGTATTAGTGTTTTTCGATCGCCAACAAAAAAAAGTGATCGCCGCAATTAAAGCAGGTGAAAAATAACATAAACATTTTTCACCTCAAATTAATTCGAATTAATTTCTTTTCCCCTAATTATTCGAACACTCGGTAAATTGAAAACCTCTATACATCGAATTTTAAGCTCGGTCCCCAATCCCCTCAATTTCGAATTATCGAGTGACTACTGTATATTATTAGTAAGGAGGACTACACATTTGCAAGCACTTATATAAGTTATAACTACAATCTATTTTATGAACACAAACATTTTTTTATTTCTCCACTCAAAAAATTTTTTATTTCAATATTACAACACAATGCTTAGGTATATAAATTTCAAGGTAAAACAATTTTTTGAATTCTTCATAATTTATACAATGGCAGTAATGGCACGACCGCGAAGAACACATTTATAGATTAATTTTGAGCAGAGCGATGAATGTATTGGTTTCACAATGATGTGTGTTTTATTGTGTGTTTCAAGCGTCACCTAAATAATCTTCAATATATTTTTCAATTAGTGAGTCATAATTTACAACAATAAAAGAGAAAAATATGAAACGGTGCAAAATATACAACAACAAAAAATACTATCCATAGACTACTGGTATTATGAAATATTTTTTTTTATTATTATTATTACTCTGATAACTTTTATTACCAGAATTTAAAAAAAAGTTGAACTTACGGTCACATAGGTACATTGTTTTTTATGAGTGATTAAAGATTTCGAGGTTCAAATTTTGATGACATTAGATATTAATATGTAAAACAACGATTTATCCACAAATTATTTTTTATCTAGAACATAGGTAATATTTATTGTAATGTTTGATGAATAAAATAATATTTAAATAATTAGATATTAAATAACATTATTCGAAATTTGTTTTAGGAAAAAAATTGGTTCAACCTACATATAACTAATTAAAAAATAAATTACTCAAAGTAATATAAATATTATTGGAAATATTACTCAACCGATAGACTGTTTCATACAATGATTTATTATTGAATTCAAATTTAACATATTCGTATTCAAATACTCAATGACGAAGTACACTCGTATACTCGATACCTACTATAATAAAACAAAAAAATCCCACTGTTATTATTGTTTTCTTAAAATAATTGTTCGATACAATGATAAAATACTAAAACAAAATATTTTTGGGGGTGGAGTGGCCGAGCGGACTAAGGCGTCGGTCGCCGGTTCGAATCACGGTCACGGGCGGCATCGCTCTTTGGGCATTTCGCGATGTCTGGAGAGAGAGGCCGCCGGCCCCCAACCGGGCATGGCAGAAACCCACGGGTGCCCATTCAAAATTCTGCCAAAAAAACCCACGAGTTAAAACCTTACAGTACCTTCCCCTACAGTTCCCCAGGCTAATGACCTCAGTTGTCGAAGCCCTAACCATAAAAAAAAAAAATATTTTTATCCAAATGTATTACAATATTTAATAATTAAAATCAAGGTTAGATCCTAAGTGGTTCCTGTTCGTACATGTTTCAGATTGAAAATCGGGAAAGGCGTTGCAACACATAGTTGCAGAAATTAAAATTAATAGTTATCGACTATAAATACGATAATCCAAAGTCCACTAAAATACATGACAAATTATCATTGTACTTTTACGCCACGTAATACAATTTAATTTTCTCTCTAATATATAAATTTAAATTAAATTTTATTGTGATATTGGCAAAAAACGCATTAGTTCTATGACGTTATATCTTTCAATATTAGCCAGACATCATAATGCAAGTAAAGCAACAAATTTAATTTCAAAATCACAAACATTTATAATGTAACTGCAGTACCGTATTTGAGAAAAAATATAAAAGTCGATTCCAATTGTTTGTGAAACGAAAGGCATGAAAATGATTTTCTATTCAAATGCACCCAGTTTTTATAGTTACCAAATAATTTTGTATCAACAGCATATTATTGTAAAAAGTTGCAATCGATTATTACCAGCACATTGCGTTTTTATTTTAGTATTATTATTTATAAAATTCCTGTTGTGAAGTGTATTTATTATTGCTCAATGTAGATATTAAATACCTACATTATATTATTATAGGATTATGAATTCCTATAGTTATATTTGGATACAAATATCGTATTAACTTCACGTTTTGATTAATTTTTAAATGTTTTATGCATATTAAATTAATTTATCGTACCTTGTTTGAAAAGCCGTTGTTTTCAGTTGGAAAAATTTGGTGCGATTTACAGACTAAACATGTACCTATTTGGTGTCTACCTTAAATATATTGTTTATTTTCATTAAATTTTTTCCTGTTTTTAATTTTCAACAATACTTTTATTTAAATAAGGCTACCCTATTTCTTTAAATCAGGTCTTGCAGGTTACATCAGCATTAACTTATCACAACAATGTATGGTATAGTATTATAATATTATAGGAATTGTTTTTGGCTTATTGCTATATATTATATATTATATACGCGATATTTAAAAAATAGTTCAACACATCATAATATTAATTTAATATATTAATATAGTTAATGAATTATTAAATATCTTTAGAAAATAGAAATAGAGACTGATGAGTCAATCTCGGCCCAGAATCATTTTTCTGACTTAATGGTTCTATGATTTATAAATTGATTCAAATTTAACGGGCATGTACCAGTTGCCCCCAAAAGTATCTTTTTTTATACCAATTCCCCCCAAACTACCTAGAGGAAAATGTACTAGTTTCCCCCAATCAAATGTATCAGTTGCCCTCACATGTTAATATATACATGAATACAATATATATAGCTCGTAAAATAGAAGAGGTAAATATACAAATCATAAATAAAATATAAAATTATTTATAAAAATAATAATTGTCGTTAGGTACTCATCGTTACTTATAAATCGGTTATCCACTCAGACGCATTTAAAATTACGCGTTTTGGTAAAATCCTTGCTTTGCACCAAGTAGGCTATTATTATTTATAAGTTATTACCAGGGCTAGAATTTGTATGCAATAAAACATTGAAAAAATATGAATTTTATTTACCAAAATATGCATTTAAATTTTTAAATGATACATACAAAAATATAGTTACAAAAAACATATTTATTTCAAGAAATAAATCAGTGATTTGCATATGATTTTTACATGATTGTCATGTAATAATATTGAGATTAAAAATTAAAAAAAAATTTTTCATGCATTAATCATTATTTTAGTAACAAAATTTATAAGTCTCAATTAATAGTGGAGATACCTATGTGTTTTATATGTTACGAATTCATATTTTTTTAAATGTTCAAATATAAATTATCGGCGAACGTACATAGTACCTATGTACCTACGTATTGCCATCCATAGGATTGTATCTATAAAAATAAAATTCATATTTGACTAAAAAACCAAGTTATATACTTTAATCAGTTTAATTATTATCGACTTAAATACTCGATCATACTAAATATGCAAAAATATGCACAAGTTCAATATATGCAAAAACATGCAAAATAAAAATAAAAATATTGTATATTTACCTCCCCTATTTTACGAGCTATATGTAATGTATATTGTAATTTGTAAGCGTGTATATATTAACATGTGAGGGCAACTGGTATATTTTTAAAATCTCGATAACAGCCATGGGGGGCAACTGGTCAACACCCAAATTTAACACATCCATTAAAATGAATATAATATATTAGTATTGATCTATTCAATGGCGGAGTTTACTCGAAACACAATGTGGCTTGCTTGATTTTTTGTAAGTCCCTTATTTACTCAAAATAAAAATAAATAATTTATGTTATATGCATAGCAATTTTTTTTTGAACTTTAATATAGCCAATTCATGTACATATTATTTTATATGAAATAATTAATTTCCATAAAATATTTAAATAGTAATTTATTATTTAGATATATGATAAAAAGTTTGACGAACAGCGAGAAATCCAACTGCAATGTTTTGAATATTTTAAAATCGCGAAATTTAATTAAGAATCTTGTTTCATTCGTTATCGACGTTATCGCACATTATTATATTATATTGTCTAATTTGACAATCGAAAGCGTACCTAAACGTATAAATATATGGTATATCAATGTGATAAACCAATAACTAATATATAGGACATAGGTATATAAGTAGGTACCTGGTACCTGCTATAACACACTAAAATAAGAAATTTAACACGAACTTTTGGAAATTCTTAACAGTTTTTAAATTAGTCTCAAACTATATCGATATTAAATTATGTTTATTGCATTTCATTGTTAAGCGACTTCTATATTGCACAAGACGAATGTCGATTGGCGATTCTTTAAAAAAATATATTATAGAATACAATAAAACCTCTCTATAATGGAATCGGTTGGGACCAAATATTTTTTCGTCATAGAGAGGTAGAAATTGCATATATTATTTGTACCGAGACTATTGACATTTTCAGTTATACCTAAGGAGGATTCCGTTTAATAGAGGGTCCGTTATAGAGAGGGTTTACTGAATATTATTCCTGACCAAAATAAAAAATCTCGGATAACACAGAAAGTGCTATCTTTTTGTTTTTACTAGTGATAAAACAATTTATATTCTCCAAAATATCAGAGGGTCATAGCCAAACTACAATTAATTCTTAAAAATTAAATACAAAAACATTTTTATTTTGATATGTATAGGTAAGTAGGTAGTTAAAATATCCGATGCCATTTCAAAACGATATTTACCTAACCTAATGTCTATTTTTAAGTACAATTATTTTGTATAAATCTATACATATATATTTATATTGTACCTGCCAATCTACCACTAGGTAGTTTAGTTCTGAATGTTCTAGCGAAAAGTCTTTATCAAAAAATTAGAAATAATATTATATTATATAATTGTTAGTATGAACGAAAAAGGTATAGGTACCAGCTACATAACTACACATAATTAATAATTATATAATATAGAATTATAATTATATTATTATTTTACAATTAAGCTTAAAGTGGGTAAATACAATATATTATATAATATAGGTACTATATTAGAATACGATAAACGCTGTTTTATTATTAAAATATTTACTGTGAGTAAAATAAATAACGTTAGATAGGTAACTTACTCTTATAGCTCACTGATTGCTTGGTCCTGACCATGTTGAGACTTGAAAGAAAAATATCAAAAATTACGACTAGGTATTAATAAAATAATATTGTAATATCTAGGCGTATGAACGGTGTATTGTATAATAGTGTTTAATGAAATACTATCGAAAATCCACCCACGTCGATACAGTGACAAGCAAAAGAACAGGTAGGGTACTGCGCGTGGAATTGACGGCACGATATTAAATCACACATTACCTATACTAGCACCGATGTCTCCAGTCCCGTGCCAGACGTCGTCTGTTCTTACCCGGATAAAATTAGTTTGTGGTTGCTAACGATTTTAATGCAATATCGACATTATCAGACGACCGACAGACACTAAAGATTAATAGAGCGATAGATATAGAAGGTAGGTATAATGTTATTAATATTATAACAATAAGTACCTACCAATATTATATCATACCATAATTTCGGTACCTATACTGCGCGTATATAATATAAGAATAAGAATAAGGTAAGTACTATTATATTATACACATAGGAAACGACCAGTCCAAGGTCCGTTATTACAGTAGGTACGGCGACTACCTATTTAATATAAAATTTATTTGATTATTCGATACCTATGGTACTGCTCAATATTAATCATGATAGGTGCCTACCCAATACTCATATGGCTCATATGGCCATAATGTGGTTAAAATGTCAATGGCCCACTACTAGTGGGTACTGTAATTCATGTTTTATTTTTGAGTGTTCGTGTAATTTTTCCAGTACAACAATATTCATTAATTTGTTGAACCAAAAATGTTTACTCTAAGTATTAATTTATTTTGTTAATATGTAGCAAAAAATAAAAATATTCATGTTAATATATTATCATATTCATATAGAAACAAAAGGTATACCTACATTTTATTTTATTAAGAAAGGACCAACAAATATTGTTAATATCATTATATTATATTATTACAAAATTGACAAAATTAAATATAGCAAAACAATATCAAGGGGAACATGAAATTATATCATGTTTCTCTTAAGAATTAAGGCTTTGTCTTATATACAGTAAACTATATAATAAAATTGTATAGTATATAGTTTATACTATATATGAGTATCAGTGTTGTAAAAAATACTTTTAAAAAGTATTTAAGTAATTACTCAAATACTTATAAAATAAAGTATTTAAAATACCACCCAAATACTATCTATAGTAAAGTATTTGAGTATTACTCAAATACTTTTTAAAAGTATTTGACATAATTTTAAAATACAAAACAAAAAAATCAATTTAATTCTGTATCATTCATAATATATTAATCGAACATTTGTGTGTTGCATTTTAAGAACATAATTTGTTGGAAATGCTTATCAGTCATATTAGTACTTTTTTTAGTGATTGTTGCACCACCAACACTAAACACTCTCTCTACTGACGCACTGCTAGGTAGTAGGTACCGATAACGTACCGTTGCGAATTGCGATCGTCGTCGACGATAAACAGACGGTTTCTCGGAGTAAAACATATTTAGTTAGGCTATTAATAGACGAAAACTAAAACCGATATCGAATTGTTCATAAATGATAAAATAATATTATATTTATAATATTATTATGACATTATTATTATTTGACAATGAATAAAGAATTAAAGGAATAAAAAAAGTATTCAATACTAAAAAAATGTATTTAAAATACCGTTCAAACACTTCAAAAATAAAAGTATTTTAAAAAGTATTCAATACGTAAAAAAGTATTTGAATACTTTTATTCAAATACTTTTACTCAAATACTTTACAACACTGATGAGTATACCAACTAGTATCAGTAAACGCCTTCGAGTCAATATTGTGAAAAATATCAACTTTGATTCAGTGTTAACTTAAAAAACTTCTTTTAACTTTTTAGTTAAATATCACACATTGCAGTTGTACAACGCTCAATTTTTGTGAATATATTTTTAACTAATATGCTCTATTGTAGAGGTACTTACTAAAGTACTAAACAAATAAACTTTATAAGTTTAAACATTTTACAAATAATATTTAGGGAGCTATACGCATGAAAAAACGTACTTTATATCAAATGTTTAACTCTTTTTGATCAAAAAATCACAAATAATAATTGTATGAAAAGAAAAAATTGACAAAAAAAATCGAAATTCAATAACGGTCACCCATCCATTTACGTGGCATAAAACCGCCGGCTGAGCCGAAGGAAACTTGAGAGAATCCCACGACCGCCGGAGGTTGTCCTATGGTGCCAACAGTAGAGAAAAATATGTTATTTAGATTAAAACATTTGTCGTTGATAATAACATAATTTGTTTCTTTTTGTTGTTTTAACAAATTTAATTTAATTTTTAATTAATAATAAATAGCTATAAAAATCACTTAAGATGAAGAATCTCATATTAAATTTTTTCAGATTTGTTTTTAAAAGCACTGAGAATTTTCTATTTTGAATAAAAGTAGCAACTATAGACCCCAACAGGAAACCACCTGCAAACTTTTTTATTTTTAAATCGTAAAAAGGTAATACAAACCATTGAAAAATCAATACATTATAATAGTACGACACAAAGAACATAATATTATAGTAAACAGTCAGCAAACCAATAATTGCAGCTTTGGTTATCTCCAAAAAATCACGTATACTATAGGTATACTATGTAGGTCTTTTTATATTATGGTGGCCCTTTTTGTAGGCTTAAGTACGTGTTTTGTTCAACGAAATAATATTATGATAAATGATAAATGACAATTCCAACGCTTATCAAGAATAATTATTATTTAGATAAATACCCATTTTCATAGTTGCCAGGTACCTACCTAATTTAAAAGTTGCCACATGCCCGACATGGTATCAGATATCAGTGCAGGTATTTACCTGTCAAGTTATCAAACATTATTTGGCACCTATTGATTTTTAAACGTAATTACGACACATTACAGACTAACTACAGCTTCGCGTGACCTATAAAAGATTAGGTATAGTTGTGACATAATATTAAATATACGCATGCACGGCTGAATAATATTATTATTTATTCAAATGATAGACACCCGTGCTTACTAATTCTTTTAGATGCGTTTCAATGTCTAATCTAAATTTCGATGAAGACAGCCTCGCATGTTTGTGAAAAATCGGCATTACAATGTTCCGTATTGATTATCGGTTAACTATATAATGTTAGATTATTAAATATGGGGCTGCCCATGTTAATTGAAAGTGAGTGATGAATAGGTATATTATTCTTCAGATCTGCTTTAAACTTTACAAATATTGTTTTTATGCTATTAGGTAATTTATAGCTATACCAAAGATGTAACTCAAGTTACCTAATTTTTTTTATTAAACTTTGTAAATTCGTACCTAGGTAACTACTAACTGCTCAGTACTCAGTACTATTGAGTATTGGTACTATATATACTGTACACTCGTGTGTGTTCTCAAACTTTTTTCCATCACGGCACATTATTGTCGGCTGTTATCACGGCAAACTTTGAATAAATATTATCTAAATATAAATAGAATAGTTTTATGTTTTTTTTAAATCAAAATTTCAAGTTGTGGTGGCACACCCTTTGGGAAACACTGGTGTATAATGCAATACCTAAGATTTATGACGACATGTCAGTTTTAAATTAATGGTTAACAGAGGACAAAGAAAGGTACCAGCTAGTATGCTTGTATAGTTACCGTATAATAATAATCGTAATGTAATATTCAATCTATTGTTAAATACGCATGTATAGCCGTATAGGTGCCTACATTGTACTACAAAGGTACCTGTTGAAATCGAGAAGAAAATAATCGCATTTTGGTACGCTCAGTGATAAATTTATATTCATATTGAAAAGAAAAATAGACGTAATGAATGATAATTTACGACCAGTGCGCATTTTGTCTGTTTAAAAAAGCGCGCAATTGTGCTTTTAGGAGCTCGTGCGACGCCATTGGTCACATGACTATCTTCCACGCCTATCACGGTTCGTTCATACTATCGTTGACAATGAATAATTTATTGTTGTTAGTGCTCCCTCCCCCGTTTACACATACTTTTATCAAAATACTATCAACGCAATAGGTAGTATCTTGGAATATTTTGCTTTTATAATGATAATAATAATAATAATATAAACGTTTTGAATAGTTTTGATGTTTTGGTAGGTGACGAATAATAATAATATCTACGAATAAGTAATAATTGATTGGCGTTCACTTGTTTGGTTTATATTTTATTTTTTATTTTTCGTCACACAGACGCACATACACGCTCACACCGTCGCCATTTGTCTCGTCGCTCTCGTGTACCGCTATTACGGAGATCATTCGACGACGTTTGACGCTTAGAAGCTAAGTGATTGCTCACCTTTGTCTACTACATTTATAACCAACGGATAAACTTCTGCACCATGAACGATTATTCCGCCAAGGACTTAAGCGAGCCAGAAGACGGAGACATTAGAGACGATATCCCCGAAAACATCGACAAACGTGCGTTTGAAGATATGAACAATCAAGTGAGTGCTGCGTACTTTAACAACACCATTGTTTCATTGTACATCTTTATTTATATGTATACCTACTAGTGCTGCTGACCTGAAACTTGTGCTCACATCATTGTATTACCTGGTTAAAGCGTTTTAGGTATCTGTCCGTTTGATTACACAAATAAATGATAACTATTCTAACGATGGGGAATATTGCTATGGACTAGCGTCCTGCATTGCTTAGTTCACAGTCAACTAGATAATAATTATGTAGACACCACCTGAGAGGGTAACAATGCCAAGGGAGTGGCCATGGATTATTAAAATAATAAAAGACTACTAAAGGTAAAAGTTAGGCGTGGACACCAAATAACATTATGTAAACAATGGGGGATTAACTGAACATTTATGAAAACAGATAGATAGGCGTTGCATGTCCTCAGGACGTTAGACACGACTATGGGATAAGAATTCCAAGAAACGATACCCAAACTAGGAATATAGTGTCATAATAATAGATACAGTATTATCAAGCATGCAGCTGCACGGGATGTGTACTGATCTCATATGTGGGCGGGTCGCATTTCCGTCAGTTTAGATGATTATACCACATCCGTGAGAACAGTGACAAGAGCAAGTAGGCTATGGTGAGTAGAGGGTAGTACTATATAAGAGACCCCGAAACGGCCTGTATTCAGACGCGACTTGACCAGACTAGCCAGAACACCTTCACGCCAGTCTGTTCTTTAAATTAATTAAATTGAACTTAGAAAATATTCTAGCCAAACCGAATTTATTCTAGTTATTCAGAATACTTAAATATTTAAATAAATTCAGCTTTCATGTTTTAAATAAATGTATATGTTTTGTACTTTTGTCAAAATAAATAATCCAATAATTTAACTAGGAAAAATTCCACGTTGTTTAAATTAACTCAAGAGTCACCTTCCAAACAACATCCTTGACTACTGATATCTGTAGGCGACGTGATCACTACAATATTATCAGGCTATTCCATATTCCTCTGCGTGTGCTTGACTATCATGTAAGCATGTCACTGCAAACTTGTGCTAAGTTAAAAATTTGTATCTATCAAACATTCACTTGTAGTTTATGTTCTTATTTGCTAACTGTACAATGATAGACTTTAAAATAAAGAGAATTAACCATTTGAATAATGCAGATAACAATATTCTACAACTGATATTAATGTTTTTTATAAGTATTTTCGAATATTTTTTTGTATTATCATGAAATTAATAGTAAATAATTTGGTTGTGTCATTCACAAATAAAAGCATACGCTGTGTCTATATCCCCGACAGTCAGTTCTTTATTAAAGACCCAACAACCAAGATGAAAAGTGCGCATGATAACAATATAATAATGATAATGCGAAATGCGAATTACTAATTAGCAGTTTTTATAGTTTTATTGCAGCATTATTAATATAATTAAATATCAATATATCATTAACATATTATTATCATCAAACAGGTACCTAATCATATTACATTTTTGTTAATATATTTTGTAAATAATGTGTATTATTGTAAATATTGCAACGGTCAATTGGAAAATTAATTTTTGCGCATATTACTGAATGTTGTCGGGAAAATTAAATAAGTATTTTTATGTCCAGGGCGCGTTTTCAATGAAAAATTTTGGGGTGCTAAAGCCCTTCTATTTTCTTTTCATGTTATTTTATGATGAAAAAAATCAGCTTAAAATTTAAATTAACATGAACTAATTACACTTATAAATACTTATGCTAATGGTAATGAAAAGGGATATGTGAAAGCCAAAAAATATTGTGGTTTGCATGATAAACAGAGCAAAGTTTATTGGTACATTCTGTTTAGTTTAACAACTTAAGGCAAAATACCACAAATTACGAAAAAAACTCCTAAAATTAAAATGTCTATAAATAGCTTTTCCATTGTCTATAAAGTACTTTTGCAGGAAAATTGCTTTATAAAAAAAGTACTTCAATTGATACTTAAAAAAAAAATAATCATTGTAAAACCAATACATTACTTGCTTCACTCAAAATAAGAGTAGCTTGTATGGCATATAAGATTAAAATCCAAGATAAAGAAGAAAAAGATGTTAACATTAAATAGAATCATCCACTGATGACCTAGATAAATATGTTTTATGTTTCTGTGTTTAATAATATAATACATTTTTTTTTTTTTTTTTTTTTTTAAATTATTGAGTATGAACTTGCAAAGAAACAAGTCCGTATAGATATTGCTACTAAGGTAATTTTGTATTAAATTAAAATGTATTAAAAATCTACCTTGGCTACATTGGTTTAATTTATTTTAGATTAAAATGGCTCTGCAAATAGGAGATGAATTTAACTCTTTTGACCAATCTATCCGAACCAAAGGTATTTATATTAAGTGTACTCTACTTTTCTTTCTTTAAGGTTAAGTAAAAGTTGTCAAATTGTAATTATATTGATATTAATCATTTATTTTTGTAAGAAAAACAAATAATAGAAAAAAAAAACTTTGAACAAATTGTTGAAGAACTCGAAGTGAATTAAAAAATATGTAATATAAACTGACAGTGACTAAAATTTACTGGGAATATTTTTGCTAGATAAAAAAATGAAAACTGTATTTAAGCCTTTCCATAAGTAAATATAAGTAACAATTTCATTATGAACTAATTATGTTAATTTTTATAAAAAAATTCCCCTAGATTGTGTTTGCTGATGCTACGTATAAATTGATTGATAGGATGATACCAGTTATTGTTCTTTCGGTAGAAGATGAAAATGGACAAAGTGAGATCGCTTCAATAGGGTTATTAGTTAATGAACTCCACGAAACATTGAAATGGTTTTTTTAAACATTTAAAAATAATAACCCTGCTAACACTAATACTCATGTGTTATGACAGACAGAGACACTAATGAGAGAAGAGTTATAAATTACATTTTAGACTATTGACTCCCTATGCCTATGATTTTTTGAAAAAACAACTGCTACAAAAAAACACCATTGTTGAAGGTACAACAGACCAATCATGTAGCTGTGTTTTTTTAGGTCTATGAAACTCCTGTGTAAACACATTTTCAAAAAAAGTGAAGGTGACTTATCTCTCTTTGATCCATCAATTTGCGATAATTGGTGGACAAGAAATTATTATACAAAATTGCATGTTATATTTAATACATTGAGTAATGATAACAATAATTTTGTCAATAACACACAAACCAAAAAAATATTTAACATTGCACAAAAAATTCAGAAAAACATCAGTGTTTTCATCTAAAATTTCAGAAATGTTAAGTATTATGTCAAATGATTAGTTCCATAGGAAAATTGAACAGTTGAAATTAATAATTGATTGTTGGGCAAATAATAAAAAGTTGTTGATAAAATTGATGGAAGATGATAATTGTGTATTCAAAGAGAATGATTATATGACTTGTTTCAATGATAATATAATTGAAGAGGATAAGTTAATGTAGAAGATACTGAGGATCATGATGCCATCATTATACCTAGCGCTGGTGAGCTTATTGCTAATTTACCGAATGCTAATGAAGCTGTTGGTAAATATTGTATATATTATTATAGTATGTTAATAAATCTTGATTAATTTTAATTATTTCAGTGTTCAGTCAAAGAAAACATATCTCAGTTGGCATGCATTCAGTTACCCCAAATGTTAAAATTTGTGGCAGACCAAAAGGAGCTAATTTAACGACTATCAGATTACCAAAAAAACATGTTCAAACAAAATCTACACCTTTTACAAAGAAACATTACAGAATTAAGGAAAATATAATCATTGAATGGTTAACTAATAAAAATGTTATAGATCAGATCCGTAGAAACAACTACATAATTGGAAAATCCGATATAAAATGCCAACCAAACAAAATTTATTCAGAAATACTTGAGGATGATGTTAATATTAATAGTATTAAACCATATTGCACCGAAACTGCGTGGCATTTAGCAATGAAAAATCAATTTTATGCAACTCATGCTTTGAGTGGTATGATTTGAAGTGTGCAGACTTAAAAAATAATAAAGTAGGAAAATATTGGTTTTATAAAAATTGTGTGTAAGTAACTAATGTGATTAAGTATTATTGTTAATTTTTAATTTTTCAGATTTTTGAATCATTATTTCTTATATTTTATATAGTTATAAAATGATTATGATATTTTTTGTGTGTTAAAATATTAAGTTTTTTATCTTATTTTTCCTTCACTTAAATATCCCTTTCCATCACCATTTCTCATACTATACGATACTATAATAAGTATAATAGGTACTATACAATTGATTTAATATACAATTCATATAATCAATGAATATTAATAATGTAAAGTTGCAGATATTGCTACTAATATTAATATTAATTATAATTTATAATATTATCGTGTACTGGCATTATCATTATTGTATTGTTATCATGCATATTTTTTTATCATGGTTGTCGGGTATATAGACAGCAAAAAACATCCTGCAACAATTCTTATGTTGTAGGTGTCTATGGATTCAAATTCACTATTTTCAATGATTATGTTTCCATACTTGCCATAATAATGTGTATTATAAATGTAAATTATGACCTCCATAATTCTGGAAACAGTAAAATTACCCATTACAAAAAAGAATGTGAATAATATTTTTTAAGGAATGGCATATCGATTTGTCTAAATATTGTCTCAAAATAATTTAGCATCATTCAAATTTACAACAAATTTACAACATTTTTTGTTTATTTTTAAAGTCGAGTAAAAATCAAATAACAACAAAATATAATATTGATATGTCATTTCCTCAAAAATATTATTTTCTATCTTTTTTGAAATAAGTGATTTTGTTCTAAGATTACTTAAAAACATAGAAAAAATGATTCTGCGTAAATGTGTTTTGTTTTTGTTGAGCGTGAACCAGAGTTAGAAAGCAAATAGTGGGCTGACATTGTCTTAAAACATTCTAATAATAAGCAAATGTCATAACAATCAAACCTCTCTACACTTCTAGCATCCGTAATATTATTTATTCAAAACTGTTTTTTACATTCCTATCAATTACTTTTATAATCTACAATTTGATAATCTTTGACTTCTAACACACCAATAATTATATACTTACATTAATTGATGAAATGTATAATTTATTTTCTATTATAAATATATCAAGTAGGTTGGTTTTTACCTATTAGAATCATAACTTTATGTCCTTGATAAAAGACAAATAATACATTATAAAAGACTGAGTTAGGTAGGTACTATTTAGTTTTTTTTTTTTTTTGTATTACAATGTTTACCTAATAAGATATTTTTTTAGTAGACTGAACACACTTCATTTTTTTAAATTATATTTAATACAATAAGTAATATTATTAAACTGAGCATTTTAAAACATTGTAACATAACTCATCTTTTATTATCTTTATTTTTCATTGTCAATATGCAGATACATTTAAATTTAACAAACGTTTATTTGTTTTGCAGAAAAATTACCAGTATATTAAATGTTGTTCCTATTGCTTACTTAATTATTGAATTACATTTTAATGTATTGTATATTTTGTTTCAGATTCAAATTGTTCTACAAGATATGAAAGACAAATTCCAAACTATGTCTGATCAAATATTATCGAGAAATATCCTTTTTCAACTACTTACAACTTAAAAAAATAAATATTTTTATATATATATTATTTGATTGTGATTAAGGTTAACTTAATAATATTAATATTTCTTAACTGATAAATACTAGATGACATGGGTGCACGTATTGATGATTTAGAGAAGAATATTTCTGATTTGATGATCCACGCTGGTCTTGAAACTCCAGACAAATGATATTTAGAATATTATCGTATTACAAGAAATGATTAGGTCACTTAATATTTACAAGATTATATAAATTATAAACTTAGGGCCTACATAATTATTTGAAATATGATTAAAATTAAAACAAGGTAAACTTAAATGTATTAATATCTATATATTATAATAAGTGAATTCTGTTTTTTTTATATATATATATATATATTATCTAGCAGTGTTCTGCAATATTAAAACTTAAAAATGAAATAACTTGATGATAGATCCATACTCTATTCAGTTTATGAATGGCTAGTCAGACATGAAAATGCATCGAAACTATGCATTTATCTTCAATATCGGTACTGACCTCAATATCTACTCACACATCTATCTTTTTCCAGAAACTATTGGTGCAAGATCATAGCTGACTACAGCATTTAGTATGCCATTTTTAAACTAAATACACTATAGTTCAGTATCTTGTTCCACTAGTTGAATTTGTTCAACAAAAATTGACCAATATTTAACTTATTAAAGCTCAAACTGACAAGTTATTTTAATGGAATTTCACCCATCAGTTAATATTATTATTTCTTTATGTATTGAAAATAATTTACCTTATACACAGATTAATTTATTAGACTTTAAGGTAAAAAATGTTTTTTTTCATACAAAATATATTCTTACTTTCATTCAAAACACACACATTATAGTATTTAGAGATCAACATCTTAAGAGGATTTAATACTAACTTGTTTTTAAGTTTAAAACTGAGAGCATGTAAATATATGAGTAATATGTGTTATATGATGATTAAAAGATATAGCAAGCCACTTAAATGTAATCCTATCGTAGGCAAAATATAATATTTTTCACTTTTTACTAAACATATATATTTTTTGTCCATCATACCAACAACACTTATAATGCGACAAGCAAAATCTAAAATCATTTAAATTCTTTATGAAGTTTACTTGAGATTGATACTACTAATATTAATACTTTTATGATTTTTTTATTTTTTTATTATGTAATAATAATAACAATTCTTCATATTTTTAATTTTAAAATAAATTTTAAGTGGATGATTTGAGTTGAAATTTAAAAACTTGTACTATTAATATCACTAAACTTTATAATGAGCTTACTTAAATTTCAGTTTTTTTTTCTCTAACGATTCAATAAACAAAACATACTAATTTTTCATACAAAAAGTCTGTACTTAATCCTCTTAAAGTTATCAAAATATATGATAATTATAACATAATCAATCTCATTACAATAATGTGCAATAGCTAAAATCATTTAAATATTTTTTAAAGCTATAGCCTATAGGTATTATATACATTTTTTTTAAAAATAAAACTGCTATACAAATATAGTAGACAGTTTTTATTAATGTATTTACATAACATTAGGTATATGGTGTTATATAAGTATTATAGTGCAAGTTAATTGGCAGAAATGTTAGAACTACAATATTTTTAAACCATTACTTCATATTATCATATTTCTGTTATTAGAATAAAAAAGAAATATGTGAATCAACAGTCTTTATTTGAATAAACTATATGTTAAAATAGTATACTTAGCTCTTAATTTATTTATAAAAAAAAAAAAGCCATTAAAGGTATTTCTAAATAAGTATCATAGAAAAAATATAATTGTTGTGTTGTCTAATTTACATTATAATTACACAAGTAGTTAAAATTACACAATTTTATTTTGTATGCAAATAGTGTGGTTAAACATAATATGACATCATTAGAATTCTATATTATTAATGTAGTCAATAATACAGAACCTATTATTATTCCATATTACCTATAATTAAGTTTATAAAATTATAAACATAACATTTAATTTAATTCTAAGCGCATGTTTGATTTTAATACAATCAGAGTTTATAATGTTAAACTTTTTCATCCTCTTTATATATCTATTATATGTATTTGTTACAGTTGATTGCTATTACATTTATCCTTATATTGAATAAAAACCCATATTATTATACATTTTGTTTTAATAATTTTGTATTTATCAGAATATTTAATTTTTAAACCTTTACTAATTTTTTAACAAAATAATATGATTTACATTTAAAAAAATATAAATATGAAGTATTTATATATTTAATTCAAATACGTAATTAATTAATAAATAATTTTTTGTTTATTTTTTAAATATTTTCATTCCAATATTACAAACAAAATGAAACAATTTTATGGATTAATTAATAATTTAAATAGGTTTTTTTTTCTGGAATACTTTGCTAAATAGTTTGAAGATGATACATTCATTATTAATAATTACCTAGGGTGACTTCCAAATGTAGGGCCTAACTCTTCTATATTTTAGAATTTATTGATTATGTGGTTAGAAATAAAATTAAATATTAATAAACCATGATGCTAGAAGCTCATAAAAATATATAATTTATTAATTTTACTATTTTTAAATTTATTTCACAAGTTCAAATGTTACTCAAATATAAACTTCTTATGTCATGAAAGCACTGTGCTTTAACTGACGTATCTTAGGGATTCCGGTCTAAGTACCTCATTAAATATTATATATTTTAAATAACCAAAACACTTATTATGTAATTTATGTTGGGTAATTAAAATCACTTTTAAAAAACATAATGCGTTTAAATATTTATCTTGTCATATACATAATATATCACAATAAATTGAATTATTTTTACGATTGTAATGAATAGAAAATATTTCTCAATATGTATTTATGGATTACAGTAGATTTATATCAACAGTCAATTAAAATATTATTCATACAACAATATAATAATAATATAATTTTTAGATTATATTATATAACTGATAATAACCTTATCACTGACAAGTTATCAGTGTATAAGGCTGCCTACCAAACTTAATGAAAATAGTTTACTCAACTCAAATTAATTGTATACAAGACTGTTACAAAAGAAGTTAATAGTTATCGTATAATAAAACTAACTCGCCAAATTTAAAGTTGATATTAATCAAACTCAGTTTAAAAAAAATGTTAATTTCACTTTTTTAATCAGTGTGTATACCACATAAAGAGTAGTTGGTGTTTCAAACCTATGTAGAATATTATGAAACAAAAAACAGAACAGAAACATTTTAGCAATAACTATGATTACCAAAATATATATTTAAATTTACCAAAGTAAACTTAGTTTTTTCAGCAGTAAATTAAACTAATTAAGTAAGTTCTTGAGTTAATTAAATAATTAAAAATAATGCTGTGGCTAGAGACCCAGACACCGGGTGTATAATGCGTAAGTAATTCAGTGGTGTTCTCTTAAGTTTTCAGTCGAGTGGAGCAAATTTTTTAACCCGCTTCTAAAGCATATAACTAATCAAAAAAACTATTTAATTTGCTCACATTCTATTTTTTATCTCAATACAATATAACCATCTTACTTAGTGTTATTTATACAGTTATAGATAAAATAAGCATATTCATATTTCTAAAAATATCATAGATATCTAAGTAAGTATAATACCTTCCATAGTCTCAATGGAATAAATTAAGATTTTTTTGTAAAGGTTGAACAAATGAAATTATAATATTAAACCTGTCTGCCTAAATAGTAAACAGAAAACACAGAAAAAAAGTGAAAAAGAAATAGTTCCAGTGATATCTAAAAATTCACAAATAAGACTATAAAAGTAATTGTTTCGTTTTTAAAATTTTAGTTCTATTATTAATATTATCTTGTTTGTGTGATATTACAGTTATTATTATTATATCTGCCTTCAATATTCATATGGTTATATTACATTGAAATATTAATTATTTATTTTAAATTTAAACTTATACAGATTTAATTTTTTTTAATAATTGATATTGATAGGTATAAATTATTTTTATAGTGTGATCTAGGTATCCTCAATAAGTATGAAATCTGATTGTATGTTAGATGATAAGATCTTTTCAAGAACACAATTGAGTAGTTAAGAATAACAAAAACATAATTATCTTTATATATATTGTACATCAGTTAAATTTACTCCAAATACATAGATGTATTAATTAAATCCACATGATATATTACTATGATTCGTGATTTATTATTAATTTAAGTTTATTTTCCTGTATTTTTGATCCAACATATTATGGCAATTACTCCAAACCGAATGACACTGCCATACTGAACCACATTAGGTTTTCATGTTCAAATAAAATTAATATTTTGAAGTAGTGAAGTTCATATTTTTTATAAGTTTTGTACTATCTCTCTTTGATATACAAACTGTTACAATGTTGAATTGTTTAAGATTAGTTAACTATAGTTAATAATCTATTTAAATATTATATTTTATTATACCTGAGACCTAACTATTCACAACTAAATAAAATAAAAAATACCTTCATATTACACAATATTGTAAATGTATAATGTAAAGAACATTTGATAATATCTAGTAGTGACAACAAAAATAAATATGTATATTATGGTAGAATCAAGTGAAAAAATTATTTAATAAAATTTAAACATTAATTCAGTTTATTGATTTATTCTCATTTAATAACAATAAGGTGCCATCCGCACAATAATAATTTAAAATAAAAATGTGGCAAATTTTCTAAATGTCAAAATAAGATAAAATGAATTACTTTTTTTTTAAATCATTAAGTAAATTCATTTTTATTAATCATCATGCCAGAATCTACCAACTGTAATAATATTATTGTTATAATTTTAAAAAAACTGGCAAAAGCCCCTATTTAAATAATTTACTGAGAAAATTTAGCCAGACTGCCATTGGGTTTACATGGATCCTGATGCAATAAACCTATAGAATAGGCGGTATTAACCAAAATTATATCAATCAGCATGTGACAAATTGCAGACTAACAATCGCAAAATCAAAAATATTTTACTATTGGGTCTCCAACTACCTAACTGCTTTTTTTTTAAATATTATAGAATTTTGTCAAATGGTGATTCATCTTTAGTAACATTAAAAGTAAAATCATGAAGATCAAATACAATGGATTCCGCATAACCCATAACCCATTCCATATAATGGGTATCCTCATTTAAGTTAAGACCAAACTCATTTAACCACATTAAGCAAAATCCTCTGTATTGATTTACTTTTATAAAACTATTCTTGTTAAATTATTTGGACATACTAGTATCAGAGAAATTTGAGAATATTTAAATATAATGACACACAAACACATCGTATAGACTTGTAACATAATCATAACATTTTTTTATTGTTATTTTATTTTCTCTTCACTAATTAATTTGACGATTAAATACATAATTAAATAAAATAATAAGGGAAGATAAAAAAATAATAATAATACAGATTTAAAAAAATGGTATTTGATTTAGTGTAATATACATATTATATAATGTTTCAAAACAATTATTATTCAATATATAAAGAAGTACAACATATTGTGTTGCACATATAGTGGAACACAGTTTATAGCTTATCTCTCACAGCATTTAAACTGTTCTTACAGTGTTATTATATGTATTGCAATAACCTCACTCATATGAGAAACAATTATGACAATATATATAGTACATAAGAGATTCTAAACGCAATCAGCCTACAGTATATCACATAATATTATCTTTTTATAAAGCAGTCCGTTCGTCGTAAACAATCACTGCTTCATTATCAACCAATATATCTGTATCTTTGTTGTTGAGGAACTGGCTCCTGGATTTACTCATGGCAATAATTGCAGCTTCATCATTCCTCATACGATTTTTCCTTTTTTTACTGAAATTTACCTAAAAAAATTACATTTAAATAATTATTCAATATATCTAGTAAGATACCTCTTAGAAAAAACCATTAAATCAAAGATTATGTCAATACTACATCACCAATGCCTTGATTTTTAGAGTTTTAAAACATTTTGTTATAATTTAAAAAAAATAAATAAATATGAAATAGTTGTCATGAAAGGAACTCATAACGCAAAAAAAAAATTGTTTTCTGCAGATTATTTATAATATTAAATTATTGTAGTTAGAACTATTAAAAACAATTTGGTCAAGATTCAATATTAAAAAATAAATATGTTATTAAAGAACATAATGGATTATTTAGCATGGCCGTTTAACGTGGTTGGACCTGGCTTGATACAACTACCAATCATCAGGGTCAGGCGGAGGATCTGGCAAGGTGTGTGCTAAATATCAAGTAGGAACGGGAGCACAAAATTTGATATCGTTAAATTTTTTTATTGAAAATCTGAAGTCAAAATATTTCAATATATTAATATCTGTTATTGGATGCGAGATGAATGATGCTGTTTTATAGAAATATATTTAATACTTAAATTGTTATCATTAAACTCAAATTTATTATTGAAATTAATTTCCATTCATGACAATCGATGATAATTGATACCAAATTACATCGTAAAATAATATATTTAATATATTATTTTACGATATTTTTATATTTTATTTATAACAATGTTTATATTTTTACACATATTACAAGCCACTAGACATATCAAGGTATTTCCTGTGGTCGAGAATAATAAAAATAGAATTATAGTAATATGTTTAGTGTGGAATGATAAATATAGTTCCTTATGCGAGCCCAGATTCACTACTTTATAACTAGGTCTATAGTTTTATTTTTATATTACGATTATTCGGTTATATTACAATTGAAATTCAATTGAAAATGTCTTCTGAGTAACTACGCATATACTATGGAGCATCGGAAGACGGATCTATACTTATAATTTATGTCCTGAAGCAGTGAAGCCTAAAATAAAATAAGGTTATTTTCTTATAGAATTGATTTAACATTTAACAATAAATCATAAAACATTGTTAGCATTATTATTGTATAATTTTTTTCTTTAAATTGTATTATTTTCTTTTTCTTTAATATACACAAATGTGCATACTTAAGGTTTTACTATTTGAGAATATAACTATAAACTATAATTGCATCTAAATTTAACTAGAAAAATTTTGTTTTTCGGAGGCGCAAATTTTTATTTTGTCAGGAGTGTTGATATTGAACAGCCTGGACCTGCCTATCTTACACATGTTTAAGTTGATTATGTTTATATGCAATGATTTATTTAACTAGAAATTTTATTTTAGATGTTAGATTTATACATTTTCATAATCGGCTTGCATCTCATCCCAATCCTTTAATTAAAGCTCTATCAGCAAATACTATTCCGGGAAATCCTCCAAGGCGTTTAAAACGCAACTGGTGTAGAGATATGCTAACTTAATATTATAAAAACAGTACAGATTGTGTATTATATACATAAAGAATAAAAAAAGATTATACATAAATTTGTGAGTAAATACAAAATGAGTATTAGAATTTCAGCAAAACATATTTTAGTTTTTTGTAAATATTAAAAATACTGATGTGACTGCTGAGATTCCAGAGGTGTATGTAACAAAAATTACTATTATAAAAATGTTACACATTTAAAATAAACTTAACTTTCAAGACAAATTCTGCTTCTACTAACATCTTAAATGCATGAAAATATTAAAAACATTTCACATGCATAAGACAAAAATTCAAAAGTATACTTAAAAGATGAGTAAATTGTTGTGTGAAGCGAGCAAATTTTAAACATGTAAGAATGGCAATTCCAGTAAACTCAAGCCCAATGACATTGACATTACGTATTACTATTACATTTCTCATTACTAAATGTTAAGAGCTAAAAAGTTAAACCTATATAATTTTTCTTAGAACTAAAAATTCTTTTAAATTAAAAAATCTTATTTGTTTTAAGCTCCTCTAAAACATTAAAATATATAATTTAAGTTAAATCAATAAATATGAAATAATAAAAAATAAACTTGAAAAAATATATACAGCCTAGCTTACAACTATTTAAAATGTACAAAACTTATTGTATGTTAACTGCACATTTGTATTATATTAATTACAAAATACCTTAGCATAAAGCTCTGATAAGTTGTCAGATGTTGAGAATGGCCGTTTCTTGTTTCTCACATGTGTTGGAAGACTTCTTGTTCGCAGTGTTATAGATTTTCCATCACATGTATGGCAATTTTCCAAAACTAAATAAAATGTAATTTAAATAACAATTATTTAGAGATTGATTATGATAAAAATAAGAAGTCTATTTTCAATATTACGTAAATAAAGAACAATATATCTGGAGAATTTTATAATTTTAAATTATATTTAATTAAGTCATATCATCCAAAAACACTCAAATCCAGTATAAAGGGATAAAATTTATTATATGCTGTGTGGAATATTTTTGGATGATAAAAAAAATGGTACACTTATAAGTTACAAGTGAATAACACAAAATTAAAAGTGAACTGCTTGATTTTAATTTATTATGTTACGCACTTGTCAATACTCTATAAGATAAATCAAATAGAGTGAATGTCCACTTATTCAAATGTAATATATAATTAATAATCATACATCCAATATTTGATAAAAGAAAAGGTCAAAGAAGCTAAACTAATACATTTTTATTACTTTTTTTTTTTTTAATATAGCAAGTTAAAAACATTTCAGTTTAACAAATAATACTTACTGCTGCTGGAAGTAAATTGATGAGGATTAAATTCAGAGATCTGAGGTAAAGCGTTTGGCAAATGGCAAGGGTCATTTTGGGTCTCATTGTCAATATAATGCAAATTAGGTACGTCAAATGTTTCATTGCTAATAAATTCTTTTATTTCACGAATACAAGGATCCTGAAAAAAATACATTCATAATTTTGTTATTCTAAATCCATCAATAAAACATACAAATGACTGAAGTTGTTTTGCTGGTGGTACGGAAGCTGAACGTGGTACTGTATTTGTACTTATAGGTTCATCTCCTTGATCATTGAAAAACCAATGATCGGGAGAACCTTCTCTTTCAGGAAACAACTCAACTATACGGTTACTATATATAAAACTTCCCGTTTTGGGGTCTAGGAATACAGTGGAGTAACTGAAAATAAAATATTTGATTAGTACTTATGTTAATATTTGGCAATTATTTATAGAATTAAATTTGCATTAAACATTATTATTATAATTAATCATAGTGTATTGGCTATTCTCTATATGTTCATAATTAGTGCAAAAATAACTTTACAGGTTGAAAGTCGTTATTTGAATTTTATTGAGTACATTTTAATTTAATTAACTAAAAATAATAGTGGCATAAAATGTCTTGCTAAAATGAAAAAAATATAATTGTAGATTTAAACTTTTAAATGATTATGTTAGCATTCAGCATCAATTTAAATAATTTGCATTCTTTTCTCGTGGATCAAAATGATAAATGTAATAAATAATGCAGTGAATATTTTTTAGTCAAATCATATATTAATTTGTTTTAGCAAAATAATATTATAATTTATAATAAGAAGATAAATTATTAACTATTTATTTGAAATAGTTTACACAAATAAATATTGATTTATTTATGTTTTATATATTAAAAGCTTAAACTATTAAACGTTTTTTTTAACTTCTATTTTTAATACATATAATCTATAAATAAATTTTACAATAAGCATATTTAAGGAGTTACATATATTAGCATGGTTGTCATGATGAAGTAATCATCCAGCATTTTACTGATTAGAGAATTAGAGCAGCGCCGGATAGAGACTTTTCGGCCCACCGAGATTTTAAATTTCTACCGGCCCTCAACAAAGTATCGGCCAATTGGAAAAACATTTTTTATGATCACTCTTTTAGTATGTGTGCTTTAAATAATTGTTTCTATAAAGCACATTTACAAATTACCTATTCATCCAATATTCATCACTCATGAGTCATGGCCTAAGTATGAGTAGTATGACGATTTTTAATCAATTTTTTATAACTATAAGTTTAAAATTTTATTTTACTTTATATATATAATATATTTATATAATTATATGACGTATATTGTATATAGATAAAATACATTATATTATTATTTTAAATTATTCTAGTTTATGTCAGTGTTTGATATAACACTGATCTTGAATTTTTACGCAGCCCACCGAGATTTTCTAGGTAGCTCGCCGGTTCAATCCGGGCTTGAATTAGAGTTATTTCAGGTCACGGTTCCAATTTCGTTTTAACCTTCTAGGTGGATTTCCAGGAATGAATTCAGAGTTTAGAGCAAGGATTAGAGGGTTAGAGTGGTTTGTAAGATGGGCACAGAAAAGTGTATAAGAATTTTTGGCTTCTTCTTGAACAGTGAGTATTTTTAAGTCTGAATGTAAGGTGTAGTTTGAAACATATAGAAGAGCATGTGTAATCATATATAACGAGGTTGATTGGAATGTTTGAATTTTATAGATATTGGATTTTTTTGCTGATTCCCATAGTTGGATACCGTATAACCTAATTGGTTTGAGGGGGATTTTATACAGTAGCAGTTTTTTATGAGTATTAAGGTTAATTTTTGATTGTTTTCCTATAAGTGGAAAGAGTGCTCTTCGTTAGGTATTTAGTATGAGTCGTTTTTTTTTTAATATGTGTGGTCCAGATAAGTCTTTTATCTTGTGTCATACCCAAATATTTAACGTTAGAGGAAGAAGGAATGACTTTATTATTTAAGTAGACTGGGGGTACTGTGCTTTTTTTGAGAGTGAAGTTAATGTAAGATGATTTTTCACTATTTATTTTGATTCTCCATTTGGAGTACCAGTCTGCTAGTAAATTTAAATGAATTTATAAATGTTGGCTGGCAAGAAACTATTAAATAATTTTAAAATGTACGTTAAAGATACGGTTATACGGTTAGAAATTTGTATATAACTTAATGCTAGAATAAAAATTAACACATATAACTAAAAGAACACAAATTGTATGGTTCATAAAATATACCAAAAAATTGTTGTATTGTTAAAAACCATAAGGTTAAACTATTGATAAGTTATTGTGGAATGTTTTAAAAACATATTCATGATTACCTAGGTATGTTGGTATTGCTTCTTTGTTCTTCTTCATCACAACTGTTTTGTACTAATTAAAAAAAATAATTATAAATAGTAAAAAAAAAAGACAACATAAATAAAATAAACAATATGCTTACCATTTTTTATTTTACAAAAACAACAGTACCAAATTATAAACACAATAGTTATTGAAGCAAGTACTATAATGACAATAGCACATGCTATAACAACTGACAATTGATCTTTGTCCACTTGCCATCCCAAAACATCCAAGGTCCAATCAAAACCTCCGGAAATATCCTACAGAACAAAAATATTATACATTTTATGAAATGTGTTATTCATATTATATATAAAAATTTGTTATAAATCCCATCTATCTATACATATTTCATTGAAAATATATTTTAATAAACAATTATTATTCACACAAATAATAATTTTACTAGCTCGTTAATTCAATGCTTAAACATTTTAAATTGATTTGGATTAATCTTAGAATTAACAAGAACATTAAACGTAAAGTTAAAAAACAAAAATCAAAATCATATATTATGTGAATAATAAATTGTATAACAAAAATTTGATTAAATAATCAGATTAAAACATACAGGAGGCCACATTTTTGCTGTCAATGTAGTAGATTGTTGAAATACATTTCTGCGTGTGTTTTCTTCAGAACTTGGTGGTATGAGATCATCTAGAAATAAAATATAAATTGTATAAAATATAATACAACAAAAAAAATTTGAAAATTAGTATATAAGTATCAATAAAAGTAATTCGGAATACGTATTTGAATACTTTATAAGACTGCCTATTACACAACACAATTAAAATAACTAACACCATTAGAATTAAATGTATTTTACTACTATAAAAGACAATTATGTTTTATTCTAACATTTAATTTGCAAAGGCAAATATAGCCCAGGTCATAACTTTCAATATGATATGTATAATTTTTATAACTTTTAAAATCTCAAACCAATGTGAACACAATACATAAAATGTCTTAAATATATTTATGAAATAAATCTTCTTATAATTTTTTTAATTCATAATTTAAGTGCTTTTCTAGAGTAACTATTCAATATTAATAACACCAAATTATAAAACAAATTAATATTATTAAAATCATTTAACAAACCATAAATATTTTTAGCTTAGTATTATTTGTAGAACCGAGATTATTAATATTATTATTATTTAGTATTGAGTATGAGCCTACAACATTATCAACTATTATCTCTATATGATTAGTTTTGTGAAAAATTAACGATAAATATCAAAAGCATATTTTTATATGAAGTATCTATACATTTTTAACCTTGACTATCACGCTGGCATGTTTCTTTTTTTGTAAATTTGAGATTTTAATGTCAATATTTACATCTAAAAATAAGAAGAAAACTTTATGACTTCAAACGTAAATATTAAATACAACAGAAATTCTTAATAAATAAACTAATTAATAGTTTATTAGTAAAAACTCAAGTAAATACTAGAAACCAAGTGTTCTAATTACACAAAAATCTAATAAATATATTAGTTTTATAAATGTATAAATTATCTAAGGCCTCTAGTACCAACTTTTTTATATTTTTTATGTAATCAATTGATGATATAACAATGTTATGATTTCTGAAAATTAGACACTTAAAAATGTTTACTCACGCAATAGATACTCAAAAAGATACTAAATATAACAATAAAAAACCAATAATAAACTTACTACTGAACCTACCAAGGTAAGATGATAAAATTATACTTCAAGAGCAGATATAAATATTATATACCCATAGTGCTATCACGATTACACTTTACTGTAGGTAGAATATTAAATTTACATTATTGATAAGATAGAATAAATTGAAATTGTAAATATTTTAGAAACAGATTTATAGCTAATAAAATACTTTTGTATGGAATTGATTACCTACATTTTTTAAGATCAACACATTTCAATATACAATTTTATTGCCTATTGGCATAGATGTAATCAATTTTTAAATACAGTATAACACTATAAGGGCCAGTTGTACCGTCTAGGGTTAAACTTCGATTACGCTTAATCAGCTGATAACAGATATTTAACCTTGCAAATTCGGCCGATTAAACTCCGGTTAACTTTAATCAGAGACAGTACAACTGGCCCTAATACTACATGAAAACTACCTACCTATAATCTTATAAACACTTAATTGTATTAACTGTGTAAATCTTTTTGCCATTAAATATGGTCTGACTTGGGAAACAAAATATATTTATGAAAATAACATTAACGTAATTTAAAGGATAATGGACACTGTTTTGTAAGTCTACTGTGATCTGAATTAACTAACAATAATAAGAATGATTTAAAAATGTCACTATTATTTTACAATTACACCAGAGTGTCATGATGTTAAATGATTGAAATTCATAAATGTACAAATTAATTTTAACTGTAATTCTAGAACAAAAATGTTTTGTTTGACTATTATGAAAAGTAAAACTAGTAAATTATTTAAATAATTTGACATCAGTTTTAGGCATTTTATTTTTATAAATTAAATCCACGTAAATTTAAAATGTTTAAAAAATCTGATAACACATAAGTTATATTACAATACAACCTAAAATCTAAATAAAAAAAGTTACATGGATACCTAACTTTTCAAAACATAATAATACATGTACCCATGCATAATATAAGCTATATACTTACGGAAACTTTCTGTTTTAACCAAAGCGGCAAAGCATACAAAAACCTGTTTTTAAATCTCACTTCATGACATTTCTAAACCAGTTGGACAAGTGTTCTTTATCATTCACTTATAAACAAATAATGATTATGTCATTATTATAGATATTAACACACCAATTAAAACTACATTTATTTTGATTTTGGAATCTAACAAAGCCGAGTCTGTAGGTAACAACTGTAAGGATAGTTAAATATGATTAAGATATTATTGTAGGTACCTACCGAAATGAAATGAAATTAATTTGAAAATCAATTCTTTGCTTAGGTATACCTAATATATTATTGTTGCAAACTGACAAGGCATGTAATAATATACTATTATGACTACTAGCTGCTGATAAAACTAATTGTGACATTTATGTATTTTCTAACGATGACAAAAACAACAAACAACAATATTCAGTGAGGCGTCTAAAAGGCGCGTGAGCACAGGTGCCGCCTGTAGGAAGTGGAACAACACTGCGACACCGACGGCATCCGATAACTATGAAACTGGACAGGCTGCGGGTACAGATCTACTGGACTAACGTTGCGTATCGGACAACGGTGTGCGCACAGCACGATGATTATTGCTCGTACCTTGTTCGGTGGCGATGGAATCTGGACTACACTATCCGTATAGTCCGCCAAGACGACCGACGGCGATGACACCTGTACCAGTTCGCTATTTACCCAAAGTACCGCAGCGGCACAATAATCACGGGCGGCGAACCAACTCGTCGAGGAACAACCGTGTAAGTCGCGTCGAGGACGGCCGCGACAGTTGTAGTTGATAATGCACAGCCGACACTTAACAATTCGATAACATTTTTGACACCATACACGCGATTCCGTTCGCAAAGTGGTCGCCCAATGTGTCATGCGATTAGTCCGTGTGTGTGTGTGTGTGTGTGTGCGTGCGTTTATCACCAGGTAATGTTTTTGTTGATTTCCGCGTTTAAAACGATAACGACGTTGTTGTTGTTGTAGTGATAATGCGTAGTGGAGGTCACGCGTGGCTGTGTATTCATCGTCGTCGCCGTCGATTACGTTCACACGATACGCGCGCGTAACGCATATTCGCTTCCGTTTTTAACTCATAAGCAATAATAATTTACATTTTTGTATTTGAGAACTTTTCCCAAATTTGCTTGTCGCACTTCCGGGTGTAACTAAAATATTCGGTTTGAAAAAAAAAACAGTGGACTTATTTTTTATTCAACTTTTCAACTTGTAAGTCCAGTAGTCCAGTACTCGTAATAATAAGGGGGTGCGACGGGGGACGAGGCTCCTCTAGTATTTAAAACTTTATTTTGCTTACCCCAATTATAATTTGTTTACTCTGACGAGTGACGGGGATGGCAAGAGCTAATGCCCGAGATATTTTTTACTAAAAAAATTTGGATTATTGATAACACAGTGAAAACTGTCTAAAGTGGAATCGCATGGGACCAACAAAAAATTTCGCTTTAAGCAGTTTTCCGCTTTATTCAATAAAACGGAAAAATTCCGGATTATTCAATTCAAATAAATAAGAAATATCAAAGAATATTTTTCAATTTATTGTTTTAAATAATATAATTCATTAAAATTAAACTAAAATATCGGTTTTATAATTCATTCAAGACAATTAAATATGATGTATAGGTAAACATTTAGCATTTCCAAAAATGACTCGTTAGAGTTTTTTGTTTTGCTACGATTGCTGCTTTTTTTTCTTCTGAGTTTAGGTATTTGATCGATGAAACCCATTGAAAAAGATTATCGTCTTGTTGGACAATAGCAAACCGATGTAGATTTTTTTATTGCAACTAATGCTTCTTTGAATGTATTAATCGTTGTGACTTCTTCATGCATTACTTCTTCTTCGTCGCCACATGAATTACTTTCACCATCATTTTGTGAACGTATTTCTTGGCTCTTCGTTACCAAATTTGTATCAATCATCAAAAACTCATTAACATTATTATCACTATTTAACGAAGTACATTGTACAACGCATATCTTTATTAATTTTTATACCTTATTTTTGGTTTATAATACATACATGCATGTCATTTTTCCGGTTTATGCAAGGTTTTTACTTTTATGGGACTTATACAAAATCGTTCCGTTTCCGCGTTATGAATGTTCCGTTTTATTGAGGATGAGCGTCTATAAGTACCTATATAACTATAGGAACGTGCCGGAACCATAGAAAAATTCCATCTTGGATAGTTTTCCGTTTTATTCAGAGTCTGCTTTAGACAGTTTTCACTGTATACTAAAGGTATTAGGTAGGATATAAAAGAAACTATTGCATTATTATCAAATATTTGCAAACTATAGTTAGCTATTGACGTATAAATTATGAGTCTGAACCACGAATTTAGATACTAATCTCTGATTATTATTATATTTGTATTCCCTACTTGAACTTGTATGTTTGGTGCAAAAATGAAAATATTGCACTACAGTAGGGTCTCGATAATCCGAACGAGATTGGGGAAAGGGGTCGTTCGGAGTACATGCGTATGGTTTAACAAAAAAACAACAATTTTATTGTAATTTAAAAATTAATTTTTATTTTTATTTGTATTAATTGTGTAAAAACTCGTAATTTCAAATACAATGAATGTATAAACATATTAATATAATAAATTATGAACTTAACTATTTAAAATATTGATTTTTTTTTTTTTTTGTACATTGGTTCCCATTATAGATTGGTATGCATTGTCCCACATAATTGAAATATTTTATTACCAGAAAATATTATTTATAAATACATACATAATATGTACATATTATGGCAATAAGATAATTCTCAATCCCATTCGGATTACCACGTCTTTCGGATTAGCTTGTGTTCGGATTATCGAGACCCTATACTGTAGTAAAAAAAATGGGGTTTTTTTTTCAAGTAGGTAACTAGATGCAGTGCCTAAAAAATTTCGCTACCTACTGTACTCTTAATTAAAACGTAAATTTAATTGATAATAATTCAAAATCCGAATCTTATCTATTGCGTTACATTTTGGCGCGAATCACCTTATCAGAATTGAGTTACCAACATAGATAATAAATAAAAAGATAGAACCGTGATTTTACAGAATATTTTGTAGAACATGTTTTCTAACATTCTCAATTCTCAGATATAATACAAAAAATTTTATAAAAAAAATAAAACATAATTTTTAGAGAAAGTTAAGAAATCACACTCAGGTACGGCACAGGCCGTATAGGCCGCACCCGTGCGCACGCCTATGATTTGGAATATAATAAAGCCTATCTATATCTGACTAAGCTAAAATTTAATATTATAAATTTAGGAACAGGTGGGAGGTAAATCCCCCTCACAGATCTGTTTTTAATAATATTGCACTTGAGAGGCAGTTTTAAAATCTTCGGATTAAGCTCAATACTAATTTTTTTCCAATTCGAACAATGCTTGTAACTTCTACAAGTTAAAAAAAAATGTCATATATTGTAGACAGTCGTCAAAATAATATTATTTAATATACATGTTATATAGGTGGGAATATTTTGAATTGTAAATTATAAACACAGGTTAGTGAAGCTACACGCATAAAAATCGTTAGTTGTTTTAACTCCAAATGCAGTTAATGTCCAATACATTTGAGCGTCGATTTTGACTTAGGACTCAATAAGTGTTAATTTAACTTCTATTCAACATGATTAAAACGACTAAAAATATATTGTTAAAATAATTACATTATTATGCTATATTAACATATCATAACGTAGTGAGATTAACTTTCATAATGTTGTAAATTGAGTTTTTAAATTCGTTTCAAATTGAAAAAACGTTGTAGTTGAAATGACCCCAAGAAATGGTTAAAATTGAGATTTAGCAGTTGTTAAAATAACTCCAAGATATGGAACAATGCTGTTTAAAATAATTATAAAAACAAAAATAAATGGGTCCCTATGCGGGATTCGAACCGAGACCCTTAGTTACATACAGTTTACAAACCTAACGCCTTAACCTACCTACCTAACGGGACTATGATAGAAACTTGATAAAATATACCATTTAGGTAAAGGAATTTTGTAAACTAATGTAGGCATTTAACAGTTTACCCACCGTTTGTGGAGAAAAATAAAACCATCTTGCATTTTAATTTTTGTACAATAAGCATACGGATAGGGTTCACAGGAGTACTTATTATTAATATTTTTTCTTTGGGGAGGGGGGAATTAAATAATAATTTTTTTTTCTTAACTATTTAAAACTAAAAGTTTTAAGTTTAGAACATCACATCATAAGCAGGCTCACAATTATCATTCTTTTTATACTTGTGAATACTTGTTTTAGAAGAAAACAAAGATGGATAAAAATTGGAGTATAGTTTTATTTAACTAGATTAATCAGTATACTTCACACTATTGTAGGTACCTATGCATGAAACATAATAATAATTCTTTATGTAAATTATTAGATATACCCATACCTATATATTATATAAATATATAATAATACAGTCGAGTCGCAATAACTTGAACCTCGATAACTCGAAAAACTTGACAACTCGAATTGTTTTTTATTCCCCTAGAACATTATTCTCCTATAAATTAGTTAGATATCTCGAAGTGAATTTTTATCCCCCTTCAACTTCGAGTTATCGCGACTCGACTGTACATGATATAAATGAAAAATCAATTGTATTAATAAATAATTTTTTTTATTTTTATAAACATCAAAACATAAATTAGATATACCTAAATAAAATAATTATAATGAACTCTATATAATAATATACATACAACATGTTCACATTATGTTTTACATAGGTAGGTATTATTTACATTTATTTATTAACAGTAAGTATTTAGTGGGCTACATAATATACCTAGTTATCTTAATAAGACATATGTCTTATTATTACCTATTGTTGTAGCAGCAGTAGGATATGGATAGTCAAGTTCATTGATATAATACCCTATTTTATCAATATTTGAATAGTCAAAATTTACTTCATGTGCATGAAAATGGCTGTCAAACCCTATTGATATTAATGGTTTGATTATAAAATATGGCACTCTAGACTTACCAACAAGTATTTTATCGATTTCTCCAAATAAGCAACCATCAAGATTTGTTTGTATTACCAAAATTAATCCAATCTTATAATATATATTTTTATACTCTACCCAAGATACCTTATATGATTCATTAACCAATTCTGAAGGTATAGTTTTGTAAACATTATAAGTTAACTCTATTTTGGAAATTACACTTTTACCAGGACCAACTTTTAAGTCAGGCTGTAAACCTGAAAGTGTTAACAAGCGATTCATAGTTTGTAATTGTAATTTACGTGCTAAAGTATACCCAAGGTTGATTCGACATGGTATTGAATTAGCAATAGATTTAAGAATTTTGTGTTTAGCTTCAAATCGAATTACTGATGTTAAAATTATTGGTCCATTTTTCAACAATAATCTACCAAAATGAGTTAAAATATGAAATTTTGGTTTTAATGGAGTTTCTGAATATTGTATGTACAATCGATTGTGTTCAGCAACAATAGAGTCAATTTGAGCTGCACACTCTGGTTGTATTTTTCTGGCACAACATAAATCAATAATTTTGTGTAAATTTAAATACAAACGCCATACACCAGTTTCTTTAGGTATCAGATCTCCAACTATAAGTCCAAAATAGCGTACTAGGCATAGCATTTCTGATGCAGACATAATAATATAACCTTTTTTTAAATTATTTTGGATAATACTGGGAGGAGTATTTTTACGTTCAGTTATCCCATAGTTGAAAAGTTCAATCCGTTTATTTAAAATATCTAAAGTGAAATATTTTTTTATTATCAAATGATTTATATATAAATATATTTTATGTTGTTATGGCATGCATCCACATATACAATGCACATGACGCATGCGGACGATTTTCGGGTTTTTTCGGCGTTGTAAAAATAACATACTGAATGGTTAATTTTAACACTATTTTGGAGTAGAAACAACAACAAAATTAGTTCATTATGAATCAAGCTCATGTTTAAAACAACATTCTCTATGTTATCAATTTAACTACCGGCATTAGATTATATTGATTACCTACAACTTTCTAAATTCAACTAATTTTGGGTGTTATTATGACTTATTATCATTTCTCAACAATATGTGTTGAGCCAACCTATTATTGTGGTTAATATAAATGACTATGCAGTTGATTTAACTAATGGGTGTTGAACATTGTAGTTTGAAGTTAAATCAACTACATTATTTTTATGTGTGTAGATATGCTGAGGCGACATAAATATTTCATTTATAACGCCGCCAGACATACAGGCGCGGGGAGTCCTGTTGTCGCTGAGTGATTCGACGAGAACGATTGTACGTGTGTAACAAACGACGATCGTAATACGGGCTAGGCAATCTGGATTTGCTAACTGTTTTATTTATGTTTGTTTTAATTTGATAAAAGTGTTTCCTACCTGAAAACCCGAGTTGAATATTATTATTTTAAATCTTCTTCGTTTATATTGGAACAGTGTGTTCAGACACACAGACTTATAGTCAATGAAGTTTATTTTAAAATGAATAGCGCTAAAGTCGTGGGCCCTAATAGCCATTTCAAATTTTAGGAAATGGACGTTGAGAAGACATACGTACACCATCGTACCTAAATAAGTTACAAATGCTAATCTGAATTTATTATAGAGTCACTATAGAGCGGATTAGCTAATACGAGTGATACTACAAAAGTAATGTTCAACTTTCAACTTAATTTAATAAGTGAAAATTAGTTAGTACCGGACAAATAACTAAATCAGTATACTTCTGACATTTTAGATTCTGAGTGGAGAGAGGAATGTATTGAGTTTAATATGATGTCTATTTTTTTTTGTGTGTCTGTCACAACGTTTTGGGGCAGAAAAAATGCTTCGATTTTCAACTAAAGTACCTACATTGATAGATCAGAAAGTAAATCTAGTTGGTACTTTGAGAAACCAAAAGTGAAAAATTCTCAATATTTTTCTAAATAATCGGGATAAACAAACTAAAAATTAAGGAAAAACAGGATTTTTTACGCACAATCAATTTTCGACAAAATCGATTTTAGTTTTTGATGTAACTTTAAAACAAATGACCATCAAAGATAGGTACATGGAATTTTCACCGAATGTTTATATGAGTATATTTATCCACCTTGAAATTTTCAAAAAATTTCGACTTAAGTTGAACTATTTATAGACATATGCAATTATTGATAATTATTAGTTTTTTTTTAAATTAATATCGATAAAAATTTATTTGTTGGGTAGAAAAGCTTGAAAATTTAATACAAGGCTCCTGGATTCAAATTTAATTCCATCCATTACAGCAACCCACTTGTAACCTACTGTACAGCAGAGTGATATCCACTTTCCCGCTTTTTATAATATATGTACTTCCCTATTTTAAAATTTACTGCTGGTGGCTGAAGTTGTTTAACGTTAATTTAAAAAACTGAGTCCTATAATGCTCATTCATATTTAGTGAAACACATGCACTATCAGATCAAATATTTTTGTACGTACAGTTTTTTTTCCGTTCAATCAATCATAAAATTGTATTAATTATTAAGTATCTATTATTATATTAAAAATTATAAAATATTTTTTTTACTCTAATGAAGTACTTATATTAATTGTTATGTACAAATAACTAATAATTACCTAATAATATAGTTTTAATTTTAATGTGATCTAAAAATTATATCTCAACATTCTTTTGATTGTACAATCAATAATATTACTATATAATATAGCGTAAGGTACTCTTATGGAGTATGGAATATTAATAAAAAAAATAAAAAAAACAGTAAGATTTGCGTTAAATTTGGAAAAAGAACACGCGCGCGACATTTCCGAATTTTGGTTTGAAATTTGTATTCCTGCCACAAATCCAACTATAAATAGGTATTATATCAGCATTTATATCATTAAATATTTAAAAACTTCCGAATTGAGATTTATTCAAGTTTTATATTATGACATCAATATTTTATACCCTGGCCTTTGGTTCTACATATTATTTCCGATAGCTATTTGAATAACTAAATTATAAGATGTTTAGTGCATGGTGCCCAATATAAATGGCGTGGTGTTAAAGTTTTTTTATGGGCTTTGTCCCATAATGTTTATCGAAGTAATGGTCGATTCAGACTTTCTCCGAACGTGAGAAAAATTATGAATATATTATATATATAGTAGTTTTTATTATAGTATTATTACCTAGGTGGCTAATAGGTACCTAATTTTTATTTGACAATTAATCATTAACATGAACTAATAGATAATATATTTGTATGTATATCTTAGTTTTTGATTATTAAGAATCAAACAGTAGATTTAGTAGAAACATTAAATAAAATAGTATAGTTATAGTTATATTATTATAACTGCATAATTATACATCCATGTAAATATTATCAGTATAATCTTAATATTTTCCAGATTATTATAAAAGTATATTGTAGTCAATTCCGATCGAATGCAAGAATTATGACTTGCACCTGTTAATTTAAAAATAATTTTCTATTCAAATCACGGTCTATAATACGAGTATATTGAAGAATCTCAAAATTATTCGTTTTTTCGAGTTAATCTTTGAAAATAGAGACTTAACCAATTTAATTTTTTTTTACAATCAAAATGCTACACTTGCTGACGCGACACTATCCCATATTCCCATCATGGATATTGGCATTTTGCCATATTGGATAGTACATATATATTTACACATATTTTTGTTTATTATAGGGTTGTTATTGGTTTTACAAATTTGGAATTTGTTATGAGGTACAAATTTTAAAAATTGTTTCACCTTTACAAAGCTAAACATTTTGGTCTTGTATTTTAAATGACTGTGTAAAAATCATAAATGTAGATTAAGATAGAGTAAATCCATGGGAAGTTTTGAACATCACTATAGCGTCACCAGGAATCAAACCACGAATTAAACACAAATTTTGAATCATATAGAGTTAGTATTTTTAACGGGCAATGGAATAATGCACGAGTAATAGCTATTATTATAAAATTTAATATAAATTAATAATAATTCGTAAAAGGATAATATTAAACTCTATTTAATGTTTAAAAAATACTAAAATAAACATAAAATAAAATATCGATTCAGATCTCGGATCTATTAATATTATTTCAGTTGCTGAAAAACATTTACCATGAAAATCTAAGCGTTCGCATATACTTAGACTTTTTTTTCAAAATACCTGGGTTATCTCCAGAACCGATTATCATTTATCACTCTTTGGGGAACAATGCTGTTCAACTTATAACTAAAATATTGAAAAAATGTAAACCGAATTCTAAGTATCCAACTAGACGCCTAAAAGACGCAATTTCTATACAAATGGCTCGAGATGCTTAAGGTTTTATTACAGGAAAAATCGATAGATTCGAATTTAATGTTAATACCTTATAAATAGGTAAAAATTTACAATTGAATTATAATACTTATTTGTCTATATAACAATTCAGCACAAAATAAATAACATTATTCCATGAATAGTATGGAGGTATGAGGTAGTCATGAGGTCATTTAAACAATAATGTAAAAAAGTTAAAGTATTTAAAATTCAACGTTTACATAATATACTTACTAAAAATTCAAACAGTAGGTAGGTACTAGGTACAATCAAAAATGCTAAGAATTATATAAAAAAATTTGCCTTCCGTCTCTATTATAAAATGTAGCAATGTAGGTAGATATAAACAGTACCTACATATTATACCTACTAGTGATCTTAAAATTCCAACTATTAAAGAATCTTCTAAACGTGCATACCTACTTAAAATATCACGCAAAAGCTCTCTTGCACTCAAAGCTATCAGCCATTACAGTTACGATTCTTTCTCTTTTTAAAACGTTAACATTCCTAATGCATTCAGTAGGCGTCTATAATGACAATGGTTGCAGTCTTGCAGAGATCTTTAAAAATAAATTCCTTATTCGTCCTAAGGAAAAAAATAAATTCACCGTGTAAACTGTGCTCCACAGAGTGATCAAATTGGTCATATAATTCTCATTTGTTCCTCTCAAATGGGATCATATAATAACTTATCGCACTAAGGTACTTATTACAGAACGTAAAATTGTACAAATTGTATAAAATATCTTATAAAAAAATTTTTTTACTGATTGTGTTTAAACTGTAAAGTATAGTCATATTATACTATATAAGCTATATATGAAAATTTGAATAAAATACTAAACTGAATTCTAAAATTATATTAATTAAATCAATTATACATTTTGATGCTAATATCATGTTAAATACATGACTGTTTTTGGTACGTTTAAACAATTTTCGTCAATGTTATCAAATAGAAAATAAACGCAATGAAAACACAATCAAGACAAAATTGTTCATAATTATTATATTGTATAATATTTTAAAAGCATATAAGTACAAACCTACATGGCAGATATTTTTAAAAATTTAACTTTCGGTTAGGTATTAGTTACTTTTAGGAATTATTACTTATTAGTTATTATATTAGTCTATTTTATATGTGTTTTCTCATCGGTAATATAGGTATAAATGTCGTCTGATATTGTAGATATTTATTATTACATAATGTATATATAATGAATTTTACAGTTGGCGCAAAACCTAACCTAGAGAATAAATTCTTATGGGGTTGCAGTATAAGGTATAATCTATATACAATAGATATATATAATCTCTCACACACACCCAGGCACATAGTTAATATGGTCAACCAGTAGCACAACTGAACCCCTCACAAATATCAACGTGTCTCGTCTCTACAAAATGATATGTATTATGTATGAGGTAACCTACGTGAAAAACGATAAACCGTCTAAACTCCTCAAGTATATAAACAGTATACCTACAATAAGACGGACATATTCTCTTTATTTATTTTTACTATCCACACCTTTTATAATATATTTTTTTTTATTTTGGCGTCGTAACTACAAACCCTGTTGGTAAATAGTAGGTAAATATACTTAGGTACGATATGTATATGTATGTATATATATATACTCGTATATGCAAGTACGCGCGAAATATATCCTATAATACGTGTGCTGTGAGAGAAGAATCTAGAAATAATACCATTGATTTCATCTACGCGTGCAACCGCTGCAACTTGTGTAACGATGTATACTTAAACGATAATCTGATTATAAACCGTATTACGACGAGTAAGAACCATTGCAGTATAATAGGTATTATCTAATTAGAAGCTGATGGCTAAGTGACAGTAGAAATCATCTGGGGATTTAACGGATCTCAAAATCAAACATGTTATAGGTATAACTTTTGATTATGGAATTACGCTAACTGCTAATGTATTTATTCTTAACGATCATAAAATAATGATATATTTGGATTATTATCACTATATACTGGGTAAAACATTCAAACTAAAATATCTAATAGACAAAAAATGAAATGAATTCCAATTTACTATTTAGCGACCCGTGAAATGTACTGTCTTAAATTGTATATTTTTAAAAGCAAAAAAAAATCATATTATAAAAGTACCTACACAATTGTCAAATAATCATAAAGTTGTAGAAATTATGTATATATAACGTTCTGTCCGTTATATACATATATATTACATAATAAAACAAATATTGACAACTTTAATTTTATATTATACATTTATGTATTAATTAATTAATTTAGGTACTTCCTTTCATAACCAAGCAGGGCTTATTCTAAGGATTTTTACCTACTGCCCAAACATACTGAAGTTTGTTTCATGAAATTTATTTGGAAAATTATACTTATCCCCCCCAAAAAATGTATATAGATATACAATGATATTGATATTATAATATCATATTATATTATTATTATGATATTACATTTGATATTTGAGAAATCGGAAAAAATATTATATGGAAAAATATATAAAAAATACGGATTTTTTCCGTTGTACCATTATTTAAGTTGAAATTTTTATTACGTAACCCCAGTTAATAACTGTATACAATATAATATATTTATATATGCATTAGTTACATAAAAATAGTTTTAATAGCAAACATTTCGAGAAATAGGTTAGTGAGTATATTATAAGTTTTAACTAAAACATGTCAATATTATAATTTTGCTTTTTATTCTTATTAGATATTATTAATTACAATTTTACAACACTACAATACAATTCAAATATCTAAATAATGAGATTGTATTTTATATATTTAAAATTTTCTTTTTTTTGAATGATTTGTATCCTCCTCTTCTAGGACATCGTTTTGTAAGACCTGAGAATTCAATGATTGATCATAAATGCCTTTAAACCAACCTTGTTCTCGTGCTTTTGAAGTTTCTTTTAATCGTCGGTTTGATGAGTTTATCCATAACAAAGTTGCAGGTCTTGGATCCCATAATGTTAAAGGTGGCATGTTAAAGTGGACGAACAAATATTCATTTTCTGTTTCAACTATAAGACTTTGACGATCTGAAGATTTTAAAATATTACTCGTACTTATGAGACGTTCTACGTCTGCACTGTGTGGTTTGGCCACTAGAACTCTAGAAATAATTATTAATACTGTATTGAATGAAGTATAAGTTGCAAGATAATCTACTAATTTAGCCATAGGCATTTTGCGTAAATTTTCGATTTCTTCTAATTCTAGTACTTCTGCATACTCCAATGATAGTCTTGTTATATCTAAATCATTTCCAATAATCTGATGAACTTCTTTTAACTGAACTTGAGTTAATGATTTAAGGTTTATAAATGGTTTTAGAACATGTACTAGCTGATCATTAATATTAATTCGTTGTAATAAAAAATTAGCCAAACTTTCTACGATTTCTTGACATACAGCATTAACATTTCGAGATTCTGTCACAAATAAGTGATGTCGATTTTGTCTTTTTAGAGAGGAATTACTTTCAGTCAACTTTATACCTTTTATTGAATTTAAGGTTTGATCTAATTCATCTTGTAATGTGTTAACCCACCCTCCAAGTAAATTTTCTGTGTATAATGATTTTAGTTTTTGAGCAACAAAATTTGTTTCTTTAGTCAAATCTAAAATCGTTATAAAATCAGACTGTAACTTTTGCTGATAACGACTAAAAACTAGCAAAGTATCAGCTAAAAATGATAACAAACGTAAGTTATCAAGGTTGGTCAAAAATAACAGAAAGCCTTTTGCTTCTTTTTCCTTTGAATCTTGCATAAAAAGAGTAAGAGCGTGCCATGAAATCAGTATAGAATTTATTAGTGAAAAAGTAAACTCAGTCCAACGTACTTGAAAAAATGCTGGTATTCTCATAAGCTTACAATTATTTTTTTTAGCAGTATCATGAAGCTCTCTAGTTCGGATTGCTGAAGTATGAAAAAATTTAGACAATCCTACTAAAGTTTGGACGATATGTTTAACTTCAGAAACAGTGTCACTTGCATCTTTCCAAGCTAAATTGGATCGATGAGCTGCGCACCAAATTTTTATTAATGGAACATTTTGTTCACATAATGATCGCCATTTCTGTTGAAACAATGTCCATAGTCCTCCACGCTCATAATATAGAATTTACTAAAAACCAAAGATAAAATAATTGGTGGTTATTCCGTTTTCGAATTTCGTATCCGTGCGCTTTAATGTGTGTACAATGGTCTATATGGTCGCGATAAGCTTAGTCGATAACATAGATAGTACCTAATCGTAATTCGTATTTCTATTTCAAAGATTAATCAATCATCGAAGTAGCAAAGATTGTAAACTACATAATTATTACTTATTAGGTACTAGGTTAAGTTTATAAATTACACATAGGTATTTCAAATATTCAGTAGAAATTCAATTATTCTATAAGAAAAATTATATTTTTTTAAGGTGCCCATATTCATAAAGTCAACTGCCCGTTTGATTTTTCCTACTGCCCAATTTGGGCCCTACTGCCCGTTAGAATAAGCCCTGTAACCAAGATTAAAAAATCTATAGTTAAAATATTCAATGGGAAAAAATCTGATAGTTACTGAAAAATCCAAATTGTAGCCAACGAAATGTATTGTTAACTACATACTCCACTCTTCAAAACTTCAAATGCTATTAATAAAATAATACTATTTTACTCAATGTGATTAGGTATACTAAGTAGTGTTAAAAGTTAAGAAAATTAAATTGCTTTCCTAATAATTTTAGTTTTATCTACATCGATACCTTTTATTTACTAATAGAATTATCATTTCTAATATACTTAAAGGAATAGATGCCTATAGTGTATATGTTTATATGTATTATTCCACGCTTATGTTGTTTTAAGTAGCAATACACAATATTATAGTAAGTAATTCATATTTCTTTATTACATATAAAGTATAAGAATTTTAATTGTTCGATGAATATATTAAGTATGTACGTTCTATTTCTATATCAATTAAAAAAATAACAGCATTAAGATTATGAGCTAAAGAATTTGTGACGATAGGTAAAACTTCCTAGTATAATTATTGTAATATATTATTTTATTTATATTATAATTCATATAAATATTATTAAAAATAATAAAATATACATACCTATTAGTTATTATATAGGATATACAATGACATAATATTGTTACACAAAATTACATGATTATAATATCTAACAGTTTACACAAATTTATATAATAACACTTAAAAATCATCCTAATCTACAATCCAATATTACTTCACAGTTCACATCACTCTCCCTATCAACCCATCTCATTGGTATAAACTTACTTGTACGGAAAATTTGTCCGATCAGGATTTCTTTCCTATTATTTCAATCTTAGTGTATATTGCTCATTTCATACAGATTTAAATCATTCATTTTCTGATAAAATATAATAAGAAAAAATATTTACCATACTGTCAGTAGTCGTTGTATAATATGAGAAGTAGGTAAATATTCGATATTAGTATATTACCCATACTCATTCCTTGTAGATAACTTTCATTCTCACTTATACCATTAAAGTATCATCAGTGCAGTATTTAGGAAAATGTCAAAGAGGGAAGGGTTATTGGTGACATTTTTGGGGGTGAAAAATGTTAAAGGTATTTTTGTAATGTGTACATATTTTTCTTTCGTCTTTCTACAATTATGAAATAGTTATATTTTAGGGGATGACATTTCTATATATGGTATAGTTACATGAATTCTATATAAGTTTTTAATTTTATTTTAAAAAAATATTAAGTTTTATAGTGGTTAAACCATAAGCATTATACAGTGAAACTTCCATACAACAAAACTTCCAAAAAGCAATTTATTGTGCTCAGAAACTTGTTTTTGTAGATTTTTGGGAAAACTAGATGGTTAGAGAAATTTAAATCGAGGTTGTGTTTGAAGTTATTAGTAGTTAAAGAGTGCTAATGTTCCGGGAAACAACTATGATACATGGTGTTTTACTAAAATTCTATCCAAAATATATTTTTCTGACTTATATGCTCACCCGTTTATTCTTTAAGTGTTTACCAAATAAAACGTTAGTCTTATCAGTGATATTTTTGAGGTTTTTTCGATTATTTTAATTTTAAAGCTATAGTTATGAACATATTTAAATATTATTAACTCATAAATTACTTCAACTACCTTTAAAATAAAAATTTCTAAAAAAAAACCCTTCAAGACAATACAAATAATGCGTTGTTCTCTTTAATTTAAATTTATATATTATTTTGTTCACTGAACTTATATCAAAATTTAATCGGGACTTAATATACATTTACTATATTATTCACTTGCATAAAACGGAGACAATAAGATGCGTAGTGAGGCGTTCAATTTAGGGCGAATTGCATTTAAAATTTACACTTGATCAGCAAATTCGTTAACACAGCATATTTTTACTGCACAGTTAAAAACTATTATTATTTTTAGTTATATTTTATGAATGCAGAAATAGTTTTAAATGTCAGACCTGAAATGCTATTTTGAAAAAATTATTTATTTTTTTTACTTTGCTCTGTATGATATTGTATTACTATGTCGTTGGTTGGCCTTTTTGGCATAATATTACTTAATAAACAAATTTAAAAAAAACTCCTTTGAGAGCAAACTGTAAAGCTGGCATAAATTTAAGTGGAAAATCTAACTCAAATATAATTGAATTATTATATTATATTAAAAAAAAATATTTTCCTTTAATTTTTCTCTTTCAATAAGTATGTGATCTCGAGGTATAAACTAATTAATTGTAAAAAAAAATATAAATGTGTATTCATTAAAAAAAAAAATAATAATAATAGAAAGGCTATATAGAAATATTAAAAGGTAGAACACTCAAACATGGTTTTCGGAGTTTAAAAATATAACTTTTTTTGATAAGCAGACAACTAGTTTAGTAAAAAGATGTAATTAAATAATGACTTAATTGACCATGTCAAATTATACAATAATTAAGCATGTAATTATAACAATGTAACATCTATGCATAACATTAAATCCACGATAAATTAAACTTTAAATAAATTCTTACAGAGCAGAATTAGTTTTAAAAAGAAAAACACTATTTTTAACTTATATAATGTCTATATTTCATTCTAAATTCAAGAAGACATTCATAATGAAGCACGAAAACTAATGTACCTACATATTATCATATTTATAATTATAAATCTATGCATTTAAATTTAGTTAGAATTGATTGTATATTATTATTTTATTTTTTGTTACAATTTCCTAATTATACGTAAGATATGCAATAACGCTAAATTAAATAAGTCCTAGTGAAATTGTGGGAATGCATCGCTGTTGTTATGAGTGTGAGAACCAGAAGCGTAAAAACATGTAAAGCCTATCCGGCCAGGAATTATAAAATCCACAAAAGGATGACGGGGAAGTGGAATCGGAATAATATAGATTATGTAAAAAATTTTCTATGAAATTGTATAATACTATAATACGGTTCATTTCCTATTTTTTAATAAACGACCAGAATGACGTGCAAGAGTACCTAAAAGATTATTGTTTAATCAATTGGCGTAATTGTTGTAAATCGATCACTGCGCTATTATTAATGATAGATATCGGCGGAGATTGGAGTACCTACTATAGGCTATAGTGGTTAATCCTCAGAAAGTATTCAATACTTTCTTATGAAATATTTATATTAATATTTGAATAAAATGATAGAAATTATTTCCTTTGAAAAAATGTACAAGATCTTTGCCATTCATCAATATAGATGTTTGATTTAACCGAAGATTTAACTAAGCACTTGTATAGAATTAATTAATAACAAATGTCAGAAACAAATAAACATTTCAAGTATTATATTCTACAGGTAACTTAATTTGCCGGTGTTTCAATTATTTCTATGGGTAGCTAGAACAACAATAAGATTGCATCAATTCGATTACCAGTGAATATATTGTACTGACTTAAATGAGTCAAAATCTGTTCTAACTTTTAATGCATATATTATAAATCCTTCAAGTTTTATTTTCGTCTTGTTTACACGAATGCCAGCTCTGCGCAATATAGGGATCTGAAATTGCGATAAATAAACCACACATTTTGGGGTATTACCTAAGATTTGTTTCTAGGTCTTTAAGTTTTTAAAAACTTAATTAGTGTTTTATACTGTTATTTTCCCATAATCTACGTCGTAAAAAACGGGTTTCTCTCCGAAACTCAAAATCCTAAAAAGGAGATTTTAAATAGGTACCAAAAACGGATAATAGATGGCTTTAAGTCATGAGTAACTATACATATTATGTATGGCTTAACCACATGACGATAATCCGGTCTATAGGTACCTTATACGTAATATACTAATATTACGTCATTTAAAAGTATAATAGGTATAGGTATATCCTGGCAGAGGTAATAACTATGTTAAGTAAAGCGAACGAGCGTCAAACAAAATAACCACGGGCTATAATGTAAGTCCGCAAGTCCGCAAGTCCGCAAAAAGTCTGCAGATTAAAAACGTCGGCAAACAAAATAATATTGACACTATTTCGTCTTTAGCGAAAACGGACATAAACAGTCTAGCGACAGTAAAACACACACGCCTTGTTATATATTAATAAGCCTTAAGGCTTTCAAAATGTATCAATAAAACGCGCCTCCGATTAAATAACAACACAACAACAATAGTGGGTAAGCTATAATGAGCATTATTTGTTATTTTATTCGAAACAAAATATAATATACAAACAATCGCGAATGGAATTTAAATCAATGCCTCGATTTATTGAATTCTTACAATAAGCCCCCCCCCCCCATTTAAACCATTTTGTTCTTATCGGCTGAAAAGTAAGAAACCTAATTATTTATTTATTTAGTAATTCAATCAAAAGACTCAGTTATTATTATTATTATTATTACAGAACGTGTATTTAGGTATATACGGTACCTAATATTTAACAACAATAGTAATTAAAAACATAAACTTAAATACAAAATTATAATTCTCTCTATTGTTTTTCTCAATTTAATTTTCTCAATAACCTAAATAATATATGAAATAAAATTAAACTGTGTATTCTAGTAACACTAAAAAAAACCACGATTGGTGATAAAATAAATTCATCAATACGAGTCCATCTAAGACATGAACGTATATCTAAAACATAATAAACGTGATTGTTACTTCACATAATTATTTTTTTTCTCTGTACAATATTTCCATGAATTTAATACATACCTAGTTAAAAACGTGAAATACGAACTCACAAAGTGTGTGTAACAATAATAATGTACACCATAATTCATACCAAGTGACAAGACGTGACATCGTGTCGAAAACACAGACTGGGTAGTAGGTACCTACCTACACACACATACACACATACACACATACATACATACATATATATAATATAAGTTTTAAGTTTATATAACAACTATTTATCGGTTCAACGGTTACAGTTTTACAACTCATGAAACGGGACATCGTGTCTACAGTGTCTACTTATAGTACCGACAATCGACATAGCGTACACTTTTTGATAAATGTATATATTTGATATATATACATACAAGTTACGAGTGTTGTATACCGTACGACAAGGCATGATATCCTGCAACTATTGTGTCAGGAAATGATGATCCGTTTATATGATAGCATATTTCTTCTTGCCACATTCACTGAACTTCAATGTAAAATTAAATCAAAGTCCAGAGTACATATTTATGACAGTTTTATCGTTAATACAGTAACAATAAACTTTATATATTTATAAATTATATAAAAGATAATGTTTATCATATATTATATTTAAATACTAAAATATACCACACAATTAATAAGATATGTTATACATTTTTTTATCTGCACAAATTATGTTACATTATAATTATATATTACCAAACAATACGATGGACTTTAAAAAAAAAATGTTGACATAATATTATTATACATAGGAGTTCAATTAATATCGTATACATTATAATAGTAAGAAGTAAGAAGTATCGGTGGCGTATTCAGTTAAAGGTTTGATTGGTAAATTGACCCCATTGAAATTTCAATTACCTAGTAATTAAAGCTGGTTTCTAGTTTTTGACTATTTACGTGAAAATTATATCGGTTCCATAATATCATCACTATAATAATATAATATACCTATCACTTTGGATTGTTCTATATTATTATTTTTATTCGTCTAATTAAATTTCAGCACCAATTAAAGCCATCAGTATTTTTATTACATAATATTATTTGTATTATATTATTATTCTAAACAGAGTATGAATGTATGATACTATATAAATATATAATAACGATAACCAACTGCGTGACGGAGAGAGGACCTATCACCTATATAATATATATATATAACACTATGTAATAATGAAACATAGTAAATAATGGTTTTCCACGCAACCCTATATTGATAACAACAAACGATAAACCTAATGATAGTGCACTAAATGGACCGATAATTTTATTGCTGCTGACCACTAGTATTATAAATACCCTCCTGGTGAACATTAAAAAGCTTTGTCAAACATTACTGCTATAGGTACCTACTACCTACAGATTTACTCTCTGTAAGTGTTGAACTGTAACACTTATTATACTTTTTAGTTTGTATTGTAGTATTGCAATCAATCTTTTATTTTAAGTTACCTACTCAATTTTTATTTAAATGATTAAGCGAAAGTCGAAACTTAAAATGATGGAAGTCAATTAACTAAAGTCTTAAAAAACACTAAACATAATAGAAAGGAATTAAGACTCAATTCAACTGAAGGAGCTCTTCACAACAAAATCGTAAGGAAAAAACGAAAAACAGCTGGATGAAAAATGTCCTTCTGTGTCCTTAATTATCATAATCATCATCACCATTATCGATTAAATTTTATAATTTTGTACATTCATATATGTATTATTTATAATATTTATCATATGTTATGCTTGGAATTAATTTTTCAAAAAAGACAATATTAAGCATAGAAAGAATAAATCTAAAGGTATAAATTATAACTAGGGCTAGATAATTATAATAATATGCAATACAAATTTTTTTAGTATGCATTTGGTTTATTAAAAATACAAAAATATACAAATAAAAACCTAAAAACATTTGACATTTTGATACAACTGCTTGCGGTCACAAATATCAAAAAAAAAAATTAAAAAAATAGTGTTTTCCATTAAGCTTAAAAACTGTATTAGACAATTTTCAACATACGATGAAGTTTGCACACAATCCTTTGTGATTTTGGCATTTAAAACAACAGAGTCACAAACAACATACAACGCAATCACAATACACGACTACTATGGCTATGCCAACACACATAGTAATTTTACTGTAAGTTGTGTAGTTGTTAAATAATCTTAAGTATTAAATCTAATCTTTACTGATGCACATCATACGACTCGTAGGAGTATATGACAATTAAGATGAGATATAAATTCAATTACTATCCGTAATAACTATTAATAACGACTTTATTACTATATTATAAATTAAATAATGCTAACGTATTTTCTGGATGGATAATATTATAATTTGTTCTCTGATAAACTACCACTGATGCTGGAATATACCATACAGCATGTATTTTACGTGTTTTTATAGTGAAATGTGCAATTATTATAAACATTTTGTTAAAAATATACAAAAATATGCAAAATAAAATAAAATAACCACCATTTGCTTCATTATGACGTAGTTTGTGGACATTGTTATAAACAAGAAATTATTAGAATTTGCAACAAAAAACATGCCAATGCACAAAAATCCTAGTCCCAATTATAACAATGTTAATGAAACATTTACACAACAAAAAAAAAACACTAACTTAGCTATACTTGATTAAATTGTGTATAGAATATAAAATAAAGGCAGAAGATACCTACTGATTTATTTATTAGCTAATTGACGATTTTATAATATAAAAGTGTTTGGTATCAGCAGTTATTACTAACAGTTTTCGTATTTCATTAACTTTTTTTTAACTCCTTTGTTTTTATGGAAGTTCAAATCATTATCACTTAAATAGTTAAATGTCATAGAGAATTAACTAAATAATATTAAAACGTATAAGTGATAATTATAAAACGTATTTATAAAACATTTAAAGTAATGACTCAAGATCGAAGGAAATGGGATATAAAAATATTTTAAAACAAATATCATTTGCGTTTAACAAAATGTCATGACCCAGTTTTTGCTAAATGTTTCTGACCCATCATTATAAATTCATAGACATGCCCTCAGGTAGTATAAGTAATTTAATATAGGCAACAATATTTTAGTATCTATACGTTTGAAATGATTTTATGTACATAACTATTAATGCATTATTAATTAATAATTATATATATTATATAGTCTATAAACTACATAGAGTAATATTTTCAAAAATAATATTCTGTATCAAAATATAAAATTAATAAGTATATTAGATTTATAATATTGAATAGGTACTTATGACCCTAAAAAATAATTAAAAAGAAAATCTAAATCAAATTTACTTAAAACCATTGCTAATATTAGGTATTAACTATAATAATTAATAAGTATATTTGTACATGAGTAAAGTGAATACTGCAGATAATAATAATAATAATGGTAATGATAAAAATAATAATAATAAATAGTTATTACTTATTAGTTATTAGTATAAAGATAATCAAATCAGTTAAATCAAAATTAGGTATGATATAAACACAAGGTCCTGACTCCTGAGTGATTAAAAATCAGAATTCTGCAGGCTATCTATATTTATAAAGTCATAATATATTATAATATTACCTAAAAATAAAGTACCGATGTCAGCTATGTATAATGTATACATGTTAATGTTTACGTATATAGCCATTTAGGTAATATAATATGTTATTGTATATTATTTATAGGAGGTACACTATGTGTAGGTAATAAATTGAAATTTCAAAAAGAACTTATATTTTGTTTTGTATTTGTTTAAAATGACCGTAATTGTATTTATTTTAAAAAGTTGAAGGTAAACACTAAACACATTAGTAATGGTTTCGTTGACTTTTCAATAAAATTATTGAATTCGACATCTGAAATTGTATTCTTGTGTCAACAATTGCATCATTGTGTGTGTCATCCAAGAATTATTGTGGGGATTCAATGCAAAATGGTCGAGATAATTGTATTATACTTACTTTCTTTTTCATTTAAGAGTAATAGGTATTACTATATAAATTAGATACTATACCGATTTATATTTTCGTTATTATTATCAAATATTAATACGCTCTTATGCACACACGACTTTTTTTTATCCCTACCAAATGGTGGTTTAAATAAATAACTTAAATAATATGTAAGTACAACAAAGTACTAATATTAAAATATACTTTTATGGTTCATTGTAGTAGAAGTTCTCAGAGACTTATTGCCGTGACCGTTTTTGTTAGTCACATCATTCTTTCTCAAAATGTATAAAAATCGATACACCAAACGGAACTAATCGACGGTAATATGTCAAAAAAATTCACGCATTTTAATTCTTTTTGATACTCACGTTCATGTAAGCATGATTATGTACAATAAAGTAAATTATATATTTGAACCGTAGTTGATGAATAAATTTGAAGTTTTTGTATTCAGATGTTAAGGAAAGAACTGTTGAACTCTAGGATGTCTATATATACCAATTTTAGTGTAAAATAGAGAAAAAATAAATACATAGTAATGTTATAGTAATACTTATATTATTACTATACTTACACTCGTTTTCTAAAATAAGCTCGAAAACCATAGTTAAAGTTTTCAATTACATGAAATATGTGCTAATATATGTGCACACATCTTTCGATTAGCTTATAATAATGTAGGTACCTACCTAATAACTGTAATGTGAAGTAAAACACATGGAGTGATAAATTTCGTTTTATGTTTGTTTTAAAAATTATGATACAATATATAGAAATTGTCAATATTTAAAATAAGGCACCCCCTCCCTTCAAACATTATTAAAAAAATTTAATAATGTTGAGTTTTGTACGTAAGATGGTATTGATATAATAAAATATATTAAAGTACCTATTATTTTTAGACTAGGTAGTCAAAACTTAAAAATTATTTTATTAAAAGTTGCTAACAATTTTTTGTAATATAATATTATTAATTAATTTTTGAAAATTAAACTGTTTACAGATAACACTAACATAAACATTTGGTGAAAATTTCAAGTATTTATAGTGATTAGTTTTTGAATTACAACCATATAAAAAAATAGATTTTTTTGAAAACTGTTGTAAAATGTTTACTTTTGACCTCTATAATGCACCAAGGATATTCACTTTTCCATCGGAAACCACCCCCAACGTTTGAAATTGAAGCATTATTTCGAGTTTCGACTAGTTATGCTGTACACAGACACAAAAAAAAAACACACATCATTGTAAAATCAATACATTCATCACTCCGTTCAGAATCTAAAAAAAGTTCAAAATAACTGCTGCAGGGAACCTCTTTGAAATAGCCGTCCTGATTGCCGATCAAAAAACGTGAACTCGTTTATTAAGAGTACCTATTGAACTATAAATATATTTATAATTTATATCTAAAATATTAGCTATAACTAAACATTTCGATTTAATTACAAATCAAAGCTTATTCAAAATTACTTTATTTTATTTTACTTATACATATTTACGTAAAATAGCATAAGAATAAAGGCTAATGAATGAGTAACCCCCGCAGTAAAAAATTATGAGCTATAACGCCTATAACCAGTGGAAAAAAAAAATAATATATTTGTGATTTTGTTATTATTTATACTTATTCTTTATTTTAGAGGGTAAAGTCTCAATTTTTTGTTTTGCACTCCCTGTCAAGTGTCAATAAAGTCTGCGCACGTCTATATTAGTATGGTTTACTAAAATATACCTAGTGGCATGCGCTATAGTGCAAATAATGTAATTACTAATTAGTTTATATTATAATTATATTATCCTGTCACAAACCAGCTGTGATTTGATTCTTAGAGGTCCGAAACCAAAATTCCAAAATTCTATCAGTCAAAGAACGTGTAAAATACACACTTTATAACATTAAACTCAAATTAGAAATATCACCTATCTATATATCATCTGAACTCTTAAGTCTTGCGGTGTTCACACTTCACAGTTTCACACCATAATAATATTATATGATACAATTTTCTTAATGAAGACATATAATAAAGTTTTGTCTGATATAATTTATTATAGAGGTTTACTTAGACACTTAAATCAGCTAATCTCAACAAATACTATTTGGTTATTGCACTTACATGGTCACATTAAAGTTGCATAAAGACTTAAATGATGATAATTGTCTATTGCTTTTTGGTAGTTTAAAATTACCAAAAGCAATTTGAATATAACATTCAAATTTATTTTTATCTGAATATAATAGATAGATTGTTTATCCAAAGATTACGGGATAATTTCTCATTTGTAAATCAAAACTATACACAACTATATACTATATACAATTATCAATATAATCTCGACTAATATGTCCATTTAACGGAAGCGGTCGATCCGGAGCGGTCCGGAGTCTTTGTAATCTGCTGATCCACCCCTTTTATTATCCAGTAAGGCCATCACGTATTCACGTGAACTGAAAGAGTTACACACTTGCTTATGCTTTGATCTTTGATTCAACACATTTGTTAGATATGTGACCTATCATATATTTAAATATGTAATGATAATGTATAGGTACATATGCATATATGAACGCAGCATCCTGCATGTATTATTTATATATATTTACCGTATGGCGTATATACGACACGCAAGTAGATATCAGAAATTCTCATAAATTTGTATGTTAGAAATTTTTTGTTTGAAATAAGTTTCGAAATACTTGCACGCTTTTTGAACTAGACATTTTAAATTTTTGATTTCTTTATACTTCGATTAAAAATGTTTTGCTTTAACAAAAAGCTTGAAGAACTTACATTTAATACAGAACCATTTCTTAACATATACCATCATTTAAATAACTCCAAAACCAAAAAAAAAAAACTAAAAAAATTCATGAACATATCTTTTTTTATAGATATTTAAAGTAAAATTTGAACGAAAATAAATATTTAAACGAAAAATTATGATTTTAGTAATTTTGTTGTAATTATTATTTTTTTAGTTTTTTTTTTTTATTAAAAGAATAATTACAATCTATACAAACATTTTATACAATAAGTAATTTTTTTAGATGGAGAATAGCGTTGATATAACAGAGAGGGAGAGTACTCAGTAGTACCACCCGACAGATCAAGCTAGGAAATCTCTAGGCCAAGAACGTTTCAGTCTTCTTCTAGGATTATCGGAAATTGTACAAGAAGACAGACGTTTAATTAATGGGTTAGTATGGTGGTAATTATTATTTTAAATATAAATATAGGTAATATCTTAAAATATATCTATACTACTTATGAAATAAAATCTGATAGACCATCTTCGCTCAGTAATTTATTGTATGTAGTAAGGTATCATTGAGTTTGAATTTAACATACTATACACATATTTATATATTATATTACAGTGACACTAGTAATATTATAGTAGATACACTATTACAGTGGTACTAGACAGTAAGCGGCACTTACCTATATAGCAGAGCTACCAACTTTTTCTCTTTTTATAATTTAACTAGCCCTCCGTGCTAGTTTTATAATTTAATTTTAGTTACCTTTGGGACATATAATAGGCTATGATTGCAGCCCCTTCATGGCTCTATATATCATCCACGATTAGTCAGTAGTTTAATAATCGTAACCCGTATATTATATGTGTGGATCGTTATATCATTGAATTATTATAAATATATATGATTATTAAGCCATGTTAAATTATCGCGTATTTAGAATTTAGATAATATTTTAACATAGATACAAAGAATAATAAATTGAAGACCGATTATTACATCATCTATATAAAATATTGGATTGATAAAATGTTTTTTTTTTTATTATTATTATTATTATAACAAATGCCTCGGCAGCTATGGGCCATTGGCTACAAAAAAATGTTTTATTAGTATATTATTTAATGTAATAGGTATGGTAGAGATGTGGTTATAGGTATCTATATATATAAGTATACCTAATATCGTTTAAGCTATTTCAATAACTATATTACATTCAATTATTGAATTCAATATTTTTATAATTTAATTAAAAATATCACTATGTACCTGCATTGTACCCTATATCGATATAAGGTTATGATGAAAAAAAATCTTAACACGACACCGACGATGATATAAACTATAATAATTAATAATATATTTATAAACTATAGATATATTTTACACAAATATATTCAATACTTTAATTTATTGTAATATATTAAATTATAATAACTATATTGTTACTATATAGGTATATTATATTAAGGTAACTATGAACACAATATATTATGCATACGAGTATATTGTAATAAGTTAAAACAAACGTAAGAGCCCGTCTAAAATCAATTTATACAGATTGTTTATTTTTAACATGTGTTATGATACGAGATCAGGTGTAGCCTCAGATTTTGTGTACCTGCTCTTTGCCATCCACGCGTTTTATTAATAAACTTATAGCTTATAACCTTTTATGTAAACGCAAACACCAGGACGATAAATCGATCAATTTCGAAACATCAATGTCTCGTTATAATACAATATTACACCTACAAATAATTATTTTTCTTAATTTTTATTATAGTATGCATTAATACACAGAGCTGAAATTCCAGAAATCAGGAATGTCGTGGGTGGTGGGTGGGTCGGTCACCGCATATTGCAATTTAATGAATCTAAAATTCGATAATATCAATATTTACGTACTCGTACCCATACGAATAAACAAACCATATTACGTCATGTGTAGTATAGTCAATATAGTCTGGGAGTAAAATATTTGAACCATGTGACATCTTTGTACCTATATAGCTATAGTATATTAAACGAGTTCATAATAATATATTACATAATATTATGTCATGAAAAAATAGTGCGTTAAAAATCAGTAATAGGTGAACATCACATCATACTATACCTAGGTACGGATAAGGTTTAATAATATGGTTTATACACCGGTACCAGCCACTTCGTGTAATTTAATAATTAGTTTAAAACGTTGTGATGTGAGTAAGCACATTAGCTATTATAGGTAGGTAGGTGCGTTGATACGTGTATATTTACACTTACGTTATTGCAGATGTGTATGATATACCTAGAAGGTGATTCTCTTAACAGTAAACTGTAAAAACTCGTTGTTCCCTAAATTATTTACGCTTTTAAACAAATTTTATTTTACATAACTCAGTCATTAGTTCATTACCTAAAATATATAAAATGTTTGAAAACGTATTTACTAGTAATATACCATTTGTTAAGCTTCCAACTTGAATAATAGTATTTTTTTTTAACTTCATGTTCCAAAACTAAATATTTTTTTTAAATGTCTACATCAAAAAACGAGTCAAAAAATTTAATTTTGAATAATTAATTGATTATTTATAAGTTGAGTACCGAACATTATATAACTATAAAAGTGTTCAAAATTTGGATGTGAATCGCATGTTAACACTAACATCAAATTATCTAAAATATTAGCTAAAATTGTAGAAAAAGTTATCAAGGAAAAACGGTAAAAACTATATGTACCTACCTATACATATGAAAATATTAATTAATATAAAATACCAGATATTATATCAATAATAATTATTGTCAAAAATCTATACATATTTTGAATATGTGGATTTTTCTTTTTTAAACGAAATGTGCAAAACTACGCAAAGCAAACTTTATATTCAATAATTTTAATTTCACAAAACAAATTTATATTTTACCCAGAATATTTTACAACCAACAAACAAAAACATATAAATACAATAAATTTCAGATATAATAAGCAGTATATAAGTATTTCAAGTTTAGAATAACACAGCTAAGGGTATTTATCACACAAAATGTTGGTCTACTAGTCTACTACACATTACTCAGCTCACATAAACTTTCATAATTACAAGTTATGTCATTTTCAATCAACTGCCTACTATTTAACTAGGTTAATTTGTTTAAAATTAGATTTCTATATAATATCGAAATTCTCAGCTAGTTAATCTGCTAGCTAAGCAGATTATCCTTATAATGATAATTTGGAACGTGAAATTATAAAAAAATTTGTATTAAAAAAAAAAGAAAAATTGTAATAAATAATAACGATAAATATCTAGTAGTGAGATACAAAATATATACATATATATAATATATATTTACAAAAACGTTAAGACTTTTGAAGAAAATTAGTGCTCACTGTTCTGAATAATCTTTATAATAATGTGCATATACGATACGTACCTACCGAGTGTCAAGATCACTTTACTATCGTTTTTCATTAAGTAGATTATTATAATTGAATATTTGAATGTATATTAAACGTTGACAACTTGACGTTGGTATAATGAAATATAGGTAAATAGGATAATATATATATTTAATGAATTAGGTAATTTTATTGTTATAGGTAATAACCTAACATTCGAACACCCAACTTAGAATTTAGATGTAAAAATAAGTGTTACAAGTATTAGATACTTAATAATTATATGATTTAAAAATTAAACTTAAAATATATAATTGATCAAATGCATTCAACTTTTGAATAAGATAATTATAAATAAAATAACCACAACGTCTAAATGAAAAAAACTGGTATTATCAATTTATCATCCGTTACCAAGTTACTTTATAGTTTATATGTATAATACTATAATTAAACTTATTTTAATTGTTTATGACGTTCATGTTTTGTACTACTTTTCACATACACATATTATATAATTGTATACGTATTTGAAGCCCATATAAAATATAGTCATATAAATTGAAATAATAAATTTACACTCATAGAAATAATTGTTGTTCGTACCACTTTTTATAGTGAATTAGTAAGTACCAACATAATAACTATCTATATTTCATTGTAATATAAGGCATTAAACAAGTAGATAGGTAAATACATATTAAATGCGGGCTACTCCTCAAATTAATTTGGTTAAAAATTAAATAGGTATTATCCAACCCAAAAGGCCAAAAACCAATTTTTCATATTATAGATAATTATTCAAGCCATTAAAAATAATCATTCTATTTATATAATATTTATATATATATATATATATACCAATTTGACTTTTTGGAAACGGCAGAATTAATTGTTCTTTAATCATAAGGAAACGACAAGGGGGTTGAGTATTTAGAACCATTCATTTACGAGTTAATTTAAAACAATAAATATGAAGATCATGACATACCTATTGTATAACAATAATATTTAATCTGCAAATTATTTTAAATCAAATTTATTTTAAAATGTCAAGTTTAAGTGGATTTTTATAGTATTTTCGAAATATCCATTTTATCATAATATATACAGTAGGCACAGATGGAATAAATTAAATAAATACAATAGTATTGATTATTTGAAGTAGGTACCTATAAAACTATAGCTAAAAACATTAAATTGTATTCTTATTTCAAAGAATTTGAATGTATTTTTTTTTATATAAAATGTATATATAAAATATTGAATCTTTCGACTTTTAAAAACTAAGGGATAAGTACGTACTGCGTACCATGAATCGTATTATGTTGCAAATTGCTATGTCCGTAGAACTAAATTGTTATACAATTTGACCCAAACTTATTGAACTTGATTTCATTTAAACCACTATTAGTTCCGGAATAACGATAGTCGTATAAGCTACTTTTTAAATTTTCAGTAATAATGTGTTTGCAAATTCCATTTTCCATTTCCCAAGTTTTCGAAAAACGCGTGTGTATTAATCGTTTATTTTATCATATAAACTGTTTTTGACATCGCAAAAGCGGAGTAAATTGAACAGTAACTGAGTTTGTAACATTTAATAGCACTTTCCGGCATGAGAGTTACGCGGTAAATGGCATTTTAAAATATGGTACAAACGAACATGCATTTTTTGTGTACAATCTAAGCGAGTATTCCGAGTGATTTAAAAAAACATTAAATACATTTTAGTTTATCACAATACAGAGAATAATAATTAATTTAGAATGGAAGATATTGGATAAACGACTTTCTAGCGTTTTTATATTTTATACCTAGTTAACTATATTATTGGGGTATGCATCCCCAAACACAAACGGAATCTTGGTGGAGGGAGGTAATAAAGGTATAGTTGTCCTCCTCACGAAAACAGACGTAATAATTAATCTTAACCCAATTTTATTGTATTCAATTTTTTTTTTTTAATAGTTGATGATATTAAATGAAAAAATAAAATTCATTTTAGATTGGTTGTTAAAATCATTTATAATGATTAGTATTTTTTTAAAAATACATTCAACTAAATATGTTTTTTTTTTCACTTGAGAGAAATAAATATGATAAGTTTTAAAAGTATAAGTAATATTAAAATAATATTATAATATTATAATATATTATAATAAGTATAAGTAATATTAAAATATTTGGTTAAAGATTGCAGCCTGCAGGTAAACACAAATGTGGTAAATATGGTCACTTAAATGATACTGTGCCACATATTATAATGTATCCAACTGTAAAGAAATTGTATACATTTTGTATAATTATCGTCGACAACCACATAAGATTATATTCATCAATTAAATTATTATCGACAGATGGACATTACCATTGTTCCTAGTTCCATTTATAACTTTGTATATATTTTGATACATTGTACCTATAAATGTTAAAATATATAATAAACTCACACAGGTCATTGGTATCATTAACATAGGTATATTTCAAAAGTTTTGCGTAAACATTACACGCGTTTATAATGATAATATACGAACCGACTAGGTATAGAGCAAAGCACTACGAAGTTCGGTTGCAACTACTAACATTCAACAACCATTTATTGTAATGGGTAAAGATAAAACAGTAATCATATAATATAATAATAAATAATACCTAACAACAACAACGAGATAATTGATGTGGTTAAACTCACTTTTATTGTAATCGTCGTACGGATAATCCGTGTTATAATAGTCGTCGACGTTGTCCATCGTGCATCCGATTTATACGATATTATAATAATAAATAATGAGCCGTCCGGTAAGTATGTAAGTAGGATATAATATGACGTCGGACGAGAAAACAAACGATTTCTAACGTATTTTGAAAAATCTTGAATGTTCGAACGGTTCTTATCGGCTTAACGAAACATGACTATTAATAATATGTTACGATTATTCGCCGTTTTGTTTATTGTCGCCGAATATAATATCAAAGCATAGCGGGATGGGACGCGATATACATGCAACGATGTATTGGTACAAAAAAAAGTTTTACATCGTGAGCGTAATAATAAAAAATGCAATTGGACTAAAAACCACCGGACGGGATGCGGGTCGTCATGTATTACTGTTAACGACGATGACGATTATCATGCGTGGAGACCGTCACACTCGCTCGTATCGCAACGTGCACTGAGGAGGGCGCCGCTTTTTCGACTTTCCTACAAATCGGCTATGGGCGGCGACTGGTGGCGGCGGCGGCGTCAGATGTACAGCGTGGAGGTGACAGCGGCGGTGGAGGTGGTGGTGTAGTACGTCGCACGCGGTATAATGTATACCTAATTATAGACGCTCAAATCTTGGTAAAAACTATTTCCGCTCGTTTGATTTAAGTTTTACGAATTGAACCGAACTCGCTCTCTATGTCTCTGTCACACCAATGACCACGGCTCGCCGCTCAACCCCTAATCACTTAGGTACCAGATATCAACCCGACTACTCTAGCTGGTCGCTGTCACTCGAAACAATTTGTTTTTTCTCGGACGGTTCTTTAAAATTCGTTAAACGCACATCAACGAGATTTTTATCTCGTATAATATAGCCGTTGTTCTAAATATGATATAATGAAGCACTGCAGGACCGTAGACGATCGAACACGACCTTCAGACATTGAAACGGGTTTAGGTTAATTTTCACGCTCTGTAACACTATGCGTGACATTAATAATAATTATGTGGTATAATATGCTAATGGATATAACATAGGATATACCATAACATCTATATAGGACCCAACGACCCGATGACGACGACGACGATAACGAATAACGACCTAGTCCATCTAGTAGGTAATTCAATCTACACCACGTATATAGTACGACGTAGGTACATTATAACAATTGGTGTGTATAACAAAGCTATTATATAATACATTAATATACTATATTACACTATAGTGTATAATATGCAAGACATCAAGGCGGGTCGGAATAATCGTTTTTCAAATGTGATAAACTTTGCTTTAAAATTATGATCGAATACAAATAATAAAACACAAGCTCGCCTCCCCGATGCTGTATCGATAGATACAATTCTCTCAATATATAATAATATATTATAAGCGTCAAAATATAAAATAAACTCGAGTTCATCTAGTATACGTACAATGCCTATCTAAGCCTATATTATACTACGAATACCGCATAAATGCCATAAATGATTAATATTCTGATGTCGAACAATGTCTATATAGGCCAGTAGGCACAGTATTTTGTCAAGTCATAGAGTTTCGGGATTATTTTAGACAGGCGCGTCCCCATTCAAATGATTTTGATTTCTATTAATCAAAATTGCTATTCATTCCGAGACGAATGATAATAATAATATTTGTATGTTTGATTGTTAATGCGAAAGAGTGAAATTCATTTCACTTTTTATATTCCATATGTACAAGAAGTACAATAATACGTATTATGTCGTATATAGCTTGTAAAAGTCGTCTGCACATATAATATAAACGACAACCTATCATATCGTAGGTATATATGTGTAAAAATCTATAGCTACTCGCTTTGATGTATATAAATATAGCTATACCTATCGAGTTTATCTTGTCATCGAGTTGATCACTGCTGTGATTGGTGTGTAAAATTTTAATTCAATGGTTAATACTTTAATAGTTATATTATTGTTAGTTAGGAGACTGGGGGATCACCATCCATTTCTAAGATGGTTTACGTTTTATTATATTAATACTATTATCAGCATTTACTATTTATTTTCGTGATCCGATAGGTTACTTATAAATCAATACCGACCGCCACGTGCTGACGTACCGTGGAGCGTATGAAATATGAACATGTGTCCTGCAATGTCCATAGTAAAAATAAAGTTTAAAATTAGCCTAAATACTCGTATTATACTTAAAAAGGTCATTTTGTATGTAAAATAAAACTATGGAAAAGTTTCTACGATTAAAATGTTTTTGAATTATATCAAAATAACTAACATCACTTGAGGATAAAATGTTATATTTACACGTTCGAATATCCAAAGTCATCAACATTTCAACTTCAATTGTATGCTATTTATTTTCAAATTTTTACGTTTCTATAAAATTTACTTACGAGTGACCTTGAATTAAATTAAATTACCAGCCTTTGACAGAGGATCTAAAATGTAATCTGCTTTAATTTTTAAGCAAAAAATAACTAAAACAATGTTATATTATATTATATTATGGTATGTATTAAAATTTTGCCCATTTATTATGTAATGAAAATGGTAATAAAAATATTTATAAATTGTACATCAAAAACTAGCATTATAGGCTCAGAGTTGAGTTTTTATCAAAATATCTGTAGTAAAACCAGGTGAATAGAAACACTTTTGAACTTTGAAGTATCATAAAAACTTATCTATTTAGGCTACAATGTTGATTAGTACATCAAAATACTGGTCTTGCCGAGTACCTACTCTAAATCTGACGATTCAAAAATATTTTATCTTCAATAAATAATTTTATATATTTTTTTAAGTGCTCTGTTTCTATTGACCCGACAGTTGGTGACAATAGAAATATTTATGACTTTTTCATACATTTTTCTATTATAGCAACAGGATGTTGAATAGAAACAATTATTGATATTTTTAAAAAATTGTACACAACTTTTACTATTAAAATACGACAAAATATACCAACTGTATCAATAAATATGAAGAAAACAAAATAAAAATAAAAATAAAATTAACATTTTATTTTTTATTTTTATTAACATAAAGGCTTCAATTACTAGGATTATTAGCCTATAATTACAAAATGATAGTTATACAATATAAAAGTTGACATTGTCTTTATAGATTATCTTATTATTATTATTATACAATGTAAAATATTCTAATATTTACAGTTTTTTGTCTAATTAACATTTTAGTCTTTAACTTTCCAGTCTTTGGATTAGCTTATTTTATAATATTAGGCTGATTGTAAATCTTTTGGATTGGGAGTTTGATATTTTTTTTACTCTTGTATCTCTTTTTCTAATACGGCCCATGATTGTTTCTATTCAGCCGCAAAAAGAGGCATTTTACAAAATGTATAATAAAAAAAAGAAAATAATGAATTTAAAATTATTATACTTACAAGTTTCAACTACTGACAACTATCTTGAACAATTTAAATGTGTATGAAAACAATCGAAAAATTATTTCATTACAAACGGGGAGTTTGAATTTTGCGTTTTTTTTTATGATAATAAATAATACATGTTTGTTATCAATTTTACGTGATGGAGGGAAAATTAAACGTATTATCGTTTCGAGGTTATCGAATTTCGTACTAGTGTGTATTCGATTTAGTGATGGTTTCATATTGATAACACAAATATTTGATTATAGGGACGAAGAAATAATAACTTTCCTGATTTTGTTTCTATTTATCCCACTGTTTCTATTCACCCGGTTTTACCTCTAAAACTTTATGACAGACTCAACAAAATTAAAATTAAAAATGAACACATTATTGGAAATTTGTTAAACTAATATTACACATTTATCGCTCTACTCATAATCAAAATATGATAAATAATAATTATGGTAAATTTATGATATTTAGTATTTTCAAAAATAAGATGATTTATTTGTTTAGTGTTCCCGACGTCTAATCAAAAATCATAGCTAGATTTGGAAATAGTTCATTATGTATAAATTATGACTGTTATGAATTTGTTCATGTACTGAATTTGTTTTTTCTTAAAATATATGACTGTATGTGTACTAAATTTATTTTAATTTAGCAGTTGAGTTAAAATAATTATTCACTATCAATAAAAAAATAATTACATAATAAAACTGTTTTAAGTAATTGAATTATCTCATTCATTGCAAGAGTAAATAGGTACTTAAAATATTAATAATTGAGTTGCAAAATAACTAGTTGAACTCAAAGATAAAGTTTCGGCAAACCAATTCTAATTATTTCGATGAATAAAATACTTGCTAAGTTATCTAAATAATATATAAAAACTATTCCACATTTTTAGTTATTATTTATAATAGTTTATTACCAACCTACCACTAGCATATATTATATTTTGTAAATACCTATTTAACTATTTAATTTTAAATTTATAATACCTTCTACTTTTCAAAACAATATTAATAAATAATATATTTGTGTTACAAAAACTTCAAATAATTTTACAGTTGGTTTTGATAAATGTTTTGTCGTACGCTGAGTTTTCAGTGTTAAATTCAATAATCCAAACTATAGTTGAATACTTATCGAACTATTTATTTATCAAAATAAATAATAGGTAGATACTTATAATAGTGAGGTAGGTAAATATTATAATATTTATATATAAACCAAATTGTTATCATAAGAAAAATGGATGGTTGGACATTATGAACAATTCCCGGGCACTGTCTATAGTACAATGACCGAAATAAGTGTGCCAATTGTAAAAATAATCCACATTGACTATAGGCTTCTATAATACGGCGCAGATACCGAGTTAGTAGTTACTGCAAATAAAACGCACGAGCACATTATCTGTAGGCACGTATATTATATAAAAATATTATTTGGGTACTACTTAACCAATATTTTATAAATTATGATACTATTATTAATTAAAGCAAAACACAGTGAACTTATTTTAAATATGTATTACCTATTTTATACACCTATTATTGAATTGTCATGTAAGCTATTTAAATAGCTTGATAATGAAATAAAAAGTATTCTATTATTTTTAAATATTAAATGAGTATATAGCTAGTATAATTTATGTGAACATTTATAAAAAAAAATTCAAGAGTAGTTAAAAAAATATCTAAATATTTTTGATTTTTATACCAATCTTAATCCATCCATTAAAATGTAAATGTTATTAATCTATTTTACTGTGATTACTGATTATCATTTACATGAGTAAAAGTATTTTTAAAAATTGGTGGCTGTTTGAGTATTGACTATTTTTTTTTATTGTAAAGGGTTAAGTAAATTACAATTAATTTATAGAAATTAAATGTACTACTTATAGCTCATATTCTTATTGTAAAAAATCTAATTTACAGATTGTATATATTCTATTAAAAAATTTAAAAAAAAAATATATTCATATACCATACAATTTTATTAGTCAAACAATAATCCTTCTAAAAATTAAAAATAACACGGACTTTTGATATTTTTAATTTTTCCATATTTTTGCTGAATTAAAATTTTACATTTGTCGTGGAAATTATAAAACGACTATTTTAAGTTGCTAAAAATTGCATTGAAAAATTGTATTGTCAACTGTGTCAAATTTTCAAACATTATTTACAACAATCCAGTTACACAATAAATATTTAATATTTAAGTTGATATAAATATTATATTATTGACTAAAAGAAATAATTGATTTTAAGAGATACCTAAGTATATTTTGTACTGTTAAATACTCTATTATTCTTTAATAATCCTTAATAATGAATATTAATAAATAATAAATACATCATTTTACGGTTGAAGGAAATTAATAACAATAATAACTATATCAAAGCGGATATTATATACTTGCCTTTACTCTTTGATGTAATCCGCAAATTCATCAACTGTTGAAATATCTTGAGTCTCACATTCTCGCCTCATTTAAATGGTAAAAAAAAGATCTTTTTTATAAAATAACATTTTTTTTTTCGATGGTTGAAAACGAATTACTATAATATAATTTTTATACTATTATTATTAGTATTGTGCTTTGTAGTAATAACCCAAAATATTCGACGACCATCCATACTAAGCTGTGCAGGTGGATCATCCTGCGTGATTTATTTTAAACTATCTACCGATGTATTCAACTAAACTGAACCTATAATACCTACCATCATATTATAATGTGTCCTACATACACGATAGGTACACCGGAACAAGGTGCCCGTGATTGTAAGCGCACGGATTCCTTCCATCGATCGTCTTCATTAAAATTCAATAATTATCATTATTATTAAATTCACGAAGTCGGCTCTGGCGCGGAGAAATCATATTATTGCTTATTCCAGTCGCTGGTACGTGTGGGTGGGCCTTGGTCATATAGGTATTGTAAAGTATATGCGATAATATATTATATATGACGACAATGGGAATTTATATAATATTATATGTATAGTAACTATAGGTGCCTATACTATATTTTAGTAAAAAACTATATGCGTTAATATTAAATACACTTATATATTATTAAAAATATATAAACGTTAAATATAAGAACATACATTTTCTCAAGCGAAATATTATTTGTAAACAACTTAAATTTATATTAAATTTAAATTATCATAATTATTGAATTATTGTTTGTTATTAGGACTAATTAATATTCGTATAACAAAATTGTCAGACTATATTTACATACATGACAATAATTGTATTTGAAATAGTTGCCTATGATTAACTATTGTTTTCAACGATCTATCTATAAATACATATTTTTTTTATCTGCATAATACATATTATTATACTTTAAAAAAATGTTATTTAATATTGAATAAATATTATTATATACGACCGTTGTTTGTAATAATATTTAATATAAATTATATTTCTGATGTAATAAATTGTATACGGGTACACAAATAGATCTAATTATATTGATTTTTATAGTCATATAAATAAATAACATGCAATTATTTAATTGTCAATAAAAAAAAGTAAACATTCACCAATTTATTAGGCACTTGATTTCCTTGAAAGAAAGTATCCTATCTAGAAAGGTCGTGTGACAAGGTTTGATGAACAAATATATAAAATGTTCCATATTATAAGCTTTTTTTTTTTATAAGATTTATAGAATTCGTTTGAAATAATAATAATAAAAAAGCGGGTAAGTGGGTATTGCTCTGCTGTACATTGGGGGGTGGGGTGGACCTCTGACTAGGGTAGGTTAAATTTGAAAGCAATGATAGGTATCATTGTATACGAAAAACGATTCTGAACGGAGACGGTTTATCTGTCTAGGATATATATTATAGATTATTAAAAATGTTCAAATCTTAGATTTATAAAGAACATTTTTTATGAATTTCTAGCTTAAAATAATTTGCGAATTTTCGTGATTTTTACGTATGTTGTCAAAATTTAAATTTAAATGCTTGTAAAAAAAATGTGTGACTTTATATTCCTTTTATTTTTCAACTGCTATTGTAAAAATAAGTTAGGAGCCTTGTATTAAATTTTCAAATCTTAGATATAAAAGGAAAATACTTTATGAATTTCTAGTTTAAAATAATTTGTGAATTTTCGTGATTTTTACGTATTTAGTCAAAATTTGAATTTTAAATGCTTATAAAAATAAATCATGCCTATGTATTTTTAATATTTTTCAACTGCTATTGTTACAATGTGTTAGGAGCCTTGTATTTAATTTTCAAATCTTAGATTTAAAAAGAAAAACTTTTATGAATTTCTATCTTAGATAATTTGAAAATTGCCGTAATTTTTACGTATTAAGTCAATATTTGAACTTCAAATGCTAATAAAAAAAAATCGTGCACATGTATTTTTATAATTTTTTAATCACTATAAGAATAACTTATGAAGAACTTTGTATTTAATTTTCAAGTATTTTGATAGGGCCAAACAATTTTTATCGACACTTCAAAAGAAATTTTTCAGAAAAATTGAAAATTTCAGTTGTCTATAAATATCTCAAAAAAAGTCAAAATATTTTAACAATTAAATCACGTAAAGAAAATTCCAATCTAAATAACTTGTGAAATTTTCAAATATCTACGAATTATACTTTTTGAATAATTACAAATATTTAAAATTGTTTGAGGATAAATCGTTATCGTTAGGTACGCTATTATAAAAATTTAAAATTCAAACGCACTTAAAGTTTTTCTTATATACTGATGTTTCGAGTTTTCTCTATAGCTACTTGAAGGAAAACTAAGTGTTGTATTTTTAATCCTTAGTTATAAACACAAAAAATTTTATGATTTTAAAACGCAAATTTTTGCGTTTTCGACAGATTTCGTAAAATTTTGAACTATAAACTCTTATAAAAAAAAATTGTGACTTACGATTTTTAATTTTTTTTAGCTACAATAAGAACAACTCATAATAAGGAACCTTGTATTAAATTTTCAAGTTTTTTTGGTCGTCCAACATTTTTTTACCGGCACTTAGAAAAAAAATTTAAAATTTCAGTGGTATATAAATAACTCAAAAAAAGTCAAAAATTTGTGAAAATTAAACTGTATATAAATAACACTAACATTAACATTTGGTGAAAATTTCAAGTATTTACAGTGATCAGTTTTTGAATTACAACCCTATAAAAAAATCAATTTGGTCGAAAACTGGTTTTCGTAATTTTTGTTTTGTTTTTCTCGATTTTTTTAAAAACTTTTGGAAAATGTTTACTATTGACCTCTATAATGCACCAAGGATATTCACTTTTACATCGGAAAACACCCCCAAAGTTTGAAATTGAAGCATTATTTCGACTAGTTATGCTGAACACAGACACAAAAACAAACATACAAAAGAAAAAACACACATCATTGTAAAATCAATACATTCATCACTTCGCTCAGAATCTAAAACATGGAAGTTTTTCTGTTGTGCCTATTTGATAATATGTTTTAATGTAGTTACTATAAAAAATTTAAAATGTATAAAATATCCATACATTACAGTATAATGTAAAATATAATACCTTAATCACATTCACAATAATATCACAAAATATACTTAGTTATATTAGATATAGTCTGATAAACTGTCTTCGTTTAGAATGATTTTATAGCATTGAATTAAAATTTAACATATCCATCATTACATCACTGACGCTCTAGATACATATAATATGCAGTAGAGCATTACCCGCTCAATCGCTTTTTTTTAACTTGTACGAGTATATTATGATGTATACAAATTATAAATTTTGAATGATTAATACCTATGTTTAAAGTTGTGATTATTGTTGTAAATGTGATAAAAAAATTTGATTACCTACTAATTCCGTGTTTGAAGGTATAAGGTATTTTGTCAACCGACTATAAAACTATACAATCCAAATATATATGTAGTGAACGTAACCTATTGAATTTACATATTAAGATAGTTGTCGCCAGAGATTTATTTATCTCAAATACACGGTTTCGTGCATGATAAGTAATAATTAATTTTGATGTTGATTAGAGATTGTCAATTTTTAATTTGAGAAAGGAAAATTTTATTCAGACAACATTCTGGTTAACAAATAATTATGTAACTTAAATTTAAAATTGCACCAGAAAATACATTTAAAAACATTCAAAATTATAAAGGCAGTTAATTAGACGTTTACTACAACATCTGAAGAAAATGAATGTTTTTAAACCAAAATCTATTGCTACCTGTTTAAAGTCTTCATAATTTGAAATTTGAAATTTGAATAAAAATAAAATTACAGAAATTCTATTCTATTAAACGGAACGTGAGAGTTTTTCTGCGAGGCGAGTACCTATAAACATTCGTACCTCTACAAAACATACGGCTATTCGAACACCCTCGTCAAATAATCAAATCTATTATTATTATATTTTATTTCATTATATATATAATGCAGTAATTATATAGTGTATAGGTAAATTATAACGTAAGTTATATTATTTTATTTTATACCAGTGTTTTGAACAAATAATTTAATTAGGTTTAATTAGTTATATTGATATTATCATCACATTAAGAAAATTCTAATTTATTTTGACTTCCTCACCCCCTCCTCTCAGGTTCCTGAGAGGTTCTAGTAGTTGTGGATATGATACCTAATATATCTAACGTTTACAATAATATATTGAGAAAGTGAGATGGTGCACTTAGATGACTTTTACATATGTTATGTATGCTGAAGTTATCCTGTAGATACAGCTAGGTAACCAGCTATTAAAAATATTCCGTCATAACGGTCTCAACGAGATTGCAGCCCGAACGGGATTTGGCAGCTGCAGCAGTAGGTACACGCGATATATATATTATTATTATTATTATTATTATCTACTGTACATAATATTACGTAGATTATGGCGCTCACCACTGCCTTCAATCGCAGGGTCGTTGACGGAGTTAAAGGCGACTGAGCGAAAAACACAGGGCTGCAGCGTGTGAGTCATATTATTATTGCTTTGCGTAGGAGTACCGTAAAACCGAGATGACGTCATCGCCAATAAAACACACAGACGCATTGCACGCGAACACGAGCAGACGCACACTTACGTAGGCGTTATTGTTGTTATTGTTGTTGTGGCAGTTGGGGGGGTGAAAGCCGGTGACTTTGTCATTCGTAAAGTCTCGAGTGGAAATCCACCCCCGTCGACTATATAACCGTAAGGCGTATACACGTAATAATATAATACATTTATTATTTGTTATATCATTATAATAGTAGGTACGTACCTATTATACACGTTTGAGCTAAATATTCAGCCACGTTAATATGCGGTGATGCATATATATGCGTGCATCGGACAAATGTGTGGGACAATTCTGGCGGATTTTGTGTTATATTATATTATCGTGATACAAATTATAAATAAATAAAGTATAAAAAAACGCGTGTACCTACCTATAAATTCTGACCTCCTAGTGGAACAAGCAGTACTAAGTGCCAAATTTCAAAATTTGAGGTTATTTCATATTTGGCATAATTGTATAATTACAATAGTTTTTTTTCCTTATAAAAAAACACCGTAACTCCACTATAAATGCCTTTATAATGCATTATAAAATGTCGTATAGACCAAAATATTGTCAAATACTATGGAAAAACCCAGTACCTATACATATTATACATTGTACAATGTACATGCATGTAGCATGTCCTAGAGAATATAAAACAGTATATCCAGTGGAGATACTGCTTATTTTACTAGTAAAATAATTTCTCAATGTAAATAGGTACTGCATATTTGCATAGTAATCTTATCTAAAACAGATTTTCAGTATAATATTATACACTTAATTTTTCATCAGTGAATGGTCGTAACTAGACAGTCACACACGCCATGTAACAATTAATGTTTTGGTCAAAAGCATTTATTGAGCTAAATTACCATGTATTTACTGTTTTATAATATTTGTTTTTTTTTTTTTTTAATTTGAATATTTAAATTCACTAAAATAAACATACTAAATGCAATATACATTATTTTACTTTATTTATTTTTATATTTTAATAGGTGGAATGCCCATTGTAGGTACATTAAACCAGGTAAAAGTTCTAAATTTTAATTCATATAAATGTGTACTTTTTATAATAAAAAGTTTCTTTATGGAGATACTGCATTAATTAAAGTTTATTTTTCTTTTAATACACAATAATACTAGATACAAATGCAGTATCTCCTTAAATATGAAAAAAAAACCAAAATAATGATCTAAGTTCAAAAAATTAAGAATGCCTATGACTAATAATTTATTTTTTAAAAAGTGTGTAAAAATAATGATTCTATGGTGAAAAAACAAAGAAATCGAAAAACTAATTTTCCCAGTAATTCAATTATTGGAAATACTGCAGCTTGCTTCATTAGGAGGGCAGTATACAGACATGTATGATGTATATTATCTTCATACAAATTATTGTACACAATATTATAATAAAATACACACACACACACACTACGATTATGTTACACACGTCATGGGCATATTATAATATTATATTGTACCTATGTATACTACATCAATGTATAGTTGCTAGTGGGCCCATTATTTTCTTAAATACATAAATAAATACTTTGCATTTTTCAGTGTTAATTTATATAAATACAATACAGTGCTTAAATTAAAATCATGTTACATACCTAGGTATATAACTTGTAGTTATAGATAAATAATGAATTTTTTTTTTAATCATGATGTTCAAAATTATTTAAATACTTAATAGAACTAAATATCCTTTGTTTTAATATATTTAAGTTATTAGTATATATGTTTAATTGCCTAAACCTGGATAGGCTTACAGCTATAAACTGTAGCATGTCATAAGAATTTAAGAATAAATACTAGCCAATTGGATGAATTTTTAAGAAAATGTATGGTTGTTATTATTTATGAAAACAATTTTGAGCAAGCTATTTACTATATTTTAGTTTTGAAACGATTTCAAAACTAAAATATAGTCAAAATCCCACGAGGTCGTCTATCTAAACAATACTCATCCCTTTAGTTTTTATAACAGGTCAATTCACTCTAATTTTTTTAGTAACGGAACTAAACGTGATCTGCTGATCGTAAAATTTACTATGTTACCTATACACTTGTAAGACGGAGACAATACATTCGAGATAATGTCTTCTTGATCATGATAATATAAGAAAGAATTTTATTAACATTATAGATTTAAGTGCTTAAGTTCTGATAAGGATTACATATAATATGTTTAATTAACAATATTTTTTTTATAAATTATAATGGACTAAAATAAACACTGTTGTCCATTCCCCCCTCCCTTGTATACGTCACTGGCACCTTTAAAATTTTGATGCTATATAAAGCTGTGAATGTTAAAATCACGAAAAGAATTATAAAAGTGTTGTATAAAAAAAGTTATTTTAATTTGCCTTCAAAAAATTTCGAATGGATATAAATTAGAGCTTTTATGCTTGTGGCTTCCATTAAAAACATGCAGGTTTTTTTGTTTAATTTACTTATGGAACAATTGAAAATTAAAGTTAAATAAATTGTTCTAACGATAGTTATAACTTAGATATGAAATGTCAGTTTTTTTAAAAATAGGTATAAACTCTTTAAATTTATCATATCAATTGATTTATTGGACGTGATTGCGTCCATGTACCTATGTTATTGTATTGCATTACCTTTTAGATTCTGAGCGGAGCGATGAATGTATTGATTTTACCATGATGTGTGTGTTTTTTTTTTGTGTCTGTCATCACGTTTTGGGGCAGTAAAAGTGCTTCGATTTTTGACTTCAGTATCTCGTTCGATCAGAAAGTGGGTATTTTGGGGGGTCAAAAGTAAAAAAATTCTTAATACTTTTTTAAATAATCGAGAAAAACAAACTAAAAATTAAAGGAAAAAACGGGAAACTTTAATCACAATTATTTTTCGACAAAATCGATTTTGGTTTTTGATGTAATTTTAAAACAAATAACCATAGATACATGAAATTTTCACCGAATGTTTATATAAGTATATTCTATCCACCATGCAATTTTCAAAAAATTTCGACTTAAGTTGAACTATTCATAGGCATTTTAAATTTTCGATCATTATTAGTTTTTTTAAAATTAATATCGATAAAAATGTATTTGTTAGGCAGAAAAGCTTGAAAATTTAATACAAAGCTTTTAACATATTTTTACAATGGCAGTTGCAAAATAAAAGGAATACATAGTCACAATTTTTTTTTACAAGCATTCAAAGTTTGAATTTTGACAACATATTATGTAAAAATCACGAAAATCACGAAAATCACGAAAATTCGCAAATTATTTCAAACTAGAAATTCATAAAAAATGTTCTTTTTAAATCTAAGATTTGAAAATGTTTAATAATCTATAATATATCCTGACAGATAAACCGTCTTCGCTCAGAATCGTTTTTTGTATACAATGATATAATATCATTAGATTCAAATTTAATTCCATCCATTACAGTAACCCACTTGTAACCTACTGTAAAGCAGAGCGACATACACGACTTACCCGCCTTTTTTTTGTGTCTGTCATCTCGTTTTGGGGCAGTAAAAGTGCTTCGATTTTTGACTTCAGTACTTTATTCGATCAGAAAGTGAATCTAGTTGGTACTTTGGTGGTCAAAAGTTCTTATATATTTTTCTAAATAATCGGGATAAACAAACTAAAAATTAAGGGAAAAACGGGAAATTTTACGCACAATAAGTTTTCGACAAAATCGATTTTGATTATTGATGTAACTTTAAAACAAATGACCATTGATACATGAAATTTTCACCGAATGTTTTTATAAGTATATTCTATCCGCAAAAAAAATTGACAAAAATTCGTCAAAACCATGAATATTTGCGAATTATTTTGTAGTTCAAAATTCATAATATTGTTTGTATTTGTATTTAAGGTTATAAAATTCAACACTAAGTTTTCCATAAGTTTTGCTTCAAATAGCTATAGAGAAAATTTGAAGCGTCATTATAGGAAAAATGTTTTGGGCGTTTGAGTTTTAAATTTGTATGAAATCGTGTAATGATAACGATTTATCCTTAAACCAGGTATTTGTATATCTATGATAATATAAAGTATTATGAATTATGATAACTACATGCAATTTTTTTGGAAAAATTGATTAACCATGCCTTATTCAAAATGCGTCCTAATTGAAAAATAATTTATTTGTCTCAAAATAGAATATATGACAATATTTAAATATAATATATCCTAGACTGACAAATAATCTCCGTTCAGAATCGTTTTTCGTATACAATGATACCTATCATTGCATTCAAATTCAATCCCATCCATTACAGTAACCTACTGTACAGCAGAGCGACATCCACGACTTACCCGCTTTTAAAAAATAAAAAAAATTCATAGTCACAATTCTTTTTTTTTAAGCATTTAAAGTTTGAGTTTTGACAACATATTATGTAAAAATCGCGAAAATTCACAAATTATTTTAAGCTAGAAATGTATAAAAAGTTTTCTTTTTAAATCTAAGATTTGAAAATTTAATACAAGATTCCTTACAAGTTTGTCAATCTTTATCACAAATTAAAAGTCCACCGGAAATTCAAATTAAATTTTTATGAGCATTTTTAAATTTAAATTTTTACAACATTGGATTTTCACTGGATTTCACATTTAGTGATTTTCTTAATTTGTTGTAACTCTAAAAGTCTAAAACAAATTACCGCAGATACTTGAAATTTTCTCTGAATGTTTATATAGGCATTTTCTATATTTGATAAAATTTTCAAAATATTTAGATTTGTTTTGAGCTCTTTACTGACATTTTAATTTTTCAACTTTTTTAGTTTTTTTTTCTTTTCTCTATTTGTTCGGTAGAAAAGCTTGAAAATGTAATACAAGGCTTCTAACACATTTTAACAATAGTAGTTGAAAAATAAAATAAATTCATGACAATTTTTTTTTATAAGTATTTAAAGTTCAAATTTTGACTAAACACGTAAAAATTACGGCAATGTTCAAATTATCTTGGTCCTTAGATAGAAATTCATAAAAGTTTTTCTTTTTAATTCTAAGATTTGAAAATTTAATACAAGGCTCCTAACATATTTTTACAATGGCAGTTGCAAAATAAAAGGAATACATAGTCATAATTTTTTTTTACAAGCATTCAAAGTTTGAATTTTGACAACATATTATGTAAAAATCACGAAAATCACGAAAATCACGAAAATTCGCAAATTATTTCAAACTAGAAATTCATAAAAAATTTTCTTTTTAAATCTAAGATTTGAAAATTTTTTATAATCTATAATATATCCTAGACAGATAAACCGTCTTCGCTCAGAATCGTTTTTCGTATACAATGATATAATATCATTGGATTCAAATTTAATTCCATCCATTACAGTAACCCACTTGTAACCTACTGTACAGCAGAGCGACATCCACGACTTACCCGCCTTTTTAATTATGATATTATAAGTTTAAAATTATTGTTCTAATTAATAATATTATTAGTTATAAGTGTTATAACTTTATAAGTTATTACGTAATTATTTAGGATGAAATGTTCAATTATATAATTGTAGGTCGATGTATTAACTTAAGTAGATACTAAAAAATATAAACTAATTATTTTAATATAAGAAATAAATAAAAAGATTTTTAAGGTTTGTTTAAAATTATATTTCTTGGTCAAAAAATATGACCAGTTACTCCCCATGTACTGTACTGTACTGTACTGATTATAGCACATTAATAACGCCTATTATACCTGATGTTCGATAAATCTATGTGTGGAGTGTATGCCGCCATTGAGTAGGTTTCTGTGGACTGTGGTCTATAATCTTAATAGATGTATTCAATTAGAACTTATGCATATGAAATATATTTACCATAAATAATAGTTTACCAAATATTTTATTTATCATTGTTGTAAAGTGTAAAATCCCATCGATTTAAAAGTTGGTATAATGCTAAATACCTAAGTACATCATTTTTTAGAAATATTATTAAGGAACATTAGTCCCTCAAAATCATTTGAGCTATTTATGTCTGGTTTATGACCATGATAAATAGATACTTAATACTTATAAGCTAATTCCGACAGAATAGTATGTAGTTTAGGTTACTTACTTCGCTTGAACGTTACAAAAATATTGTTGGTATGGATGTTGCCTATCCATTACGCCCAAATTTGTTCATAATATTCAGTTCGATATATTTTCAATTATTTTTAAATACGGTATTTCAAATTATATTTATTTTATAAATTAAAATATTTGCATAATCTAAATATGTTAATTTATTAGTAACTTAAGCACAATCAATACATTTATTACTTGCTATTTACCTGGGTTAATAATTATAGTCAAAAAATATAGTTGATGTTAATCCATCGGTCAATTCACGAGGGAATCTATTTGATAATTGTAGAACCAAAACGAGGAAAGTCTATCCTAGTTAAGTCAACATTTTTGATCAGATAGGATTGTTTTACTTGATCAAAGGCTTTGGAAAAGTCAGTATAGATTGTATCGATTTGGCTTAGTGTATTATGTAATCGGCTAATGCAAGGTCGTATGATACTATGATGTATGTCGAAGCCATGTCGTTCTTCTCCAAAGATATTTTGAGGATTGAGTTGAATACAATTATTTCAAAAAAGTTTGACAGGTAATAAAGAATGGTGCAAGGCTGGTATCTTATGGCATTCTATGAGTCATCTATTTTTAAGATTGGAATAATAATTATAGAACCTATTTTGAGTTCCGAAAGAAAATAACCCATGGTAACTGATTTTTTGGATAATATATAGGAGTATAAGTGCCAAGAATTAACAATTTCGAGTTATAAAAGGCACCAGATTTGACGAAATTCGACATGAAAATGTTCATATTATTCTGTGTTAAAAATTCATAAAAATTTTCTTTTTTTATTTAATTGTCATAAAATGATAAATATTTCTATGATATAAATAAAGCTTACAGAAAATCACTATTATTTTTTTACATGCATCTTAAGTTCATATTTTTTCGACATTGGCTATTCAGCCTTAAATTAACTATTTCTCCTTAATCCCTTTTTATTTTTTTGTTTTATTTAAAAAAAAATAACCATAGATTACTTGAATGTCCAGAAAATGCTTGTATATTAGCATTTTCTATACTTGCATTGTAATATTTTCAAAAGATTTGGTCATCTTTTGAGCTATTTATAGCCGTGAGAATTTTCGAATTTATTAATTATTCTACTACCTATAGAAATTTGAAATTTGTTATTTTTATAGTTTATTCCCAAAAATAACTATAAAACTTTTTAAAGAAATCAAAAAGCTGGATAATTTTATTCAAGGTTTCTCATAAGCTTTTACTATAGTTATTTAAAAATACTGAATATACAAAATATGCATAATTATTTTTTAAATTAATTTCATTAACATAAATTAGAAACAGTGGGGTTACGGTGGGCAAAAACGACACATTAAAAACGTATTGTGGACATTGGCGGCATCGGTCTCACCAATATTTTAGAGCATCTTACAGTCTTACACTTATATTTATAATTATATTTATAATTCTTGTATGATTATTATAATTATTATTTGCAATCATTATGGAAATGAAAACGACACAGCACCTTACGATTTGACCATTCGAAGTTTTATTTCTAGTACTAAAGTCACTGTTATTATCATCCATAGCATTGATTAAATATACAAATATATTTAATCAATGCCCATAGGTATAACATATTTCCCATATTGTATTCGTGTGTTGTTTCAATTTTTTCATAAGTATTTAGGAGCCGTAAAAATATTGTGAACGCCCAAAGGAGTCACGTGCTGAAACAGTTTGAATACCTCTGCATTAGTACATTACATTTTACTTGTATAAAAATGTGTATTTAAAAAAAAAAGCGGGTAAGTCGTGGATGTCGCTCTGCTGTACAGTAGGTTACTGTAATGGATGGGATTGAATTTGAATGCAATGATAGGTATCATTGTATACGAAAAACGATTCTGAACGGAGATTATTTGTCAGTCTAGGATATATTATATTTAAATATTGTCATATATTCTATTTTGAGACAAATAAATTATTTTTCAATTAGGACGCATTTTGAATAAGGCATGGTTAATCAATTTTTCCAAAAAAATTGCATGTAGTTATCATAATTCATAATACTTTATATTATCATAGATGATATACAAATACCTGGTTTAAGGATAAATCGTTATCATTACACGATTTCATACAAATTTAAAACTCAAACGCCCAAAACATTTTTCCTATAATGACGCTTCAAATTTTCTCTATAGCTATTTGAAGCAAAACTTATGGAAAACTTAGTGTTGAATTTTATAACCTTAAATACAAATACAAACAATATTATGAATTTTGAACTACAAAATAATTCGCAAATATTCATGGTTTTGACGAATTTTTGTCAATTTTTTTTGCGGATAGAATATACTTATAAAAACATTCGGTGAAAATTTCATGTATCAATGGTCATTTGTTTTAAAGTTACATCAATAATCAAAATCGATTTTGTCGAAAACTTATTGTGCGTAAAATTTCCCGTTTTTCCCTTAATTTTTAGTTTGTTTATCCCGATTATTTAGAAAAATATATAAGAACTTTTGACCACCAAAGTACCAACTAGATTCACTTTCTGATCGAATAAGGTACTGAAGTCAAAAATCGAAGCACTTTTACTGCCCCAAAACGAGATGACAGACACAAAAAAAAGGCGGGTAAGTCGTGTATGTCGCTCTGCTTTACAGTAGGTTACAAGTGGGTTACTGTAATGGATGGAATTAAATTTGAATCTAATGATATTATATCATTGTATACAAAAAACGTTTCTGAGCGAAGACGGTTTATCTGTCAGGATATATTATAGATTATTAAACATTTTCAAATCTTAGATTTAAAAAGAAAATTTTTTATGAATTTCTAGTTTGAAATAATTTGCGAATTTTCGTGATTTTCGTGATTTTCGTGATTTTTACATAATATGTTGTCAAAATTCAAACTTTGAATGCTTGTAAAAAAAAATTGTGACTATGTATTCCTTTTATTTTGCAACCGCCATTGTAAAAATATGTTAAAAGCCTTGTATTAAATTTTCAAGCTTTTCTGCCTAACAAATACATTTTTATCGATATTAATTTAAAAAAAACTAATAATGATCGAAAATTTGAAATGCCTATGAATAGTTCAACTTAAGTCGAAATTTTTTGAAAATTGCATGGTGGATAGAATATACTTATATAAACATTCGGTGAAAATTTCATGTATCTATGGTCATTTGTTTTAAAGTTACATCAAAAACCAAAATCGATTTTGTCGAAAAATGAGTTTGCGTAAAATTTCCCGTTTGTTTTTCTCAATTATTTAGAAAAGTAATAAGAATTTTTTACTTTTGACCCCCCAAAGTACCAACTATATTCACTTTCTGATCGAACGAAGTACTGAAGTCAAAAATCGAAGCATTTTTACTGCCCCAAAACGTGATGACAGACACAAAAAAAAAAAAAACACCTATCATGGTAAAATCAATACATTCATCGCTCCGCTCAGAATCTAATATATTCATGATTTTGACGAATTTTTGTCAATATTTGAACTTCAAATGCTAATAAAAGAAAATTGTGCCTTTGTATTCTTATAATTTTTTAATCAATATAAGAATAACTTATGAGAAACTTTGTATTAAAATTTCAAGTATTTTTATAGGGCCAAAAAAATTTATCGACACTTCAAAAAAAAATTTTCATACACATTGAAAATTTCAGTCGTCTATAAATATCTCAAAAAAAGTCTAAATATTTTGAAAATTAAATCATGTAAAGAAAATGCCAATCTTAATAACTGGTAAAATTTGCAAGTATCTACTACATATACTTTTTGAATAATAACAAATATTTAAAATCGTTTGAGGATAAATCGTTATTGTTACGCTATTCGTAAAAATTTAAAATTCAAACGCACTTAAAATTTTTCCTATAATGATGTTTCGAGTTTTCTCTATATCAACTTGAAGGAAAACTAAATGAAAACTTAGTGTTGTATTTTTATTGCTTAGTTATAAACACAAAAAATTTAATGATTTTTCAACTTCAAAATTACTTGCAAATTTTCGCGTTTTCGACAGATTTCGTAAACATTTGAACTATAAACGCTTATAAAAAAAAATGGTGACTTAAGATTTTTCCTTTTTTTTTAGCTACAATAAGAACATCTCATAAGGAACCTTGTATTAAATTTTGATGTTTTTTTGGTCGTCCAACATTTTTTTACCGACACTTCAAAAAAAAATTCTCAAAAAAATCGAAAATTTCAGTGGTCTATAAATAACTCAAACAAAGTCGAAAATTTTTGAAAATTAAACTGTATATAGATATTACTAACAACTACAACTAACTTATTTATTGCGTCATCAATTAATAATAAAAGTAATGCTGTTGAATGGAAAAAAGTTCAGAGTTTGAATTACTAAGTTTAACAACTTATAATGTGAGTGGTTCTTTTCCTGAAAATATACTAAAATTAGTGTTTAAAGTAAGTATTTACAGATGCCATTTGTCTTGTTAAGTATTCTATACTTGCCTATAACCTACCTTTACAAAATATATAATAAACACATATATTTTGCTCAATTTCAGAAGAGATATCATTGCCATCACAATACTCGAACAAATTTAAAAACAATTAAGCCTCATGCAAAACATACATCATGTACAGCAAGATTCATCATTACTGTAAAGCAGAGCAACATGAAAAAGTAAAATAATACTCACTTGTTTGTTGGTCCCTATATAAAATATGCATTTAAATGTTGATCTATTAAACTAGGATTTTAAATTAATATGTAAATAATTTTATATTACAGAGTATATTTAAATAGGTTAGTTGACATTTAATACTTTATTCTTAATTGGTTTTGGTAACATTTAATATGGTTGCTAAAAATGTATGTCGTTCAAAGTTGTTAATAATTAGTAATTTTTAATTGAATAGCTATCATTAAAATTTAAATGTATATAAAAATATAATGCTAATAGCCTTAGTTGTCGAAGCAGAAATTTATATATCAAGACCTATAAAAAAAAGTTACTAGTATTTATTAATAAAAATAAAAAATTGTAAAATGTAATTCTTAATTTGTGTACTAATTATAGGTACCTATATTTATAATGATAATTATTATTTTTCAGAATCAAAGATATATACTTAAAGGAATATCCATGTGAAATAGATATATATTTTGTACATAACCATCTTCTAAATAATGCTGAGGCTTTAAGACATAGGCATCCTACTGAGGAGTTAGTAATTATTTTTCTGAGTATTACTCAAACAATTATTCTCCTTTATCTTCTTTAGAAATGTATAAAATTGATTTACAAAGTAAGCATGGTGATGAATATTTTAAAATTATAACAGATGTTTCCAAATGTCCTACTAGGAAGTGGTGCTATGATTTATATTATACAATTTTCAAACAACAATATGGGGCACCATCTGGTGAACAAATGGATGTTTGTTTGAAAAAATGTATCCAACAATATAACGAAATTATTAAAATCGAGTGTGCTATGTTGAAAGAAGATTCTGGATCATTAATATTAGCAATTTGTAGCTAAGAACATCCCAAGAAATAATGTTTATGGATAGCTCTGGAAATGTGGTCAGACATAATCAGTGTTGTGTTTTATCTAGATAGTTTTATTTTTATCTTTTATCTTATACAGATGAATGTGAAATATTTTATCTATGCTGTTATCTAAGATAAATAACTAAAATATCTAGATAACATTTAATTTTTAAATATTTATATAATAAGTAATGTTATTCAGGTATTTTATATTTTCCGATTAAAAAATTGTAAATTTATATTTAGTTTATTTTATTTGTTTATTTATATTTTTTAAATATACATTTAAATTATACATCATAACTAAAAATTATTATTGTAACTATTACCTATTCAGGGAGACTATTCAGAAACTCATACGAAAAAGATCCGTATACGAACGATTTACACGATTCACTTTCGTATACGAATGGAAAATAGTATTCACAAAACATTTATATTCGTATACGAATCTGTGATCCGTTTGGGAATAATTTTTCCATGATTAACAGCGGCAACGTCGCAAATTTTTATTTTTATCGTGGAAGAAAAAAACTATTTGTATTGTGTACGTAACATTTCCCGCATTTTAATAAACCTTTGCTCTTTTTACTGTTTTGACTGTTCATTCGATTTTTTTTTTCAAATATCAAAATGTCGGTTGAAAAAAGATTTAAATCAAAGTCGGTGACAAACGACCAAAAAGCAGCTATGGTCGATTTTTTGAAAAATGACGAGGAATTGGCTAAAGGGAAACATTCCTCCACCTTTACACAAGCCATAGCCAAACAGCAGTGGGAAGAACTATCGGGGGTATTAAATTCAATTCCGGGCCCTATAAAAGACTGGAAGGCCTGGCGCCGGGTAAATTAAAATATTTCATTTAAATTAAAAATGTTTAAGTTATTTCCAAAAATTCATTTTTCATATAGCTGCACACTTGTCTTATTGAATAATACATACATAATATATAATTACAGGTACCTATATAATAAATATACATATTTGATTTATACATTTAAGTGTAACTTTTATTCATGTTAAAAAGTATCTACCTATTTAATTATTTTTTGTTTCATAATTTCCCTAAAATGGCGTTTAATGTATTTTCAATTTATATTGAACTTTAAATTTGATCAGTAAACTACACAATATAATGCAATAATATAACATACTTATATTACTAATATTCAATGATTAAAATAGCACAAGGAATACAATATTTAACAGTAAAAAAAAAACCTACCTATGTTTAATTTAGTCAATAAATAATATTTAATTTAAATTTATTGTTTAAAGCTGTTTTTCAGCTTTCATTCATAAGCTAATTTTTTATTAAAAAACATAAAAATATTATTTATGAAAACGCTGGACACATTTCAAAATACAGGAATTATTGGTAGAGTCAGTACGAATTAACTATAACATTACAGTTTACTTATAAAACTTTTACATAAATACTTATTTACATAGTGCATTTTTCATAACATAAAAAATATATAAAAACCGACAAGTCTAAGAAAATGAAAATAAAATATAATAAATGCATGGTTATAATAGTGACATAATATTTACCAATTGGCAATAACATAATATAGTGAATATGAAAGAATATGTAATTCACATTTTTTTTTTGTTGTGTGGGGAGAGGTGATGGGTGATTATTAACATTTGAATATGTAATATTATGATCATGTTCATCATGCTATTGATATTTAAGATTTGTAAAATAATTAATATTAGATATTATGCTTATTAAACACGAGATAGCTTTTAGTCCGACTTAAATACACGTAATAATAGGAGTTTTTTTCCAAATTGTACACGCATCTGACGGCCGAATCCCTAGGAAGCATGTATGTTTATTAGTTTAGTAACTAAGTAATTCTTGAAAATGTGTACAAATTCAACATTTCGCTAATCACTACAAAATTTGCGATACTTTAGAAAAATAAACAAATCTAACTTATGGAAGTACCTATATGACTCAACTACTATACCTCGAATTGAATAAGTTTCAAAAAAGTTTTCAACTTGCCTATAAAAAAGGATCTACTGCTGAATGCTCGTGTCTAGGAGCAGCATTGGCATTTTCTTCTACTTGTTCGAGGACTTCCACGCCGGAAAGCAATTCATAAAAATCCAAATCGTCCATCGTTAGATTTTAAATTTAAAATAATAAAAAAAAATCAACAAAATGAAAAAAAACACGTTAAACTTTGAAACAAGTCACGGGTGTGCAGGTATACAGTATACACAGTGCGATTGTTAGCGTTGCACTGCAATAATGTTTAGAAATGTAATTGTAAACTCGCTAAAATTTAACTTTTTGATGACAAAATTATAACTGGGATATATATAGGTTATCAGAGACGACTTAAACAAGACGATAAGTAAACTGTTTGTAGATAAAAACGGTCAACACAATCAACGTTTGATTATGATTTATGAGTATAGAGCGCGGATTTTTATAAGCATTAAAAAGTAAAAACCAACCAAATATGCGCTAAAAAATCTTAAATACCTATGCACTAAAATATTAAAATATGCATGAAAAATAAAAAATATGCATAAAATGATTAGCAAAAAAAAAATTAATTTTTAAACATTAGTAAAATAAAGTCAATGTTCAATATTATGGTCGTAACACTCATAACCGATATTTTCTTATCTTAGTTTACGTATTTTATTTACCCGATTATTGATCTAAGTCCTAAGGCAATATTGTGGAAAACCCGTTTATTCTTACAAGTATACTTATTAATTTACTTTGATATTAATCGAAACTATAATAATATAAAATTTTTTTCTTATTTTATAGTAGACAAAATAGACAGTTTATATTTTAAAAATTTCTAATCACCCTAAATATTTCGTCAAGGAAGTAAGTGCCACTAATGGGTGGCTTCTTCATCAAGCAATCCATGTTTTTTTTAAACTCTTATCGTATACGCTGATTGTGCAAATTGTATAGATTGTGTATGTGCATTTGTAAAATTAAAAAAAAAAAATTTCTAAAAAAAAAATTTAAAAAAACATCGAAATATGCACTAAAAGATGAAATATGCAATTAAAATTTTAAATTAGAAAATTGCAAAATATACAAAAAATATGCACTAAAAAGTGTCTTTTTTAAATAATTATGTCATGAAATAATATTGTAATGCTCACTTAGCATATCATACGATCAACCAAAATAAATGTGCAAATGTTTACAAATCCGCGCTTTAATAGTATGAGTTTATAAAATATTATCTATATAATTTGTTTCTACGCGCGTCATATGTTACTAATTAACTTTTAATTCAAAATTCTTGATGCAATGAATATTATACTTAAATAAATTAAATTATTTAGATGATATGATGATATTATAATAAACATAAATCATCAATTATAACTATAAGTCTCGTCATTCAATTTTAAACCATAATCTAAACCTTAGAACCGGTTAAATAACATGAATCCGCATACGGAAACCAATTTTCACATACGGAAACCCATCCGAATCAATCGTGTGAATATTTTTCACATGACATAATTGTATCCGTATACGAAAAAGTGTTTAGAATACGGTTTTTTGGGATTATGTGAAAACTCATGTGGAAACCACGATTTTCATATACGGATCTTTTTCGTATGAGTTTCTGAATAGCCTCCCAGTTATATTATTATATGAATACTATATTACTATGTATTACTGTATTAGCATTGAATATATAAATACAATAGAATATAAATAATATAATAGTATATTTTATACTCTATAGACTATAGTCAATGATTTTTTTCTTCATATTCTCAATAATAAACTATAAAAAATAGTTAACGTTTTGGTTTAATTACGTATCGCCGTATCGGCATATTCGTATCGTATTTGCCGACTGTCTACAATGGCTCTATAGATACTAGTATCTTGTATAGCCATGCTGTCTAGCCCACGCCTATGCACTTGTGTATACCGACTGTATAAAATTGTGATGATGTTATTGTCGCCGTTGTTGATATAATCCGCTTGGAGCGCGACGCTCTGTTCGCCTTAATTTTCAAGTTCACCACCCGTTACGGAATACGGATTGACCATTAAAATAGTAAATTAAAAATTTGTCTCCTTCGAAATTAGAATATATTGTATGGTGTTGATTAAGTAAATTAAGTTGTTGATTAAGTTAATTTGTTCCGCGCCAAAAATGCCAGGACATCGCTGTATTGCCCCCGGTTGTAATTCCGGTTATGATTCTTGCAAAGAAAAATATCATTTTTTCACAGTTCCTAAGGATGATATTAAATTACGAGAATGGACAAAAGCAATTCCGAGGAAAGACTTTTTAATAAAACCTCGCCAGGTGGTTTGTGAACGGCATTTCCACGTAGAAGAAATTTTAAGAAAACGAATAATGACTGACAAAAATGGGGCAATTTTAGCTGAGGTATGTTTTCTACATCTATTAGGTATAAATAGGTACCTACCTATTGGCTAATTTAATATTTACTTTTAAGCACAATCTAATTAAAACAAATAAAAATTCAATTGCATTAAGTAAAAATATGAAATGTATAGCTATTGTATTTCCTTGTTAATCTAAAACACCAAACATGTTTACATCATTATAATTGTTACCATTAGGCACCAGCCAGTACTTTTAGTAATTAATAAATAAACGTATTATTTTAGAAATTAATAATTATAATTTTTCAACAGGCTGTGTATAAAATTCCGAAATTAAAAGAAGGAGCTATACCGTCAATATTTCCAAACTGTCCAAAATACCTATCCAACTCTGTAAAACGAAGAAAATTACCATTATTTAGAAATAGCTCACCTAAAAAAATGAAAACCGACAAAAAAAAGACCCAAAAATGGATTGTCCATTCAATTCTAAACCGTCTATAGAAATTGCTATTACTGATTCTATTAATGATTCAGTAGGGATTTTCTCATTCTCTAAACTTCAAGAACATATAAATAGCATTGTTTTTCCAAATGGATGGAGCAGGCATGACATTCCTGGAAAGTTGATAATGTTTTCTTTTTTTATTGTTAAAACAGAAGAAACAGCAAATACAGAAAATTATATTCCGACTCATATTTTATATAAAAGAGTATGCTTAGGAGTAAATTTAAATTTTCAATGTTTTGTTATGAATATATCAGTTAATAATGACCTTTTTGGATTAAATAAAATAAATTGTACTAAAGACTTAGAAGATATTTAAAAAAAATTTGATACTATTTATAGTGTCATTTGTAAAGGATATAAATTAAAAGAACAACTTCTACATTCTAAAACAACATTTACAGATCCGGTTGGTAATCTTAGACATATCATGTGTCCACTCATCTTGAACCAAAATAACTTTTTCGAGTACTTACGAATGTCAGTTGAGACGTATGATTTTATTTTATGTAAAATCAGTCATCGTATTAAAAAGAAAACCACAAACTTCAAAAAACCAATATCACCTGCTGAAAGATTATACGTAACTATAAGGTAAGTAAATATTTAACAAGTTGACTGCCTTGAGTATCATATACGATACACAAATAACTATCCAATTTCGTCCTATAAATTTTAACGGAAATGCCCACCTTGCCTTGAGTATCACATATGCTTCTCACTTATCAGACGAATCTCGTTCTAGAGAAATATTGTAGTCAAACCAAGTTGGTCACACTACTTTCTTGAATAATATCGATATTTTTCTACATACGTTAATTTATTTCATGATAACAATTCAAATTTTGATAATAATTAATCGGTTTAAACTGAGTATCATATATGATACTCAGGCCCCAGTAGAATTCTTATTAATCAATTTGTATACAATTTATGCGGTGTTTCTGTTTTTATAGTTATTTATAGTTATTATAAAGTAAATAATAAATTTATATATCAACATGGACAACCTATTGCGCTATCACTTTAATTATTTTGTGATTTCCAAAAAAATACTTAAACGTTTTTCATATATTTTATTTAAAAAAAAATTAATTATGAATGAGAACAACATATCAGAGTTACTAGATGACATGTCTGATTGGTCCAACGAAGATGACACGGATGCTGACCCCGATTTTCAATTAGAGGTATATCTTCAACTGTACATAATTTATACTTTGTGTTATCTGTATATTATGTTACTTTATTTTACACTGTTTTTTTTTCATAGAATGATTCAAGTGATGATTTTAATAATCGTTATGACTTATTCGATGAAAATTATGAAAATTATGTTGATATTGTTCCACCTACGCCTGATACTGTTCCTTCTCAACACAATCAATATCATCGAGATCCATCAGAACCCTGTTGGAGTGTTGTTGATGATGAGTTTCAATCTAACATTGTGTTCAACCCAAATAATGAGCCAGTGGGCATCAATCCTGATATTATTGAAACACTAATCGAAGGTAGTCCTTATGATTTTTATTCATTGTTTTTGGATAATGATGTGATACATTTATTGGTTGAAGAAACTAACAGATATGCGAAATCTTTATTGTCAACTACAATCAGTCCACACTCACGGTTACATACATGGGTAGATGTTACTTCTGTTGAAATGAAAACATTTTTAGGAATTATTATGTGGATGGGTTTGTGTCCCCAACCATCAATTGCTTCATATTGGAAAAAGAGTGAAATTTATGCATCTAATATACCAAAATATATGACTAGAAAAAGATTTGAACTTCTTTTGCGCTCATTTCATTGTTGTAATAATGAAGGCTGTCCTCCTGGTGACCGTTTGTTTAAAGTAAGTGGATTACTTGACTTACTTTTATCAAAATATAAAATGGCACGTACACCAAAAGAGTCTATGTGCATTGACGAATCCATTGTTCCTTTTGTGGGCCGTCTTTCATTTATACAATATATACAAAATAAAAGACACAGATATGGCATAAAGATATTTAAATTATGCATTGACAATTTCTATACATTTTCATACAATTCAAAATTTATGCTGGTAAGGAATCTGTTGTTGGCCAGAGAATATCAACAAAAATTGTAACTGAAATGGCAGATGAATACCTGGATATGGGTAGAACAATGTACACCGACAATTGGTATAGCAGCTATGACTTAGCCATTGAACTTTTAAAAAGATCTACTCATCTGGTTGGAACTCTTCGCTCAAACAGAAAAAACAACCCCATAGAAATTATAAAAAAAAAAATTAAAAAGAGGAGAAGTTATAGCTAAACAGTGCAATAAAGGTATAACAGTATTAAAATGGAAAGACAAACGTGATGTATTAGCTATTTCTACAAAACACTCTGCAGCCATGGTTAAAACAACTAATAAATTTAGATCAGAGGTAATTAAACCAAAACTTATACCTATTAGATTATAATAAGGGTAAATCATTGGTGGATGTATGTGATCTTAGAAATTCATATCATAATCCACTAAGGAGGACATTAAAATGGTATAAAAAAATTGCATTTGAATTACTATTAAATACTTCAGTTCTCAACGCTTTATCGTTGTATGAAGAAATAACTAAACAAAAAATAGATATAACTACATTTAGAGAAAACTTAATTGAACATTTATTAAGTAAAAATGAAGAGATTCCAACTGAAAATGTGCACAAATTAGTAGAAACTAAATCAAGAGGGCGTTGTGCTAGCTGTTATAAAAATATGGTGGAACAGGGTGGACGTTTATATGCTCAAAGAATCACTAGACAAATTAAAACTAAATGTGCTAGTTGCATAAAATTTTATTGTATTACATGTTTTTCTGAAGAACACAAAATAAATAAAAAAATAATGAATTACTTTATTATAATATTATTTTAAAAATTGTTTTTTACATTAAAATGTTATATTTTTGTTTGTACAAGTGAAATTTGAATATCAATATGATAATAAATATAATATTAACTATTTGTTACATTTTTATGCTTAAATATTTGATTTTGTTTGTTAATTTTAGATTATTATGAACATTAATAATAATAAATATTATAATATACAGATTATTATGATTGAGATTGTTATAATTATTAGAATTAATCATTTTTTTTTTTAAATTAATTTTTAAGTTTTTATAATTTATAGAAAAAAAAAACTAATAAAGTTAGGAGAGAGGCCAAAAAACCATATGATTACAAATATTATGTAGTATTTTATCCTATTGTTGTATTGACTTAAATTAGTGTTATGAAGTTATAATTTAACTAAAACAATGAGTGCATATATGATACTCAAGGCAACCGTGGCAAGTTGTGTTGAGAAGCAAATGTGATACTCAAGGCGCAATTGGTAAGTTTGTGTTAATTTACATGGACGAAAATGAAAAGAAGACTGTGTATCATATTTGATACTCAAGTCAATTTTGGCAAGTTAAGTGAAATTGATAGGCAGTCAACTTGTTAAATAATAAAACAACGATCCAATGTAACACCACAAATGTGTTATATTATTATAATTCAACCTTTATAAATAGTTATGACTCATAACTTCTTAACTTATAAATATACAACATTTTAAAAAGTAACTTATATACCATTATATACATTACATTATATACCATGTATTGCTAATAACAATAAAAAAAAGACAGTCTTGTTTCATAATGCCATAATGGTGCTATGTACTGACGTCCCGCTGAGACATCTAAACACGCATATACACATAGATATGTATAAGTGACCCTGGGGCGTATGATTTCGCCAACCAATTATATTGTGTAGGACCTCAATAGTTACATCGAAGGCCAAACTTCTAGCCTTTCCAAAATATTACCATAATTGGAATTAAATATACGAAATATTAAATATGAAATCGTAGTCTTGGCAGGCGTATCTAGAGATATGATTAATGTCGTCGGGTTATGGAGATTACGTATCGCGAATAACCAGGATGTGGACCGACCGGTCGCATGGGCGTGGGAAGCTGCGATATTAAAATAATACACGCGTACGCTTTTACACGACTCGGCCATGGACACATACGTATCTTATCGATAGGAGAGGAAATGCAGAGAGTAGGACTATCTGGACTATATAGGAGAGCCCCGATTAGACCCAATTCAGACGTGAGCCACCAGAGTCAGAACAAGCACCTTCACGCCAGACACCAGTCCAATTTAATTATTCGGACTTAGAATATTTTACAACCAAATCATTTTGTGCAGTAAAAGTGTTTCATTTACATAGTAATCAAATAAATATCTAATAAATTAATCACAAATTAAGTTGTTATACTTATTACACCCAATCCATCTACCTCAACACCAGTCGTTTGTCCTCCTGTATGCTGGGACGCTACATGGGCACTAAATCTAATATAATATGTGTTGCTAGTTTTACGTATTTAAAATGTTAATCTAGTGTGTTATTAACATTATACAAATGTTGATTAGTATCTAATGGCATATTTCCACTCAGTATGTCAACACCTACGGTTGTGTTCATGTTCGGCACATCCCATTGGGTTTGCTCACTTGTTTGTAAAGATACATTTTCTTCATTATTATATGGCCGATAAATTTGTCTTTGGGCTGGTTGCTGAGATGATGTGGTTTGTATGAGTGATACTTCTGGATTACATGCATAACTATTAGATGAATAGCTTTTTCTTCTATAAACGTTGAGCATAGCATTTTGTATTTCACTTCTAAGTTCCAGTTTTTCTAGTGCTTGCAATCCATTGAAATAAGGCAAAAGACTTAATAGAAATTGAGCGTCTGGATTTTCAGGTTTTTTTTCACTATCTTGTGCTTTTTGTAAAATGGCAATTTTTTGTTCTTCAAGTTCTATCATTGTTTGAGTATTGTCTCTTTCAATACGTCTTTTTTTAATATTTGGATTTATTGAGTGTTTGGTATAATAATTTGAAGTAGAAGTGGTTTGAGAAATAGACGTGGAGGGTGATAAAGCGTCAGCGTCAGCGTCAGCAGTTAATGGCGTATCCACTATTTCTATAAAACTTTCATTATCTGAAGCTCCAGAAAATGATTTTTGAGAATTTTCTTCAATGCTTAAGTTTCCGGACATACTGCTAGGTATTATAGTGTCTTTAACAAACATCATCGAATTAAAAAATGGCCATTTGCTTCTGTATTCGCTACCACCGTCACCCGAACGATTTATTGGTATTTTTTGCAATTCTTTCCTGAACTTATCCTTTAAATTTTTCCATTTATCTTTTGCATCATGTCCTAAAAAATAATGGGTTACTGAGTGGTTTTATCGTAAAAACACCTATTAAATAAATTGATCTAATGACATGAACAATTTTAGGTAGGTACCGATTATTTTAATTTTACCTTTATGAAAACAAGAAATATTTTTTTAATTAACTTAACTTGAGTTAAAAAGTTAATATTAAATGTTGGTTAACTCTTAACTTAGTTCAATTGATAGACAATTTTGGATTAACTTTTAACTATTAACTTGATTAAGATTTTAATTTAACTTAACTAAGTTAAAAAATATCGTTAACTTGCCCAGCCTTGCTTCAAACGCTTATAAAAAAAATTGAGCCTATATTTTTTAATAATTTTTGAGTGACAGTAAGAAAACCGAACAACTCGGGTGGAGTCTTCTATTAAATTCTCAAGTATTTTATCGATGCGGAATTTTTTTTCAACATTTAAAAAAAAAATTTTTTTTAAATCGAATATTTCAAATGGCTATCAATAGATTAGAAATTATTGTAATATTTTGAAAAAAAATTATATAAAGATAATCTAATTTGACTGGGCTATAAGTAACGTGACTTTTAAATAAATTAACTCGTTACTTTAAAAAAAAATATTTATTATTTAGATATTATAACATATCAATTTATGTTTTTATATAGATATTTATTCAACGGGTCTTTCATTTCGAAACTTGGATTTTTCGATGCGAATGGGTGCTTGCACAATAGCTAAAATTATCCATGAGACTTGTCAAGCTATATGGGAAGAACTTGTTAATGAATTTATGCCAGTACCAACAAAAGAACACCTGGAAAAAGTGGCTATTGATTATTATAAACGTTGGGGATTTCCAAATTGCGTTGGGTCAATAGACGGAAAACATTGTCAAATTAAATGTCCTTCCCATTCTGGATCAAGTCACTTCAATTATCTTAAATATTTTTCTTTGATTTTGCAAGGAGTTGCTGATGCTGATAAAAAATTTTTAACAATTGAAGTCGGCGCAAGAGGAAAACAGAGTGATGGTGGAACTTTTGCATCTTCAGAATTATTTTATTTGATAGACAACGATAAATTTAATATGCCTCCAGAAAAATATTTGCCGGGGACAAATATTAAAGTTCCTCATGTGTTAATTGGCGACGAAGCATATCCGTTAAAGCCATACTTAATGCGTCCATTTCCTTCTCGAGGTTTAAATGCAGCTACAGAAAATTTTAACGATCATTTATCGAGAGCACGCAAATGCATTGAGTGCACTTTTGGTATACTTCGGTCTAAATGGAGACTACTTGGAAAAGACATAGAAGTCAGCTCAAAGAAAGCTATTATCATTACAAAATGTATGTGTATATTACACAATATTATCAGGGAAAAAGATGGAAATAGTGATTTAGATTACTGCAACATTATGCTTGGCACAGAAAATAATTGGGAAAATGAAACAATGGTTCAACGAGCGAGAGGCGCAAATGCTCTTCAAAGAGCCAAAGACATAAGGAATGCGTTCGTAGATTATTTTTTAATATAAATTCAGTAGGTTATTATGTAAAATTGAATATTATATCTATAATATTTTATCTTATTTAATATTTTTATTGTAGTACTGCCAAGTGCCAATACGCTTTAATTATTATTTTTAGTAATATGTGGAATTAAAATATTATCAAAAAAAAACAAGTCCAATGTTGTTGGTACATTTATTTTTATTTTTTTTATTGGTGTACAAGAAATTAAGAATAAAAATATATTATATTTAATATTTCTTTTTATATCTTATTTAAGGTTTTGGTGTTAGTACTATTCTAAAAATATAATAATTCTTGTCGTACACCACACCGCACACTTGTACGTACAGTTTAATGCAGTGTTATAGACGTTATAGTGCATAGAATACGTTCGAGTATCCGCCAAGTACCAACTACTACCTATTAAACCTACTATAAATATTATTATAGAATTAATAGAATTAAAATAATTAATATTTTTTCCTGCCCCCTTGAGCTTCGACATAACGAGAGTTAATTGTAATTTGTAATATTATACATAATATTTAAAGAAAATGAATATTAGTTTATTATATTATAATATATTATAAAATGTATAATACCAGTCAATCCATCGATTTCTCCAATTTCTGCCCATATTTTTTTATTTCTTTCGCAATTTTTATATCCCGGATGTGTGGTCATCCCAAAGACTTGGTTTTGTCTGCACTTCGGAAATTAAAATTTCTCGTGTATTTTGACTTGTCTTCTTGTTCTTCAACATGAGTGATGTTGCTTGTTAACAAGTAAAATAACAACTGTTAACTGATATCAGTATAGTATATTTTCAAGAGCAACGCGCGTCAAAATTCGAACATGTTCGATCTGTGACGCTACCGCTCGCAACTGTCGCTCGCCGCTAGTAATCAATGTACACACTCCGGTTTAATTACGTGGGCTTAAATTTTTTTCCTAACGCGCCGCTCGACGCTCGCCGCTCGCCAATGTACACGCGGCCTAAGGCGTCGGTTGCGGGCTTGCGGCGCTGTGCTGGCTCGAAAATACTGACAAATTTTTTAATATTGAATGGTTATTGCATATTTTTGCAAATTTTTAAAAAATTTGAAATGAATTGCACATTTAACCGAAAATTAAAAAAAATATATTAAATTATATTATGCCAAGTAGAAATATTAAAAATAATTTTGTTGGCATAAAATAATAATAACTGAAATAAAGATAACATTTAAAAAAATACATTAAGTTGTTCAGAAAATTCCCTAATATTTTTTTTGATTATGAATGGTTAATCAACCATTTGTTAATAAATAATTTATTTTTTATTATTAAATAATTTGTAAATTTTAAATAAATAAAAAAAAATGCTTGCATAATTAATGCATATTTTCAATTTTCATGATTTTTTACTGCATATACCGTGTGTTCAATTTTAAAGGTAACAGGAAATATTTCGATCGTGTGACCTTGAATTTGATTCGGGGTTTTTATACTGCATATAGGACTTATAAATACATATTTTTTTAATAAATTCAAATTTTTAATTTTTTTTTATCAGCGCATGCGCAGTAAAATAAAAATTTCTTAAATAGCAACCACTACTTTGGAGACCGGATTTCGATTTCTTTATTTTTTCTGAACAACTTTGATCTTTACAGTTTGTTGATATCTTCAAAATTGCCATTTTTATGACGGTCGGAAGTTTTAAAATAGTTAATTCGTAAATATCGCATTTTTCAACGGTCTATCTTAATTTATAGGTATTTATAGGTATTATTATAACAGTTTATTTTTATTAAAACTACTAAATTATCTACTACTATTATCTTAATTTTTTTTTAATAGTATTATAATGAAAGTTATACTATTAACCTGTGTGAATAAGATATTTTGATAGCATTCTAAAATTGATTGTGAAATGTGAATAGTCAAACGTTTTTCGTAAGTCACGCGTGACACATTATTTTCTGTACAATGGCAAACTATTCCGAAAAAACCGATATGGTATTAATTTTTGGAGAATGTCATCAAAATTCGCGTAACGCAGCGGCACTTTATGCTGAACGATATCCCGAGAGATATCATCCACCACACAATTATTTTTTACGTATAGTAATAAATCTTAGAGAAAACGGAGAACTTCCAGCTATTGCAAACCACCGCCGCAATAGGAGACCGCGAGTTCATGAACTTAATGAAAATGAAGAATTACAGGTATTAGCATACATTCAAATAAATCCTCGTTCTTCTGTTAGAAATTTGGCTAGAGAAGTCGGTGTCTCTGTGGGGAAAGCACATTCAATTTTAAAAAAACATAAATTTCACGCATATCGACCTAACATAATACAACATTCAATACCCGGTGATTCCGATAGAAGACTTACATTTATTGCGTGGTTAATGGTAAAAATTCAAGAAGAACCACTATTTTTAAATTATGTTTGTTGGACTGATGAGTCAAAATTCACTAATAATGGTGTGATTAACAAACAAAATAATCGCTATTGGTCGGATACTAATCCTCATTGGACAAATGATTCAACTTTCAGCATGTGTGGGGAACGAATGTCTGGTGTGGGCTTTTTTGTGGTAGATTACTAGGTCCTTACTTTTACAACGGTACTCTGACAGGAAGGAGATACCTAGACTTTTTGTCAAACACACTACCAACATTTTTGGATGAATTCAACTTAGATACCCGTATGAATTTATTTTTCCAACAAGATGGGGCACCCGCCCATAATGCAATAATTGTTCGAGAATACCTTAACCAAACATTTGGCCATAAATGGATGGGGACATATGGTCCAGTACAATGGCCTCCTAGATCTCCTGATATAACACCATTAGACTATTTTTTATGGGGACATTTAAAAACAGTAGTTTATGCTAATCCGCCTATTAATCTTGAAGATTTGAAAAACAAAATAATCATTGCGTGTAGTGAACTCACCGAAGACCAAATAATAACAGCTACACAAAGAGAACTGCTGCGACGAATGGAAGCATGCGTTGAAAATAATGGCAATAACTTTGAACAGTTCATTGAATAATAAATTATCGAATAAATTGTAATGATATTTTTTTTAAATTCGATGTAATAATAAATACACCTTGTAGTTATAATAAAAATAAACTATTACAATAATACCTATAAATACCTATAAATTAAGATAGACCGTTGAAAAATGCGATATTTACGAATTAACTATTTTAAAACTTCCGACCGTCATAAAAATGGCAATTTTGAAGATATCAACAAACTGTAAAGATCAAAGTTGTTCAGAAAAAATAAAGAAATCGAAATCCGGTCTCTAAAGTAGTGGTTGCTATTTAAGAAATTTTTATTTTACTGCGCATGCGCTGATAAAAAAAAATTAAAAATTTGAATTTATTAAAAAAATATGTATTTATAAGTCCTATATGCAGTATAAAACCCCGAATCAAATTCAAGGTCACACGATCGAAATATTTCCTGTTACCTTTAAAATTGAACACACGCGCGGTATTATATTATAATTTATAGTATACTTCAATACTTTTTAGTGCTTAAAAATACGCGCTCTCGTACTGTTGACTTACGAGTAAAATACTGAAAACTTACCTTCGGGCTCCGGCACACGAACATACGTTTTTTACGCTGTTCTTTAAGTGTCATATGGGTCACTGTAATGGATGTGTTAAATTTGAATTCATTGATATAAAATTAGAATTATACGAAAAACTATTCAGAGCAATAGCAGCATATATTACTATAATAAGTATATTTTATGCGATAATATTATTGCTATTAAAGTAATGTACCAAGTACTACAGTATGTTGAATTAATTCTTGCTGAAAAAAATTCATCTTTAATATTTTTATCTATTATTATAACAACTTATGAGAGTAACCACGCGTAGGTAACAAAATTTCGAGGATTTTAACTCAGAGAAAATCGTTAGTTTATACGGTCCAATACTCCAGTGTTATATTGTTGATAATAGATGAACAATTTTTTTTTATTTTGAAATACATCAAAATAATTTTTTTTGAAAACTATGATATGCATAATTAAATTAATTTATGTTTCATGCAATAAATCGTATGCCAGTGGTTATAATAAAACACCAATATTTAGTATGTTATAAATAGACAATAGTAAACTAAATTTGGACATTACACTGTGTTTATTTTGATCGGTTATATTTTTATTTTAGAAATATAACAACAAAAATAATAATTCAGATGGAATCCTATCATACTATCCTATCAATACTTGTACGTCATTGTCGTCATTCATCGGGGGAGCTTTGCACCACGACTATTGTCATTTAACATTGTCCTAATATTGTAGATCTGTGCGAGTTATTTTACATTAAGTGTTAAGTTTTACTTTTTATAAATATGACTTCTAGTCGTAAGTGCTTTTACTTTAACTGCGTTAAAAATAAACGCGATTATCCAAATTTAAACTTTCACTCATTTCCAAAAAATGAAAACATGGATTATACATTCTGGTAAGTATATTATATTTGTTATTTACATATTTTATGTTATCTTTTAATTTCTGAACAAGTAATAACTATATTATTATAATTAATATTGTATTATATTATAAATGGAAGTAATGTGATAATAATTATTAAAATATTACACCTAAATATAATATATCTTTTGTTTAATTCAGGAAATATTTTTTTGGACTTTTTAAGTCCAAAACGTCTTCGGCAACGGTACATACGAAAAATTTGTATATTTTTATATGGTGATCATTTCGAATCAAACATGTACATGAACCCAAAAGCTAAAGTATTAACATTAATTCCAAACACTGTTCCTAAAAGATATCATAATGTTTCTCCTGAAAGTAATGTTTTAACAACGTAACATTAATATTTTAGTATTGATGATGTTGTTAAACAATTTCAGAATCTCCAGATCAATGCTCATCGGCCTGCAATTCAAACTTGGAGATAACTACGCCTGTTAGTCGTAAAAAAATTGTAAGCTGTGTGTTGTATTTTTATGATGAAAATCTAACAGGTACATTACTTAAAAAAATTTATTTTTATTTTTTATCTACAAATGACAAAAAGAGATAATTTTAGAAGCTTTAAAAATACAGTTGAAAGTCTCATAAATTGTTTTTATTATGGTTTCTTTAAAATATTGAAAATAAATATACGCAAATTTTCTTATAAGCATTTGTAGTTAAAATGTTACGAAAAAAATTTCAAATTTAAGTCTAAGGTTAGGTTAAAATAATACTCAAAATTATATTTTGCGCTTATGTGCTACAGCCGTTTATAACTCAAAAACTAATCACTAGGGTTCGGAAGTTATAGGAGATGCATATTGCAATTCTGTATGCTTTCGATTTATAGCAGACCAAGCTAGAAATCTAAGCTATACAAAGTTGAGTTTAAAAATTGAAAAATAAAAATGCAAATTTTTACAATAGCAGTTGAAAAATAAAAAAAATATATAGTCACAATTTTTTTTTAAAAGCATTTAAAGTTCAAATTTTGACTAAATACGTAAAAATTACGGCAATGTTCAAATTATCTTAGATAGAAATTCATAAAAAATTTTCCTTTTATATCTAAGATTTGAAAATTTAATACAAGGCTCCTAAAATATTTTTACAATAGCAATTGAAAAATAAAAGAAATATATAACAAAACCACCCTCAATAATGAATTCATTGAATCCAACTCAAACAGTTATAAATTCCTCTAGTTCATCATTAACTCTATTATCTGCATCTGATACACCTATCACTCAGTAATCTTCGACTACAGATACTAGATAGACAGTTTTAAAGAGAAGGTTTTAGTGTTAATAATTTTTTTTAAACCCCTCCCAGAACAAATTTGGATGTACGCTACTGGTTCTGTGTGTCAGAGAGCCCGCAGAAAAAAGGGAGAACCATCAAAACACAACTTCTGTTTTTTAAATTGGAGTAAGCCATCGGCAGCAATGGAAGCTGGTGGAATCGTAGAAGGGTTTATTAACAGTATAAATATGCATGGGTTAAAATTCAATAAATTAATTGGTAACCAATAATACTTACGATATTTAGATACTTTAATAGTTTTGCAGTTATGTAGTTTTATTATTAATGAAAACATTTTAGGTGACGGTGATAGTAGTGTAACCAAACGGTTAAATGAGACGCTACCTTATGGAAACGACTTTACGATTAAAAAAATTGAATGTAGAAATCACCTTCTGCGCAACTTTGCTACTAAATTAACAGCACTATCAAAAAATATTAGTTACCTACCCGATAAGTATTTGTAAGTTCATAAAGTCAAAAATATTACGATTTCGGTCTGATATAACTATAAAGCTATTTCATATCAAAAGCCATATGCTAATATATATATATATATATATCAAAAGAGACATGATTTGCTGCTCAATCAAAAAATTACAGGTTTTTATTGTTATAATTTACAAAAATTACCCACTTATAGTTATTAATTATTATTTAATTAGAATAATTAACTTTTTATTTTTGTTTCTATAAGCACTGAAACAGGATATTTCTAACAGTCCGTATCCTCGGCTAGGACAACATAATGGGTGTGCAAACTATTTTTGTCGAGGAATTAAAAGTGGTGAGCCTAATTTGGTCCTAGATGCTTATTACTAATAACCCTTGACCCTTGTGAACAATTAAACAGTTTGATTAACAAGTATATCGGTGGGAAGCGAATTAACTTCACACAAAGTCATAGTTATCAAACACGAATAGAAGCTGCAGTTGTAGCTTTCAATTCTAAAAACTATTTACGAACGTTACAAAAAAAAATTACAACTAAAAGTCCAGGTAAGATTAATAATTAATGAATAAAATTATATTATTATTAATTAAATTCTGAGCGGAGTAATGAAAATGTATTGATTTTACAATGATAAATACGACGTATGTTTTTTTATTATTTCTGAAAGTACCACTAATAAGACTATCTGCGCCGGGACAAATCCCAACGTTCCTAGTGCTTACCGCGCATGCGTCAGGACTTAGCATTTTGACAACATAATTTCTTATCAATGAATTATATGCTTATCATAGTCGTGAAGGTCACTATTCTTATTGGTCTATATTTCCCGCGCAATATTTGAAATATTAAATATTCTGTCTTGTATATATAATATCCAGCGACACGGTAGTGTCGCGAGCTAAGTAAAAAAAAAAGGAAGGCGAAGCACTCGACCGTGTATATATACAGAAACCTAAACATTCCCATTTAATACGTGTTAATATTTTGGTATTCTTTATTAAAGGCTGTAGGTCTAATAAATGAACCAAATAGTTAGAATGAGATATCAATCGATCGAGAAAATCATAGGCTACGTGCTTTTATAATTTTAAATAGAATCGGTTGAATAGTATTTTAGTTATGATCAAAAAACTGTGGATATTTAAGTGATCATTTTATATTACTTTCGCCGCCGGCTGCCGTATTAAACGCGTCATGTTGACGGGACGAGTGAGAGGATTCTTGCGACGGCGGCGTGTGTCTCCCACTACTATTGCTTCCCCCCACCGCTAGACACATACAACATACTAACACGCGAACATGGTCCACAATCGCTTATCAGTTATCGGTATCGGTGCATTCTGTTTTCGTAATTTGAAATTTCGTTCTTTCGTCTCGCGTCCTGCGTACGAGCTTGTTATCGGCGTTATTGTCTCGTGTCCATAATATTATTATTCAATGCACGTGGTATCACCAAACCTAACCGTATCGACTATCTATCATTTTCCATTGAGCATTTTATTGGTAAATAATATATAGTCGTTATAATAATTATTATTATTATAACAGTCTTTATTATAATTTATAATACTTTATTGTGACTGTCTTCATATTTGTGTCGAATTGTGTCTACATTAAAAATGGTAACTTAACTCCAAAAGGCGCGAGATATGAGGAAAAAAATATCAGGAGTCTACTCAATCTAAAATCGTAGTTGAAAGTTATAATAGTACTACTATTAAACAGTGCAGTATTAACACGGTACATGAAGTACCACTAAAAAGAAAGAATCCAAAATCCAAACAGTTATTTCCATTTTATTAAATATTGAAAAATGTACCAATAGATCAATTGGTAAATTAAAAATGCCTCTGGTTCAAGGTAGGTGTACTGCAGATAGAGTATTAAAATGGGTGCTGAAGTATAGGAAACAAAATGTACTTTTGTACAGAACGATATGTTTAAACATCTTAAAAAAATTATAAATAAGACATTACATCATAATAATGGAAAAAAAAATAAAAAATATCTTGACCCTAATAAAAACTAATGATATCTCAACAAAAACACTACGTCAACTCCGTGTAAAAAAACGCTAAGTAAAAAAAAAAAATATATAAATGCAATAAAATGTGTGATATAAGGTGGAATCTAAGTAAATAGTTTAATGAATAAAATGTATGTATAAATAATTAATTCAAATTTAATAAAAATTGGTTATTTATATTAATTTATAATATGAATTATTTTAACTCAAATTGATCCAATTTTGGTTTACTTGGCCGGAAGATTCAGTCTAAAAAATGTATAGCCAAGTACTAATAGTTTATGTAATAAATAATGAAAGCACCATTACAATAAATAAATTGTTTCCGGCTAAGTAAACCAAAATTGGATCAATTTGAGTTAAAATAATTCATATTATAAATTAATATAAATAACCAATTTTTATTAAATTTGAATTAATTATTTATACATACATTTTATTCATTAAACTATTTACTTAGATTCCACCTTATATCACACATTTTATTGCATTTATATATTTTTTTTTTTTTACTTAGCGTTTTTTTACACGGAGTTGACGTAGTGTTTTTGTTGAGATATATGTTAACTAATAATGTAGTCAGTAGCTTTTTTTTTTTTAATGTAATATTTGAATAATAGCATACTTTTTTTCATAGTCTAAATAAAAATAAAAATTTCATTTTTATACAATAATATATTTTATAATTTTATTACCAAATATCATTTCAATTAATTGGACTTGTTCCTAGTTGTACATTGCTTTATGGTGGACATGTTGAACAATTGTATACAACTTGTTGTGGATTACTATTATGATTTAATAAATAATAACACAAACATATTTTACAATTCTTTATTGTTAACTGTATAAATCGTAGGTAATGATGCACTTTAAAATACACAAACTATTTAAAAAATTAAATTAAATGTATTCTTAAATGTTTTTACAAGGTTAATACTAAGCATTAGGATACAATAAGATAAGTATATGATACTACAAAATGTCAACATTTATATTATATTTTATATAATTTTTTTTTTGTATTTTTGTGTGTTTTTGTCATAGAATATGTCTATGGTTATTGTACAATGACTACATTGATTTTTATTATTATTTATTAACGAAATACGAAACGAATGTCGAATATTGATTATTGTGTAATGTTGTATTGTTCAATTATTGTTGTGTAATTAATAATTATTATTAATTAAATTTTAAACTCTGATAAGAATAGAAATCGTTGATAAGAAATTATGTTGTCAAAATGCCAAGTCCTGACGCATGCGCGGTAATCACTTGGAACGTTGGGATTTGTCCCGGCGCAGATCCAATCGTGAAAATATTCCTTCCGACGCATAACCTGTTCTTTATAATCGTGCAAATGGCCTACTAGTAATGGCGGATGTATGGCTTCAAACGTTTATATGGTTAGTATAGGGAACCTAGCAATCTAGTTTATTATCTATATCTGTGTGGATAAGCATAGTCAAGACTATTACCATTAAGGCTCATTTACATGGTGGCAGTAAATCTTGATAGTCGCAGTCACGACAGTCACTGGCAGTGTTGCCAGCTAAACATTTTTCAAATCCCACGACGAGTACTACAAATTACCACATTTTATTATAATTTCCCACATAAAAAATTTGGAGCTCGCTAACGCTCGCTGGATACCTACAGCCTAACGCCTAATTATTTATTCATATTTTTATTCTATATTACAATTTTATCAATAAAAGACATAATCAAATAACATCAATGTCAATATTTTATAATATTCCTAGTTATTAATTATTTGCTCTTCAAATACTAACTATTCAACTATCTGCCTATACATACTACATAATAGTTAGATACTTCCCTTTTAAACATTAATATTTTTCATATCAATCATTTTTTTTTGATAATCAAGAATGTACTGTTTATAGTTTATTAATCATAAATTATTATACAACATATAACAATGTAAAAATTCAACTTTATATTGTTTTTTTAATTGATAAATAAAAAAAGATAAACATAATATAACAAATGAAAAATAACAAAACTCCATAAATTAAAATAAAAATTAAATCTTTTGAACTAAGAGTAACTTATCATACATTTCGCATATCAGTCTTTTGATTTACAGCTTATGTATGTACATAAAAATTTTATTTTATATTATAAGACAACATATTTTATATATATATATATGAAAAAAAGCCTTAAAAATTATATTATTTGTTTCATTAAGCAATACAAAATCCAACAAATAACAAAATAACAAAATTCAACAAGTAAAAATTAAAACTAAATCTTTTGAACTAAGAGTAAGTTATCATACATTCCGCATATCAGTATTTTGATTTACAGCTTATGTATGTATATAAAAATTGTATTTTATATTATTAGACAACATATTTTATATACAGTGTGTAAACGGTAATCGAGAACACTCAATATCTTTGCGTAGAGACCTGCTATTTGAATTCTGTTTTTTTGGCAGTTGTTATGACATAAAAATACACATTTTTATGGTCTTTGAATTTTTTTTTACTTAACTAGTCACGCGCATGCGCATGTCAACTTTTTTTTTAAATGGCAACCCCCTGCTTTAACCACTAATTATTTTTTGCCTATTTTTTTAATGAATTTTGGTAGTTGAGTCTACTTTCTAAGTCCAAAATTGACCAAGTTACAGCAATTCAAAAAAAAAAAAAAATAGAAAAAAAATGCGCTCGATTTTCAGCTTTTTGATTGTAACTCTGAAAATAATTATTATAGGATTGTTAAAGATTGACATTTTTATAACTATTTATTACGGTAATATTCATACGTTATTTTAACTTCAATTACTGAATAATTTTCTCTTTAATTTGTGTAATAAATCATAACTTATTATAGCAGAAAAAACGTAAATTAGTATGTTGTTTATTTCTTTACATTTAATGGATCTATTAGAACGTATAACGTATTAATAATTAATAACAAATTCAATTCTTATTTAAGTTACCAATTTATTTAATTAATAAAAATCTAAAAATAAAAAAAAAATCTAACGAATAAATTGTTCAAACTGTTCTCCGCCGTGAACAAAACATGCTTCAGCGCGCCGCATAAATTCTTTATTTGTTGCAGCAGTAATTTGTTCATCAGTCAGTCGATTGCATGTTTCTGTTATCTTATCTTTTAAATTTTGAAGATTTATAGGAGGATCAGCATACACTATTGTTTCCAAGTGTCCCCATAAAAAAAAATCTAGTGGCGTAAGGTCAGGTGATCGTGGTGGCCACTCAATGGGTCCATAAGTTCCTAGCCATCGATTTTGAAATTGTGCATTTAAATAGTCGTGAACTATGTGAGCATTGTGAACTGGAGCACCGTCGTGTTGAAAAATAATATTACCTCTTAGAGCTAAAGGAATATCATCAAGCATCATTGGTAATTCATTTAGTAAAAAATTATAATATTGTCTACCATTGAGTGTTCCATCGTAAAAAAATGGACCAAGCAATTTATTACCAATTAAACCACACCAAACGTTTGTTCCCCAAACAGTTTGATTGTTGGTTTCAAATGTCCAATGTGGATTTTGATCGTCCCAGTAACAGTTATTCTGCTTATTAATTACACCATTATTAGTAAACTTGGATTCATCTGTCCATAATATTGAGTTTAAAATAAATGGATTTTCGTCTAAACTGGTCATCAACATAGTTCGCATCGAGCGCATTTTTTTTCTATTTTTTTTTTTTTTTTGAATTGCTGTAACTTGGTCAATTTTGGACTTAGAAAGTAGACTCAACTACCAAAATTCATTAAAAAAATAGGCAAAAAAATAATTAGTGGTTAAAGCAGGGGGTTGCCGTTTAAAAAAAAAAAGTTGACATGTGCATGCGCGTGACTAGTTAAGTAAAAAAAAATTCAAAGACCATAAAAATGTGTATTTTTATGTCATAACAACTGCCAAAAAAACAGAATTCAAATAGCAGGTCTCTACGCAAAGATATTGAGTGTTCTCGATTACCGTTTACACACTGTATATATATATGAAAAAAAGCCTTAAAAATTATATTATTTGCTTCATTAAGCAAATACATAATCCAACAAATAACAAATGCCAACAAATAAAAATTAAATCTATTTAAAAACTAACTCATAACAGTATTACACATTATATAGTAATAAATGGTAATAATAATATCTAATTAATAAATATTTAAAAAAAAACTAAATTAGAAAGCAGTATTAAATAATTTATAAGTATAAATTGTGTGTGTTATGTAGAGCAATGTGGTCTTTATTAACCTTAAAGTTCATACAAGTTTGATTTTTATCCTTGAATGATGAGCGAATGTTAAAATTGAATTTAATGTGTCATTTCCAATTTGATTCCTTTTTTTTGTCTTCACATCGTTAACAATAGAAAAAATTCGTTCTGCTTCCGCATTGGAATGAGGCAAAGTTAATACTAATCTTGCTAATGTACATATATTTGGGAACTTAGGGGAATCGTTCACAAAATTCTTCAATGCTGAAATTTCTTTCCACATTTGAGCATTGTCAACCACACCAAGGTTTTTTAAATGTATAGTTTGAGAATTATTCAATGAGGAGGGAAGTTGTCTCCATTCATTTATAAGCTCAAATTTGTCAAAATAATTACCAAATTGCTCGCTAAGTAGAGGCAAATTAGCAAAACCAGCACGGTTGTTTGCATCTAATGCAATTTCAGGATCTAAAAATTTGAATTCTTTAAACAAATTATTACTTATAGGAAGTCGTTTTATAATTTCTTCTGCTACTGTGATATAAAATTTTTGGCACTTTTCTTTGAATACATTAATATTATCAGCTGACTGTAAATCTAATAGTGATTGACATTCTGCACCCACGAATACTTCTTCAACAGGCAATAAATTTGAAATGTCTCCAAAGTTTAAGCAGCTAATATTATCCAATAATGATGGTTTTATAAAGTTTTGACATATAATTTTCATTAAATTTAATGAGTGGTCAAAAAGTTTGTGAATCATAATTTCTCTACTTTGAAAAAGAGCATTGAATGTATTAAGATAGTTTAAAGCATATTTTAAAAATAAAAAATAAAATTTAGTGTATGGATTTAAAAGCTCATCTAATATTGTTTGCGCAGATTTTAATTTGTCCTCGAACAGAGCAATTCTGAAGTACTCAATGAGACTTGGCCAACACTCTAAAACCCTAACTACACATTGGTGAAGTGCTTACCAACGAGTTTCGGCAAGCTTCAAAATTGTTTTACGTTGGTTATCAAAAAATTCTTGAATTTCTACTAATTGCGCACAACGCTTTGCGCTCCCAGATACATATGATGAAATTGAACGAATTAACTGTTCAACCGTTCTGGGAAGTTTTAAACAAGCTTTTGACGCCACTAGTGCAGAAGAATGGCAGATGCATTGCATTTTTGGTGAAACTTCTACCATGCAAGTCATAAACGAATTGTGTATTCCAACCATTACCATTATTGCACCAGTTGAACTTAATGAAACAGTTGAGATAATAAAAAACAATCCATTCTCTGTATTGGTTGATGAGAGTACTGACTTGACATGCCAAAATTTTTTATGTTTATTAGTTAGATTTGTACATCCTCATAGTGGTATGGTGCACACAAAACTTTTGGAACTTGTACCAGTCAATGCTATAAATTGTTCAGCCAAAAGCATATATGGCCATTTCAAAGAGTGTCTTTAAAAAAAAAATATTCCTTTAAAAAATATTGTCGGAGTAGCTTGTGATGGTGCTGCGGTAATGGTTGGAATACACAATTCGTTTATGACTTGCATGGTAGAAGTTTCACCAAAAATGCAATGCATCTGCCATTCTTCTGCACTAGTGGCGTCAAAAGCTTGTTTAAAACTTCCCAGAACGGTTGAACAGTTAATTCGTTCAATTTCATCATATGTATCTGGGAGCGCAAAGCGTTGTGCGCAATTAGTAGAAATTCAAGAATTTTTTGATAACCAACGTAAAACAATTTTGAAGCTTGCCGAAACTCGTTGGTAAGCACTTCACCAATGTGTAGTTAGGGTTTTAGAGTGTTGGCCAAGTCTCATTGAGTACTTCAGAATTGCTCTGTTCGAGGACAAATTAAAATCTGCGCAAACAATATTAGATGAGCTTTTAAATCCATACACTAAATTTTATTTTTTATTTTTAAAATATGCTTTAAACTATCTTAATACATTCAATGCTCTTTTTCAAAGTAGAGAAATTATGATTCACAAACTTTTTGACCACTCATTAAATTTAATGAAAATTATATGTCAAAACTTTATAAAACCATCATTATTGGATAATATTAGCTGCTTAAACTTTGGAGACATTTCAAATTTATTGCCTGTTGAAGAAGTATTCGTGGGTGCAGAATGTCAATCACTATTAGATTTACAGTCAGCTGATAATATTAATGTATTCAAAGAAAAGTGCCAAAAATTTTATATCACAGTAGCAGAAGAAATTATAAAACGACTTCCTATAAGTAATAATTTGTTTAAAGAATTCAAATTTTTAGATCCTGAAATTGCATTAGATGCAAACAACCGTGCTGGTTTTGCTAATTTGCCTCTACTTAGCGAGCAATTTGGTAATTATTTTGACAAATTTGAGCTTATAAATGAATGGAGACAACTTCCCTCCTCATTGAATAATTCTCAAACTATACATTTAAAAAACCTTGGTGTGGTTGACAATGCTCAAATGTGGAAAGAAATTTCAGCATTGAAGAATTTTGTGAACGATTCCCCTAAGTTCCCAAATATATGTACATTAGCAAGATTAGTATTAACTTTGCTTTCTAGGTTGACGATGATTGTTATCAGTAATTTGTGATTCAGAAGTGCTTTGAGTCGATGTGGATGTTGAAGCAGAGAACATTTCAGGATTATCGATTTCATGACGACTAGTATCTCTATAGTTAGATAAAAAAAAGCAGTGAGTTATGCGTAAATTTTTGATTTCGTGAAAATTAAAATTATAAAAATGTTTATCATTTTTTTATCAACATTTATAAAAATATCGAATATATTTATCATGAAAAAAAATATTAAGAAATAACCTAAAAATGTCATGATTGTTTTTATTTCAAATTTAGTAAATACTTAGTATGTGCATGCCTTTTTGATTTAGAATTATTGGATATCTGTTGTATGTTATGAATTGTTGCTAAATGTCTTCCTAAAGACCCTGTGGATCCACCATTACAACAGAACTCATTATTTTCATTTTCAGAACATAAATTGCAATATGCTTTATTTACTACTCGATTAGCATACTGCCATACCCAACTTTTGCGATTATTATTCATTTTAATTCTCTTGTTTTAAATAGTATATGAAATAGAAAATCGAAAAGAACACGGGTTTTAAAATAATGTAAAATAAACGTCGCGTTGAAATTGAAAGGAAATGCGAACTATTCTTTTTGTAAATGACAATCAAAACTTTATCTAGTCTTAAATTACGCAATATTCATGATAACAAAATTGAACGAGACGAACACTAAGTCACAGTAATGAGATCACGATTAAACTTTAAACGCATTTAAAGTTATCTTCTAATATAACATATACTAATACTTAATAGTATAATATATATTATATATCCTATACACTTATAAGGTCATAACAGATTACGGTCATTACATAACTCATAACAAATTTGGGTTTTTAGATTTACCGTTTAATTATTTATTATTGTTAATATACGAGTATAGGTAGAACAACCATGGAATTTATACTTGCAGACTGCAGTCTATACGTTTTAAATATAACAATATTATTCAATACCAAATTTAATTACACGTGTATTTAAGATACACGGACTCTCAAATAATTACACGTGTATCAATACACGTGTACCTGGATTTGAATTACACGGGTATTAATACGTTAAAAATACGTGTACACGGCACCCGTGTACACGTGTTGGTTAATACTCGGTCAAAATCGCGAGCTCTAGACAAAACGCATTTACGCAGTCACGCAGAATTATTATTTTGTTATATTTTTAGTTATTTTAAAGTAAAATCATCCATCACAAAAAAGATTAAGAATAATCATTTTGAGGAAATGACATATTAATATTATATTTTATTATTATTCGATTTTGTATTCGACTTTTAAAATTAACAAAAAAATATTGTAAATTTAAATAATGGTTTGAGACAATACATTCACACTAATAGTCAAATAAAGATTAAAATAAATAAAAATCAATGGATGTTTTTCCATCACAGCAAACATAATGTGTGCATAAGCAAAATACAGTAATTTATGTTACACTTTGTACCAAGTAATGTTTTAATGAGACAATGGTCTGTTTATGCAATTTTAATACGTATTGGCACAATTTTATCTGAAAATATTTAAATATGCTAAATATACCTAAATAAATAGAAAACTACAGAAATAGGTATGTAAACTAAAACCTTACATACTTAAAAAAATTCACCTATTTAAATAAATTTATCCAGATGAGTTTGGTTGTATCAATAATACAATTTAATTTTGTAAAAAGTGTTTTCTTATTTAATATTTTATCATTAAAAGTATTAAATATTTAGCTTTAAATTTAAACTAAATATTATTAATTTATGCTTTTTACTAATAATAATTTATATTAAAAACTTATTTAAATCTATTATCTGCGTTTAAACCATATTCAAGGTACTCAAAATATCTTTTGGTATCTTGATAAAATAGGATTTATCTTTATCTAGATAACTGTTGGTCATATTACCTTCATCTCAATAAAAAAATGTCTTATCCAATTCCAACACTGGATATTTTATAATTATACATTCACTGTTTACATAACCAATTGAGATTCAATTTATTTTGATACATTTTTGAAATGGGGAAGTACATTGATTAAAGTAAAAGAGCAAATTCCAATAAGTTTAGTGATTTGTATTTGTTTGTTGTCTAATGAGTTTATAATTATGAGTAGATCCGTTAAACAGTTGATCCAAGTATTTTTTAAATAGTCTATTAACAATAATTCATTATTTTAATACGCAAATAAATAAGTCAATTCAATTAATTGTCCATCGTAGATCAATTGGTTAATTTTAAATGTTGGTACAAATTTGGAACATATTTGGATATAGGTAATGTCTGTAATCCGTATCTTGGATTTTCTGGCATATAAATTGTTGAAATCCACCTAGGCATTTGCCCATATCCATATGAGACACAATATTTAAAAAACAATTTATAACATACAGAATGAATAGTAATTTTATCATTATTTAATTAACTATTAAATTAGAAATTCTATAAGCACCAATCTTCATAAAACATTTCTAATAAATAGTTTTATAAGTCAAAATAATTACAAATTCTGTACTTAATCATCAAATTAATCTATGCTGTTTTGAAGACATACACAGTTATCAATTCGAGCTTTTTTCTATAAAGGGCTTCATTTCTATTGCATAATATAGTAGGTAGGTATCTAATTTGCAAAAAAGAATAATGATAATTTTCTGATATACAATCGGTATGATTTAAATTAGGTATATGTCTATTTTCTATTCAAGATTAGATCAGTGCTGTTTGGCTGAAATGCGCGCAGGGACTTTTCCTAGCTTTGGCCTTGTTATCGACTTGTTAGCAGAAGTTAATTGATGTTATTCGAATATAACCAAAAAAAATAAAACTTGTTGCCACTGGTAGTACTAGTCTGGTACCTACTGATGTCATCCTTAATAAAATAACAACGTTACCTACTCGTATTGTTCATTTTATATGTTATTATAGTAATTAGTTACCTAACAGCATATATAATATTTACTGTAACTAGTGAAACTTGTAAGTTGAACGCGAAATAATAAATTTTTTAGTGATAATTGATAATATAAAAAAAAAAATTAGAATTAAGTGTTTGGTATTAGGTATTATCAGAAACTAAGTCACCGAGTTAACAGTTAATTCATGGGGAATTCTGTGGTATCAATCACTTGAAAAATTCAAGTCCACACACATGCGCAGATCAATGGTTATATGAGCTGGCGTAGCATGTTTTAAAATGTTGCTTCCTGTGCAGTGTGCACCGTACCATGAGCCCTTAACCGATAAACCGAAAAAAAAAACATCCCTACGAGTATACAAACGGCCCTCTGTGAAACTCCCGGTATCCCGCCTGCCCAGTCCAGCCCTTATTAATGCACCATTCTTCCTTTCCATTCCAACACTGGATATTCTATCACTAATTTGCTGTTTACATAATCAATTGAGATTCAATTTAAAAGTATGATATCAGGTATTGTATTAAAGAAACTATAAAAAACATTAACATTTTGTCTTAAGATGTTTGTTAAGTTAAAGTTGTGCTACAAGTTTATGATACAAACTTTGATTTTTGTATATAACCATGATTATTAGGGCTCAGAAGTTGCATGTTTTTTTTTTAACCATTAGATTTATTGCTTAGTGAGCTAGAAATTCATTCCAAGCCACTACGAAAAACATATCAAAAGGGTATAGTGCATATTTTTGCATATTTAGTGATTTTTAGATTTTAGAGCATATTTTTTAGTTTTCCAATTTTTTGGGGTATTTTTTATAATTTATGAAGATTCAGTATGAAAATTCTTAATTAAAAAATGAATACTTTGATATTGAGATAACATAGTAGATATTCTTTTGTTTCATATTTTTCAAATTTCCATTTGACATAAAAACAATGTTTTCCCCTATTGATTAATATAATATATTGATATTTATAAATTACAACTACAGTTAGCTTTATCTTAAATACGAGTATAATATTATACAAACATAAAAAAAAATAAAAAAAAATAGAAACAACTGCTATAAAAATATGATGATTTTCTAAAAATACTTTTCTAGAAAAATAACCCAATGATTAGATTATAGGTGATGGCATTGATAGACGTAATATTTTTATCAGTTCCGACTTCTACGTCCGTGTTACTTGTAGTTTTATGCGTCTTTGTTCTTGTTTCAATAACTTATTAACTTATATTATTTTTATTTTATTATGCTGAAAATTATACAATCTGTGACAAATATTGTTTGAATGGTTTTGTTTTGGAATATGGTACGGATATATTCAAAACCGACGGAAGTATTGTATGCTCTAGACAAGTTATTTGAAGTAAATGTTAACAGTGATCGAACATTTCTTGTGACTCAACACGTTTACACTGAAAAACATTAACTAGCGGCTATTAGAAAAAACGAAACGAACATAATATAAGTACGTATTTTTAGAGCATATTTGTACCTTTTTAAGCGCATAAGTGCATGCATATTTAGTACTTTTTAAGTGCATCAAGTTCTGATCCCTAAATTGATTATATTACAATACACGATGCCTAAGTACTGTGTACATTTTTGTGATATAAAAAATTATAAGTTCCCAAGTACTTAAAAAAGTACAAAAGTATAAATAAATAAGAAATTAGTAATTTGTTATTATATAGGTACCAATAAAATATCATGATTGAATACACTTTTATGACCGTGTTAAAAATCTTTTATAGAAATTAAGGTAGGGTAAATCCACTGTATGTTTTGATCATGACTAACCAGTTTTAAACAGAATTAAACAAAAATTTTGAATTGTATATAGTTGGTATTTTTAACGGGCAATGGGGATCAGATAGTATGTATGTATTTAAATTGTAAACCAAAAGCTAGTCAGAATAGTATTATTAATAAGTATATTTTTATATGTTTTATTCAATTAGTTAAATATTGTTTATTATATTTGTCTTAAACAATAAAAGTAGTACAAACCAAAAATGTCTACCGGCTGCCTCATTGGCAATTATTTTTATTCATATAAATACTGTTTATAGAACAACAAAATATAATTTTAGGTGTGTTTATTTTCATTTTTTCGATTTCAACAGACCTATAACTGAAAAACTATAATTTTAAAATAAAGATCTTAATAAATTAATTATAGAGCCAAACTCCCTGGTTCTAGGCCACATGATTCGATTATTCAACCAGCACATCAGAAAATTTCCCGATCTTCTGGTCCGCCCCTGATAACATCACATGTACATCTTATGCTTATGATGGATTAGTATATTAAATGTTTAATATCAATATAATGCAATAAAATATTTTCTTCTTCACTTAGCACTAAAAATTCATTATAATATTTTTGAACAATCATTTCTTTTTTTAAATATGCAACTTTTTTCATCATTAATCTTATTGAGGAAGTTCTTCTATTTGCAAATGCTCTTAAACTTTTTTTATAATAATTTTCTAAAGCTGTACTAATTAATTTTATTAAGACTAATACATTGTATGCTTTTTCCTAAAATGTGATCTTAATAATGTCTAACTGCCACTACAATAGTTGTTAGTCACATGACCTCTAGAAAAACTGTCCCTAAAACATATACACTTTAATTCTTTATAAGTCCAATAATTTGGCAAATATTTTGTCCATTTAGGAAACTCTTCATTTTAACATCTTATTTGATATGCATTTTCTGCATCAATAATATTCTTCTGAATAAGTAATAATTTTATTAATGGTTTATGTTTTTCTGTAGGAATATTATGAGCTAAATCCCACAACCACCACTAAAAAGCTTGTTTATTGATTCAATTGCTTAAAAGTGTTAGGAGCATATTCATTACATTTTTAACGTTAAATATTATTTTATCAACTTAAAACATGAAAATGATTTTTGGTGCTATTTGAGTCAGTATAAACACACAAAATCAGTGTATAAGGTGATATCTCCAAGAAATATATAATTTAAATCTGAACTACCTACTATAAATTCATTAATCATAAATAACTAATTAGGATAGCCTTTAAGATATCTTTTAATTTGAATACAGATATATTATATAATACATTTTAAATTCAAAGTAATTTTATGCAAAATGTGTAGTTTATATTTTTCTAACTTGAATATGTCAGTTTCAACTAGAATTATTCTACTTCTCAAAAAATAAACAATATATATAAAATAAGTGAATATAATATTGAATTTGGTGACAGGGATCATTTAAATATAGTTTTAAATTTATTTATGCAATATGATATTCCTATATTCATTTTTATCATTTATTATGGTTGTTACGATAAGTATGTGAAGTATAATAGAAATTCTTGTTTTTTGTAAACCTTATATATCAATTGCACTCTTCTCAAACTTTGTTCTTTCGTAGTTAAAATTATTATTTATTTATTTGATTAAATTTTAATTGATTGATTGATTTAAAAAGGATATTTTAATCTAATTATTTTAAATTTGAACCTCCCCTCTTAGAAACTAACCGTTGTCCGCTCTGCAAATCAAGGCTTTTGGAGACATTAATTTATTACTTTATTTAAATAATATGATTCTTAAAAGATAATAAATATAAATATTATTATTATTTATAAGTCTCCTCTTACAAATAGTTATATGCATAATGTATTGAATTGTACACTGTCAAATTGACAACCAACATGGTAAATAACGCGCTTTACAATAGTTTCTTTAATAAATTGTTAAATTGAATAAAAATTTCAAAATATTTTGATTATTTTTGAACGATTTATAAACTTTTTATATTTTCAAAGTTTTTAATTTTTTTCTCTAAGCATTTATAAAAAAATTGCATTTATATCTAAGATTTACAAATATGATACAAGGCCATGACTTTTTTACATAAACAATTTTAGTTCAAAATTGGACAAAAATGATAAAATTTAACAAAATTCACAAATTATTTTGTAATATAAATGAACAAAAAGTTATATAGACAAAGATTGAAAATTTCAACAAACCTTCTATAATTATTTCATTTTTTAAGTAATGATCTAAAAATAGATATTTTAAACTCTATTGTAGGTAGTTATTATATAGTATAAACAAATCAATTCTTTAATATTATGACAATTTTTATACCCCCCCCATCACAACATAAATAATCCTTGTATCCTGATCTCATTGACACTGGTAGTACTAGTGTGTTACTGATCTCATTCTTAATAAGTATAATAATAAAAAAACAACACAACTCAGTTCATCATAGTAAGTTTATTTTTCATTTAACAATCCATATTGATTACCTACTGGATTGGATAATCTTTTGGAAAATCAGCTAATACACGTCCAACTGTAAAAACAAAAATAATTATTGAAGCAACTTTTATTTTGTGTGTTTCGTGGATTTAAGATTCAAAAGTTGAAGTATATCTAACGGATTCTAATCCAGCATAATACTTAATGATATTTGAGTTAAAAGAGTGCATAGAGAAAATAAAGCATAGTAGAGGGCCATAATTTCAGATTAAAAAATGAAATTAATTAGGTTATTGCAAATTTTCCTTTGAATCATTAATATGTTATATAATTTATTTAGTTACTTGTTAGGAATTAGAATAACATCTAACAATTTCAATATTATCTACTCTATGTGTTTTAAATTGCACTCTTTTATCTTTAAATCTCACCAGTAAAGTATTTTAAGCAGATACTTAGGGGATAATAGTATAAAGAATAATTAATGAGACTTGATTTTCCGTCTGAATCTGTAGTTTCTGCAGTAGTCACTGCAAATTGGGGATTAGATCTGCAATTTACAAAAATTAATTAATTTATTTATTTCTGATTAAATAATACATTGATTGGTAATTTTCCATTGAGAACAGTTTGGTTGGGTGTTTTGACCAAAGATTATTAGCCTGTTTGGGTGATTGAAACTGGTTTTACCTGGTGACTTTACTATGGACGTTCTTAAAAATTGTGTTTGTTTTTGAATATTTCTACCCCGGATCTACATCACAAGTAGAATTATCTATTTTATGTTTTAATATCAGTAATTCTAGCCATAATACTGAATTTCGAAAACATTATGTTTCTAAAATGTAATAAAAAATTATTTAATAAATAAAAAATAAAAATGATTATAAACCTGCTATGTGTCTATTGGCTATAATACCTACATTGCTTAAAAACAAAAGTATATGAAAATTATTGCGAATACTTTAATAAAAAATTTGAGTAGTGTTCGAACTATGATACAATTTGAGTATTTGAATAGTATTACTTAAAAAATAAATATATTTGCAGAGTATTTACCGAAATACTTTTTAAATGTATTCTTTACAGGTCTGGACTTAGATATATATTTAGATAAGATTTATTTACCAATATCTGTGATATGGATCATATGTTCGAATATTATGTACAATATTAGTTGTTACTGTAATATCAATATGTTTTTACAGTTAAGTGTTTATTATTTACTATTTATTATGTATTTTTTAAGTGACTTTATTTAAATCAAATACTTAATTAACAAAGTACATGACTAACATGTAATAAGTATTTTCATTTTTTTACGTTTGAACCTATTAGTAGTTATTGTTTATTCACTAAATAATGTTATTTTTTGTGAAATATATAAAATAAATAGTTTAATAACTCGCTTATAATTTTACCTGTGTTTAAATATTTTGAATAAACAATCTATGCCTGTAGTGAGTGGTTAGCCAAGTCTCAAATAATTGGATAAATATCAGGCTACTTAAAATGAGTTTGAACAATTTTAACGTGCCAGATAAATTGAGCCATGACTATAATATATTTAATTTTTAAATAACCACAATAGGTATGAAAAGTATAAAATATGAAAATAAAAATATTTCACAACTTGAATTTGCTATAAACAAATAAAAAATATTACCTTGTACAATGTACATATAATAAAAATAAATAAATATAAATATATTATAATATATTATATTATATTTTTATGTATAACTTTGTAAATTCAAACATAAAGAAGCACATTTTCAATCATGCCTGTTAAATCTGGACAATCCTAAGCCTGTTAGAGTGAGAAGGAAAAAGTTTTTATGGGGAAACTTCATACGCCATATTAAACATAGGACGGACTCATCACTCATGATACTTTTTCTAAACGGAATTCTTTTAAAACGTTTGATAATTTTATCAAGAAGTTAGTTTTATTGAATAATCGATTTATATTTCCAATTTAAGATTACTAATCATAACCATTAAGCATCATTAAAATCTTAGAATAAATGAAAAATTACATACATCTGTGGTTCAGGAGCGCAATAATATTGTTTTAGGTATTTTCGTTTGCATGGAACTGAACAACATTCATCCACTATCCCTCTTGTTTTTCTGGTTTGTTGACTACCTGAAAATCAATATAAATAATTAGACAAAAATTTAATAAACCTATAATCATAATAAAATATTATATAATTGTTTATTGTATAAGTAAGTAATTCATACATTAAAATTCTTTATTTTACAGTAAATTTTATTATATTGTAATGTAAAGTAGGTAATAATGTATGTTTTAGGTGATTATAAAAAAAAAAAAAACTATTACAAATTAAGGTTAATTTTCTACCTATAAAAGATGTTTTTTAATTTGCACAAATTTCAAACATGTCAATAATATTATCATACATTTTTTTAAGTTTTAGTGCCTTTTTAATATTACTGACACTCTTTACTTCCTTAACTATCCACCATAGTAAAAAAAGTCGCTCATGTGGGACCTTTAGTAAATCAATGGGAGTAGTTTGGGTAAAGAGCTGGATAATAATGTGATTATAGCGTAGTATTATAATAGTATGATTAAATAGTAGGTAATAATACTTGTATAATTCTAATATATATTCAAATCATTTGATAGTTAAAACTTAAGATAAAATAAAATCAAAATTACAATAAAAGATGGACTTTTTAAATCACCCATTAAAATAAATAAATCACTAGTCACAATAATCACTAGTCTGATTGTTGAAAAAAAAAATGGATGTATGAGATTATGTCTGGATCCACGCGATCTAAATGAAAATATAATTCGTCAATATTGTGTAATACCTACATTATCAGATTTATCGTCAAAACTGAAAAATGCAAGAGTTTTTTCTGTTTTTGATTTGAAAGATGGTTTTTGGCAAATAAAATCAAAACTGATACATTTTATTATTATATATATATAGGTAATATATATATATATATATATATATATATATATATATATATATATATTTTTTTTTTATTTTTTTTATTATCATTATTATACTTATTATTCTGTAGTTATTATCTTATATAAATTTAATTGTGTCATTGTATTAATTATTTAAATTATATATTATTGTATTATGTTAAACTGTTGTATAGGGCCCAGCCCGTTAACAAATAAATAAAATAAAAAATTAGATTTAGAGAGTTCTAAATTATGCACGTTTAGTATTTTTTGTTTCAATAGACTTCCCTTTAGAATAAATAATGCAGCTGAAATATGTCAAAAATGGAATATGAAAGTGTTCGGAAGTATTGAAAATGTATTCATATAATATCTTGATGATATTTTAGTTTTTGGTAACACTGAGACTCAACATGATTGTGCATTAAAACAGGTTTTAGATTTGGCTATGAAAAATAATATTAAATTTAATAAAAACGCAATTTAATATAAGGTAGATAAAGTTAATTACCTTGGACATACATTTTAAAATGAAACCAGATAGTGATCGTATTAAATCTATTTTCGAGTATTAGGTACCAAAAACTATAAAAGATTTGCAAAGGTTTTTAGGTATGGTTAATTACGTCGGAAATTTTATTCCTAATCTGGCAATGTTGACTAAGCCACTAAGAGATCTTCTTACAAAGAATAATGAGTTTGTGTGGACATCAATACATAATGAGTGTGTAAATAAACTTAAAACATTAATTGCTAGTCCCTCCGTACTTAGAAACTATGATAACACAAAATACGTGATCATACAGGCAGATAGTAGTAAATTTGCTAATGGATGTGTTTTGTTACAAGAAGGCAGACCAGTCTGTTTTAAATCGAAAAGCTTATCTGAAACCTTATCTTTTATATTCACAAAAGTGAATTTTTAAATCACTTATAGGGATTTGAGTACTATTTATAGTGAACGTCATGTAAAAGGTCTTACTAGTATTCAATGACAATTTCCTATTTGTTAGACTACGCACAACTCTATTTGGCCCATTTGTTGCTTTGTCGTGAACAGATTTCCATGTCGTATGCTATTTAATTCTAATGAATTTCAGAATTTTGCGACTGATTGGGAATTTGTTATAACTACGTCAAGCCTTAGATACCCAAAATTTACCGGACTTGCGGAGAAAGGTTTAAGTATTGCGAAATCAATACTAAAAATATCGGATGAAGGTAAAGTTGATAAACAATTAATGTTGTTAGAATATCGAAACAGTGCTATCATAGGCTTTAAGTTTTCCCCAGCACAACTTTTAATGAGTCGCACTTTAAGATCGAAAATTCCAATCTTAAACAATGCTCTACAGCCTATGGTTAGTAAATGATTTTAAATTAGTACGTGAAAATAAAAATATGAAAACAAAACTATATTATGTTTAGAGATTTATTCTAAAACTTGGAAGCCAGCTAAAATCATCAATAAAACAATACGCCCAGATCATATGTTTTTAGTGATAACACGGGTAATAATAAACTACGAAATATTGTACATTTACGGCCTGCCGGTAAACAGATCAGGTATAATTTGAACAAAGATAATGTTGTTTCGAAGCCTAGTTGGATATGTAAGCGACGTGTTGTATTTTCAACTAAGCTTAATTTATAATTTGTATCATTATGTATTATTTCACTTTTGTAAACTCAATCTATAGGTAATCTGTTTTGTTTATATATAAAAAGGGAGATGTTACATAGCTATAATAGCTATGATACCTACCTGCTATCTACAATAACGGTTATGCAATTATGATGTATTAACGCATGTACTGCTATCGGTACTTTATACACAATAAAATCGGTATGCTTCTAGCACTCGAGTTTAGAACATGTATTTTTCACCTACACTCCTTATGAGATGCAACACATCATGCGAACAGTGTCGCATTGTACACTATTTTAGTCCGTGGACCAATGCATTGGTCGGCAACTATGGACAGGGATGTTCCAGATATAATTATGGAGCTGGAACAGGAACTCTCTCTGATTACACCTCGAGAAGACAGCGGACAACGATTGTAACGGAACCATTGAATAATATAATAGTTGCATTCCGGAAAAATGGGTAGGTAAATAATAGCTGATCAATATTGAATATTTATAGAATTAGAACCGTGGGAAATCACTAAATTCAATTTAAAATTGTTTAATGTAGGACAATTTTTTTCATTCACATTATATACCATAGTCGCATAGTTTCAGTTTCATAGCCTGAATTTTTAAATGGGGAGGGGGAGAACTGCAGTCTAGATAAACCAAAAATAAAAATAAAAAAATACCACCATTATGACAATTGGCAGTTTATACTTGTTATATGTATACATAACAGTTTAATAGTTAAATAAACATAGCATAGTTTAATAAACCATACTGTAATCAGTGTAATCATGTAATCAACAGAATTTAATATAATAATAACTATAATAAATACTAAATAGCATATATTATTTAATTCGTAACAAACTTAAAAATTTCAGTAAATGCAACTATGCATCTAATGAAAACTTATACAATAAAAAATAATAAACAAGACTTTTACAAACAACAATAGCCAATAATAACAAAAATAATCATTTGAAGGAATATTTATATTGACTCTTCTCCAACTTAATTAAATCTTTGTTCTTTTTTACTGACTAAGAAAATTCAAAACAGTCTTCTTTATAATTAAAATAAATTAATTGTTCAGATTTTATGAGAGCTGTTGAACACTTATTTCTCTCAAAAATCCATAACAGAAAATACTCTTTCAGTAAATGCACTACTTAAGGGTAGTATTAATAAAAATAAACCTAACCGATAATAATAATGTAAATATACTATATCAACCATATTATTACACAATCAGTGGTTTGCACCTTATGAATTTTAAATCCAGTCAATCCATGGGGGGTCCAGGCCCGAAAACCCTCCCCTTGGGTACGCCCCTGTCATAGAGTCTATGATAATCTTCTATCACGTCGATAATAATATCATATTGACATATTGTGATAATAATATAAAGAACATTCAACATTTCAATGTCTATTTTTGTAAAATGTAGGAATTTAGGATTGTTCTACAAAAAGTGTAAAGCTTTGTAGGACGCGTAGGACAAATCTAAGTACTAACAAATGTAGGACAGTCCTGCCCAATGTAGGACGGTTGGCAACCCTTGTAAATTCCATTGTCTAAATGTTATTTAGTGTATACTTATGTAGATAACTACAGCACTAAAAAAATGTGGTTAATGTTTTATTATATTAGGTGTCATTAATATAATGTCGTTAGTATGTCCAAGGTTGACAGACGTATTAAAATAGGTATGTGATTTACGAACTTTGTTAATTAATGACGAAATATTTTGATTGAAAACATACTGAGCTAATTAAACCCATATGAGTAACTACCACTTAAAATAGTTAAGCTCTATAGTATATCTAATTTTTATATTAGTGGGATTAGTTACAATATTTATGTATTACACATAAAAACAAAATTGTACATAATCAGAAACATGCACAATTATTTATTATCCATAGAACTATCAAAATTCAATCATTATTTGATTAAGTGAGTTAGTGATAGTGAGTTCCTCTATTTATTTAAAATTTTATTTAATTAGTAGCTACTTATACAAATAATAATGTTTTAAAAATATAAAAATATACAAGACAGATAGCCTATAAAAAGATTATTATCATGTATTATACTAAAAAGTAGATAATATTCTCTGTACTTCTGTAATTAAATAGATAGAAGTATAAAATGATGAAACCAATAATAACAAACATATTTAGGTGTAGAAAATCAGACACAATTAAAACATAGTAGGTACCTGGTATAAGAAATATTTAACTACCAACATTCCTAAACAATTACATCACAACAAATATACAAAAATGACACATCACCGCAGTAAGCTATTAACATTCTTCACTGTCTACGTTCTAAATTATGACCATGTTTGGGCATAAAGAAACAACACGATATGGGAAAGACTACACAACACCATCACAATATGACGCAATCGAAAATAATTTCCAAAAAAAAAAAAAATAATAATGTCATATAATTTATCCTCCGTAATGTATGATTATATTATATTATAAAGCACTCCCAAAATGCATATCCCACTCGTTTCCAACAAATAACTTTTATTTAAGCAATGAAAATATCATAGATAAAAAAATTGTACAAAGAGAATTATAATATATTATATGAGCAATAAAATATTTAAAAAATGTTTTTAAAAACATAAAAAAAAATTATAAAAAAAGGTTTTTAAAACATATATAGCAATGTTTTGATGGCCGCTTTTCCATATAAAAAAAATGTTTAATTAACATTTTTAAATAAACAAAAAAGGTTTTTAATATATTTTTTAAAAACTTTCTAAATGTTTTTTAAACATATGCAGTTTAAAAATGCAGTGTTTTCAGCTTATTATAGGTAGGTACATATGTTAATTTTTTTTATACACACCCTATGTATATAGAATTGCAAGAAATTGTTTACTAAAAAAAAAAAAAATTATTAATTTATAATTCAATATTATGAAAGACACAAAAAAAATTAATTTTAAATAAAATGATAAAGAACCTTTATGGTTATAAGCATAATATCAATATGTATACAATTAATACAAAATAAAATAATAATATATATACTTAATAAAATATATATAATGTATACATAAGTAATAGGTATACTATAATAGGGTATACTTTAGTACTACTAAAAGAAAATAACAACTTTTAAGTATAATTATATAATAAAAACTGCAATAACTAAACTTGGATGTAACAAATAACAATATAAGTATATAATAAAATTTGTACCTATAATGTATACATAGGTATAATTATTTATATAAAAAAAACAATTTTTAAGTATGAAATAAAAATAATAATAACTGAACTTGGATGTAACGAATAGGTAACAATTAAACAATTGTAAATAAGACTATACATTAAAAAATGCTGGTCAGGTCAGATAGGCTGGTCAGATGTGGCAAGATCATCATCTATTGCTGCAGTAGTCTAAAGATAATTTAATGGCATTTCTATAATTAATAAATACAATCATATTAAAAAATGTATATTTAATTTAAATCTTATAATAATGTAAATAAAATAACTGAAAATGTGTACCTTTTAATTCTGGTTTCGCTCTGAGCCATCTATGGGCTTATGATTTCTATAATACCAGCTTTTGTAGTGGTAGGAAATTTGTGTTATATCGCACCTAATAAAAAAGTATAAAACAATATAATATGACATAAAATAATGTACCTAATACAAAATATGAGATATACACATTTAATTTGGAAACAAGCTTCTCTACAATTTTGAACATTATATTATAAAAGTGTGTGATTTACTACGAGATTTATGAAACATTAATAACTCTATTCAAAATTATTCTTTATTACTGTTAGGGTCGTTCTTACAATATACGGTAGTGTCAGTTAAATCAGTTAATGCTAACAGACTGATAACAGATTTTATTACCGGCAGAATTCCGGAGGTTATAAGAGTCCGACAACTTTAACTGGATATTGTAAGAATCAGCCTTAGAAAATTAACAATGTTGTGTGTAATTCAAGGATGTGAAACTTCTTAACAAATATTAAAATTGTAAATAATAAAATATAGTTGATATGAATATTGCCTACTTATTATAACTTTGTGAATTGGACTTGCTTCAAGACTTTTTTTTTTTGCCCCTTCCAACTATAATCTGCTATAAATTCATCGAAAAACATTATTCTCATTGTCGATGTTGTCATTTTAGATAAACTCTTTATCCCACCATTGGTAAATGCAATTGTGGACACCTATTAAGTTAATTGTACATTATGAATACATGGTCTAAAACATATTTTAAAATACAGAAAATATAATTTTATTAAAGGATATCACAAATTCACAACACTAACTTTTTTTTTTTTTTTGATTTTAAGTTTATTTGTGTATTATTGTAGCTAAAATAATTACAATGTTTTAGTAAAAATCCAAAGTTGAAAAAATTATTATTTATCAAGATAATGAGTTGATAGATTCAGAGATTTTGGCGCTATATATAGAGCCTATGGGTGACACAGATAAACACAATTTTTTTTAATAACTTACAATAGTATTTAATAATTTTGTTCTTCATAACCCTAAATATATCTATGTGCTTAAAATATTATATATATTGTTTTGTATACATATTATATAAGTACTTGTTTTTAGTATAGTGATGTTCTTTAATATAGGTAGGAATAATGAAATTATATTACTTAGGAGAGAATTTTTATTTAGGAACTATTTATATATATATATATATATATATATGTATTGTTTCAATTTATAAATTGGTTTCTAGTAATAATATAAACTAACCTTGGCTTATTAATTTAAAAGAATTTAGGTATGTACTATAATATTAAATCAAAATGTGTTATATAATTTAACTAACACATAAAATATTATTATGCATTAGTTAAAACTTTCATAAATAACAAAAAAAAAATATTAATTTAACTACTAGCTACCTTAAACATTTCATAATTACCAGTTTGTGGAAATATTCAATATCTTCAAGTTTTTTTTCTAACATTTTAAGACCATCTTCACTTTTTATTGGAAATACTACATTGTCCATTTCATAATTAGATACTACTACAGGTTTTTTATCATCGGTTGTATCTTTATTATCAATGAGATGATGTTTAATATAAGAAACAGTATTTCTTAATTTCATAATATTGGCTTCAATAATGGTACAATTAAAATTAATAACTTTAAAAATAATCAGTAAATAATTTAAGATTTTTAACTCACCATAAATGAAACACAGGTCTGATGAAGAGCATCAGTGTTCGTTCTTACTATAACGTGTACCTATTAAAGGACATACAGACTTAGAAATCTTATCACTATCAACTGGAGTACTCATAATTGCACTAGAAATTGAGCTTGAAGTAGAAGGTGACAATGTTGATATTGAATTATATGTCCTCTTTGTAGCAGATTTCAACAATATAGGTGGAGGAGTAGGAAACTGACGATCAATGTTGGTTGGTCGTAAACTGGCTTGTGGTTCTAGGATTTCAGTAGAACTGGTCAGAGGATGTAGATCATTTTTATCCAGAGCAATATCCTCATTGCTACTACTAATTTCAAAAAGTAGCCTTGAAGAAGTTGTTTTATTTTGGCAACCTTTACCTCTCATTTCAAATTCTGACTCTAAATTTGACTCGCTTTGTTTTTTATTTGCTTTTATCATAATTTTGTATCCTCTTTCATAATCACCTATATAAGAATAAATCAATTTTGATATAAGTATTTTTTTCAAATATTATATGATATAGGTTAATAATAACTTGTTGGGGCATAAAAATAGCACTATAAAAAGTAGTCAATGATAATTTTGTAATTAATTGCACATTGCAGTAATAAGAAAACAATTTAATTGATTATTAACACAACAAATTTATATATTTTTTCTATTTTATGCTCGGCCTCAATTCATAAGCAAACATAAACAACCTTAAACTTAAAATAAAATATATATATATGTAACTGAAATCTGAATACATAATCATTAAATTTACATCATTCAGCATTTAAGTTTTAAATTAAATTAACAAATATTTTACATGCTTTAGAAGTAACATTCTCCATCTTATTGTTCAGAAATCTAACACTTATAACCTAATATTTAAAGTACAAAATATACTTATCCTAATAAATAATCTTTACATTTACAATAGGTATTTAACATAGATGAATTAAAGGTAAGACAATATAAGACTGGTTTTTGTATGGGAAATATATATATTTTAAGCAAATTTCTGAAACTGGCCACATTTTTAAGATGGATAAATGTTGAACAACATAAATTCCAAGTGATGAGCTATTACACGGCACTGAATAGTAATCTTCTTGTGATATAAATTTTTTACCAATGACAACTTCAGTTTTTAGTGACTTTGAATAAGCAAAGTTGTGCACCATTATAATATCACCATTTTTTGACCCACAGCAATTATCAGGTTTTGTTATTCTTAATTGAAAGTGTTGAAACATATGAATCTTGTATTGTGGTCCACGACAATTTGCTAGTAGAGGACCATCACAGTGAATATTTGATATTTTTGATAATGATGATTGCCGAGGAGTTTCAAAATAGTTTTCCAATAAAAAACATTCACCTAATCGATTACAAATTTGTTCAGCTGGTTTATTATATCCTCGCACCATGGATTTAATTTTTTGCAAATAATTTCCAAATTGAAATGCAAATATTGTTTTTAAAGTAAAATTTGATGTTATTCCTGAATAGTAATCAGAGTCATCTACTATATGAATTAAACCGTGGAAATTATGAGTGATAAAGTCTTTACTATACAGATGAATAAAGTCTTCAACAAAATACTGTAGTAATGATCTGGCATAATTACACATCCACTATCTTTACACATTTTAGGTGACAATAATATAGTCACTGCAAAATAAAGAGTTGAAAAGTTCTCATATTTTTTACTAGTAAAAACAGATTTTAAGACAACTGGTCCTAAATATAGCAAAAATGTTCGAAATTCAGTAGCTTTCAAAACGAAGAAATGTTTCAGTTCTCTTGGCTTCCTATTAATTTCAATAGGTACACATGAACGATATTCAACTAATAATGATGATAATCTAAGACAGAGTTGGCTAGACAACTTGTGAGGAACATTTCCTGTACTCCATGTTAAAATCATAGTACGAATTACTCCTAAATAAACAAGGTGCATTATATCTAAAACAAACGAGTTGTTAAAATGCAGTCCTGGGATTTTTGTAAGTAACGTTTCAGTTTTTCTAAATTCTGTATCTAACCAATATTATAAAAAGTTATACCCACTAAAAGACTTTATACCAAGAATGTCTGCCTTTGCAGGGGCATCACAACAGACAGCAACAACTTTTACTGGAATTGTTTTTCCACTTTGATGTAAAATACCATTCTCTGATAAATAATTGACTTCATTAACAAATTCTTCTAGGTAACAATCCATATCATGAGGTTTACCTTTACCAAAATATAAACCAATTGGGAACACTTTATTTTGTAGTTAATTTATATCTAAAATATATCCCAAATAAAATTGGTATCACGTGTATGTTTGAACTTTTTTTAACCTATATGGATATATTTTCCAGGAAAAACTATTTTTGAACAAAATTTAGTCTTGGATGTTTTCAATAATGTCCTAGAATCTCTTGGTAAAGCAGAGGTTAAAGCAGGACTCTTTGAATTTCAGAATCATCAACAAGGAGGGGGGAATAGTTAACTTTGGGAACTCCTGGCCTATAGCCTATAACGTACCTTTTTCACCACATACAAGTGTGTGGTTTTATCAATCCCCTCCTCTTCACTACTTTCTCAATCTATAATAACTTTATATATTTAGGCGAGAGCTGCGTCAGGACACAGAACTACACCATACTGCGAATGATCACAATTCATTTTGACTGCAGTGTTCGTCCAATATTATTGTTACTCTTCTAGTCTTCTACCAGATAAATCGAACTATCTACTATATCCTACACGGACATTGTACCTCTAATAAGGTATGTTATACTTATATACTATCAACAGACTACTTATTGGTCTTATTGTTAGGTAATTTCAATGGTAAAATTTAATATAAAGTTAATCAAGATACATATTGAATAAATATTTTTCACAAACAAAACATATAATATATTTATTTAGAAATAAAGATTTACATTCAATTAGTATGTACTTATGTAAATTCTGATGGAAAATTACAGTTAAATTAGTTTTCAATTTTTAAATACCTAACGTTAAATAATTTTATGTGCAGTCTAACCTAACCTAACTTAAAATAAATAGAATGCAGTAGAAATATATTTCTTATATTCGTAGAATAAATTAACCTACCAACGGCCAAAAAATTATACAAGTATGAATAATAGGTACCTATCAACATAGGCTTTCATATATTGATACTTAGCATGATATTTTTTGTTACTTACCTATTAGTTGGTTTATTATTAATTAAAAAAAAACTAGGTTTCAACAATTTAAATTTATATAACAAAAATCGTTCGATAATTTCATAAAAATTGCATAAGATATGCTATATTTGTGTGATAAAAAAATATTATTTTTAGTATTTAATTTATCAATAATATTAATTTACAAATGAATTTAACAATAATCAAGATCAAAAACGTATTAGTTTTATTCTGCAGGTTTTTAACATATTATAGTCACATCGTATAATGTTGTGTATTATTTCAGAAAATCATGAAGTTCAATTTGATTATTTTGGTACTGAGCTTGTGCGTTGACTTAATTCTTGGATCTATCGCTAATAATAGTTCGTACTGGGAAGCTCCGTTCAGGTTTTGTGGATCAAATCTCGCAGTTGAGCTCTCAATCATCTGCAAAGGCCGCTACAACGAAGATCCACGTGAATATAATTTTCTATAGTACCTTATTCTTAATTATAATAGTATCGTCTATTGGTCGAAATTAACCTATAAAGTTTATATTAATTGTAAAATCAACGAACTCTAGAATACAAAATTAGATACCTATCACACACACACAGTTAATTATCGGGGTTTGTGTTTCTTCTCATTTTTTATAAGTATGAAAAAATAAAACGAAAATTTCATAACTTAGTTAGATCATTTAAAATCTTTCTCAAAGACTGCGATGCCCCCCTCCCCCGCGGTTAAGGTTTCTAGCCACAGGAGTCATGATGGTGGTATAAGTCGTATCGATGATATCGATTATATCAATCCAATTCACTATCGAACAAATAGCGAATTAAATAATATCGTAAAACTAAGAATATAGTAAATATTATACATTTTGTTTTCAAAATCTATCGATTAATCGAAATAATCGATTATTTTGACACTATCGACTATCGAGTGTATCTTACTAAGATACGGAGAAATTTTGATTTATCATTATGGTCATAGCGTGCTGATGTAGATTTGACGAAATAAACATTATGTTTTCTCGTAATGCTCTAATATAATACATTAAGAACTAAAAAGCAAACTTTTTTTTAAATTTTTTAACATTTTAGGGGTTCTAATCTTCCCTTTCCTTGCTACTCCTTGTATATTTTAGTTTGTAATTAAAACAATTTAAAATTGAATAAAATGTAAAAGAAATATGGTAAATGGTAATCTGATGATCATGTTAACTTATTATAAGCATATTCTATTTAGTTAGATTTATTGAAAAATGTTTGTCTTTGCTAATGATTTACCTTTGTTTTCAGGAAGTCACTCGTTCAAATCTAAAAGGGCTATCGCTAATGAGTGTTGTAAAATAACTCCGTGCAGCAGGAAATATTTGAAAGATCATTATTGCCTTCCTGAATCGAAATGGTATGTAATAACATAAATAAAATATCTAAAATTGTAAACTTAAATTAACCATTCAACAAAATTTATATAAAAATAAACTTACGATAAATTCATAAACAAAGTTACAAACTTCACAGGTTAACTGCTACGTTATTTTTCAGTACATTGCCAAAAGCGCTACGTGTGCCATTTTTGGTACACTTGTTGTTTTGCCAATATGTTTTTGCGTGCCTACTATGGTACACTTAAATACGATTTTAACACAGGAAAATATTTCGTAGCCCGCTAGACAAACAAATTTTCGACTAGCCCATTAATATCTTATAAATTAATTTGTTTAGGTAAAATTAGAATACGAATGGCAAATCAACCATGTACCAGAGATGGTACACATGGCGGTTAACCTGTTAATAATAAAAAATGTTCTAACTTAATTTAATAGAAATGTATCTATATAAGATTCTACTACATTTCAAATTACTTATGTAATTTTTTCAGTAACTAATTAATATGTATAAATTCCAGGGCTACAATTGCAACTACAACTTTAACTTCAACTTCTACTTCAACTACAACTACGACTCCAAAACCAAAACCGGGATTTACGTTTAAAATCCGAAAAACGGATCACACTAATATTTTATTTTATTATTTTGATCTACGTAAGTACCTACATACTTTAAATCGGAGTGTCCGAATTGGTTCTGAAATGCCCGAATTGGTTCCCGGGTTCTTTCAAAGGGTATATCCGAATTAGTTCCCGAGTTGTTAAAATTTTGGCTTAATAAATAATATATAACAAACATTAAAAAAAAATTAAAATCTTAATTTAAAAATATAAAATAAATACCTAATAATAAATATATGCGGTATATCGTTTTTTTTAATTCGTTTATTTTCTTTATAGTTATTATTTTCTATTATTGAGGTAAAAACTTATAACAAACATTTAAAAAAAATTTTAATCTACTGATTTCATTATTTTTATATGTTCGGATGTGCGGAATAAAAGCAACTGTTGAATTTTCTGTGAAATGATTCACAGCAATTAGTAGTTCGTTCTATACTACTGGTACATTCAGCCCACATTGTTGGTGGAAGTGAGCTATCTTTTTCAATATAATTTTTAAAATATAATCGAAGAATTCACCAATTTTTTCATTTAAAATATTAATTATAATATTAAATATTTCATTTATATTATATTGTATTTTGCTTTTTCGTAAGTCTGTATCGGGAAGCAATTCGGACGTGTGCCGCCAACCTAGAATATCGGGAACCAATTCGGATGCAGCCTTAAAGGGCTCATGAGTGGCTTGTAAGGGTCTTGGAGTGCATTTGAATTCCTTGGAATTTGTTGAAATAGAACTAGATACTTAGACGTTATTGTGATTTCTTACAAAACTATTTATAAACAGTTCAATATAGTTTATTTTTAATAGTAAAAATAATTTTATTTTTTAAAATGACAATATTCTTATATCTTGACACCTTGTCCTAGAATTTAGGACACCTAACTACATTTTTACTTGTTCCATTTTAACTCAAATACCATTAAGTATGCTCTCGGATTCAACAAAATAAATTTTAACCTCTTTCGTTCAAATTCAAGTTTAGTTATGATACATTGAGTATATAGTTAGAATGAAAAATTTAGCTTATAAATATAAAACTCAAAACATACCTTCTAATGTTGTGTAAATAAAATGCTGCCCTACTGCACTTAAAGCTTCTTGTACTGGAGGGATTTAGATGCTTATAATTATCTTAATAAAAATATAGTGTGGTGGAATTGATGATATCATATTTTTTCACACAAACACACAAATAGGTTGAAATAAATTATCTACAAATGGCTCTAAGCGAGTATCATCGTATAAACATCTAATGTTCCATAATTTCAATATTACCCATCCAATGTATATAATCATAGCAATAAATACACTTAAATAGTATCCAAATCCACAAACTAAAAGTTGATTTAATAATTTGTTTCAATTTTTCAGTGATGCAAGTATTGGAATATCTTCAATTGGATAAGTAACAAGTACACCAAGCAACTGTCAACATTATATTGCAGCTTCAAAAATATATTTCAATCTTTTGTTATAATTAAATTATTAATATGATATACTATCATATATGAACTATCTATAGATATCCCAACATTTTATTTTTCAATTTTAAACATTATATTGCAATTTAATTTATAGTGCAAAATAAAATAATAATAATATAATATGTATCAAATACTTAAATTAGTATGTATAAGAAAGTAAATGTAGATTTAACAATTATAAATTAGTTTTTATTACCAAACTCAAATAATAATATAAGATTTTTATTTTTATACATGATTTTCTGACTTATTATTTTTTATTTGTTTTGTTTATCATACACTAGTAATTTACATTCGATGTAAATGTTTCAGTTAGAATAATAATAATTATTAAAGAACAAAGAACTAAAATTGTACCACAAAATGTAATTTTAAGAAATCATAATATGTATGATTGATTATTATTTTAATATAATAAAAAGAAAATAATTTGTTCATTGGTTGGTTTAGGAAGCAATTTTACCATATTAGGTTGGTTAAATAAGATAATTTGAATAAAGCAAATTGAATTATGATTTTTAAACAACATTTTTATCTTATGACGTATATAAAACTAAACTAGAATATTTCAATATAGAACATTATATTTATATATATCTGTTTATACAAGCGACACTCTTCGCCGGTCTAAAGTTATGACTTAAGAGTCCAAAATTTTGAATATTTTGTAACTTCATACCTTGCTGGTGTGTTTAAATATTGAACATCACGGAAGTGAACGTTTTGGGTGGCCTACAATAATGTGTCTAGGGTGTTGAGTGTTTCAACTTCTTTACTTTTTATACTTTACATATGTACATCTTATGTAGTGTGCTAACATACCATTAAATGGCATTTGATGTGGTCATACCTTGTGATTTCTATTATGATAATATTATTTTAAATCTTACTTCTTAGTTAACATCAACCTTGGCTCACCAAGACACCAAATTATAATCCTAGAATTTATATGATAAAACTGATAACCAATATGATAATGATTAATGACGTTACTTGTGGGTGTAGCATACTCTTAAAATATAGCACAAACAATACATTTAAAAAGTCTACATTCCTTCAATAGATTAGTTGTTTATTTATACTATAGTGGACTCCCTTTAATTAAATCTTCTAGCAGTCAGTTTTATTCAATTTTAGCATTGTTAAAAATTATCAACCATTATAACCGATAATATTGTATTTCCGATTGGTACTTATATTGACCATGACATCTTGTTTAAACAATTGTTTATAAGATATTAAAGTAATTGAAGCTAATAGTTTATACGAAAAAGATATTACTGTATGTGATATAGTAGGTACATTATGTATTAGGTAGTTCCTTTACTGTAAAACTGAACCATTTAATACAAACTAACTATCAATTGTTAATAATATTATAATTGTAAATTTTAATTTTTGTTTAATATTATATAGATTTATATAACTATTTTAATTGTACATGGATGAACTTGGTTGGTATGTAATTAAATTAATTTGATTAAAAAAAACCTTGGTACCTTTTTATGTTTTCAAATTCCAAAAATCAAAGTTTGTTTTCATTCCACATTTAAAATCAGAATTTTATTTTTAATGACATGATTACAAAATTGAAAAAGAGTTACCCAAAATATTTAAATTAGTACTTTCAATAAAACAACATAGGTACTACAAAAATGAAAAAATAACATGATTGGCATTGTTAGCTATATATAAATTAAACCTACATTTAATTTGTTGCACTATATTACATTTTGTCAAGTAACTTATATATACATTTTTCATACCTAAATAATAATTAATTTCAGTTTATCAATTATCAGTCTCAATAGAAAATTGATTTTGTGTACCTAGTAATTATTGGTTACTATTTAGCACTACCTATATGTATTTCACAGTTTTTTTGAGTGTCCAGAATTTTTATTTATCGGTTACTGATTACTGATGGCTGTTTTAACAAATTTTTAATTGCAGTAACTTTCACGGACAAGGTATAGAAATAATTTTTTCATTTTCTTAAACTTTGAGGGTTGGGAGGGAAGGTTACAACTACACCAGCACCACCATGTCTATAACACTGGTATCTTAATTATTATGTTACGTATAACAATTTAGTGATCAATTAACGACCTCAATTTTTTTTTATCGGACATTTGAGAAAGGTTTTTGAAATTTACGATGGGAATTTTTATTCATAAATAGCTTACAGATTATAATAATATTATAGCAATAAAATAAATAAATATTTATTGCCATTTACTCAGGTAGATGAGCAGTATTGAATTTTATCAAGATGAATATTTCACTACCTATCTATTATTTAAGAATACAAAAACAAAGATAATTTGTATCACCAAACTCTCAATACTTTTAAACGTTTTAAGTTTTATTCACAATTGAATGTCATTGAAATAAGAAATATATTTTTCTATCGCTATATTTTTTCAAAGTTTCTTAATGTTATTTAACTTTTTGTTTTCGATTATTGAATGTGTAATAATGCAGTTATAAACTGATTCGTATGTATAATCTTTGAATATTAAATAAAATGTATTCTAGGTATTTCCGAAAAATAAAAATGTCATATTGTACCTACCTACCTACCTTATTACGATAAAAAATAATATGAGTACAGCATAGTAGGGTATACCGATTTCTGGTATTTTTGTGATACAATTATGGATTGAATCCAAAATCGTCCTTTACGAACTATTTCGATTTGATACACGTCAACTTACCCCCCCCCCCCCACCATGGGGCTATAATTAATAGCTTCGGAACTATGGGAAAGAAACAGTCAACCATAAACATAATACAAGTATACTGCATTACTGCAGTGTTTATATGGAAATTTTATTTTAAAGTGTTAATTATTAAAAGTGTAAACATATCAAGAATGTGGTAATACTTTATACAATTTTTTTTTGATCAATATTTGATAAAAAATATACTTTTAAATTGATCTTTTTTGAATAAAGATAATGATATTTTATTTTCGTGTAATTAAACTACTTTATTTATATTACACTATATAAATTATTAATTGTTGATGACTGTATTGTTACAATTATGAAACTAGATCAATCAAGATTTTAACCCTGCTCAAGACTCACAGTACATTATACATTATTGATCTAATTGAGTATTCCTTAGATATCTAATATATTCATTAAGGTTTCTATCTCTTTTTGAATATCAACATACTGTTACAATCAAAATTGACAATAACAACAGGAATTAACTATGCATTGTCGTGAGTCATTACACAGACATAAGTAATAAAAACCCAAAAATAATTGAAGAAGTGTGGTCATATTATAGTAAGTTATTAAAATTACTGTTTTTTAAATTATTTTTGTGTAATCTAATACATTTACACATAAGATAATACATAATCTGGATTTGAATATTGTAGTGTCCCAGCATACAGGAGGACGAACGACTTGTGTTGAGGTAGATGGTTTGGGTGAAATAAGTATAATAACTTGACTTGTGATTAATTATTATACAATTATTTGCTTGCGATGTGGACAAAACATTATTACTGATACATGAATGATTTAATTGAAAATATTCTAAGTCCAAATGATTAATTTGGAATGGTGACTGGCGTGAAGGTGCTTGCACTGACTCTGGTGGCTCACGTCTGCATTTGGTCTATTCAGGGCTCTCCAATATAGGTTTGCTTTATCGGTATCTGAGACAACCTATGTGTTATCTTCTTTCCGAAGGGGAGAGGGAGTTGAAACGGTTTTAAGAATTTTTTTTGTCGCTTTCCAGAGGGAAGAGTGTTGAGTTGTTAAGTTCTGTATGTATTTTTGATAAGTTCTAGAACTGTGTTGTGAGAGCGCTTTTCTTAGTTTGTTGTTTAGTTGGTTGAAGGTTTGTTTATCGATGGGGTATTTGTGTCTTTGCCACCGGGACCTGGCTTTTCGTTTTTCTTGGAGAAGAAATTTTATGTGATTCGGTAGTGGGTATTTTTCGTGGTGGATTGGACTATGAAATGTTGCCAAGTGTGTGCAATCTTGAATGTCTATCGTGAGTTTTTGAATTGTTTCATCAATATCGTCACTTGACTTTAGGGATGAGTTGAGTTGAGTGCGAATTTCAACGAGTTTTTTAAAAGTAGTCCAGTGTATTTTTTTGAGAGCTTGGAGATTTGTGGTAGGGTTCGCAGAGGGTATTTCAAACTCCAGTATAACAGGTGAGTGGTCGGATGAAAGGTCATTAGTGTTAGTGACCGTGGTAATGCAGTTGTTTGGTGTTTTTGTGATAAAGATATCAAGAATATCTGGACGTCTGTTCCGATGAGAAGGCCAATAGGCGGGGTGAGGTGGGGGTAGAATTTTTATATTGGAGTTGGCTATAGAGTTGAGTAGGGTTCTGCCTCTTGTATTAGTTGAAAAACAACCCCAAGAGGAGTGTTTAGCGTTTAGGTCACCGGCGACGATAAAATGTTTACCTAGAGATTCGAAGAAATTTGTAAAGTTAACTGAGCTAATTTTAGGTCCTGGGGGGGCAGTAGGTGGAAGAGAGTGTCAAATTTATATGTTTATTTACGGGAACAAGAATGCTTGTTGCTTGGATGTAAGTTTCACTGATTTTAGGAAGAGAGGAATGGGGCAAATTATTCTTAACAAGTATCAAGGAGCCAGCGTGAGCCGTTTTGTCGGGGTGATTGCTTTGATAAGCTTTATAAAATGAAGCTTTATATATGAATAGCTTTATCCGAGTATTTTGATAGATTTTGACGGGGTAAGATGAGACTCGGATATCATGGCTATGTCTATATTAAGATCACTAAGGATTGTCTGTAGTTCTAGTTTGTGGGGTGTAATACCGTTTGCGTTACATGTGAGTAATTTGAGTTTAAAGTTAGTTTCCATTGTTGGAGCTTAATTTGTTTATTAATGAGGTAAGAAGGGTTATTAGAGGATTGAGAAGTGTTATGAGGGGAGAAATTAGTGTTTTAAATTCGGAAATGAACGATGTTAGTTGGTTTGATAATTTTTGATTGGGAATATGGTCGTTGGTATTATTAAAATCTGATTTTGATTTGTTACCTATTACTGCTTGTGAATATGATGTGTGCTGGGTGTTAATGGGCTCGTTATGAGTAGTTGTGGGTGCGTTGTTGAGATGTTGACTTGCTTCGTGATGAGGATGACTGTTGTGTTGGATTTGAGATGAATCTGAATTTTGGGCTAATTCTCTTGAGATGGAGTTTGGTTGAAGTTTCTTTCGGAGACGTTGGAGATCCTTGTGTACCGTGCAGCCTCTGTAATTTGCCGGGTGAGCATTACTGCATAGTGCACATTTAGCAGGGAGGTCCTTGGGTTTGGAGCATTGGTCTGAGCAGGGCCGTATTTACGCCTAGGCCCGTGAGGCCCGAGCCTAGGGCGGCAAATTTTTTGGGGCGGCAAATTTTGTAAGAAATAAAAAAAGAATCATATGAATAAATGAAATATTTATATGATTTTTTTTTAGATATCTGTATGTAAAATATACGGGCGCATGAAACTGAATTATGTCACTAACCCGAAATCAATTTTCTCGTAATGTGAGCTATAAAGATAAGATACCTACCTAGGTATATAATAATATAAGTTGTTCCTAAAAGTAATTACGATAAAAATATAATATATATAGAAATTGGCTAAAGATATTGTGTTTGTGTATCCACATCGCACACGACCACAATTCATTTTAGTTTATTGTTCGTCATTGTCGGGAGTGCATATTACAACATAATATATTTAATAAATAATAATTAATAATTTCCAGTATTTAGCATTTTTTCACTATGAGTGACGGTCGTAAACGTTTTAGTGGTTCAGAGTATAAAAAGCGAGCCAAAGATAAAGAATATAAAGAGAGTAAAGTTCTAAATAAAATACCTAAACTAAGTACTTTCTTTAAACCTGCTAAACCGTCTTCTTTGAATGCACCTGATAATGGTCAACAACATCAACATGATTTAGAAGAGATTGAAACGAGTAAGTGCGAATCGGATTTGGTCATTAATAATTTAACAACTTCTACTTTAAATATGGATCCGGCTACATTTTATATTGATTATAATGATCCGGCTAAATGGATTATTAATGATGTAACTCGCGATTATGTGGCAAAACACGGAATAAATCAAAATTTAAATGATGATTTTACATGTTCTAAACGTGAGTATCCTGACAAAAATAGATTTTTAAATAAATCATTATTTGTTAGAACACGTATAAATGGTGAAGTACAGTCACGACCATGGTTAGTGTTTTCGAAATCTACTGGTACAGTGTTTTGTGCACCATGTCGACTCTTTGGAAGTGCACATTTATCAACATTAGTAACTATTAGTTTTAATGATTGGAAAAATGCTGTACGAAAATTCTATTCCTCATAAAACTTAATTAGGATTTATAATTATTATTTGTTTTGTTTATAATGACTATTGACCTAATTTCTTTAAAATGAAATAAATTTATTTGTAATAATTACAATTTTTTTTTCTTGGGGTAGAGGCGGCATATTTAAAAGGGCCTAGGGCGGCACTTGTTCTAAATCCGGCCCTGGGTCTGAGGTATGGTTATCGCCACATCGGACGCATTTATGCAAACGATTGCAGTATGATTTAGTGTGGCCGTACTGTTGACAGCGATGGCATTGGACTAGATCCCGTCTGATGTGTGGGGCTTCGAATTTGACTTTAGAGAAACATAAATTGTTTATCTTGAAGATGTCTTGGTTGTTTGGAGATGGGTTAAGGTCTACAAAGAATAGTGGGAGGGGTTCTTTTGATTGGGATTTTAGGATGTTAGTGACATTTTTTACCATAAACCCATGTTTTTCAATTTCATCTTTAATGTAGTCAGTAGGAATTGTATGGTGCAGATTCCTAATAACAACTCTGTAGGACTTTTCTTCGTGTGACTGGTACGTGTGGTATTCAAGTTTATTCTCGTTGAACAATGATATAACGGCACGGTAAGAACTGGCCGAGTGAAGGTTTATTTTTATGGTTTTTGAGTTGGACTTGCAGAGGAAGCCCTCGTTTTTCGTTATTTGTTCTAAGTTTTTACAAAGAGTGACGAAATTAATCGGAGATGTCAAGAAAATTGGTGGCGGAGGAGGTGGTGGAGGAGGTGACTCGTTGATTTATGTGCCTGTTACGATATCCATATCATCTATATTATTTTCGTCTGTGTTGAGTAGAGAGTAACGGTTTGGTGAGGAGAAGTGAGACGGATCGCTTGTTTTTTTTGTGAGAGGCGAAGTAGAGTTGTTGGGTGACCTAATGCGTTTGTTGGTGTCAACAATATTCCATTCTTGGTTGTTGGCCGAAGAGGCGGGTGAAGCGGTTGCGACCTGCGTCGTACAAGAAACAGTATTTGCGATAACTAACGGAGATAATTTCGGATTGTTTTTAGATTTACTTGTGACTGAGTTATTTCGTTGCATGGTGCAGCAGTTGATAAGTTGCAGGTCGCGGCCTACAGCCGGTTAAAGTACGGTGGTGGCAGGTAGATTATATTTTTGTTTAAACGTGTGGAATACGGAAAACGAATATAATTAAACTGAGAAATATGGTTTGAATTAGAACTCATTAATTTTAATGACGCGATAGGCGGAGGGCGATAGTGTACGCGCACGACGGTCAACGGACGTGTGGTACGAACGACGTTTAGATTAAATTCTAATGAAAAAAGCATAATGTCAAACTGTTATAAGACACATAATTATATATTTTTGCAACATTTTCTTGAATTAATATAATTTTTCCCAACAATATACAGTTTTCATAATGGATTGTCTGTATTTAAGCACGTCAATATAAAACTGTAAAATACGTGATGTGATTCAAGTTATGTACAATAACAATTCAAATGAATTTCAAACGATTTAGTTCATCTGAAAAGAAATGTAACTACCAGGGGAATATACTATTGACATCGCCATCAATAAGTGTGTCTTCGATATTTAATGGAAGCGCCAAAAACTACATATGATTAAAAATTCAAAAGTTAATTTTAATAAAATATTTTTGTAGTAACAGTATGAAAATTAGGTACGATCTTAAATAGAGTTTACAGGTAATTTCAAAATCATAGCTATCGACGGAGGACTATTTGAGATTTTAAGAATTATCGTACCAGGATTAAATGCGTAATATGAACTCTGTGGGCAATCTAATGTAGGCATAGTCAATGGTGTGCATCGTCCAACTTTCATTCATAATCTCAATGATTAACTGGTATTTATCCCACGTTTTTATTTAACAAATGAACATCACCGCTATTACATTAGATATGTTTATAAAAAAAGTTTAAATAATACACTATGGCTGGAACGAATAACAAATAATATACTAATAAGATTCGTCTAAGAATTTTTTACCACATTTTCTATGAAAAAACCATTTGTTGAACAGTATATAACATTTAATGAATTGAAATACCAGAAACACTAGACGTGTAACATGTACTGATTGTACTGAGTAGGTAATCCTGATGAAGGCGTATTCAGTTCTAAATGGTTTGAAAATTAAATATATATATAAACATTAATCATATCATCTTAGAATCTACTTTTAATCGCACATTTTATTAAAATAAAAACAAAAATATTGCTTATATTTTGGCTGCTAGTAGAACACTTGTATATATTTACGAATTAGTATGTCTGGACACACGTGTACAACTTAGGTACTGTCTTGATATTCTGTTCGAGCCAAAGTTATAGCATGTAATTATAAATATACATGATTTTAATACCAACCTTCATTGAAACCAAAATTTTGTTTTTAAAATACACCCTCATGGTATTCAAATGAAAAAAGCATAATGTCAAACTGTTATAAGACACATAATTATATATTTTTGCAACATTTTCTTGAATTAATATAATTTTTCCCAACAATATACAGTTTTCATAATGGATTGTCTGTATTTAAGCACGTCAATATAAAACTGTAAAATAAGTGATGTGATTCAAGTTATGTACAATAACAATTCAAATGAATTTCAAACGATTTAGTTCGTCTGAAAAGAAATGTAACTACCAGGGGAATATACTATTGATATCGCCATGAATAAGTGATAGTGAATGTGTCTTCGATATTTAATGGAAGCGCCAAAAAACTACATATGGTTATAAATTCAAAAGTTAATTTTAATAATATATTTTTGTAGTAACAGTATGAAAATTAGGTACGATCTTAAATAGAGTTTACAGGTAATTTCAAAATAATAGCTATCGACGGAGGACTATTTGAGATTTTAAAAATTATCGAACCAGGATTAAATGCGTAATATGAACTCTGTGGGCAATCTAATGTAGGCATAGTCAATGGTGTGCATCGTCCAAATTTCATTCATAATCTCAATGATTAACTGGTATTTACCCAAGTAGCAAAGAAATGTTTTTGAAACGTTTTAAAAAATGTATGAAAAATATATAATAATATTATTAAAAATGTTTTTTAAATATCTTCATGGCCGCTTTTACATTACTTTGAAAATGTTTAATTAACATTTTAAATAGGTTGTAAATACATTTTGTTTTCAATGATAAAAAATATTTTTAAAACCATTCTTAATAATTTAAATATCTTTTTTTTATTGTTTTAAGGTATTTTTAAAATGTTTTTTTTTTTTATAAAACACCCAAATATCATCTATAATATAAGATGATGTGTATAAATTATCAGATCTATATATAAACTATATATAGACAGACTAAAGGTTCTTAAACTCCATCTCAATAATATAGGTAAAAATAGCTTTGACGGAAACAATAAAATTGACATCCACATGCTAAATCATAAAAATTACATAAAATATATAATTATTTATTTTGCAATATTTTTTTTTTTATTCAGGAAAATAAACAAAATCAACAACTGTTATTATTTTTAAAATAACATTCATAATATATTTGATATAGCCCAGGCTATAAAATATAATAATACTAAATATATAATGATAATTAATAGTATATTATAATATTATATGAATAATGAATTATATAGTATCATCTTCATCAAATGATGATGATTGTAGTAGTCCTGCGGCTGGCATATTTTCAGTAGATTTTATGTTTCTTTTTTCGTCTCTATATCAAACAAAACAAAAATAAATTCAGCATAAATATATTACTATAATTATAATACAATTTTATATTTGGATTAAAATGTATTATTTAGATATTGATGTATAAAGATGATAGTTATTTATTTATACTATGTCTATAAATATGTACACATAAATTATTTGTGTCCTTGGGCCCAGTCTAAATATAAAATAAATTCAAAATATAATATATGCTACTTGTGAAAATTCAAGTTTAATAATTTTTCAAAAATTATCACTTATTGGTACAATATACTGATAAGTATGTAAGTATTATGTAGTTTCAAAATTAATGGCTATAATTCTCAACACAGAAACCAGTTCTTATAATGATGTGATTAAGAAATATAAAATATACTCAATGCCATATTATTATGTTTATAAGTTATAACTAATAAATTTATCATATTGAAAGAATAAATAATATCACTTATTTATTTTATTATCATTTAAATGAATTAATAATAAATACCAATGTTTAAGCTATAACACCCAACAAAAATTAAAAAGATTATAAGAAACTAGGTAATTTAGTTAAAACTGATACATTCTCAGTATTTATAACATAACAGAACCTACAAAACTTATATATCTTCCATTATAATACAAGAAAACAAATTTCAAAAATCAATATAAATTATTGACGTAGTATCATAAATATTTAATGTTTAGTGTATAGTGCAAAAAACTACTATATATTATTATATGTATAATAAACATACCTAAGAATTCTAGTAGGTGCTTGGTCAAACCAATTCATTACACTTGCAATGACATCCATCTTGTAGTTTTCTGAATTAGGAAATTTTTTACCAACACAGTCTAAAACAATATTTACACAAATTATGTTTACCTCAATAATATGTTATAATAATAAAAAAATAATAATATGACTTACTTATAATAACTTTGAAAATTTTATAATTTTCTAATTTCTTTTTTTCTTTTTGACCTTTCCAGCTAAAGGCAGATGCAAATTTATCAGTAAATATTGTTTTCAATAAACTATTGGTTACTTTGGAAATTTATTTCCCTTCAGAAGCAAACATAAATGTTGACAACTGTTATTCATACATGTATAAAAAAAACAAACATTATTTAACACAATAATTTAATGCTTATAAAATAAGTTATAGATAGGTAGGTACCAATTTATCACTATATCCAAGGTCATAAAATGCGAGCTTTGATTCGAGAGTCAAAAGCTTTTCCTTGTCATTAATTGGGAATGTTGATAAAACATCATCAGTTTTTTCCTGATTGAATGTATTATTTTGAAGTGTTGAAGCCTCTTTATTTTCAATGAATGAAGTTAATTCCAGTTTTAAGTAATTCATGTTTGATTTGAACTTCATAAAGTCAGCTGTAATTGTTAAAATATTTAATTAATATATTTTCATATCTAACATTATAATACATTGTCATTTAGTGTTAATAAACATACAAATTTATGTAGTTTAAATAATAATAATTTTTTTTTTTTATTATTAGATAGACGACAAAGTTGATGTCCCAACGATACTAATAGTTGATAGTTTTCATCTTTGTTTGTATTGTTATTTTGAGATTCAAACGAACAATGATGATTATTTTTCTTATTTAATTTGCAGTTTACATTACTTAGAGCTGAGTCATCTAAAATTAAATTAAACAATAATTATAAATAATATTAGAAATAGTCATAAACAACTAGTCCAAAATCTAACTTAGTTTCAAAAAAATGTAAAAACTTTAAAAATATATTAAGATAAGTAAATTATTCTATGTAATGCTTGAATTACAATAAATAATTCACTTATAAAAAATGTTCATTTTATTATAATAAAATACTGCCATAATTTATTTACTAATATAACGTTATATAATATTCTTACAGTTATTATGTATTCCAATATGAGGAGTCTCAAAATCAGCATCAATTAATTGATGATTATCTAATGGTGTACTTGTATTTATTGCAGATAATCCTGTTGATTAAGAAAGTTACATTTATTATTAATTTAAAATGTATTAAACAATTACATTACACAACATTTTATTAAATAAGTAATTAGAATATCAGCTGTAGGTATTTCATTTTACATAATTATCTCATTTTTCTTAAGCAAGTTCATTTGAATTATTAAAATATATTCCCATTATCAACAAAAATAGAATTTGACATTTGTGTTATTTTAATTTCTGAATTTTATGATCACAATAATTTTATTTAAGTCTATTAATTATACATACCTAACTTATTGCTTTGGCGGGGAGTGCTTGTTTTTTCTTTTAGTACAGCGCATTCATCAAAATTATGATTTTCTAAGAAAAACAAAAATGTATCATTTAAACATAAACTATACCTAGAAATAATAATAATAACTCACTACTGAACTAATGTAATCATATTAATACCTTTTTTTTCTTTTGGAAAATTCGGATAGTCTAACTGGGTTGTTGATGATGACTTCTGTTTGATACTGATATGGAAAGCTTCATCAGAATTATCAGAGTCAGATGTTAAATTAGAAAATAAATTTTTAGTATTATGATCTTCATATTTTAATTTTTTTCTCATTCCACGTCCTTTCAATTCAGCATCAGAGTGTAAATTTTTTTTGCTTTTGTTTTTCAACAATTTATACATAAGTTTTATACCATAATCATAATTATCTGTAAATTAATAAATAATAAGTTTAAACAATAATGTAATAAATTTACAATAAATAAATATAGTAAATTAGATACCTATGTTGCTCTCAACTATTTCAATTTTAAATTTTTCCCAATCATTTGTATTTGGTTTTGCTTTTTCTCTAGCAAGTGATTTTATTTTAGATAATCGAAATGACATAGGGTACCAACATGTATCATTATCGATTATCCATGCATTTGGAATTAAATCCGGGGTTTTTGCATCTGGAGGTTCATATAAATGTATGAGTGTCCACATTCTAAAATAAAAAACTTAATCAATTATATCTAACATAAATCATGGTATGCTGTTTTAATAATCATTAAAATAAATTAATAAGCACCTGAATAAATAATTAAAATTCTTCATATAAATTGTGATATATAATTAAGATAGAAGGAAAATAATGGATAAAATATAGGAAAAAATTATAAATAATGTTATACCATATTGACAGGTGTATTTATATAGTTGAATATGATGCTAATAATGATTTATATACAATAATGTACAAAATTATAATTTGTTTGGAAATTAATAAAATTAAAAATTAGCTTGTTGTATTATTATGCTGTATGCAATAGGGGGAAAACAACATAAATATTATGTTTATGCTTGAAATACACATATTTTTTACAAATAAATGAAATGGGACACAATTCAGGCTCTGATAATTTTTCAACTTCATAAACACCTATTAATGAGCTACTACAAGGAATTTCAAAAAAGTTTCGTTTGATTAAAAATTTTCTACCAATAATTACAGTACAGTTTAAATCAATAGAATGACATATATTTTCTACCATGACTATGTCTCCACATTCTAGACCACAGCAGTTATTTGGGGATTCAATTTTTAAGCTAAAATTAGGAAAATGTATTTCCTTGTACTGGAGACCCACACATTTAAGAGGTAATGCACCATTATTATAATGAATATGAGATAATAAAGGAAACTGTTGATTCAGAGTTCTCAAGGATGGAAATGACGAACTAATATCACAAAACAGTTCTGCCATTCGGTTTCCAATTTGCTCTAGGGGCTTATTTCTACCTCTAACCATCGACTTAATTTTTTGTAAGTAATTCTCAAATGGAAATGCTGAGATCTTATCCAATGTAAATTCATTTATTTTCGATGAAAAATAATCAGCATCATCAACCAAATGGATCAATCCATGAAAGTTATGTGTAATAAAACTTTCATCATATATTTTAATAAATGATTGAACAAAATGCATTAGTAATTGCCTAGCATAGTTTCGCAAATCTAAATCACCACAACTATTTGGGTTAAGTAAAATGGAAATTGCTACATTTAATGTCATGAAATTATTATATTTGTCTCTGTCTAAAACTCCTCTTGTGGCAACTGGTCCAGTATATAATAAAAATGAACGAAATTCAGTAGCTTTCCAACGAAGAAGATACTTTAAAGCTCTTGGTTTTCTTATAAATTCTTCTGGAAGATTTTGGATTTCCATAAAATCTGATATTTTTTTAATTAACTGCTGTGATAATTTATATGGAAGAGTCCCCTGGTACCACGTTGTTAGCATAGTTCGCATAACTCCCAAATATATTAAATGCATTGGATCTAATATAAATGAATTTACAAAATGAATCTCAGGAATTCTAACTAAAGCAGTATCGCGAAGACGATAATTAGAATCAGCCCAGTTAATAAAATCTTCATGTGTTCTGGCTGTACAATTTAATTCTGTAAATACCCTTTTACGGCTGACTGTAGAACCACGAACATGAAAAATATCCTCCGTGCCCCTTTATACCTAGTAAATCTTTTTTAGCTGGTGCATCACAAACAAAACCAACAATTTTTATAGAAAATAATATACCATTACTGTTTGTTATACCATGCTGCGATAATTCTACTATTTCTGAAATAAATGAATCTAAAAAAATATTCATATCACTTGGTTTTTCTAATCCATAATACAATCCAACTGGCAAAACAATTTTTTTAAATGAGGTATATTGATTATTGTAACTAAAATTGGAATCACTTGACCAGATGAACTTTTGAACAATGGTAAACCATCAACATTTACTAATAAATTTAGTTCATAAATATCATTAAATGAATAATTATCAACAATTCAAATGAATTTCAAACGATTTAGTTCTTCTGAAAAGAAATGTAACTACCAGGGGAATATACTATTGATATCGCCATGAATAAGTGATAGTGAATGTGTCTTCGATATTTAATGGAAGCGCCAAAAAACTACATATGGTTATAAATTCAAAAGTTAATTTTAATAATATATTTTTTTAGTAACAGTATGAAAATTAGGAACGATCTTAAATAGAGTTTACAGTTAATTTCAAAATCATAGCTATCGACAGAGGACTATTTGCGATTTTAAGAATTATCGTACCAGGATTAAATGCGTAATATGAACTCGTTGGGCAATCTAATGTAGGCATAGTCAATGGTGTGCATCGTCAAATTTTCATCCATAATCTCAATGATTAACTGGTATATATCCCACGTTTTTATTTAACAAATGAACATCACCGCTATTACATTAGATATGTTTATAAAAAAGTTTAAATAATACACTATGGCTGGAACGAATAACAAATATTATACTAATAAGATTCGTCTAAGAATTTTTTACCACTTTTTCTATGATAAAACCATTTGTTGAACAGTATATAACATTTAATGAATTGAAATACCAGAAGCACTAGACGTGTAACATGTACTGAGTACGTACTCCTGATGAAGGCGTATTCAGTTCTAAACGGTTTGAAAATTAAATATATATATTAACATTAATCATATCATCTTAGAATCTACTTTTATTCGCACATTTTATTAAAATAAAAACAAAAATATAGATTATATTTTGGCTGCTAGTAGAACACTTGTATATATTTACGAATTAGTATGTCTGGACACACATGTACAACTTAGGTACTGTCTTGATATTCTGTTCGAGGCAAAGTTATAGCATATAATTTTAAATATACATGATTTTAATACCAACCTTCATTGAAACCAAAATTTTGTTTTTAAAATACACCCTCATGGTATTTCATTTATATAGATAAATAAAATAATTTAGATTAAATTCTAACGAAAAAAGCATAATATCAAACTGTTATAAGACACATAATTATATATTTTTGCAACATTTTCTTGAATTAATATAATTTTTCCCAACAATATACAGTTTTCATACTGGATTGGCTGTATTTAAGCTCGTCACTATAAAACTGTAAAATACGTGATGTGATTCAAGTTATGTACAATAACAATTCAAATGAATTTCAAACGATTTAGTTCTTCTGAAAAGAAATGTAACTACCAGGGGAATATACTATTGATATCGCCGTGAATAAGTGATAGTGAATGTGTCTTCGATATTTAATGGAAGCGCCAAAAAACTGCATATGGTTATAAATTCAAAAGTTAGTTTTAATAAAATATTTTTGTAGTAACAGTATGAAAATTAGTTACGATCTTAAATAGAGTTTACAGTTAATTTCAAAATCATAGCTATCGACGGAGGACTATTTGAGATTTTAAGAATTATCGTACCAGGATTAAATGCGTAATATGAACTCGTTGGGCAACCTAATGTAGGCATAGTTAATGGTGTGCATCGTCCAATTTTCATTCATAATCTCAATGATTAACCGGTATATATCCCACGTTTTTATTTAACAAATGAACATCACCGCTATTACATTAGATATGTTTATAAAAAAGTTTAAATAATACACTATGACTGGAACGAATAACAAATAATATACTAATAAGATTCGTCTAAGAATTTTTTACCACATTTTTTATGAAAAAACCATTTGTTGACCAGTATATAACATTTAATGAATTGAAATACCAGAAGCACTAGACGTGTAACATGTACTGAGTAGGTACTCCTGATGAAGGCGTATTCAGTTCTAAATGGTTTGAAAATTAAATATATATATAAACATTAATCATATCATCTTAGAATCTACTTTTAATCGCACATTTTATTAAAATAAAAACAAAAATATTGGTTATATTTTGGCTGCTAGTAGAACACTTGTATATATTTACGAATTAGTATGTCTGGACACACATGTACAACTTAGGTACTGTCTTGATATTCTGTTCGAGGCAAAGTTATAGCATGTAATTATAAATATACATGATTTTAATGCCAACCTTCATTGAAACCAATATTTTGTTTTTAAAATACACCCTCATGGTATTCATTTATATAGATTAATAAAATAATTTAGATTAAATTCTAATGAAAAAAGCATAATGTCAAACTGTTATAAGATACATATTTATATATTTTTGCAACATTTTCTTGAATTAATATAATTTTTCCCAACAATATACAGTTTTCATAATGGATTGTCTGTATTTAAGCACGTCAATATAAAACTGTAAAATACGTGATGTGATTCAAGTTATGTACAATAACAATTCAAATGAATTTCAAACGATTTAGTTCGTCTGAAAATAAATGTAACTACCAGGGGAATATACTAATGATATCGCCGTGAATAAGTGATAGTGAATGTGTCTTCGATATTTAATGGAAGCGCCAAAAAACAACATATGGTTATAAATTCAAAAGTTAATTTTAATAATATATTTTTGTAGTAACAGTATGAAAATTAGGTACGATCTTAAATAGAGTTTACAGTTAATTTCAAAATCATAGCTATCGAACGGAGGACTATTTGAGATTTAAAGAATTATCGTACCAGGATTAAATGCGTAATATGAACTCGGTGGGCAATCTAATGTAGGCATAGTCTATGGTGTGCATCGTCCAATTTTCATTCATATTCTCAATGATTAACCGGTATATATCCCACGTTTTTATTTAACAAATGAACATCACCGCTATTACATTAGATATGTTTATAAAAAAGTTTAAATAATACACTATGGCTGGAACGAATAACAAATAATATACTAATAAGATTCGTCTAAGAATTTTTTACCACATTTTCTATGAAAAAACCATTTGTTGAACAGTATATAACATTTAATGAATTGAAATACCAGAAACACTAGACGTGTAACATGTACTGAGTAGGTACTCCTGATGAAGGCGTATTCAGTTCTAAATGGTTTGAAAATTAAATATATATATAAACATTAATCATATCATATTAGAATCTACTTTTAATCGCACATTTTATTAAAATAAAAACAAAAATATTGCTTATATTTTGAATGCTAGTAGAACACTTGTATATATTTACGAATTAGTATGTCTGGACACACGTGTACAACTTAGGTAATGTCTTGATATTCTGTTCGAGGCAAAGTTATATCATGTAATTATAAATATACATGGTTTTAATACCAACCTTCATTGAAACCAAAATTGTGTTTTTAAAATACACCCTCATGGTATTCATTTATATAGATTAATAAAATAATTTATATTAAATTCTAATGAAAAAAGCATAATGTCAAACTGTTATAAGACACATAATTATATATTTTTGCAACATTTTCTTGAATTAATATAATTTTTCCCAACAATATACAGTTTTAATAATGGATTGTCTGTATTTAAGCACGTCAATATAAAACTGTAAAATTCGTGTTGTGATTCAATTTATGTACAATAACAATTCAAATGAATTTCAAACGATTTAGTAAGTCTGAAAAGAAATGTAACTACCAGGGGAATATACTATTGATATCGCCATGAATAAGTGATAGTGAATGTGTCTTCGATATTTAATGGAAGCGCCAAAAAACTGCATATGGTTATAAATTCAAAAGTTAATTTTAATAAAATACTTTTGTAGTAACAGTATGAAAATTAGGTACGATCTTAAATAGAGTTTACAGTTAATTTCAAAATCATAGCTATCGACGGAGGACTATTTGAGATTTTAAGAATTATCGTACCAGGATTAAATGCGTAATATGAACTCGTTGGGCAACCTAATGTAGGCATAGTCAATGGTGTGCATCGTCCAATTTTCATCCATAATCTCAATGATTAACTGGTATTTATCCCACGTTTTTATTTAACAAATGAACATCACCGCTATTACATTAGATATGTTTATAAAAAAGTTTAAATAATACACTATGGCTGGAACGAATAACAAATAATATACTAATAAGATTCGTCTAAGAATTTTTTACCACATTTTCTATGAAAAAACCATTTGTTGAACAGTATATAACATTTAATGAATTGAAATACCAGAAACACTAGACGTGTAACATGTACTGAGTAGGTACTCCTGATGAAGGCGTATTCAGTTCTAAACGGTTTGAAAATTTAATATATATATAAACATTAATCATATCATCTTAGAATCTACTTTTAATCGCACATTTTATTAAAATAAAAACAAAAATATTGCTTATATTTTGGCTGCTAGTAGAACACTTGTATATATTTACGAATTAGTATGTCTGGACACACGTGTACAACTTAGGTACTGTCTTGATATTCAGTTCGAGGCAAAGTTATAGCATGTAATTATAAATATACATGATTTTAATACCAACCTTCATTGAAACCAATATTTTGTTTTTAAAATACACCCTCATGGTATTCATTTATATAGATTAATAAAATAATTTAGATTAAATTCTAATGAAAAAAGCATAATGTCAAACTGTTATAAGATACATATTTATATATTTTTGCAACATTTTCTTGAATTAATATAATTTTTCCCAACAATATACAGTTTTCATAATGGATTGTCTGTATTTAAGCACGTCAATATAAAACTGTAAAATACGTGATGTGATTCAAGTTATGTACAATAACAATTCAAATGAATTTCAAACGATTTAGTTCGTCTGAAAATAAATGTAACTACCAGGGGAATATACTAATGATATCGCCGTGAATAAGTGATAGTGAATGTGTCTTCGATATTTAATGGAAGCGCCAAAAAACAACATATGGTTATAAATTCAAAAGTTAATTTTAATAATATATTTTTGTAGTAACAGTATGAAAATTAGGTACGATCTTAAATAGAGTTTACAGTTAATTTCAAAATCATAGCTATCGAACGGAGGACTATTTGAGATTTAAAGAATTATCGTACCAGGATTAAATGCGTAATATGAACTCGGTGGGCAATCTAATGTAGGCATAGTCTATGGTGTGCATCGTCCAATTTTCATTCATAATCTCAATGATTAACCGGTATATATCCCACGTTTTTATTTAACAAATGAACATCACCGCTATTACATTAGATATGTTTATAAAAAAGTTTAAATAATACACTATGGCTGGAACGAATAACAAATAATATACTAATAAGATTCGTCTAAGAATTTTTTACCACATTTTCTATGAAAAAACCATTTGTTGAACAGTATATAACATTTAATGAATTGAAATACCAGAAACACTAGACGTGTAACATGTACTGAGTAGGTACTCCTGATGAAGGCGTATTCAGTTCTAAATGGTTTGAAAATTAAATATATATATAAACATTAATCATATCATATTAGAATCTACTTTTAATCGCACATTTTATTAAAATAAAAACAAAAATATTGCTTATATTTTGAATGCTAGTAGAACACTTGTATATATTTACGAATTAGTATGTCTGGACACACGTGTACAACTTAGGTAATGTCTTGATATTCTGTTCGAGGCAAAGTTATATCATGTAATTATAAATATACATGGTTTTAATACCAACCTTCATTGAAACCAAAATTGTGTTTTTAAAATACACCCTCATGGTATTCATTTATATAGATTAATAAAATAATTTATATTAAATTCTAATGAAAAAAGCATAATGTCAAACTGTTATAAGACACATAATTATATATTTTTGCAACATTTTCTTAATTAATATAATTTTTCCCAACAATATACAGTTTTCATAATGGATTGTCTGTATTTAAGCACGTCAATATAAAACTGTAAAATACGTGATGTGATTCAAGTTATGTACAATAACAATTCAAATGAATTTCAAACGATTTAGTTCGTCTGAAAATAAATGTAACTACCAGGGGAATATACTAATGATATCGCCGTGAATAAGTGATAGTGAATGTGTCTTCGATATTTAATGGAAGCGCCAAAAAACTGCATATGGTTACAAATTCAAAAGTTAATTTTAATAAAATATTTTTGTAGTAACAGTATGAAAATTAGTTACGATCTTAAATAGAGTTTACAGTTAATTTCAAATTCATAGCTATCGACGGAGGACTATTTTAGATTTTAAGAATTATCGTACCAGGATTAAATGCGTAATATGAACTCGTTGGGCAATCTAATGTAGGCATAGTTAATGGTGTGCATCGTCCAATTTTCATTCATAATCTTAATGATTAACTGGTATATATCCGACGTTTTTATTTAACAAATGAACATCACCGCTATTACATTAGATATGTTAATAAAAAAGTTTAAATAATACACTATGGCTGGAACGAATAACAAATAATATACTAATAAGATTCGTCTAAGAATTTTTTACCACATTTTTTATGAAAAAACCATTTGTTGAACAGTATATAACATTTAATGAATTGAAATACCAGAAGCACTAGACGTGTAACATGTACTGAGTAGGTACTCCTGATGAAGGCGTATTCAGTTCTAAATGGTTTGAAAATTAAATATATATATAAACATTAATCATATCATCTTAGAATCTACTTTTAAACGCACATTTTATTAAAATAAAAACAAAAATATTGGTTATATTTTGGCTGCTAGTAGAACACTTGTATATATTTACGAATAAGTATGTCTGGACACACGTGTACAACTTAGGTTCTGTCTTGATATTCTGTTCGAGGCAAAGTTATAGCATGTAATTATAAATATACATGATTTTAATGCCAACCTTCATTGAAACCAATATTTTGTTTTTAAAATACACCCTCATGGTATTCATTTATATAGATTAATAAAATAATTTAGATTAAATTCTAATGAAAAAGGCATAATGTCAAACTGTTATAAGACACATAATTATATATTTTTGCAACATTTTCTTGAATTAATATAATTTTTCCCAACAATATACAGTTTTCATAATGGATTGTCTGTATTTAAGCACGTCAATATAAAACTGTAAAATACGTGATGTGATTCAAGTTATGTACAATAACAATTCAAATGAATTTCAAACGATTTAGTTCGTCTGAAAATAAATGTAACTACCAGGGGAATATACTAATGATATCGCCATGAATAAGTGATAGTGAATGTGTCTTCGATATTTAATGGAAGCGCCAAAAAACTGCATATGGTTACAAATTCAAAAGTTAATTTTAATAAAATATTTTTGTAGTAACAGTATGAAAATTAGTTACGATCTTAAATAGAGTTTACAGTTAATTTCAAAATCATAGCTATCGACGGAGGACTATTTTAGATTTTAAGAATTATCGTACCAGGATTAAATGCGTAATATGAACTCGTTGGGCAATCTAATGTAGGCATAGTTAATGGTGTGCATCGTCCAATTTTCATTCATAATCTCAATGATTAACTGGTATATATCCCACGTTTTTATTTAACAAATGAACATCACCGCTATTACATTAGATATGTTTATAAAAAAGTTTAAATAATACACTATGGCTGGAACGAATTACAAATAATATACCAATAAGATTCGTCTAAGAATTTTTTACCACATTTTCTATGAAAAAACCATTTGTTGAACAGTAAATAACATTTAATGAATTGAAATACCAGAAACACTATACGTGTAACATGTACTGAGTAGGTACTCCTGATGAAGGCGTATTCAGTTCTAAATGGTTTGAAAATTAAATATATATATAAACATTAATCATATCATCTTAGAATCTACTTATAATCGCACATTTTATTAAAATAAAAACAAAAATATTGATTATATTTTGGCTGCTAGTAGAACACTTGTACATATTTACGAATTAGTATGTCTTGACACACGTGTACAACTTAGGTTCTGTCTTGATATTCTGTTCGAGGCAAAGTTATAGCATGTAATTATAAATATACATGATTTTAATACCAATCTTCATTGAAACCAATGTTTGTTTTTAAAATACACCCTCATGGTATTCATTAATATAGATTAATAAAATAATTTAGATTAAATTCTAATGAATAAAGCATAATGTCAAACTGTTATAAGACACATAATTATATATTTTTGCAACATTTTCTTGAATTAATATAATTTTTCCCAACAATATACAGTTTTCATAATGTATTGTCTGTATTTAAGCACGTCAATATAAAACTGTAAAATACGTGATGTGATTCAAGTTATGTACAATAACAATTCAAATGAATTTCAAACGATTTAGTTCGTCTGAAAAGAAATGTAACTACCAGGGGAATATACTATTGATATCGCCGTGAATAAGTGATAGTGAATGTGTCTTCGATATTTAATGGAAGCGCCAAAAAACTACATTTGGTTATAAATTCAAAAGTTAATTATAATAATATATTTTTGTAGTAACAGTATGAAAATTAGGTACGATCTTAAATAGAGTTTACAGTTAATTTCAAAATCATAGCTATCGACGGAGGACTATTTGAGATTTTAAGAATTATCGTACCAGGATTAAATGCGTAATATGAACTCGGTGGGCAATCTAATGTAGGCATAGTCAATGGTGTGCATCGTCCAATTTTCATTCATAATCTCAATGATTAACTGGTATATATCCCACGTTTTTATTTAACAAATGAACATCACCGCTCTTACATTAGATATGTTTATAAAAAAGTTTAAATAATACACTATGGCTGGAACGAATAACAAATAATATACTAATAAGATTCGTCTAAGAATTTTTTACCACATTTTCTATGAAAAAACCATTTGTTGAACAGTATATAACATTTAATGAATTGAAATACCAGAAGCACTAAACGTGTAACATGTACTGAGTAGGTACTCCTGATGAAGGCGTATTCAGTTCTAAATGGTTTGAAAATTAAATATATATATAAACATTAATCATATCATCTTAGAATCTACTTTTAAACGCACATTTTATTAAAATAAAAACAAAAATATTGGTTATATTTTGGCTGCTAGTAGAACACTTGTATATATTTACGAATAAGTATGTCTGGACACACGTGTACAACTTAGGTTCTGTCTTGATATTCTGTTCGAGGCAAAGTTATAGCATGTAATTATAAATATACATGATTTTAATGCCAACCTTCATTGAAACCAATATTTTGTTTTTAAAATACACCCTCATGGTATTCATTTATATAGATTAATAAAATAATTTAGATTAAATTCTAATGAAAAAGGCATAATGTCAAACTGTTATAAGACACATAATTATATATTTTTGCAACATTTTCTTGAATTAATATAATTTTTCCCAACAATATACAGTTTTCATAATGTATTGTCTGTATTTAAGCACGTCAATATAAAACTGTAAAATACGTGATGTGATTCAAGTTATGTACAATAACAATTCAAATGAATTTCAAACGATTTAGTTCGTCTGAAAAGAAATGTAACTACCAGGGGAATATACTATTGATATCGCCATGAATAAGTGATAGTGAATGTGTCTTCGATATTTAATGGAAGCGCCAAAAAACTACATATGGTTATAAATTCAAAAGTTAATTTTAATAATATAATTTTGTAGTAACAGTATGAAAATTAGGTACGATCTTAAATAGAGTTTACAGTTAATTTCAAAATCATAGCTATCGACGGAGGACTATTTGAGATTTTAAGAATTATCGTACCAGGATTAAATGCGTAATATGAACTCGTTGGGCAATCTAATGTAGGCATAGTCAATGGTGTGCATCGTCCAATTTTCATTCATTATCTCAATGATTAACTGGTATATATCCCACGTTTTTATTTAACAAATGAACATCACCGCTATTACATTAGATATGTTTATAAAAAAGTTTAAATAATACACTATGGCTGGAACGAATAACAAATAATATAGGTACTAATAAGATTCGTCTAAGAATTTTTTACCACATTTTCTATGAAAAAACCATTTGTTGAACAGTATATAACATTTAATGAATTGAAATACCAGAAGCACTAGACGTGTAACATGTACTGAGTAGGTACTCCTGATGAAGGCGTATTCAGTTCTAAATGGTTTAATATTGAATATATATATAAACATTAATCATATCATATTAGAATCTACTTTTAATCGCACATTTTATTAAAATAAAAACGAAAATATTGCTTATATTTTGGCTGCTGGTAGAACACTTGTATATATTTACGAATTAGTATGTCTGGACACACGTGTACAACTTAGGTAAAGTCTTGATATTCTGTTAGAGGCAAAGTTATATCAAGTAATTATAAATATACATGATTTTAATACCAACCTTCATTGAAACCAATGTTTGTTTTTAAAATACACCCTCATGGTATTCATTTATATAGATTAATAAAATAATTTAGATTAAATTCTAATGAAAAAAGCATAATGTCAAACTGTTATAAGACACATAATTATATATTTTTGCAACATTTTCTTGAATTAATATAATTTTTCCCAACAATATACAGTTTTCATAATGTATTGTCTGTATTTAAGCACGTCAATATAAAACTGTAAAATACGTGATGTGATTCAAGTTATGTACAATAACAATTCAAATGAATTTCAAACGATTTAGTTCGTCTGAAAAGAAATGTAACTACCAGGGAATATACTAATGATATCGCCATGAATAAGTGATAGTGAATGTGTCTTCGATATTTAATGGAAGCGCCAAAAATCTACATATGGTTATAAATTCAAAAGTTAATTTTAATAATATATTTTTGTAGTAACAGTATGAAAATTAGGTACGATCTTAAATAGAGTTTACAGTTAATTTCAAAATCATAGCTATCGACGGAGGACTATTTGAGATTTTAAGAATTATCGTACCAGGATTAAATGCGTAATATGAACTCGTTGGGCAATCTAATGTAGGCATAGTCAATGGTGTGCATCGTCCAATTTTCATTCATAATCTCAATGATTAGCTGGTATATATCCCACGTTTTTATTTAACAAATGAACATCACCGCTATTACATTAGATATGTTTATAAAAAAGTTTAAATAATACACTATGGCTGGAACGAATTACAAATAATATACCAATAAGATTCGTCTAAGAATTTTTTACCACATTTTCTATGAAAAACCCATTTGTTGAACAGTATATAACATTTAATGAATTGTAATACCAGAAACACAAGACGTGTAACATGTACTGAGTAGGTACTCCTGATGAAGGCGTATTCAGTTCTAAATTGTTTGAAAATTAAATATATATATTAACATTAATCATATCATCTTAGAATCTACTTTTAATCGCACATTTTATTTAAATAAAAACAAAAATATTGCTTATATTTTGGCTGCTAGTAGACCACTTGTATATATTTACGAATTACTATGTCTGGACACACGTGTACAACTTAGGTTCTGTCTTGATATTCTGTTCGAGGCAAAATTATAGCATGTAATTATAAATATACATGATTTTAATACCAACCTTCATTGAAACCAAAATTTTGTTTTTAAAATACACCCTCATGGTATTCATTTATATAGATTAATAAAATAATTTAGATTAAATTCTAATGAAAAAAGCATAATGTCAAACTGTTATAAGACACATAATTATATATTTTTGCAACATTTTCTTGAATTAATATTATTTTTCCCAACAATATACAGTTTTCATAATGGATTGTCTGTATTTAAGCACGTCAATATAAAACTGTAAAATACGTGATGTGATTCAAGTTATGTACAATAACAATTCAAATGAATTTCAAACGATATAGTTCGTCTGAAAAGAAATGTAACTACCAGGGGAATATACTATTGATATCGCCATGAATAAGTGATAGTGAATGTGTCTTCGATATTTAATGGAAGCGCCAAAAGACTACATATGGTTATAAATTCAAAAGTTAATTTTAATAATATATTTTTGTAGTAACAGTATGAAAATTAGGTACGATCTTAAATAGAGTTTACAGTTAATTTCAAAATCATAGGTATCGACGGATGACTATTTGAGATTTTAAGAATTATCGTACCAGTATTAAATGCGTAATATGAACTCGGTGGAAAATCATATTGAAAGAAGCAGATCACTGCTGTTAAGTTTAAAATATATAGATAAGGTTTAAAATTAATTTTAAAATAATAAAAATATATAATTTTTAACCACACTTTTTCCACATAGAATACATAAATAAAATGTCACACTTGACTGTGTTGTCTATTTAGCAGTTATTATCATGTGTAGTTAACTTTAATAATGTTGAATGAATTGACCTATTAGCAAATTTAGGTAACTAAGTATGGTAGTGTGTCTCCTTAAACATTAAATATTTGACTCATAATTGTATAATCTTAAATATTAAAACTAAAATTTTAAAAGGATACAACAATATAGTACATTCATTAATAAGTTCAACGATGAGTTCTTTCTATACCTAAATCATAACTTATAAATCAAATTGCTTTAATAGTAAATGGTGATGATGAGACTAATTACAGATAGATATTTTTTTAATGTATACTTATAATATACCTATAAGCAAATATAATGAACAAGTATTTACTTGTTTCTATGCTTAGGAGTATTATTTATTGACTGATTTCATCAACTGGAGAGAATATATGATTTATAAACGCATAATTATTATGTTATTTTATATTCTTGTTATCAAGCATATCAGTTTAAATCTGCCAAAAATTAACATTTATTCTATAGTTGAAACTCAATTAAAAATTACACATTTTTTAAACCATAAAGGGATACTTTTATTGTTATAACTTACATTATACTTATATTAAATGGGATCTAAAAAACATTAAAATCTCAATAAGGAAAATGTCGAAACTCTTAATAATTCATACTAACAAGGAAGAAGAATGTTTTACATTTTATATTTTATATTTATTCATAGTTACAATACTACAACATTGAACATAATACACAATAATAAAATATAGATTTGCAAAACAAACCTTTATCCACTGATTGATTTTATGCAATTAAGTATCCAACCATTGATTTCTTAAGTTTGTTATGGTTTATAGACAAAAAAAGAAAAAAAAATGTGCATTAAAAATTAAATACATATTCATATTACATACTTACATCCATATTTTCAATGTGCCCAGAATATTTTCAATATCTTATTCTATGGATTTGATTTTTTACATTTGTTATTGAAAAATGTTTTAATATTCATCTTAACTTAGTAAATACTTTATAATCGGTAGGTTATATTTTTCTAACTTGAATATGTCAGTTTCAACTAGAATTATTCTACTTCTCAAAAAATAAACAATGTATATAAAATAAGTGAATATAATATTGAATTTGGTGACAGGGATCATTTAAATATAGTTTTAAATTTATTTATGCAATATGATATTCCTATATTCATTTTTATCATTTATTATGGTTGTTACGATAAGTATGTGAAGTATAATAGAAATTCTTGTTTTTTGTAAACCTTATATATCAATTGCACTCTTCTCAAACTTTGTTCTTTCGTAGTTAAAATTATTATTTATTTATTTGATTAAATTTTAATTGATTGATTGATTTAAAAAGGATATTTTAATCTAATTATTTTAAATTTGAACCTCCCCTCTTAGAAACTAACCGTTGTCCGCTCTGCAAATCAAGGCTTTTGGAGACATTAATTTATTACTTTATTTAAATAATATGATTCTTAAAAGGTAATAAATATAAATATTATTATTATTTATAAGTCTCCTCTTACAAATAGTTATATGCATAATGTATTGAATTGTACACTGTCAAATTGACAACCAACATGGTAAATAACGCGCTTTACAATAGTTTCTTTAATAAATTGTTAAATCGAATAAAAATTTCAAAATATTTTGATTATTTTTGAACGATTTATAAACTTTTTAAATTTTCAAAGTTTTTAATTTTTTTCTCTAAGCATTGATAAAAAAATTGCATTTATATCTAAGATTTACAAATATGATACAAGGCCATGACTTTTTTACATAAACAATTTTAGTTCAAAATTGGACAAAAATGATAAAATTTAACAAAATTCACAAATTATTTTGTAATATAAATGAACAAAAAGTTATATAGACAAAGATTGAAAATTTCAACAAACCTTCTATAATTATTTCATTTTTTAAGTAATGATCTAAAAATAGATATTTTAAGTCTATTGTAGGTAGTTATTATATAGTATAAACAAATCAATTCTTTAATATTATGACAATTTTTATCCCCCCCCCCCCCCATCACAACATAAATAATCCTTGTATCCTGATCTCATTGACACGGGTAGTACTAGTGTGTTACTGATCTCATTCTTAATAAGTATAATAATAAAAAAACAACACAACTCAGTTCATCATAGTAAGTTTATTTTTAATTTAACAATCCATATTGATTACCTACTGGATTGGATAATCTTTAGGAAAATCAGCTAATACACGTCCAACTGTAAAAACAAAAATAATTATTGAAGCAACTATTATTTTGTGTGTTTCGTGGATTTAAGATTCAAAAGTTGAAGTATATCTAACGGATTCTAATCCAGCATAATACTTAAATTAAGTAACTTAATGATATTTGAGTTAAAAGAGTGCATAGAGAAAATAAAGCATAGTAGAAGGCCATAATTTCAGATTAAAAAATGAAATTAATTAGGTTATTGCAAATATTCCTTCGAATCATTAATATGTTATATAATTTATTTAGTTACTTGTTAGGAATTAGAATAACATCTAACAATTTCAATATTATCTACTCTATGTGTTTTAAATTGCACTCTTTTATCTTTAAATCTCACCAGTAAAGTATTTTAAGCAGATACTTACTTAGGGGATAATAGTATAAAGAATAATTAATGAGACTTGATTTTCCGTCTGAATCTGTAGATTCTGCAGTAGTCATTGCAAATTGGGAATTAGATCTGCAATTTACAAAAATTAATTTATTTCTGAATAAATAATACATTGATTGGTAATTTTCCATTGAGAACAGTTTGGTTGGGTGTTTTGACCAAACATTATTAGCCTGTTTGGGTGATTGAAACTGGTTTTACCTGGTGACTTTACTATGGACGTTCTTAAAAATTGTGTTTGTTTTTGAATATTTCTACCCCGGATCTACATAACAAGTAGAATTATCTATTTTATGTTTTAATATCAGTAATTCTAGCCATAATACTGAATTTCGAAAACATTATGTTTTTAAAATGTAATAAAAAATTATTTAATAAATAAAAAATAAAAATGATTATAAACCTGCTATGTGTCTATTGGCTATAATACCTACATTGCTTAAAAACCAAAAGTATATGAAAAGTATTGCGAATACTTTAATAAAAAATTTGAGTAGTGTTCGAACTATGATACAATTTGAGTATTTGAATAGTATTTAAATACATAAAAAATAAATATATTTGCAGAGTATTTACCGAAATACTTTTTAAATGTATTCTTTACAGGTCTGGACTTAGATATATATTTAGAAGGTTAGGTTAGGTTTGGAAATTTTAGAATAAATGAAAAATTACATACATCTGTGGTTCAGGAGCGCAATAATATTGTTTTAGGTATTTTCGTTTGCATGGAACTGAACAACATTCATCCACTATCCCTCTTGTTTTTCTGGTTTGTTGACTACCTGAAAATCAATATAAATAATTAGACAAAAATTTAATAAACCTATAATCATAATAAAATATTATATAATTGTTTATTGTATAAGTAAGTAATTCATACATTAAAATTCTTTATTTTACAGTAAATTTTATTATATTGTAATGTAAAGTAGGTAAAATGTATGTTTTAGGTGATTATAAAAAAAAAAAAAACTATTACTAATTAAGGTTAATTTTCTACCTATAAAAGATGTTTTTTAACTTGCACAAATTTCAAACATGTCAATAATATTATCATACATTTTTTAAAGTTTTAGTGCCTTTTTAAAATTACTGACACTCTTTACTTCCTTAACTATCCACCATAGTAAAAATAGTCGCTCATGTGGGACCTTTAGTAAATCAATGGCAGTAGTTTGGGTAAAGAGCTGGACAATAATGTGATTATAGCGTAGTATTATAATAGTATGATTAAATAGTAGGTAATATTACTTGTATAATTCTAATATATATTCAAATCATTTTGATAGTTAAAATTTGAGATAAAAAAAAATTGAAATTACAATTAAAGATGGACTTTTTAAATCACCCATTAAAATAAATAAATATTTCATTTCTAAAGCCTATAAATAAATCATGTAGGTATATATTAATAAGTAAACAACTTATTTGTCTTCGTACTTATTACTCTGCCCTTTTCAATAAAATAACAAAAAGTATTTCAAAAAAGTTTCTAAAGCTAATTCAATCATTATGAAATTAAACTTCCTGAGCGTCGTATAAAGTACTTGGGTAAAGGTATTCAAATATTTTTTAAAGGGTACTAGAACAAAATATTTTGAACATTCTCTTGAAGTATCTGTATTCAAAATCAAATACTAATTTTCCATTATTTGTTTAAGTTTACTTATACATTTTCCATTTTAGTTTTAATTTTTTTTTAATTGAGTAAAAAAATGAGACTGGATTCAGATTTTATTTTACAGTGAATGATACTCTGTTGAAATCCTAATACTTGAACAAAAGTATCAAGTGTATGTTTTGATAGTTACACCAAATGATATTGTGCAAAATTATCTCTCAAATTAACGTAATACATGAAAATCAGGTTTGTGTAATTAACTATTAGGTTAGAACAATAAAAATTTACTTTTACAATATTACCTCACAATATAATATGAATGTTAAAAAAAGCAATATTTTACAGTTTCGAGTTAATAATAACTAAGATGGGGTTTATAGCCGAGATTCGTCCAATGAATAATACTAGTTATCATTGATAATTATATACTATAGAGTAATTATATTTACCTTTATCTTCATTATAACGCCCATTGCAAATTATTGACATTTCAATAGCCAATTTTCCACCACAGAATTGCACTGGTTTTTCCCAGTAGGTTTTGTTGTTGATAATAGGCAACCCCAAAACTGCATTAGCACAAACTAACATTATTGTAATAAAAAATAAAACCTTCATGATTATCTGAAACATTCAACATATACTGTGGAATATATACCTATTATAAACAAAACAAAAAAATGAATTAAATTGCTTATTCAATAAAAAAAAAATAATATTAGTATGTATTGCTCTTGTTCATTATTTAATCAATATTTTTAATGAAGATCAATTGATATACTATTATATTATACTTTTAACACAATTTAAATACAGTTCTAAAAATTGATGTATGTAGCAATAGTGGTGTACACAGATATTTTCAATGAGATGGGTTATGTAAATCATTCATGTGTATATTGTATATGTCACATCCACATAGTAAAATCACTTGTTTCATGAAATGGAATATCCAAAATAGTGAAAATCGTCCAGATAGTGAATACATTTGACGAAAACACATTATATGGACATTACCTATATGGCTATATATGTACTTTGTGTTAGTATTATATTTGAATCAAGATTGCTATGTTATTTAGCAATAAATAATTAAATAATATTATATTACTATAATTGTATTTTATTTTATTGTATTGTATTGTATTATATGATATATAATATAATTATTCATTGCTTAATAACATAACAATCTTGTTTTATCTGTAATAATTACACTAAGTATACAATATAGGTATTGTTTATATAATGGGTTAGTTTTACATTAATAAATGCCACGGATAATTTAACTTAAAGAGCAGTTTGTTTATGGCGAATAATAGTAACATACCTTTATCGAGAAGATTCACTGTGTAGACTATATTTGATGGCTCGCTTTATCTGGTAGAAGAGTAACAAATTAGTTGTATAAACACTGTAGCTTAGGTAATTAAATTGTGATGCTTCAAGGTATAGCGCAGAATACGTAATGCGAGCAAGGTATGGCCCTACTTATGTATATCAGGACTCTAGGTAGAGAAGGTGTAGTATAAGTGGGGATTAAATGATCACACTCACGTGACAACGGTCCCTTAGGTGTAGGAGCGCATCAGAGTTCCTATTGTTACCTATTGTTCATTTCTACTGCTGAAATAAAATTCCACGTGTTTATTTAACATATAGGTACTTGCGTATACATACGAATATTAATATCACATATGTCCACGCCATATAAGATTTTTTTCGGCAGATACCTACCTGGAAGATAATCATATAGAATAGGCACAACGAGTGTAGTGAAATCGATAATAAGTGTAAATTTATAAAAGTCCAATCATTAAGGTTAAGGACGTCGTCTTCGCATTCGCTGTCTCTGTCTTTAAAACGTTGTAAATTGTACACCCCCTGTAATTTGTTTAAATCTGTTATTCGGTAGCCGGTAGGTAGTTAAATGGATAATGCATTAAGCTAAGAATTTAGGGTTTTCACTGATCAAATTATGATTCACCCGTTCAGTATGTCGGCGGCTTAATGTTTTTTTCAACTTACACAATTTGGACCTAAAATTCCTAGATGACTAGATCATTTCGTTACTAAATGTTTGCTATAGACTGGTGTATGGACAAGTCCAGGATCAGTAAATTTCGTATCTGACACTAACTGAAACACAATATTTCTACCCGGAAAGTGGCGAGAGCTGATGATCTCTGTGAAGATACTAACATTGTTTTTTCTAAAAATCGGAGATTAGTTAGTTAATGCATTCCAGCACTCAGTGGTAATAACTAATTAGTCTCCCTCTCCCAATGCTTTCCGAAAAAATTCGTACTTACATATATTATGGGTGCTATTTACCCGATGACAGGTTAGACAGGTTTTACTCACTATACAGTAAGTTAAAATACTGTTTCATGAATTATATATAAATGGTTCTGAAACATTTCACAGTGTAACTCATCTTAGAAAATGTATAAAGTTAAGGTTGGAAAATACTTACATAGCGACCAGTTGTTTCCATAAAGGAACGGGGGCGCACTGGTTTCAACTTGTTTCGCCTCCTAAAGCCCTATACTGTGCTCCGGTTCGTCCTTTGCTTGAATATGGTTCAGTCCTCTGAGGCCCCTCCACTGTTAGTATTCATAAAAAATTCCTCTGCATCGCGGCTTATAGATTTAATATCCCTACTCTCCTTATGACTCCTCTGTTAAACGTGCCCTGAATATTTCCTCACTATAGCTTACCATCGTCGTAAGTAATTATGTAGACAACTAAAATTATAACTAAAACTACAATTACAGTTAAAATTAACTATCAATGAAGCTACTTTATTTTAGTTTTTAACAACTGCTAATTCTAATATTAATTGTTTTTTAACTACAAGTCTACAACTACCACTATCTCTATTAGGTACCACAACTACTATGACATTTGATGATATGCTACTGTTATGTGAAAATCATATTGAAAAAAGTAGATCACTGCTGTTAAGTTTAAAATATATAGATAAGGTTTAAAATTAATTTTAAAATAATAAAAATATATAATTTTTAACCACACTTTTTCCACATAGAATACATAAATAAAATGTCACACTTGACTGTGTTGTCTATTTAGCAGTTATTGTCATGTGTAGTTAACTTTAATAATGTTGAATGAATTGACCTATTAGCAAATTTAGGTAACTAAGTATGGTAGTGTGTCTCCTTAAACATTAAATATTTGACTCATAATTGTATAATCTTAAATATTAAAACTAAAATTTTAAAAGGATACAACAATATAGTACATTCATTAATAAGTTCAACGATGAGTTCTTTCTATACCTAAATCATAACTTATAAATCAAATTGCTTTAATAGTAAATGGTGATGATGAGACTAATTACAGATAGATATTTTTTTAATGTATACATATAATATACCTATAAGCAAATATAATGAACAAGTATTTACTTGTTTCTATGCTTAGGAGTATTATTTATTGACTGATTTCATCAACTGGAGAGAATATATGATTTATAAACGCATAAATTTTTAAAATACACCCTCATGGTATTCATTTATATAGATTAATAAAATAATTTAGATTAAATTCTAATGAAAAAAGCATAATGTCAAACTGTTATAAGACACATAATTATATATTTTTGCAACATTTTCTTGAATTAATATAATTTTTCCCAACAATATACAGTTTTCATAATGTATTGTCTGTATTTAAGCACGTCAATATAAAACTGTAAAATACGTGATGTGATTCAAGTTATGTACAATAACAATTCAAATGAATTTCAAACGATTTAGTTCGTCTGAAAAGAAATGTAACTACCAGGGGAATATACTATTGATATCGCCATGAATAAGTGATAGTGAATGTGTCTTCGATAGTTAATGGAAGCGCCAAAAAACTATATAATATATGGTTATAAATTGAAAAGTTAATTTTAATAATATATTTTTGTAGTAACAGTATGAACATTAGGTACGATCTTAAATAGAGTTTATAGTTAATTTCAAAATCATAGGTATCGACGGAGGACTATTTGAGATTTTAAGAATTATCGTACCAGGATTAAATGCGTAATATGAACTCGTTGGACAATCTAATGTAGGCATAGTCAATGGTGTGCATCGTCCAATTTTCATTCATAATCTCAATGATTAGCTGGTATATATCCCACGTTTTTATTTAACAAATGAACATCACCGCTATTACATTAGATATGTTTATAAAAAAGTTTAAATAATACACTATGGCTGGAACGAATTACAAATAATATACCAATAAGATTCGTCTAAGAATTTTTTACCACATTTTCTATGAAAAAACCATTTGTTGAACAGTATATAACATTTAATGAATTGAAATACCAGAAACACTAGACGTGTAACATGTACTGAGTAGGTACTCCTGATGAAGGCGTATTCAGTTCTAAATGGTTTGAAAATTAAATATATATATTAACATTAATCATATCATCTTAGAATCTACTTTTAATCGCACATTTTATTTAAATAAAAACAAAAATATTGCTTATATTTTGGCTGCTAGTAGACCACTTGTATATATTTACGAATTAATATGTCTGGACACACGTGTACAACTTAGGTTCTGTCTTGATATTCTGTTAGAGGCAAAATTATAGCATGTAATTATAAATATACATGATTTTAATACCAACCTTCATTGAAACCAAAATTTTGTTTTTAAAATACACCCTCATGGTATTCATTTATATAGATTAATAAAATAATTTAGATTAAATTCTAATGAAAAAAGCATAATGTCAAACTGTTATAAGACACATAATTATATATTTTTGCAACATTTTCTTGAATTAATATAATTTTTCCCAACAATATACAGTTTTCATAATGGATTGTCTGTATTTAAGCACGTCAATATAAAACTGTAAAATACGTGATGTGATTCAAGTTATGTACAATAACAATTCAAATGAATTTCAAACGATTTAGTTCGTCTGAAAAGAAATGTAACTACCAGGGGAATATACTATTGATATCGCCATGAATAAGTGATAGTGAATGTGTCTTCGATATTTAATGGAAGCGCCAAAAGACTACATATGGTTATAAATTCAAAAGTTAATTTTAATAATATATTTTTGTAGTAACAGTATGAAAATTAGGTACGATCTTAAATAGAGTTTACAGTTAATTTCAAAATCATAGCTATCGACGGATGACTATTTGAGATTTTAAGAATTATCGTACCAGTATTAAATGCGTAATATGAACTCGGTGGAAAATCATATTGAAAGAAGCAGATCACTGCTGTTAAGTTTAAAATATATAGATAAGGTTTAAAATTATTTTTAAAATAATAAAAATATATAATTTTTAACCACACTTTTTCCACATAGAATACATAAATAAAATGTCACACTTGACTGTGTTGTCTATTTAGCAGTTATTATCATGTGTAGTTAACTTTAATAATGTTGAATGAATTGACCTATTAGCAAATTTAGGTAACTAAGTATGGTAGTGTGTCTCCTTAAACATTAAATATTTGACTCATAATTGTATAATCTTAAATATTAAAACTAAAATTTTAAAAGGATACAACAATATAGTACATTCATTAATAAGTTCAACGATGAGTTCTTTCTATACCTAAATCATAACTTATAAATCAAATTGCTTTAATAGTAAATGGTGATGATGAGACTAATTACAGATAGATATTTTTTTAATGTATACATATAATATACCTATAAGCAAATATAATGAACAAGTATTTACTTGTTTCTATGCTTAGGAGTATTATTTATTGACTGATTTCATCAACTGGAGAGAATATATGATTTATAAACGCATAATTATTATGTTATTTTATATTCTTGTTATCAAGCATATCAGTTTAAATCTGCCAAAAATTAACATTTATTCTATAGTTGAAACTCAATTAAAAATTACACATTTTTTAAACCATAAAGGGATACTTTTATTGTTATAACTTACATTATACTTATATTAAATGGGATCTAAAAAACATTAAAATCTTAATAAGGAAAATGTCAAAACTCTTAATAATTCATACTAACAAGGAAGAAGAATGTTTTACATTTTATATTTTATATTTATTCATAGTTACAATACTACAACATTGAACATAATACACAATAATAAAATATAGATTTGCAAAACAAACCTTTATCCACTGATTGATTTTATGCAATTAAGTATCCAACCATTGATTTCTTAAGTTTGTTATGGTTTATAGACAAAAAAAGAAAAAAAAATGTGCATTAAAAATTAAATACATATTCATATTACATACTTACATCCATATTTTCAATGTGCCCAGAATATTTTCAATATCTTATTCTATGGATTTGATTTTTTACATTTGTTATTGAAAAATGTTTTAATATTCATCTTAACTTAGTAAATACTTTATAATCGGTAGGTTATATTTTTCTAACTTGAATATGTCAGTTTCAACTAGAATTATTCTACTTCTCAAAAAATAAACAATGTATATAAAATAAGTGAATATAATATTGAATTTGGTGACAGGGATCATTTAAATATAGTTTTAAATTTATTTATGCAATATGATATTCCTATATTCATTTTTATCATTTATTATGGTTGTTACGATAAGTATGTGAAGTATAATAGAAATTCTTGTTTTTTGTAAACCTTATATATCAATTGCACTCTTCTCAAACTTTGTTCTTTCGTAGTTAAAATTATTATTTATTTATTTGATTAAATTTTAATTGATTGATTGATTTAAAAAGGATATTTTAATCTAATTATTTTAAATTTGAACCTCCCCTCTTAGAAACTAACCGTTGTCCGCTCTGCAAATCAAGGCTTTTGGAGACATTAATTTATTACTTTATTTAAATAATATGATTCTTAAAAGGTAATAAATATAAATATTATTATTATTTATAAGTCTCCTCTTACAAATAGTTATATGCATAATGTATTGAATTGTACACTGTCAAATTGACAACCAACATGGTAAATAACGCGCTTTACAATAGTTTCTTTAATAAATTGTTAAATCGAATAAAAATTTCAAAATATTTTGATTATTTTTGAACGATTTATAAACTTTTTAAATTTTCAAAGTTTTTAATTTTTTTCTCTAAGCATTGATAAAAAAATTGCATTTATATCTAAGATTTACAAATATGATACAAGGCCATGACTTTTTTACATAAACAATTTTAGTTCAAAATTGGACAAAAATGATAAAATTTAACAAAATTCACAAATTATTTTGTAATATAAATGAACAAAAAGTTATATAGACAAAGATTGAAAATTTCAACAAACCTTCTATAATTATTTCATTTTTTAAGTAATGATCTAAAAATAGATATTTTAAGTCTATTGTAGGTAGTTATTATATAGTATATACAAATCAATTCTTTAATATTATGACAATTTTTATCCCCCCCCCCCCCCCCCATCACAACATAAATAATCCTTGTATCCTGATCTCATTGACACGGGTAGTACTAGTGTGTTACTGATCTCATTCTTAATAAGTATAATAATAAAAAAACAACACAACTCAGTTCATCATAGTAAGTCTATTTTTAATTTAACAATCCATATTGATTACCTACTGGATTGGATAATCTTTAGGAAAATCAGCTAATACACGTCCAACTGTAAAAACAAAAATAATTATTGAAGCAACTATTATTTTGTGTGTTTCGTGGATTTAAGATTCAAAAGTTGAAGTATATCTAACGGATTCTAATCCAGCATAATACTTAAATTAAGTAACTTAATGATATTTGAGTTAAAAGAGTGCATAGAGAAAATAAAGCATAGTAGAAGGCCATAATTTCAGATTAAAAAATGAAATTAATTAGGTTATTGCAAATATTCCTTCGAATCATTAATATGTTATATAATTTATTTAGTTACTTGTTAGGAATTAGAATAACATCTAACAATTTCAATATTATCTACTCTATGTGTTTTAAATTGCACTCTTTTATCTTTAAATCTCACCAGTAAAGTATTTTAAGCAGATACTTACTTAGGGGATAATAGTATAAAGAATAATTAATGAGACTTGATTTTCCGTCTGAATCTGTAGATTCTGCAGTAGTCACTGCAAATTGGGAATTAGATCTGCAATTTACAAAAATTAATTTATTTCTGAATAAATAATACATTGATTGGTAATTTTCCATTGAGAACAGTTTGGTTGGGTGTTTTGACCAAACATTATTAGCCTGTTTGGGTGATTGAAACTGGTTTTACCTGGTGACTTTACTATGGACGTTCTTAAAAATTGTGTTTGTTTTTGAATATTTCTACCCCGGATCTACATCACAAGTAGAATTATCTATTTTATGTTTTAATATCAGTAATTCTAGCCATAATACTGAATTTCGAAAACATTATGTTTTTAAAATGTAATAAAAAATTATTTAATAAATAAAAAATAAAAATGATTATAAACCTGCTATGTGTCTATTGGCTATAATACCTACATTGCTTAAAAACCAAAAGTATATGAAAAGTATTGCGAATACTTTAATAAAAAATTTGAGTAGTGTTCGAACTATGATACAATTTGAGTATTTGAATAGTATTTAAATACATAAAAAATAAATATATTTGCAGAGTATTTACCGAAATACTTTTTAAATGTATTCTTTACAGGTCTGGACTTAGATATATATTTAGAAGGTTAGGTTAGGTTTGGAAATTTTAGAATAAATGAAAAATTACATACATCTGTGGTGCAGGAGCGCAATAATATTGTTTTAGGTATTTTCGTTTGCATGGAACTGAACAACATTCATCCACTATCCCTCTTGTTTTTCTGGTTTGTTGACTACCTGAAAATCAATATAAATAATTAGACAAAAATTTAATAAACCTATAATCATAATAAAATATTATATAATTGTTTATTGTATAAGTAAGTAATTCATACATTAAAATTCTTTATTTTACAGTAAATTTTATTATATTGTAATGTAAAGTAGGTAAAATGTATGTTTTAGGTGATTATAAAAAAAAAAAAAACTATTACTAATTAAGGTTAATTTTCTACCTATAAAAGATGTTTTTTAACTTGCACAAATTTCAAACATGTCAATAATATTATCATACATTTTTTAAAGTTTTAGTGCCTTTTTAAAATTACTGACACTCTTTACTTCCTTAACTATCCACCATAGTAAAAATAGTCGCTCATGTGGGACCTTTAGTAAATCAATGGCAGTAGTTTGGGTAAAGAGCTGGATAATAATGTGATTATAGCGTAGTATTATAATAGTATGATTAAATAGTAGGTAATATTACTTGTATAATTCTAATATATATTCAAATCATTTTGATAGTTAAAATTTGAGATAAAAAAAAATTGAAATTACAATAAAAGATGGACTTTTTAAATCACCCATTAAAATAAATAAATATTTCATTTCTAAAGCCTATAAATAAATCATGTAGGTATATATTAATAAGTAAACAACTTATTTGTCTTCGTACTTATTACTCTGCCCTTTTCAATAAAATAACAAAAAGTATTTCAAAAAAGTTTCTAAAGCTAATTCAATCATTATGAAATTAAACTTCCTGAGCGTCGTATAAAGTACTTGGGTAAAGGTATTCAAATATTTTTTAAAGGGTACTAGAACAAAATATTTTGAACATTCTCTTGAAGTATCTGTATTCAAAATCAAATACTAATTTTCCATTATTTGTTTAAGTTTACTTATACATTTTCCATTTTAGTTTTAATTTTTTTTTAATTGAGTAAAAAAATGAAACTGGATTCAGATTTTATTTTACAGTGAATGATACTCTGTTGAAATCCTAATACTTGAACAAAAGTATCAAGTGTATGTTTTGATAGTTACACCAAATGATATTGTGCAAAATTATCTCTCAAATTAACGTAATACATGAAAATCAGGTTTGTGTAATTAACTATTAGGTTAGAACAATAAAAATTTACTTTTACAATATTACCTCACAATATAATATGAATGTTAAAAAAAGCAATATTTTACAGTTTCGAGTTAATAATAACTAAGATGGGGTTTATAGCCGAGATTCGTCCAATGAATAATACTAGTTATCATTGATAATTATATACTATAGAGTAATTATATTTACCTTTATCTTCATTATAACGCCCATTGCAAATTATTGACATTTCAATAGCCAATTTTCCACCACAGAATTGCACTGGTTTTTCCCAGTAGGTTTTGTTGTTGATAATAGGCAACCCCAAAACTGCATTAGCACAAACTAACATTATTGTAATAAAAAATAAAACCTTCATGATTATCTGAAACATTCAACATATACTGTGGAATATATACCTATTATAAACAAAACAAAAAAATGAATTAAATTGCTTATTCAATAAAAAAAAAATAATATTAGTATGTATTGCTCTTGTTCATTATTTAATCAATATTTTTAATGAAGATCAATTGATATACTATTATATTATACTTTTAACACAATTTAAATACAGTTCTAAAAATTGATGTATGTAGCAATAGTGGTGTACACAGATATTTTCAATGAGATGGGTTATGTAAATCATTCATGTGTATATTGTATATGTCACATCCACATAGTAAAATCACTTGTTTCATGAAATGGAATATCCAAAATAGTGAAAATCGTCCAGATAGTGAATACATTTGACGAAAACACATTATATGGACATTACCTATATGGCTATATATGTACTTTGTGTTAGTATTATATTTGAATCAAGATTGCTATGTTATTTAGCAATAAATAATTAAATAATATTATATTACTATAATTGTATTTTATTTTATTGTATTGTATTGTATTATATGATATATAATATAATTATTCATTGCTTAATAACATAACAATCTTGTTTTATCTGTAATAATTACACTAAGTATACAATATAGGTATTGTTTATATAATGGGTTAGTTTTACATTAATAAATGCCACGGATAATTTAACTTAAAGAGCAGTTTGTTTATGGCGAATAATAGTAACATACCTTTATCGAGAAGATTCACTGTGTAGACTATATTTGATGGCTCGCTTTATCTGGTAGAAGAGTAACAAATTAGTTGTATAAACACTGTAGCTTAGGTAATTAAATTGTGATGCTTCAAGGTATAGCGCAGAATACGTAATGCGAGCAAGGTATGGCCCTACTTATGTATATCAGGACTCTAGGTAGAGAAGGTGTAGTATAAGTGGGGATTAAATGATCACACTCACGTGACAACGGTCCCTTAGGTGTAGGAGCGCATCAGAGTTCCTATTGTTACCTATTGTTCATTTCTACTGCTGAAATAAAATTCCACGTGTTTATTTAACATATAGGTACTTGCGTATACATACGAATATTAATATCACATATGTCCACGCCATATAAGATTTTTTTCGGCAGATACCTACCTGGAAGATAATCATATAGAATAGGCACAACGAGTGTAGTGAAATCGATAATAAGTGTAAATTTATAAAAGTCCAATCATTAAGGTTAAGGACGTCGTCTTCGCATTCGCTGTCTCTGTCTTTAAAACGTTGTAAATTGTACACCCCCTGTAATTTGTTTAAATCTGTTATTCGGTAGCCGGTAGGTAGTTAAATGGATAATGCATTAAGCTAAGAATTTAGGGTTTTCACTGATCAAATTATGATTCACCCGTTCAGTATGTCGGCGGCTTAATGTTTTTTTCAACTTACACAATTTGGACCTAAAATTCCTAGATGACTAGATCATTTCGTTACTAAATGTTTGCTATAGACTGGTGTATGGACAAGTCCAGGATCAGTAAATTTCGTATCTGACACTAACTGAAACACAATATTTCTACCCGGAAAGTGGCGAGAGCTGATGATCTCTGTGAAGATACTAACATTGTTTTTTCTAAAAATCGGAGATTAGTTAGTTAATGCATTCCAGCACTCAGTGGTAATAACTAATTAGTCTCCCTCTCCCAATGCTTTCCGAAAAAATTCGTACTTACATATATTATGGGTGCTATTTACCCGATGACAGGTTAGACAGGTTTTACTCACTATACAGTAAGTTAAAATACTGTTTCATGAATTATATATAAATGGTTCTGAAACATTTCACAGTGTAACTCATCTTAGAAAATGTATAAAGTTAAGGTTGGAAAATACTTACATAGCGACCAGTTGTTTCCATAAAGGAACGGGGGCGCACTGGTTTCAACTTGTTTCGCCTCCTAAAGCCCTATACTGTGCTCCGGTTCGTCCTTTGCTTGAATATGGTTCAGTCCTCTGAGGCCCCTCCACTGTTAGTATTCATAAAAAATTCCTCTGCATCGCGGCTTATAGATTTAATATCCCTACTCTCCTTATGACTCCTCTGTTAAACGTGCCCTGAATATTTCCTCACTATAGCTTACCATCGTCGTAAGTAATTATGTAGACAACTAAAATTATAACTAAAACTACAATTACAGTTAAAATTAACTATCAATGAAGCTACTTTATTTTAGTTTTTAACAACTGCTAATTCTAATATTAATTGTTTTTTAACTACAAGTCTACAACTACCACTATCTCTATTAGGTACCACAACTACTATGACATTTGATGATATGCTACTGTTATGTGAAAATCATATTGAAAAAAGCAGATCACTGCTGTTAAGTTTAAAATATATAGATAAGGTTTAAAATTAATTTTAAAATAATAAAAATATATAATTTTTAACCACACTTTTTCCACATAGAATACATAAATAAAATGTCACACTTGACTGTGTTGTCTATTTAGCAGTTATTGTCATGTGTAGTTAACTTTAATAATGTTGAATGAATTGACCTATTAGCAAATTTAGGTAACTAAGTATGGTAGTGTGTCTCCTTAAACATTAAATATTTGACTCATAATTGTATAATCTTAAATATTAAAACTAAAATTTTAAAAGGATACAACAATATAGTACATTCATTAATAAGTTCAACGATGAGTTCTTTCTATACCTAAATCATAACTTATAAATCAAATTGCTTTAATAGTAAATGGTGATGATGAGACTAATTACAGATAGATATTTTTTTAATGTATACATATAATATACCTATAAGCAAATATAATGAACAAGTATTTACTTGTTTCTATGCTTAGGAGTATTATTTATTGACTGATTTCATCAACTGGAGAGAATATATGATTTATAAACGCATAATTATTATGTTATTTTATATTCTTGTTATCAAGCTGTATTAAACTGATATTTAAATCTGCCAAAAATTAACATTTATTCTATAGTTGAAACTCAATTAAAAATTACACATTTTTTAAACCATAAAGGGATACTTTTATTGTTATAACTTACATTATACTTATATTAAATGGGATCTAAAAAACATTAAAATCTCAATAAGGAAAATGTCGAAACTCTCAATAATTCATACTAACAAGGAAGAAGAATGTTTTACATTTTATATTTTATATTTATTCATAGTTACAATACTACAACATTGAACATAATACACAATAATAAAATATAGATTTGCAAAACAAACCTTTATCCACTGATTGATTTTATGCAATCAAGTATCCAACCATTGATTTCTTAAGTTTGTTATGGTTTATAGACAAAAAAAGAAAAAAAAATGTGCATTAAAAATTAAATACATATTCATATTACATACTTACATCCATATTTTCAATGTGCCCAGAATATTTTCAATATCTTATTCTATGGATTTGATTTTTTACATTTGTTATTGAAAAATGTTTTAATATTCATCTTAACTTAGTAAATACTTTATAATCGGTACTATTATTTAATAATTCACATTTAATTCAGTAAAATCACAAACTAGACCTCACTTAAGTTTACTTTTTAATTAGTGAAATTATTGAAAACTTGGTATACTTTAAGGCTTTGAGTCTTTGAACGATTATAGTGTTTTACTATTTTTCGTTTGTCATACCATTCTCTGCATAGGTATAAAATATTTTGAAATAATTTCATAAATGGTTTATGTTTTTCTGTAGGAATATTATGAGCTGAATCCCACAACCACCACTAAAAAGCTTGTTAATTGATTCAATTGCTTAAAAGTGTTAGGAGCATATTCATTACATTTTTAACGTTAAATATTATTTTATCAACTTAAAACATGAAAATGATTTTTGGTGCTATTTGAGTCAGTATAAACACACAAAATCAGTGTATAAGGTGATATCTCCAAGAAATATATAATTTAAATCTGAACTACCTACTATAAATTCATTAATCATAAATAACTAATTAGGATAGCCTTTAAGATATCTTTTAATTTGAATACAGATATATTATATAATACATTTTAAATTCAAAGTAATTTTATGCAAAATGTGTAGTTTATATTTTTCTAACTTGAATATGTCAGTTTCAACTAGAATTATTCTACTTCTCAAAAAATAAACAATGTATATAAAATAAGTGAATATAATATTGAATTTGGTGACAGGGATCATTTAAATATAGTTTTAAATTTATTTATGCAATATGATATTCCTATATTCATTTTTATCATTTATTATGGTTGTTACGATAAGTATGTGAAGTATAATAGAAATTCTTGTTTTTTGTAAACCTTATATATCAATTGCACTCTTCTCAAACTTTGTTCTTTCGTAATTAAAATTATTATTTATTTATTTGATTAAATTTTAATTGATTGATTGATTTAAAAAGGATATTTTAATCTAATTATTTTAAATTTGAACCTTCCCTCTTAGAAACTAACCGTTGTCCGCTCTGCAAATCAAGGCTTTTGGAGACATTAATTTATTACTTTATTTAAATAATATGATTCTTAAAAGGTAATAAATATAAATATTATTATTATTTATAAGTCTCCTCTTACAAATAGTTATATGCATAATGTATTGAATTGTACACTGTCAAATTGACAACCAACATGGTAAATAACGCGCTTTACAATAGTTTCTTTAATAAATTGTTAAATCGAATAAAAATTTCAAAATATTTTGATTATTTTTGAACGATTTATAAACTTTTTAAATTTTCAGTTTTTAATTTTTTTCTCTAAGCATTGATAAAAAAATTGCATTTATATCTAAGATTTACAAATATGATACAAGGCCATGACTTTTTTACATAAACAATTTTAGTTCAAAATTGGACAAAAATGATAAAATTTAACAAAATTCACAAATTATTTTGTAATATAAATGAACAAAAAGTTATATAGACAAAGATTGAAAATTTCAACAAACCTTCTATAATTATTTCATTTTTTAAGTAATGATCTAAAAATAGATATTTTAAGTCTATTGTAGGTAGTTATTATATAGTATAAACAAATCAATTCTTTAATATTATGACAATTTTTATCCCCCCCCCCCCCATCACAACATAAATAATCCTTGTATCCTGATCTCATTGACACGGGTAGTACTAGTGTGTTACTGATCTCATTCTTAATAAGTATAATAATAAAAAAACAACACAACTCAGTTCATCATAGTAAGTCTATTTTTAATTTAACAATCCATATTGATTACCTACTGGATTGGATAATCTTTTGGAAAATCAGCTAATACACGTCCAACTGTAAAAACAAAAATAATTATTGAAGCAACTTTTATTTTGTGTGTTTCGTGGATTTAAGATTCAAAAGTTGAAGTATATTTAACGGATTCTAATCCAGCATAATACTTAAAATAAGTAACTTAATGATATTTGAGTTAAAAGAGTGCATAGAGAAAATAAAGCATAGTAGAAGGCCATAATTTCAGATTAAAAAATGAAATTAATTAGGTTATTGCAAATATTCCTTTGAATCATTAATATGTTATATAATTTATTTAGTTACATGTTAGGAATTAGAATAACATCTAACAATTTCAATATTATCTACTCTATGTGTTTTAAATTGCACTCTTTTATCTTTAAATCTCACCAGTAAAGTATTTTAAGCAGATACTTACTTAGGGGATAATAGTATAAAGAATAATTAATGAGACTTGATTTTCCGTCTGAATCTGTAGATTCTGCAGTAGTCACTGCAAATTGGGAATTAGATCTGCAATTTACAAAAATTAATTTATTTCTGAATAAATAATACATTGATTGGTAATTTTCCATTGAGAACAGTTTGGTTGGGTGTTTTGACCAAACATTATTAGCCTGTTTGGGTGATTGAAACTGGTTTTACCTGGTGACTTTACTATGGACGTTCTTAAAAATTGTGTTTGTTTTTGAATATTTCTACCCCGGATCTACATCACAAGTAGAATTATCTATTTTATGTTTTAATATCAGTAATTCTAGCCATAATACTGAATTTCGAAAACATTATGTTTTTAAAATGTAATAAAAAATTATTTAATAAATAAAAAATAAAAATGATTATAAACCTGCTATGTGTCTATTGGCTATAATACCTACATTGCTTAAAAACCAAAAGTATATGAAAAGTATTGCGAATACTTTAATAAAAAATTTGAGTAGCGTTCGAACTATGATACAATTTGAGTATTTGAATAGTATTTAAATACTTAAAAAATAAATATATTTGCAGAGTATTTACCGAAATACTTTTTAAATGTATTCTTTACAGGTCTGGACTTAGATATATATTTAGATAAGGTTTATTTACCAATATCTGTGATATGGATCATATGTTCGAATATTATGTACAATATTAGTTGTTACTGTAATATCAATATGTTTTTACAGTTAAGTGTTTATTATTTACTATTTATTATGTATTTTTTAAGTGACTTTATTTAAATCAAATACTTAATTAACAAAGTACATGACTAACATATTTTCATTTTTTTACGTTTGAACCTATTAGTAGTTATTGTTTATTCACTAAATAATGTTATTTTTTGTGAAATATAAAAAATTAATAGTTTAATAACTCGCTTATAATTTTACCTGTGTTTAAATATTTTGATTAAACGATCTATGCCTGTAGTGAGTGGTTAGCCAAGTCTCAAATAATTGGATAAATATCAGGCTACTTAAAATGAGTTTGAACAATTTTAACGTGCCAGATAAATTGAGCCATGACTATAATATATTTAATTTTTAAATAACCACAATAGGTATGAAAAGTATAAAATATGAAAATAAAAATATTTCACAACTTGAATTTGCTATAAACAAATAAAAAATATTACCTTGTACAATGTACATATAATATAAATAAATAAATATAAATATATTATAATATATTATATTATATTTTTATGTATAACTTTGTAAATTCAAACATAAAGAAGCACATTTTCAATCATGCCTGTTAAATCTGGACAATCCTAAGCCTGTAAGAGTGAGAAGGAAAAAGTTTTTATGGGGAAACTTCATACGCCATATTAAACATAGGACGGACTCATCACTCATGATACTTTTTCTAAACGGAATTCTTTTAAAACGTTTGATAATTTTATCAAGAAGTTAGTTTTATTGAATAATCGATTTATATTTCCAATTTAAGATTACTAATCATAACCATTAAGCATCATTAAAATTTTAGAATAAATGAAAAATTACATACATCTGTGGTTCAGGAGCGCAATAATATTGTTTTAGGTATTTTCGTTTGCATGGAACTGAACAACATTCATCCACTATCCCTCTTGTTTTTCTGGTTTGTTGACTACCTGAAAATCAATATAAATAATTAGACAAAAATTTAATAAACCTATAATCATAATAAAATATTATATAATTGTTTATTGTATAAGTAAGTAATTCATACATTAAAATTCTTTATTTTACAGTAAATTTTATTATATTGTAATGTAAAGTAGGTAAAATGTATGTTTTAGGTGATAATAAAAATTTTTGATTTGAAAGATGGTTTTTGGCAAATAAAATCAAAACTGATACATTTTATTATTATATATATATAGGTAATATATATATATATATAATATTATATATTATTATCATTATTATACTTATTATTCTGTAGTTATTATCTTATATAAATTTAATTGTGTCATTGTATTAATTATTTAAATTATATATTATTGTATTATGTTAAACTGTTGTATAGGGCCCAGCCCGTTAACAAATAAATAAAATAAAAAATTAGATTTAGAGAGTTCTAAATTATGCACGTTTAGTATTTTTTGTTTCAATAGACTTCCCTTTAGAATAAATAATGCAGCTGAAATATGTCAAAAATGGAATATGAAAGTGTTCGGAAGTATTGAAATGTATTCATATAATATCTTGATGATATTTTAGTTTTTGGTAACACTGAGACTCAACATGATTGTGCATTAAAACAGGTTTTAGATTTGGCTATGAAAAATAATATTAAATTTAATAAAAACGCAATTTAATATAAGGTAGATAAAGTTAATTACCTTGGACATACATTTTAAAATGAAACCAGATAGTGATCGTATTAAATCTATTTTCGAGTATTAGGTACCAAAAACTATAAAAGATTTGCAAAGGTTTTTAGGTATGGTTAATTACGTCGGAAATTTTATTCCTAATCTGGCAATGTTGACTAAGCCACTAAGAGATCTTCTTACAAAGAATAATGAGTTTGTGTGGACATCAATACATAATGAGTGTGTAAATAAACTTAAAACATTAATTGCTAGTCCCTCCGTACTTAGAAACTATGATAACACAAAATACGTGATCATACAGGCAGATAGTAGTAAATTTGCCAATGGATATTGTGTTTTGTTACAAGAAGGCAGACCAGTCTGTTTTAAATCGAAAAGCTTATCTGAAACCGAAATTAACTACAGACAGGTTGATAAGGAATTTCTGTCAGTCTTATTTGCGTGCAAGGTATTTCATCATTATATTTATAGTAGACGCGTGACAGTTAAAACCGACCACCTTCCTTTAATTTCGCTAATGAAAAAGAACATAAATGACATTCCGTCTAAAAGGCTTCAATGCATTAAGGTCAAATTATCACGATATGATATTAATCTTATACATGTACCGGAAAAAAAATGTTTATCGCAGATGCATTAAGTCGAGCATGTATATCGTCTCGAGATAATGACGTTCATATCGATGTTTCCGATGTAGTTCATTCAATTAATATGTCTAAAAATATTCGAAATGAGTTTGTACAAGAAACAATTAAAGATGATTTATTAAAACAATTAGTATACGTGTGCAAGAATGGCTGGCCTAAGCATAAAAATAAAGTCTCGCGTGAGCTTATACCATATTTTAATATGCGTTACCTACCAAATATTATATGATGACGATTTACTTTTGTAGAACACTATATTTTTGGGTGTTCAGTTGGGAGCAATTATTAAAATAAAAGTAAAGTAAATAAAATAATTCGGGTTTACGGAAAAGAACTTTATTTAAAAATTTAATAGTTTACGTGCCTTTAATCGGCGTTCGTCGGTGGCCGCACTATAACAACTGACTATCGGTACGACAAATATCTCCGAACGACGATCGCCTTATCTGACACGATAATTGCCGTAGTCGGCATAGATATGGCGTTACAATAATACTCGTAATATATATATATATATATACACAAAAAAAAATTACCACACTTTTTTCTTAATAATCGTGTGTTTGTCCCTATGAAGTTACAGAATAAAATTTTATTTAAACTACACGAAATTCATCTTGGAATTTGTAAGACTGAAATGAGGGCACGTTCCTTGTTTTATTGGAAAGGTTTAGATAAAGATATCGAGAAATATGTTGCTAATTTTGCAGTATGTAGGTAATAAGTTTAGAAATGAGAATATTAAAGACCCTATGGGCTATGATATGTCAAGAAGTTTCTAATCTACCTTATGAGAAAGTTAGGTGTGATATTTTGGATCATGATTCATGGGAAAGATATTTACCTAGTATAAGTTGAATACTATTCTGGTTGGCTTAAGTTTAATTATTTATCTTCTAAAACCTCAAATAATATAATTAAAATACTAAAAGTTATTTTTTCGATACGTTGGATTCCAAAGCAACTTGTGGCAGATAATATTTATTTATTTATTTATTTTTTTTTTTTATTAATCAGAAAAAATAATACTTAACAAGATACATATTAAATAAAACATTAATTGATTTATCTTTCTCCTGTAAGCTTACGCTTCTGTTGGAGAAAGAGAGTTATAAAGTGGTGGAATTAATTACATAATATCATTTAAAAATAAATTTAACATTAAAAAATAAGAAATAATTATCAGAAACAAGTACACATAAAGGTAAAATATTACAACTAGGTAAAAATAAACATAAGAAGACATTTAACAATTACATTTATCATATTATTATTTTTTTTTATATAGCATAATAATTTGTAACACTAGTACAAGTATTAAAGTTTTTCCATGTTAGTAAATAACCAATCAGAAACCAATTTTTTCGCATACTTAGGTGTTATACAAATTGTATTTTTTAATTCATTATTCATGGAGTTGAAGATAGTAGGACTTTGATAGTCCAGAAATCTTTGACCATATGAGGTATTTGTATATGCTACAGGAGCATTATATGCTCTGTTTATTCTCTTATCTTCTACTCTTTTTAAATTAAACCAAGTGTTTATATTTTTAATTACCCATAATATTGCTAATTTCTGGTAAATTAATTTAAAAGGCAAAACGTTTAGCTCTTTATAGTTATGTACAGTTGACCCTACTAAATCTATTTTACCCAGACATACTCTTATTATTTTATTTTGCTGTAGTTGTAGCGGTTTTATTACATTCGCAGTTGCACCACCCCAAATCTTTACACCATATTGGAGAACAGCTTGATAAAAGGATATATATACTATTCTGATGAGGTGCTTAGGTAAAATTGACTGGAGTTTATAAAAATGATTCAATGAAATACGCAGGCGTTTAAGTAAATAATTAATGTGCAGATCCCATCTCAGGTGTTTATCAATAGTTATACCTAAATATCTGATACTTTGAACTCATTGAATTTTTTTACACGTATTTGTGTCAGCACACTTTTTAGCATTTTCACAAAAGTGAATTTTTAAATCACTTATAGGGATTTGAGTACTATTTATAGTGAACGTCATGTAAAAGGTCTTACTAGTATTCAATGACAATTTCCTATTTGTTAGACTACGCACAACTCTATTTGGCCCATTTGTTGCTTTGTCGTGAACAGATTTCCATGTCGTATGCTATTTAATTCTAATGAATTTCAGAATTTTGCGACTGATTGGGAATTTGTTATAACTACGTCAAGCCTTAGATACCCAAAATTTAACGGACTTGCGGAGAAAGGTTTAAGTATTGCGAAATCAATACTAAAAATATCGGATGAAGGTAAAGTTGATAAACAATTAATGTTGTTAGAATATCGAAACAGTGCTATCATAGGCTCTAAGTTTTCCCCAGCACAACTTTTAATGAGTCGCACTTTAAGATCGAAAATTCCAATCTTAAACAATGCTCTACAGCCTATGGTTAGTAAATGATTTTAAATTAGTACGTGAAAATAAAAATATGAAAACAAAACTATATTATGTTTAGAGATTTATTCTAAAACTTGGAAGCCAGCTAAAATCATCAATAAAACAATACGCCCAGATCATATGTTTTTAGTGATAACACGGGTAATAATAAACTACGAAATATTGTACATTTACGGCCTGCCGGTAAACAGATCAGGTATAATTTGAACAAAGATAATGTTGTTTCGAAGCCTAGTTGGATATGTAAGCGACGTGTTGTATTTTCAACTAAGCTTAATTTATAATTTGTATCATTATGTATTATTTCACTTTTGTAAACTCAATCTATAGGTAATCTGTTTTGTTTATATATAAAAAGGGAGATGTTACATAGCTATAATAGCTATGATACCTATCTGCTATCTACAATAACGGTTATGCAATTATGATGTATTAACGCATGTACTGCTATCGGTACTTTATACACAATAAAATCGGTATGCTTCTAGCACTCGAGTTTAGAACATGTATTTTTCACCTACACTCCTTATGAGATGCAACACATCATGCTAACAGTGTCGCATTGTACACTATTTTAGTCCGTGGGCCAATGCATTGGTCGGCAACTATGGACAGGGATGTTCCAGATATAATTATGGAGCTGGAACAGGAACTCTCTCTGATTACACCTCGAGAAGACAGCGGACAACGATTGTAACGGAACCATTGAATGATATAATAGTTGCGTTCCGGAAAAATGGGTAGGTAAATAATAGCTGATCAATATTGAATATTTATAGAATTAGAACCGTGGGAAATCACTAAATTCAATTTAAAATTGTTTAATGTAGGACAATTTTTTTCATTCACATTATATACCATAGTCGCATAGTTTCAGTTTCATAGCCTGAATTTTTAAATGGGGAGGGGGAGAACTGCAGTCTAGATAAACCAAAAATAAAAATAAAAAAATACCACCATTATGACAATTGGCAGTTTATACTTGTTATATGTATACATAACAGTTTAATAGTTAAATAAACATAGCATAGTTTAATAAACCATACTGTAATCAGTGTAATCATGTAATCAACAGAATTTAATATAATAATAACTATAATAAATACTAAATAGCATATATTATTTAATTCGTAACAAACTTAAAAATTTCAGTAAATGCAACTATGCATCTAATGAAAACTTATACAATAAAAAATAATAAACAAGACTTTTACAAACAACAATAGCCAATAATAACAAAAATAATCATTTGAAGGAATATTTATATTGACTCTTCTCCAACTTAATTAAATCTTTGTTCTTTTTTACTGACTAAGAAAATTCAAAACAGTCTTCTTTATAATTAAAATAAATTAATTGTTCAGATTTTATGAGAGCTGTTGAACACTTATTTCTCTCAAAAATCCATAACAGAAAATACTCTTTCAGTAAATGCACTACTTAAGGGTAGTATTAATAAAAATAAACCTAACCGATAATAATAATGTAAATATACTATATCAACCATATTATTACACAATCAGTGGTTTGCACCTTATGAATTTTAAATCCAGTCAATCCATGGGGGGTCCAGGCCCGAAAACCCTCCCCTTGGGTACGCCCCTGTCATAGAGTCTATGATAATCTTCTATCACGTCGATAATAATATCATATTGACATATTGTGATAATAATATAAAGAACATTCAACATTTCAATGTCTATTTTTGTAAAATGTAGGAATTTAGGATTGTTCTACAAAAAGTGTAAAGCTTTGTAGGACGCGTAGGACAAATCTAAGTTCTAACAAATGTAGGACAGTCCTGCCCAATGTACGACGGTTGGCAACCCTAGTAAATTCCATTGTCTAAATGTTATTTAGTGTATACTTATGTAGATAACTACAGCACTAAAAAAATGTGGTTAATGTTTTATTATATTAGGTGTCATTAATATAATGTCGTTAGTATGTCCAAGGTTGACAGACGTACCTATTAAAATAGGTATGTGATTTACGAACTTTGTTAATTAATGACGAAATATTTTGATTGAAAACATACTGAGCTAATTAAACCCATATGAGTAACTACCACTTAAAATAGTTAAGCTCTATAGTATATCTAATTTTTATATTAGTGGGATTAGTTACAATATTTATGTATTACACATAAAAACAAAATTGTACATAATCAGAAACATGCACAATTATTTATTATCCATAGAACTATCAAAATTCAATCATTATTTGATTAAGTGAGTTAGTGATAGTGAGTTCCTCTATTTATTTAAAATTTTATTTAATTAGTAGCTACTTATACAAATAATAATGTTTTAAAAATATACAAATATACAAGACAGATAGCCTATAAAAAGATTATTATCATGTATTATACTAAAAAGTAGATAATATTCTCTGTACTTCTGTAATTAAATAGATAGAAGTATAAAATGATGAAACCAATAATTACAAACATATTTAGGTGTAGAAAATCAGACACAATTAAAGCATAGTAGGTACCTGGTATAAGAAATATTTAACTACCAACATTCCTAAACAATTACATCACAACAAATATACAAAAATGACACATCACCGCAGTAAGCTATTAACATTCTTCACTGTCTACGTTCTAAATTATGACCATGTTTGGGCATAAAGAAACAACACGATATGGGAAAGACTACACAACACCATCACAATATGACGCAATCGAAAATAATTTCCAAAAAAAAAAAAAAATAATAATGTCATATAATTTATCCTCCGTAATGTATGATTATATTATATTATAAAGCACTCCCAAAATGCATATCCCACTCGTTTCCAACAAATAACTTTTATTTAAGCAATGAAAATATCATAGATAAAAAAATTGTACAAAGAGAATTATAATATATTATATGAGCAATAAAATATTTAAAAAATGTTTTTAAAAACATAAAAAAAAATAATAAAAAAAGGTTTTTAAAACATATATAGCAATGTTTTGATGGCCGCTTTTCCATATAAAAAAAATTAATTAACATTTTTAAATAAACAAAAAAGGTTTTTAATATATTTTTTAAAAACTTTCTAAATGTTTTTTAAACATATGCAGTTTAAAAATGCAGTGTTTTCAGCTTATTATAGGTAGGTACATATGTTAATTTTTTTTATACACACCCTATGTATATAGAATTGCAAGAAATTGTTTACTAAAAAAAAAAAATTATTAATTTATAATTCAATATTATGAAAGACACAAAAAAAATTAATTTTAAATAAAATGATAAAGAACCTTTATGGTTATAAGCATAATATCAATATGTATACAATTAATACAAAATAAAATAATAATATATATACTTAATAAAATATATATAATGTATACATAAGTAATAGGTATACTATAATAGGGTATACTTTAGTACTACTAAAAGAAAATAACAACTTTTAAGTATAATTATATAATAAAAACTGCAATAACTAAACTTGGATGTAACAAATAACAATATAAGTATATAATAAAATTTGTACCTATAATGTATACATAGGTATAATTATTTATATAAAAAAAAACAATTTTTAAGTATGAAATAAAAATAATAATAACTGAACTTGGATGTAACGAATAGGTAACAATTAAACAATTGTAAATAAGACTATACATTAAAAAATGCTGGTCAGGTCAGATAGGCTGGTCAGATGTGGCAAGATCATCATCTATTGCTGCAGTAGTCTAAAGATAATTTAATGGCATTTCTATAATTAATAAATACAATCATATTAAAAAATATATATTTAATTTAAATCTTATAATAATGTAAATAAAATAACTGAAAATGTGTACCTTTTAATTCTGGTTTCGCTCTGAGCCATCCATGGGCTTATGATTTCTATAATACCAGCTTTTGTAGTGGTAGGAAATTTGTGTTATATCGCACCTAATAAAAAAGTATAAAACAATATAATATGACATAAAATAATGTACCTAATACAAAATATGAGATATACACATTTAATTTGGAAACAAGCTTCTCTACAATTTTGAACATTATATTATAAAAGTGTGTGATTTACTACGAGATTTATGAAACATTAATAACTCTATTCAAAATTATTCTTTATTACTGTTAGGGTCGTTCTTACAATATACGGTAGTGTCAGTTAAATCAGTTAATGCTAACAGACTGATAACAGATTTTATTACCGGCAGAATTCCGGAGGTTATAAGAGTCCGACAACTTTAACTGGATATTGTAAGAATCAGCCTTAGAAAATTAACAATGTTGTGTGTAATTCAAGGATGTGAAACTTCTTAACAAATATTAAAATTGTAAATAATAAAATATAGTTGATATGAATATTGCCTACTTATTATAACTTTGTGAATTGGACTTGCTTCAAGACTTTTTTTTTTGCCCCTTCCAACTATAATCTGCTATAAATTCATCGAAAAACATTATTCTCATTGTCGATGTTGTCATTTTAGATAAACTCTTTATCCCACCATTGGTAAATGCAATTGTGGACACCTATTAAGTTAATTGTACATTATTAATACATGGTCTAAAACATATTTTAAAATACAGAAAATATAATTTTATTAAAGGATATCACAAATTCACAACACTAACTTTTTTTTTTTTTTGATTTTAAGTTTATTTGTGTATTATTGTAGCTAAAATAATTACAATGTTTTAGTAAAAATCCAAAGTTGAAAAAATTATTATTTATCAAGATAATGAGTTGATAGATTCAGAGATTTTGGCGCTATATATAGAGCCTATGGGTGACACAGATAAACACAATTTTTTTTAATAACTTACAATAGTATTTAATAATTTTGTTCTTCATAACCCTAAATATATCTATGTGCTTAAAATATTATATATATTGTTTTGTATACATATTATATAAGTACTTGTTTTTAGTATAGTGATGTTCTTTAATATAGGTAGGAATAATGAAATTATATTACTTAGGAGAGAATTTTTATTTAGGAACTATTTATATATATATATGTATTGTTTCAATTTATAAATTGGTTTCTAGTAATAATATAAACTAACCTTGGCTTATTAATTTAAAAGAATTTAGGTATGTACTATAATATTAAATCAAAATGTGTTATATAATTTAACTAACACATAAAATATTATTATGCATTAGTTAAAACTTTCATAAATAACAAAAAAAAAATATTAATTTAACTACTAGCTACCTTAAACATTTCATAATTACCAGTTTATGGAAATATTCAATATCTTCAAGTTTTTTTTCTAACATTTTAAGACCATCTTCACTTTTTATTGGAAATACTACATTGTCCATTTCATAATTAGATACTACTACAGGTTTTTTTATCATCGGTTGTATCTTTATTATCAATGAGATGATGTTTAATATAAGAAACAGTATTTCTTAATTTCATAATATTGGCTTCAATAATGGTACAATTAAAATTAATAACTTTAAAAATAATCAGTAAATAATTTAAGATTTTTAACTCATCAGAAATGAAACACAGGTCTGATGAAGAGCATCAGTGTTCGTTCTTACTATAACGTGTACCTATTAAAGGACATACAGACTTAGAAATCTTATCACTATCGACTGGAGTACTCATAATTGCACTAGAAATTGAGGTTGAAGTAGAAGGTGACAATGTTGATATTGAATTATATGTCCTCTTTGTAGCAGATTTCAACAATATAGGTGGAGGAGTAGGAAACTGACGATCAATGTTGGTTGGTCGTAAACTGGCTTGTGGTTCTAGGATTTCAGTAGAACTGGTCAGAGGATGTAGATCATTTTTATCCAGAGCAATATCCTCATTGCTACTACTAATTTCAAAAAGTAGCCTTGAAGAAGTTGTTTTATTTTGGCAACCTTTACCTCTCATTTCAAATTCTGACTCTAAATTTGACTCGCTTTGTTTTTTATTTGCTTTTATCATAATTTTGTATCCTCTTTCATAATCACCTATATAAGAATAAATCAATTTTGATATAAGTATTTTTTTCAAATATTATATGATATAGGTTAATAATAACTTGTTGGGGCATAAAAATAGCACTATAAAAAGTAGTCAATGATAATTTTGTAATTAATTGCACATTGCAGTAATAAGAAAACAATTTAATTGATTATTAACACAACAAATTTATATATTTTTTCTATTTTATGCTCGGCCTCAATTCATAAGCAAACATAAACAACCTTAAACTTAAAATAAAATATATATATATGTAACTGAAATCTGAATACATAATCATTAAATTTACATCATTCAGCATTTAAGTTTTAAATTAAATTAACAAATATTTTACATGCTTTAGAAGTAACATTCTCCATCTTATTGTTCAGAAATCTAACACTTATAACCTAATATTTAAAGTACAAAATATACTTATCCTAATAAATAATCTTTACATTTACAATAGGTATTTAACATAGATGAATTAAAGGTAAGACAATATAAGACTGGTTTTTGTATGGGAAATATATATATTTTAAGCAAATTTCTGAAACTGGCCACATTTTTAAGATGGATAAATGTTGAACAACATAAATTCCAAGTGATGAGCTATTACACGGCACTGAATAGTAATCTTCTTGTGATATAAATTTTTTACCAATGACAACTTCAGTTTTTAGTGACTTTGAATAAGCAAAGTTGTGCACCATTATAATATCACCATTTTTTGACCCACAGCAATTATCAGGTTTTGTTATTCTTAATTGAAAGTGTTGAAACATATGAATCTTGTATTGTGGTCCACGACAATTTGCTAGTAGAGGACCATCACAGTGAATATTTGATATTTTTGATAATGATGATTGCCGAGGAGTTTCAAAATAGTTTTCCAATAAAAAACATTCACCTAATCGATTACAAATTTGTTCAGCTGGTTTATTATATCCTCGCACCATGGATTTAATTTTTTGCAAATAATTTCCAAATTGAAATGCAAATATTGTTTTTAAAGTAAAATTTGATGTTATTCCTGAATAGTAATCAGAGTCATCTACTATATGAATTAAACCGTGGAAATTATGAGTGATAAAGTCTTTACTATACAGATGAATAAAGTCTTCAACAAAATACTGTAGTAATGATCTGGCATAATTACACATCCACTATCTTTACACATTTTAGGTGACAATAATATAGTCACTGCAAAATAAAGAGTTGAAAAGTTCTCATATTTTTTACTAGTAAAAACAGATTTTAAGACAACTGGTCCTAAATATAGCAAAAATGTTCGAAATTCAATAGCTTTCAAAACGAAGAAATGTTTCAGTTCTCTTGGCTTCCTATTAATTTCAATAGGTACACATGAACGATATTCAACTAATAATGATGATAATCTAAGACAGAGTTGGCTAGACAACTTGTGAGGAACATTTCCTGTACTCCATGTTAAAATCATAGTACGAATTACTCCTAAATAAACAAGGTGCATTTTATCTAAAACAAACGAGTTGTTAAAATGCAGTCCTGGGATTTTTGTAAGTAACGTTTCAGTTTTTCTAAATTCTGTATCTAACCAATATTATAAAAAGTTATACCCACTAAAAGACTTTATACCAAGAATGTCTGCCTTTACAGGGGCATCACAACAGACAGCAACAACTTTTACTGGAATTGTTTTTCCACTTTGATGTAAAATACCATTCTCTGATAAATAATTGACTTCATTAACAAATTCTTCTAGGTAACAATCCATATCATGAGGTTTACCTTTACCAAAATATAAACCAATTGGGAACACTTTATTTTGTAGTTAATTTATATCTAAAATATATCCCAAATAAAATTGGTATCACGTGTATGTTTGAACTTTTTTTAACCTATATGGATATATTTTCCAGGAAAAACTATTTTTGAACAAAATTTAGTCTTGGATATTTTCAATAATGTCCTAGAATCTCTTGGTAAAGCAGAGGTTAAAGCAGGACTCTTTGAATTTCAGAATCATCAACAAGGAGGGGGGAATAGTTAACTTTGGGAACTCCTGGCCTATAGCCTATAACGTACCTTTTTCACCACATACAAGAGTGTGGTTTTATCAATCCCCTCCTCTTCACTACTTTCTCAATCTATAATAACTTTATATATTTAGGTGAGAGCTGCGTCAGGACTCAGAACTACACCATACTGCGAATGATCACAATTCATTTTGACTGCAGTGTTCGTCCAATATTATTGTTACTCTTCTAGTCTTCTACCAGATAAATCGAACTATCTACTATATCCTACACGGACATTGTACCTCTAATAAGGTATGTTATACTTATATACTATCAACAGACTACTTATTGTTCTTATTGTTAGGTAATTTCAATGGTAAAATTTAATATAAAGTTAATCAAGATACATATTGAATAAATATTTTTCACAAACAAAACATATAATATATTTATTTAGAAATAAAGATTTACATTCAATTAGTATGTACTTATGTAAATTCTGATGGAAAATTACAGTTAAATTAGTTTTCAATTTTTAAATACCTAACGTTAAATAATTTTATGTGCAGTCTAACCTAACCTAACTTAAAATAAATAGAATGCAGTAGAAATATATTTCTTATATTCGTAGAATAAATTAACCTACCAACGGCCAAAAAATTATACAAGTATGAATAATAGGTACCTATCAACATAGGCTTTCATATATTGATACTTAGCATGATATTTTTTGTTACTTACCTATTAGTTGGTTTATTATTAATTAAAAAAAACTAGGTTTCAACAATTTAAATTTATATAACAAAAATCGTTCGATAATTTCATAAAAATTGCATAAGATATGCTATATTTGTGTGATAAAAAAATATTATTTTTAGTATTTAATTTATCAATAATATTAATTTACAAATGAATTTAACAATAATCAAGATCAAAAACGTATTAGTTTTATTCTGCAGGTTTTTAACATATTATAGTCACATCGTATAATGTTGTGTATTATTTCAGAAAATCATGAAGTTCAATTTGATTATTTTGGTACTGAGCTTGTGCGTTGACTTAATTCTTGGATCTATCGCTAATAATAGTTCGTACTGGGAAGCTCCGTTCAGGTTTTGTGGATCAAATCTCGCAGTTGAGCTCTCAATCATCTGCAAAGGCCGCTACAACGAAGATCCACGTGAATATAATTTTCTATAGTACCTTATTCTTAATTATAATAGTATCGTCTATTGGTCGAAATTAACCTATAAAGTTTATATTAATTGTAAAATCAACGAACTCTAGAATACAAAATTAGATACCTATCACACACACACAGTTAATTATCGGGGTTTGTGTTTCTTCTCATTTTTTATAAGTATGAAAAAATAAAACGAAAATTTCATAACTTAGTTAGATCATTTAAAATCTTTCTCAAAGACTGCGATGCCCCCCTCCCCCGCGGTTAAGGTTTCTAGCCACAGGAGTCATGATGGTGGTATAAGTCGTATCGATGATATCGATTATATCAATCCAATTCACTATCGAACAAATAGCGAATTAAATAATATCGTAAAACTAAGAATATAGTAAATATTATACATTTTGTTTTCAAAATCTATCGATTAATCGAAATAATCGATTATTTTGACACTATCGACTATCGAGTGTATCTTACTAAGATACGGAGAAATTTTGATTTATCATTATGGTCATAGCGTGCTGATGTAGATTTGACGAAATAAACATTATGTTTTCTCGTAATGCTCTAATATAATACATTAAGAACTAAAAAGCAAACTTTTTTTTAAATTTTTTAACATTTTAGGGGTTCTAATCTTCCCTTTCCTTGCTACTCCTTGTATATTTTAGTTTGTAATTAAAACAATTTAAAATTGAATAAAATGTAAAAGAAATATGGTAAATGGTAATCTGATGATCATGTTAACTTATTATAAGCATATTCTATTTAGTTAGATTTATTGAAAAATGTTTGTCTTTGCTAATGATTTACCTTTGTTTTCAGGAAGTCACTCGTTCAAATCTAAAAGGGCTATCGCTAATGAGTGTTGTAAAATAACTCCGTGCACCAGGAAATATTTGAAAGATCATTATTGCCTTCCTGAATCGAAATGGTATGTAATAACATAAATAAAATATCTAAAATTGTAAACTTAAATTAACCATTCAACAAAATTTATATAAAAATAAACTTACGATAAATTCATAAACAAAGTTACAAACTTAACAGGTTAACTGCTACGTTATTTTTCAGTACATTGCCAAAAGCGCTACGTGTGCCATTTTTGGTACACTTGTTGTTTTGCCAATATGTTTTTGCGTGCCTACTATGGTACACTTAAATACGATTTTAACACAGGAAAATATTTCGTAGCCCGCTAGACAAACAAATTTTCGACTAGCCCATTAATATCTTATAAATTAATTTGTTTAGGTAAAATTAGAATACGAATGGCAAATCAACCATGTACCAGAGATGGTACACATGGCGGTTAACCTGTTAATAATAAAAAATGTTCTAACTTAATTTTATAGAAATGTATCTATATAAGATTCTACTACATTTCAAATTACTTATGTAATTTTTTCAGTAACTAATTAATATGTATAAATTCCAGGGCTACAATTGCAACTACAACTTTAACTTCAACTTCTACTTCAACTACAACTACGACTCCAAAACCAAAACCGGGATTTACGTTTAAAATCCGAAAAACGGATTACACTAATATTTTATTTTATTATTTTGATCTACGTAAGTACCTACATACTTTAAATCGGAGTGTCCGAATTGGTTCTGAAATGCCCGAATTGGTTCCCGGGTTCTTTCAAAGGGTATATCCGAATTAGTTCCCGAGTTGTTAAAATTTTGGCTTAATAAATAATATATAACAAACATTTAAAAAAAATTAAAATCTTAATTTAAAAATATAAAATAAATACCTAATAATAAATATATGCGGTATATCGTTTTTTTTAATTCGTTTATTTTCTTTATAGTTATTATTTTCTATTATTGAGGTAAAAACTTATAACAAACATTTAAAAAAAATTTTAATCTACTGATTTCGTTATTTTTATATGTTCGGATGTGCGGAATAAAAGCAACTGTTGAATTTTCTGTGAAATGATTCACAGCAATTAGTAGTTCGTTCTATACTACTGGTACATTCAGCCCACATTGTTGGTGGAAGTGAGCTATCTTTTTCAATATAATTTTTAAAATATAATCGAAGAATTCACCAATTTTTTCATTTAAAATATTAATTATAATATTAAATATTTCATTTATATTATATTGTATTTTGCTTTTTCGTAAGTCTGTATCGGGAAGCAATTCGGACGTGTGCCGCCAACCTAGAATATCGGGAACCAATTCGGATGCAGCCTTAAAGGGCTCATGAGTGGCTTGTAAGGGTCTTGGAGTACATTTGAATTCCTTGGAATTTGTTGAAATAGAACTAGATACTTAGACGTTATTGTGATTTCTTACAAAACTATTTATAAACAGTTCAATATAGTTTATTTTTAATAGTAAAAATAATTTTATTTTTTAAAATGACAATATTCTTATATCTTGACACCTTGTCCTAGAATTTAGGACACCTAACTACATTTTTACTTGTTCCATTTTAACTCAAATACCATTAAGTATGCTCTCGGATTCAACAAAATAAATTTTAACCTCTTTCGTTCAAATTCAAGTTTAGTTATGATACATTGAGTATATAGTTAGAATGAAAAATTTAGCTTATAAATATAAAACTCAAAACATACCTTCTAATGTTGTGTAAATAAAATGCTGCCCTACTGCACTTAAAGCTTCTTGTACTGGAGGGATTTAGATGCTTATAATTATCTTAATAAAAATATAGTGTGGTGGAATTGATGATATCATATTTTTTCACACAAACACACAAATAGGTTGAAATAAATTATCTACAAATGGCTCTAAGCGAGTATCATCGTATAAACATCTAATGTTCCATAATTTCAATATTACCCATCCAATGTATATAATCATAGCAATAAATACACTTAAATAGTATCCAAATCCACAAACTAAAAGTTGATTTAATAATTTGTTTCAATTTTTCAGTGATGCAAGTATTGGAATATCTTCAATTGGATAAGTAACAAGTACACCAAGCAACTGTCAACATTATATTGCAGCTTCAAAAATATATTTCAATCTTTTGTTATAATTAAATTATTAATATGATATACTATCATATATGAACTATCTATAGATATCCCAACATTTTATTTTTCAATTTTAAACATTATATTGCAATTTAATTTATAGTGCAAAATAAAATAATAATAATATAATATGTATCAAATACTTAAATTAGTATGTATAAGAAAGTAAATGTAGATTTAACAATTATAAATTAGTTTTTATTACCAAACTCAAATAATAATATAAGATTTTTATTTTTATACATGATTTTCTGACTTATTATTTTTTATTTGTTTTGTTTATCATACACTAGTAATTTACATTTGATGTAAATGTTTCAGTTAGAATAATAATAATTATTAAAGAACAAAGAACTAAAATTGTACCACAAAATGTAATTTTAAGAAATCATAATATGTATGATTGATTATTATTTTAATATAATAAAAAGAAAATAATTTGTTCATTGGTTGGTTTAGGAAGCAATTTTACCATATTAGGTTGGTTAAATAAGATAATTTGAATAAAGCAAATTGAATTATGATTTTTAAACAACATTTTTATCTTATGACGTATATAAAACTAAACTAGAATATTTCAATATAGAACATTATATTTATATATATCTGTTTATACAAGCGACACTCTTCGCCGGTCTAAAGTTATGACTTAAGAGTCCAAAATTTTGAATATTTTGTAACTTCATACCTTGCTGGTGTGTTTAAATATTGAACATCACGGAAGTGAACGTTTTGGGTGGCCTACAATAATGTGTCTAGGGTGTTGAGTGTTTCAACTTCTTTACTTTTTATACTTTACATATGTACATCTTATGTAGTGTGCTAACATACCATTAAATGGCATTTGATGTGGTCATACCTTGTGATTTCTATTATGATAATATTATTTTAAATCTTACTTCTTAGTTAACATCAACCTTGGCTCACCAAGACACCAAATTATAATCCTAGAATTTATATGATAAAACTAATAACCAATATGATAATGATTAATGACGTTACTTGTGGGTGTAGCATACTCTTAAAATATAGCACAAACAATACATTTAAAAAGTCTACATTCCTTCAATAGATTAGTTGTTTATTTATACTATAGTGGACTCCCTTTAATTAAATCTTCTAGCAGTCAGTTTTATTCAATTTTAGCATTGTTAAAAATTATCAACCATTATAACCGATAATATTGTATTTCCGATTGGTACTTATATTGACCATGACATCTTGTTTAAACAATTGTTTATAAGATATTAAAGTAATTGAAGCTAATAGTTTATACGAAAAAGATATTACTGTATGTGATATAGTAGGTACATTATGTATTAGGTAGTTCCTTTACTGTAAAACTGAACCATTTAATACAAACTAACTATCAATTGTTAATAATATTATAATTGTAAATTTTAATTTTTGTTTAATATTATATAGATTTATATAACTATTTTAATTGTACATGGATGAACTTGGTTGGTATGTAATTAAATTAATTTGATTAAAAAAAACCTTGGTACCTTTTTATGTTTTCAAATTCCAAAAATCAAAGTTTGTTTTCATTCCACATTTAAAATCAGAATTTTATTTTTAATGACATGATTACAAAATTGAAAAAGAGTTACCCAAAATATTTAAATTAGTACTTTCAATAAAACAACATAGGTACTACAAAAATGAAAAAATAACATGATTGGCATTGTTAGCTATATATAAATTAAACCTACATTTAATTTGTTGCACTATATTACATTTTGTCAAGTAACTTATATATACATTTTTCATACCTAAATAATAATTAATTTCAGTTTATCAATTATCAGTCTCAATAGAAAATTGATTTTGTGTACCTAGTAATTATTGGTTACTATTTAGCACTACCTATATGTATTTCACAGTTTTTTTGAGTGTCCAGAATTTTTATTTATCGGTTACTGATTACTGATGGCTGTTTTAACAAATTTTTAATTGCAGTAACTTTCACGGACAAGGTATAGAAATAATTTTTTCATTTTCTTAAACTTTGAGGGTTGGGAGGGAAGGTTACAACTACACCAGCACCACCATGTCTATAACACTGGTATCTTAATTATTATGTTACGTATAACAATTTAGTGATCAATTAACGACCTCAATTTTTTTTTATCGGACATTTGAGAAAGGTTTTTGAAATTTACGATGGGAATTTTTATTCATAAATAGCTTACAGATTATAATAATATTATAGCAATAAAATAAATAAATATTTATTGCCATTTACTCAGGTAGATGAGCAGTATTGAATTTTATCAAGATGAATATTTCACTACCTATCTATTATTTAAGAATACAAAAACAAAGATAATTTGTATCACCAAACTCTCAATACTTTTAAACGTTTTAAGTTTTATTCACAATTGAATGTCATTGAAATAAGAAATATATTTTTCTATCGCTATATTTTTTCAAAGTTTCTTAATGTTATTTAACTTTTTGTTTTCGATTATTGAATGTGTAATAATGCAGTTATAAACTGATTCGTATGTATAATCTTTGAATATTAAATAAAATGTATTCTAGGTATTTCCGAAAAATAAAAATGTCATATTGTACCTACCTACCTACCTTATTACGATAAAAAATAATATGAGTACAGCATAGTAGGGTATACCGATTTCTGGTATTTTTGTGATACAATTATGGATTGAATCCAAAATCGTCCTTTACGAACTATTTCGATTTGATACACGTCAACTTACCCCCCCCCCACCATGGGGCTATAATTAATAGCTTCGGAACTATGGGAAAGAAACAGTCAACCATAAACATAATACAAGTATACTGCATTACTGCAGTGTTTATATGGAAATTTTATTTTAAAGTGTTAATTATTAAAAGTGTAAACATATCAAGAATGTGGTAATACTTTATACAATTTTTTTTTGATCAATATTTGATAAAAAATATACTTTTAAATTGATCTTTTTTGAATAAAGATAATGATATTTTATTTTCGTGTAATTAAACTACTTTATTTATATTACACTATATAAATTATTAATTGTTGATGACTGTATTGTTACAATTATGAAACTAGATCAATCAAGATTTTAACCCTGCTCAAGACTCACAGTACATTATACATTATTGATCTAATTGAGTATTCCTTAGATATCTAATATATTCATTAAGGTTTCTATCTCTTTTTGAATATCAACATACTGTTACAATCAAAATTGACAATAACAACAGGAATTAACTATGCATTGTCGTGAGTCATTACACAGACATAAGTAATAAAAACCCAAAAATAATTGAGGAAGTGTGGTCATATTATAGTAAGTTATTAAAATTACTGTTTTTTAAATTATTTTTGTGTAATCTAATACATTTACACATAAGATAATACATAATCTGGATTTGAATATTGTAGTGTCCCAGCATACAGGAGGACGAACGACTTGTGTTGAGGTAGATGGTTTGGGTGAAATAAGTATAATAACTTGACTTGTGATTAATTATTATACAATTATTTGCTTGCGATGTGGACAAAACATTATTACTGATACATGAATGATTTAATTGAAAATATTCTAAGTCCAAATGATTAATTTGGAATGGTGACTGGCGTGAAGGTGCTTGCACTGACTCTGGTGGCTCACGTCTGCATTTGGTCTATTCAGGGCTCTCCAATATAGGTTTGCTTTATCGGTATCTGAGACAACCTATGTGTTATCTTCTTTCCGAAGGGGAGAGGGAGTTGAAACGGTTTTAAGAATTTTTTTTGTCGCTTTCCAGAGGGAAGAGTGTTGAGTTGTTAAGTTCTGTATGTATTTTTGATAAGTTCTAGAACTGTGTTGTGAGAGCGCTTTTCTTAGTTTGTTGTTTAGTTGGTTGAAGGTTTGTTTATCGATGGGGTATTTGTGTCTTTGCCACCGGGACCTGGCTTTTCGTTTTTCTTGGAGAAGAAATTTTATGTGATTCGGTAGTGGGTATTTTTCGTGGTGGATTGGACTATGAAATGTTGCCAAGTGTGTGCAATCTTGAATGTCTATCGTGAGTTTTTGAATTGTTTCATCAATATCGTCACTTGACTTTAGGGATGAGTTGAGTTGAGTGCGAATTTCAACGAGTTTTTTAAAAGTAGGCCAGTGTATTTTTTTGAGAGCTTGGAGATTTGTGGTAGGGTTCGCAGAGGGTATTTCAAACTCCAGTATAACAGATGAGTGGTCGGATGAAAGGTCATTAGTGTTAGTGACCGTGGTAATGCAGTTGTTTGGTGTTTTTGTGATAAAGATATCAAGAATATCTGGACGTCTGTTCCGATGAGAAGGCCAATAGGCGGGGTGAGGTGGGGGTAGAATTTTTATATTGGAGTTGGCTATAGAGTTGAGTAGGGTTCTGCCTCTTGTATTAGTTGAAAAACAACCCCAAGAGGAGTGTTTGGCGTTTAGGTCACCGGCGACGATAAAATGTTTACCTAGAGATTCGAAGAAATTTGTAAAGTTAACTGAGCTAATTTTAGGTCCTGGGGGGGCAGTAGGTGGAAGAGAGTGTCAGATTTATATGTTTATTTACGGGAACAAGAATGCTTGTTGCTTGGATGTAAGTTTCACTGATTTTAGGAAGAGAGGAATGGGGCAAATTATTCTTAACAAGTATCAAGGAGCCAGCGTGAGCCGTTTTGTCGGGGTGATTGCTTTGATAAGCTTTATAAAATGAAGCTTTATATATGAATAGCTTTATCCGAGTATTTTGATAGATTTTGACGGGGTAAGATGAGACTCGGATATCATGGCTATGTCTATATTAAGATCACTAAGGATTGTCTGTAGTTCTAGTTTGTGGGGTGTAATACCGTTTGCGTTACATGTGAGTAATTTGAGTTTAAAGTTAGTTTCCATTGTTGGAGCTTAATTTGTTTATTAATGAGGTAAGAAGGGTTATTAGAGGATTGAGAAGTGTTATGAGGGGAGAAATTAGTGTTTTAAATTCGGAAATGAACGATGTTAGTTGGTTTGATAATTTTTGATTGGGAATATGGTCGTTGGTATTATTAAAATCTGATTTTGATTTGTTACCTATTACTGCTTGTGAATATGATGTGTGCTGGGTGTTAATGGGCTCGTTATGAGTAGTTGTGGGTGCGTTGTTGAGATGTTGACTTGCTTCGTGATGAGGATGACTGTTGTGTTGGATTTGAGATGAATCTGAATTTTGGGCTAATTCTCTTGAGATGGAGTTTGGTTGAAGTTTCTTTCGGAGACGTTGGAGATCCTTGTGTACCGTGCAGCCTCTGTAATTTGCCGGGTGAGCATTACTGCATAGTGCACATTTAGCAGGGAGGTCCTTGGGTTTGGAGCATTGGTCTGAGCAGGGCCGTATTTACGCCTAGGCCCGTGAGGCCCGGGCCTAGGGCGGCAAATTTTTTGGGGCGGCAAATTTTGTAAGAAATAAAAAAAGAATCATATGAATAAATGAAATATTTATATGATTTTTTTTTAGATATCTGTATGTAAAATATACGGGCGCATGAAACTGAATTATGTCACTAACCCGAAATCAATTTTCTCGTAATGTGAGCTATAAAGATAAGATACCTACCTAGGTATATAATAATATAAGTTGTTCCTAAAAGTAATTACGATAAAAATATAATATATATAGAAATTGGCTAAAGATATTGTGTTTGTGTATCCACATCGCACACGACCACAATTCATTTTAGTTTATTGTTCGTCATTGTCGGGAGTGCATATTACAACATAATATATTTAATAAATAATAATTAATAATTTCCAGTATTTAGCATTTTTTCACTATGAGTGACGGTCGTAAACGTTTTAGTGGTTCAGAGTATAAAAAGCGAGCCAAAGATAAAGAATATAAAGAGAGTAAAGTTCTAAATAAAATACCTAAACTAAGTACTTTCTTTAAACCTGCTAAACCGTCTTCTTTGAATGCACCTGATAATGGTCAACAACATCAACATGATTTAGAAGAGATTGAAACGAGTAAGTGCGAATCGGATTTGGTCATTAATAATTTAACAACTTCTACTTTAAATATGGATCCAGCTACATTTTATATTGATTATAATGATCCGGCTAAATGGATTATTAATGATGTAACTCGCGATTATGTGGCAAAACACGGAATAAATCAAAATTTAAATGATGATTTTACATGTTCTAAACGTGAGTATCCTGACAAAAATAGATTTTTAAATAAATCATTATTTGTTAGAACACGTATAAATGGTGAAGTACAGTCACGACCATGGTTAGTGTTTTCGAAATCTACTGGTACAGTGTTTTGTGCACCATGTCGACTCTTTGGAAGTGCACATTTATCAACATTAGTAACTATTAGTTTTAATGATTGGAAAAATGCTGTACGAAAATTCTATTCCTCATAAAACTTAATTAGGATTTATAATTATTATTTGTTTTGTTTATAATGACTATTGACCTAATTTCTTTAAAATGAAATAAATTTATTTGTAATACTTACAATTTTTTTTTCTTGGGGTAGAGGCGGCATATTTAAAAGGGCCTAGGGCGGCACTTGTTCTAAATCCGGCCCTGGGTCTGAGGTATGGTTATCGCCACATCGGACGCATTTAAGCAAACGATTGCAGTATGATTTAGTGTGGCCGTACTGTTGACAGCGATGGCATTGGACTAGATCCCGTCTGATGTGTGGGGCTTCGAATTTGACTTTAGAGAAACATAAATTGTTTATCTTGAAGATGTCTTGGTTGTTTGGAGATGGGTTAAGGTCTACAAAGAATAGTGGGAGGGGTTCTTTTGATTGGGATTTTAGGATGTTAGTGACATTTTTTACCATAAACCCATGTTTTTCAATTTCATCTTTAATGTAGTCAGTAGGAATTGTATGGTGCAGATTCCTAATAACAACTCTGTAGGACTTTTCTTCGTGTGACTGGTACGTGTGGTATTCAAGTTTATTCTCGTTGAACAATGATATAACGGCACGGTAAGAACTGGCCGAGTGAAGGTTTATTTTTATGGTTTTTGAGTTGGACTTGCAGAGGAAGCCCTCGTTTTTCGTTATTTGTTCTAAGTTTTTACAAAGAGTGACGAAATTAATCGGAGATGTCAAGAAAATTGGTGGCGGAGGAGGTGGTGGAGGAGGTGACTCGTTGATTTATGTGCCTGTTACGATATCCATATCATCTATATTATTTTCGTCTGTGTTGAGTAGAGAGTAACGGTTTGGTGAGGAGAAGTGAGACGGATCGCTTGTTTTTTTTGTGAGAGGCGAAGTAGAGTTGTTGGGTGACCTAATGCGTTTGTTGGTGTCAACAATATTCCATTCTTGGTTGTTGGCCGAAGAGGCGGGTGAAGCGGTTGCGACCTGCGTCGTACAAGAAACAGTATTTGCGATAACTAACGGAGATAATTTCGGATTGTTTTTAGATTTACTTGTGACTGAGTTATTTCGTTGCATGGTGCAGCAGTTGATAAGTTGCAGGTCGCGGCCTACAGCCGGTTAAAGTACGGTGGTGGCAGGTAGATTATATTTTTGTTTAAACGTGTGAAATACGGAAAACGAATATAATTAAACTGAGAAATATGGTTTGAATTTGAACTCATTAATTTTAATGACGCGATAGGCGGAGGGCGATAGTGTACGCGCACGACGGTCAACGGACGTGTGGTACGAACGACGTTTAGATTAAATTCTAATGAAAAAAGCATAATGTCAAACTGTTATAAGACACATAATTATATATTTTTGCAACATTTTCTTGAATTAATATAATTTTTCCCAACAATATACAGTTTTCATAATGGATTGTCTGTATTTAAGCACGTCAATATAAAACTGTAAAATACGTGATGTGATTCAAGTTATGTACAATAACAATTCAAATGAATTTCAAACGATTTAGTTCATCTGAAAAGAAATGTAACTACCAGGGGAATATACTATTGACATCGCCATCAATAAGTGTGTCTTCGATATTTAATGGAAGCGCCAAAAACTACATATGATTAAAAATTCAAAAGTTAATTTTAATAAAATATTTTTGTAGTAACAGTATGAAAATTAGGTACGATCTTAAATAGAGTTTACAGGTAATTTCAAAATCATAGCTATCGACGGAGGACTATTTGAGATTTTAAGAATTATCGTACCAGGATTAAATGCGTAATATGAACTCTGTGGGCAATCTAATGTAGGCATAGTCAATGGTGTGCATCGTCCAACTTTCATTCATAATCTCAATGATTAACTGGTATTTATCCCACGTTTTTATTTAACAAATGAACATCACCGCTATTACATTAGATATGTTTATAAAAAAAGTTTAAATAATACACTATGGCTGGAACGAATAACAAATAATATACTAATAAGATTCGTCTAAGAATTTTTTACCACATTTTCTATGAAAAAACCATTTGTTGAACAGTATATAACATTTAATGAATTGAAATACCAGAAACACTAGACGTGTAACATGTACTGATTGTACTGAGTAGGTAATCCTGATGAAGGCGTATTCAGTTCTAAATGGTTTGAAAATTAAATATATATATAAACATTAATCATATCATCTTAGAATCTACTTTTAATCGCACATTTTATTAAAATAAAAACAAAAATATTGCTTATATTTTGGCTGCTAGTAGAACACTTGTATATATTTACGAATTAGTATGTCTGGACACACGTGTACAACTTAGGTACTGTCTTGATATTCTGTTCGAGCCAAAGTTATAGCATGTAATTATAAATATACATGATTTTAATACCAACCTTCATTGAAACCAAAATTTTGTTTTTAAAATACACCCTCATGGTATTCATTTATATAGATTAATAAAATAATTTAGATTAAATTCAAATGAAAAAAGCATAATGTCAAACTGTTATAAGACACATAATTATATATTTTTGCAACATTTTTTGAATTATTATAATTTTTCCCAACAATATACAGTTTTCATAATGGATTGTCTGTATTTAAGCACGTCAATATAAAACTGTAAAATACGTGATGTGATTCAAGTTATGTACAATAACAATTCAAATGAATTTCAAACGATTTAGTTCATCTGAAAAGAAATGTAACTACCAGGGGAATATACTAATGATATCGCCGTGAATAAGTGATAGTGAATGTGTCTTCGATATTTAATGGAAGCGCCAAAAAACTACATATGGTTATAAATTCAAAAGTTAATTTTAATAATATATTTTTGTAGTAACAGTATGAAAATTAGGTACGATCTTAAATAGAGTTTACAGGTAATTTCAAAATAATAGCTATCGACGGAGGACTATTTGAGATTTTAAGAATTATCGTACCAGGATTAAATGCGTAATATGAACTCTGTGGGCAATCTAATGTAGGCATAGTCAATGGTGTGCATCGTCCAACTTTCATTCATAATCTCAATGATTAACTGGTATTTATCCCACGTTTTTATTTAACAAATGAACATCACCGCTATTACATTAGATATGTTTATAAAAAAAGTTTAAATAATACACTATGGCTGGAACGAATAACAAATAATATACTAATAAGATTCGTCTAAGAATTTTTTACCACATTTTCTATGAAAAAACCATTTGTTGAACAGTATATAACATTTAATGAATTGAAATACCAGAAACACTAGACGTGTAACATGTACTGATTGTACTGAGTAGGTAATCCTGATGAAGGCGTATTCAGTTCTAAATGGTTTGAAAATTAAATATATATATAAACATTAATCATATCATCTTAGAATCTACTTTTAATCGCACATTTTATTAAAATAAAAACAAAAATATTGCTTATATTTTGGCTGCTAGTAGAACACTTGTATATATTTACGAATTAGTATGTCTGGACACACGTGTACAACTTAGGTACTGTCTTGATATTCTGTTCGAGCCAAAGTTATAGCATGTAATTATAAATATACATGATTTTAATACCAACCTTCATTGAAACCAAAATTTTGTTTTTAAAATACACCCTCATGGTATTCATTTATATAGATTAATAAAATAATTTAGATTAAATTCAAATGAAAAAAGCATAATGTCAAACTGTTATAAGACACATAATTATATATTTTTGCAACATTTTTTGAATTATTATAATTTTTCCCAACAATATACAGTTTTCATAATGGATTGTCTGTATTTAAGCACGTCAATATAAAACTGTAAAATACGTGATGTGATTCAAGTTATGTACAATAACAATTCAAATGAATTTCAAACGATTTAGTTCATCTGAAAAGAAATGTAACTACCAGGGGAATATACTAATGATATCGCCGTGAATAAGTGATAGTGAATGTGTCTTCGATATTTAATGGAAGCGCCAAAAAACTACATATGGTTATAAATTCAAAAGTTAATTTTAATAATATATTTTTGTAGTAACAGTATGAAAATTAGGTACGATCTTAAATAGAGTTTACAGGTAATTTCAAAATAATAGCTATCGACGGAGGACTATTTGAGATTTTAAAAATTATCGAACCAGGATTAAATGCGTAATATGAACTCTGTGGGCAATCTAATGTAGGCATAGTCAATGGTGTGCATCGTCCAAATTTCATTCATAATCTCAATGATTAACTGGTATTTACCCAAGTAGCGAAGAAATGTTTTTGAAACGTTTTAAAAAATGTATGAAAAATATATAATAATATTATTAAAAATGTTTTTTAAATATCTTCATGGCCGCTTTTACATTACTTTGAAAATGTTTAATTAACATTTTAAATAGGTTGTAAATACATTTTGTTTTCAATGATAAAAAATATTTTTAAAACCATTCTTAAAAATTTAAATATCTTTTTTTTATTGTTTTAAGGTATTTTTAAAATGTTTTTTTTTTTTTATAAAACACCCAAATATCATCTATAATATAAGATGATGTGTATAAATTATCAGATCTATATATAAACTATATATAGACAGACTAAAGGTTCTTAAACTCCATCTCAATAATATAGGTAAAAATAGCTTTGACGGAAACAATAAAATTGACATCCACAATCATAAAAATCATAAAAATTACATAAAATATATAATTATTTATTTTGCAATATTTTTTTTTTATTCAGGAAAATAAACAAAATCAACAACTGTTATTATTTTTAAAATAACATTCATAATATATTTGATATAGCCCAGGCTATAAAATATAATAATATTATAATACTAAATATATAATGATAATTAATAGTATATTATAATATTATATGAATAATGAATTATATAGTATCATCTTCATCAAATGATGATGATTGTAGTAGTCCTGCGGCTGGCATATTTTCAGTAGATTTTATGTTTCTTTTTTCGTCTCTATATCAAACAAAACAAAAATAAATTCAGCATAAATATATTACTATAATTATAATACAATTTTATATTTGGATTAAAATGTATTATTTAGATATTGATGTATAAAGATGATAGTTATTTATTTATACTATGTCTATAAATATGTACACATAAATTATTTGTGTCCTTGGGCCCAGTCTAAATATAAAATAAATTCAAAATATAATATATGCTACTTGTGAAAATTCAAGTTTAATAATTTTTCAAAAATTATCACTTATTGGTACTATATACTGATAAGTATGTAAGTATTATGTAGTTTCAAAATTAATGGCTATAATTCTCAACACAGAAACCAGTTCTTATAATGATGTGATTAAGAAATATAAAATATACTCAATGCCATATTATTATGTTTATAAGTTATAACTAATAAATTTATCATATTGAAAGAATAAATAATATCACTTATTTATTTTATTATCATTTAAATGAATTAATAATAAATACCAATGTTTAAGCTATAACACCCAACAAAAATTAAAAAGATTATAAGAAACTAGGTAATTTAGTTAAAACTGATACATTCTCAGTATTTATAACATAACAGAACCTATAAAACTTATATATCTTCCATTATAATACAAGAAAACAAATTTCAAAAATCAATATAAATTATTGACGTTGTATCATAAATATTTAATGTTTAGTGTATAGTGCAAAAAACTACTATATATTATTATATGTATAATAAACATACCTAAGAATTCTAGTAGGTGCTTGGGCAAACCAATTCATTACACTTGCAATGACATCCATCTTGTAGTTTTCTGAATTAGGAAATTTTTTACCAACACAGTCTAAAACAATATTTACACAAATTATGTTTACCTCAATAATATGTTATAATAATAAAAAAATAATAATATGACTTATTTATAATAACTTTGAAAATTTTATAATTTTCTAATTTCTTTTTTTCTTTTTGACCTTTCCAGCTAAAGGCAGATGCAAATTTATCAGTAAATATTGTTTTCAATAAACTATTGGTTACTTTGGAAATTGATTTCCCTTCAGAAGCAAACATAAATGTTGACAACTGTTATTCATACATGTATAAAAAAAACAAACATTATTTAACACAATAATTTAATGCTTATAAAATAAGTTATAGATAGGTAGGTACCAATTTATCATTATATCCAAGGTCATAAAATGCGAGCTTTGATTCGAGAGTCAAAAGCTTTTCCTCGTCATTAATTGGGAATGTTGATAAAACATCATCAGTTTTTTCCTGATTGAATGTATTATTTTGAAGTGTTGAAGCCTCTTTATTTTCAATGAATGAAGTTAATTCCAGTTTTAAGTAATTCATGTTTGATTTGAACTTCATAAAGTCAGCTGTAATTGTTAAAATATTTAATTAATATATTTTCATATCTAACATTATAATACATTGTCATTTAGTGTTAATAAACATACAAATTTATGTAGTTTAAGTAATAATAATTTTTTTTTTTATTACCAGATAGACGACAAAGTTGATGTCCCAACGATACTAATAGTTGATAGTTTTCATCTTTGTTTGTATTGTTATTTTGAGATTCAAACGAACAATGATGATTATTTTTCTTATTTAATTTGCAGTTTACATTACTTAGAGCTGAGTCATCTAAAATTAAATTAAACAATAATTATAAATAATATTAGAAATAGTCATAAACAACTAGTCCAAAATCTAACTTAGTTTCAAAAAAATGTAAAAACTTTAAAAATATATTAAGATAAGTAAATTATTCTATGTAATGCTTGAATTACAATAAATAATTCACTTATAAAAAATGTTCATTTTATTATAATAAAATACTGCCATAATTTATTTACTAATATAACGTTATATAATATTCTTACAGTTATTATGTATTCCAATATGAGGAGTCTCAAAATCAGCATCAATTAATTGATGATTATCTAATGGTATTTATTGCAGATAATCCTGTTGATTAAGAAAGTTACATTTATTATTAATTTAAAATGTATTAAACAATTACATTACACAACATTTTATTAAATATAAGTAATTAGAATATCAGCTGTAGGTATTTCATTTTACATAATTATCTCATTTTTCTTAAGCAAGTTCATTTGAATTATTAAAATATATTCCCATTATCAACAAAAATAGAATTTGACATTTGTGTTATTTTAATTTCTGAATTTTATGATCACAATAATTTTATTTAAGTCTATTAATTATACATACCTAACTTATTGCTTTGGCGGGGAGTGCTTGTTTTTTCTTTTAGTACAGCGCATTCATCAAAATTATGATTTTCTAAGAAAAACAAAAATGTATCATTTAAACATAAACTATACCTAGAAATAATAATAATAACTCACTACTGAACTAATGTAATCATATTAATACCTTTTTTTTCTTTTGGAAAATTCGGATAGTCTAACTGGGTTGTTGATGATGACTTCTGTTTGATACTGATATGGAAAGCTTCATCAGAATTATCAGAGTCAGATGTTAAATTAGAAAATAAATTTTTAGTATTATGATCTTCATATTTTAATTTTTTTCTCATTCCACGTCCTTTCAATTCAGCATCAGAGTGTAAATTTTTTTTGCTTTTGTTTTTCAACAATTTATACATAAGTTTTATACCATAATCATAATTATCTGTAAATTAATAAATAATAAGTTTAAACAATAATGTAATAAATTTACAATAAATAAATATAGTAAATTAGATACCTATGTTGCTCTCAACTATTTCAATTTTAAATTTTTCCCAATCATTTGTATTTGGTTTTGCTTTTTCTCTAGCAAGTGATTTTATTTTAGATAATCGAAATGACATAGGGTACCAACATGTATCATTATCGATTATCCATGCATTTGGAATTAAATCCGGGGTTTTTGCATCTGGAGGTTCATATAAATGTATGAGTGTCCACATTCTAAAATAAAAAACTTAATCAATTATATCTAACATAAATCATGGTATGCTGTTTTAATAATCATTAAAATAAATTAATAAGCACCTGAATAAATAATTAAAATTCTTCATATAAATTGTGATATATAATTAAGATAGAAGGAAAATAATGGATAAAATATAGGAAAAAATTATAAATAATGTTATACCATATTGACAGGTGTATTTATATAGTTGAATATGATGCTAATAATGATTTATATACAATAATGTACAAAATTATAATTTGTTTGGAAATTAATAAAATTAAAAATTAGCTTGTTGTATTATTATGCTGTATGCAATAGGGGGAAAACAACATAAATATTATGTTTATGCTTGAAATACACATATTTTTTACAAATAAATGAAATGGGACACAATTCAGGCTCTGATAATTTTTCAACTTCATAAACACCTATTAATGAGCTACTACAAGGAATTTCAAAAAAGTTTCGTTTGATTAAAAATTTTCTACCAATAATTACAGTACAGTTTAAATCAATAGAATGACATATATTTTCTACCATGACTATGTCTCCACATTCTAGACCACAGCAGTTATTTGGGGATTCAATTTTTAAGCTAAAATTAGGAAATGTATTTCCTTGTACTGGAGACCCACACATTTAAGAGGTAATGCACCATTATCATAATGGATATGAGATAATAAAGGAAACTGTTGATTCAGAGTTCTCAAGGATGGAAATGACGAACTAATATCACAAAACAGTTCTGCCATTCGGATTCCAATTTGCTCTAGGGGCTTATTTCTACCTCTAACCATCGACTTAATTTTTTGTAAGTAATTCTCAAATGGAAATGCTGAGATCTTATCCAATGTAAATTCATTTATTTTCGATGAAAAATAATCAGCATCATCAACCAAATGGATCAATCCATGAAAGTTATGTGTAATAAAACTTTCATCATATATTTTAATAAATGATTGAACAAAATGCATTAGTAATTGCCTAGCATAGTTTCGCAAATCTAAATCACCACAACTATTTGGGTTAAGTAAAATGGAAATTGCTACATTTAATGTCATGAAATTATTATATTTGTCTCTGTCTAAAACTCCTCTTGTGGCAACTGGTCCAGTATATAATAAAAATGAACGAAATTCAGTAGCTTTCCAACGAAGAAGATACTTTAAAGCTCTTGGTTTTCTTATAAATTCTTCTGGAAGATTTTGGATTTCCATAAAATCTGATATTTTTTTAATTAACTGCTGTGATAATTTATATGGAAGAGTCCCCTGGTACCACGTTGTTAGCATAGTTCGCATAACTCCCAAATATATTAAATGCATTGGATCTAATATAAATGAATTTACAAAATGAATCTCAGGAATTCTAACTAAAGCAGTATCGCGAAGACGATAATTAGAATCAGCCCAGTTAATAAAATCTTCATGTGTTCTGGCTGTACAATTTAATTCTGTAAATACCCTTTTACGGCTGACTGTAGAACCACGAACAGTGCATTTGGTACATGAAAAATATCCTCCGTGCCCCTTTATACCTAGTAAATCTTTTTTAGCTGGTGCATCACAAACAAAACCAACAATTTTTATAGAAAATAATATACCATTACTGTTTGTTATACCATGCTGCGATAATTCTACTATTTCTGAAATAAATGAATCTAAAAAAATATTCATATCACTTGGTTTTTCTAATCCATAATACAATCCAACTGGCAAAACAATTTTTTTTAAATGAGGTATATTGATTATTGTAACTAAAATTGGAATCACTTGACCAGATGAACTTTTGAACAATGGTAAACCATCAACATTTACTAATAAATTTAGTTCATAAATATCATTAAATGAATAATTATTTATCAACATTTTCAAATTGTTTTCTAAGCCAAAATGAATATACTTTCCAGGTTCCACAACCTTTTTTAATAAAAACATATTTGTTTTTAATAATGTTCTCGCGTCGGTGGGTAGTTTATTGTTTAAACATTTAACATTTTTTTTCAATCCAGTTAACAGATCAGTAACTGCAGTTGCAGTTACATTGTGTTTAATTGCCCAAGACCGAAGAAAATTCTGTACATCCGTAGGAGATTCTTTAGTATTAGAAATGTCAGTATTCAAAATTAGAGGTGCATTCAAATTGTTAAGTAAATTGTTTTCTTCGGACGTATCATCATTACTTGAAGTTGAATTAAAAATAAAATTTTCAGTTTCATCAGATTCAGTTAAAATACTATTGTTATTTGTATTATCATTATCTGTATCAGTTGATTCATCAATATAATTAGAATGACCAATATCTGATGATGATTTATAAACTGGAACAGTCGAAGAACTATTATCTGAATCATGATGAGAAGTTGAATCAACATTGATGTGCCTTCGCTTAGATCTCTCGGATAATTGATGAAAATAATGACGTTTTCTATTCATTTTCTAAAATAATGTAGAATAATAATATATTTAGGTCTACATAATTACTAATTAGTAATTATTGAAATGGTGAATCATGTGTTTACATCAAATCTAATAGTATCTACATTTTACCTTATCTATCTACTATGCAAAAAAATATATGCAGGTATATTTTGATCCAAGTCATTATTAAAAAGTGAAACTAAATGAAAATATTGAAAAATAACTACCTACTATTAAAATAATAAACTTCTAGGTACCTACTGTTGTATGGTAACTGTGTTATCAATAGTTGTTATCTTGTATTATATAATAATATCAGTTGTTCATACATATAGTCAGAGTCATTGTAAGACAGAAGCACATGTTAATTGTTAAGTGCAAATTAATAAAATTTATATTATGTATCAGTGTTAAATAATAAATAATAAAATAATAAGTCTATAATAAATAGTACATTAGTGTAGAACATAAAACATGGCGCAGTCGAATGGTCAAGTAGTTCCTGCTCCGTCGCCACTAGACATTAGTGAACCAAGTATGGTAATACGTAATTTAAGGTTATTTAAGTCAAAATTTCAACTTTATTTATTGGCCAATGACTTAGATGAAAAGTCAGATAAACTCAAAGTTGCAATACTTTTAAGTGTAATTGGTGATGAAGCATATGAGTTTTTAGAATCTATCAATATTACTAGTGATAATAATCCTGGCTGTGTTAAAAAAATATTTCATGAAATACAACAGTATTATGAACCTAAGGGTAACGTAATAATTGAACAATTTAAATTTTTCCGTCGTTATCAGGAAGAAGGGGAAGCGTTTGACAAATTTTTAAGAGACATACGCAATCTAGCCAAACGCTGTGAGTTTGGTAATTTGGAAGAGAATATGGTACGAATCAGGCTAGTACTGGGTGTCAAAGACTTGGGTCTACAAGAAAGACTCCTAAGAGCACCAGATCTTAGTCTTGAGAAAACTATAGATCATTGCAAATCCGCAGAATTGGCTCGATATCAGCAGCATTTATTAACTGATAACGGAGGATTAGTTGAAGAGAAAAATGTTCAAAAAATTTATGGTGATAAATCGAATAATCTAAAACATTGGAGGAAGCAGTCAAACTCAGCACAAGTAGAGAAGCCGTCAACACCAGAAACTGACCAGTATAACTGTAAGAAATGTGGGTATAAACATGGACCAAGAAGCTGTCCGGCATATGGAACGAATTGTGCCAATTGTGGAAGACCCAATCATTTTAAAGTAGGATGTAGAGTTAATAATCAACATAAGGTATTGAATATTGGTGAATATTATGAAAATAATAATGTAAATAGTGAGCCTGAGCATAACTTATTTGATATTTGTTCAGTAATAGTATCAAATGTAAGTGAACAGTGTCCTAACCCTAATAATATGAATGGATGGTTTAAGAATATATTAATTAATAATTATGATGTACATTTTAAGTTAGACACTGGTTCGGACATTGATATATTACCTTTAAGTCTGTTTAATAATATCAAAAGGAATGAAATCGTTGAAAAAATTAATTATAAGATTCAAGCATATGGGGGATATGTTATTAAATTTGTTGGGGCTGTAAAAATGAATTGTTTGATTTCCAATCAAAATGTTAAGCTCAGGTTTGTTATTGTTGATGATAAAATACAAAATAAATGTATACCTATTTTAGGACTAGACACATGTGTTAAGTTTGGTTTGGTTGGTAAAATAGAAGTAAATAGTATTAATAGTAATGATGTGGAGAAACAGTTGGTTAGAGATTATAAAGATGTGTTTGAAGGTTTAGGAAATTTTCCAGAGGAGTATGATATTAAAATTAGAGAGAATAGTGAAGGTTGGATTAATCCACCAAGGAGGGTACCAGAATCCATAAAGGGTGAACTTAAAAAAACACTAGATATCATGACTAAAGATGGTGTAATAGTACCTGTAGATAGACCAGGTAAATGGTCAAGTAATATTGTTATTGTTGAAAAGCCCAATAAAAAGTTGCGAATCTGTTTAGATCCGTCAGAATTAAATAAAGTCATAATTCGAGAACATCATTTAATACCAACAATGGATGAGATTAGAATGAGCTTAAGTAATAAAATGTGGTACTCATTGTTAGATCTTAAAAATGGGTTTTGGCAAATTAAGCTGTCTAAAGAGTCCAGCAATATATGTTGCTTTAGTACGCCTTTTGGATATTATAAATTTACTAGGCTTCCATTTGGGCTGTCATGTGCTCCTGAAGAGTTCCAAAAACAGAATCAGAAGTGTTTTGGAGATATTGAAAATATAAAAATTTATTTTGATGACATATTAATTGCTGCTGAGGATGAAAGAACACATGATATGGCGGTAAAGTCTGTATTGGAAAGGGCAAAGTCTGTTGGAATAAAATTTAATGCAGACAAGTTTATCTATAAAAAGAAAGAAATCAATTATTTAGGTATGATTTTTAGTATGGAGGGAATGAAAGTTGACCCGGAACGAGTTGAGGCGATTAACAGTTTAAAAGAACCTAAAAATAAAGTAGAACTACAACGAATTATAGGGATGTTCAATTTCCTTAGGCAATTTATACCAAATATGTCACAATTGATTGCTCCCATAAGAGAGTTGTTAAAGAAAAATGTGCACTGGACATGGACTAACATTCATAGTGAAGTTATAAGACAATTGAAACATATAATTACTAACTCACCTGTCCTTGTTAATTTTGATCCAAAAAAGGAAATAAGTATTCAATGTGATAGCTCTAGTAGTGGACTAGGTTGCTGCTTAATGCAAGAAGGAAAGCCAGTAGCATTTTCCTCTAGGAGTTTAACAGATTCAGAGAAACAGTACCCACAAATTGACAAAGAGATGTTAAGCATTTTGTTTTCGTGTCGCAAATTTCATAATTATATTTATGGATATCATACAAAAATTTGGACGGATCATTCACCACTAACATCGATTTATAAAAAAAATTTTCATAAAGTTATATCAAATAGATTACAAAAAATGAAACTCAAGCTATTGATCTATGATTTAGAAATTAATTATTTACCAGGCAAAGAAATGCATATTGCAGACCTGTTGTCGAGAAATTATATTAATAATGAATTTGACAAGGAAATTAATATTGAAGGGGTAGTACATTCAATTAATAATACTATAAATGTTTCAAAAATAGCTGAGGCTACTAGGCATGACCAAGTACTAGTGAAAATTTTAGAATACTATAATGAAGGTTGGCCAAAGGATAAAAATAAGATTAGTGGTGAGATTCAACATTATTGGAGTCTTCGTAATGATATTGTTGTTGAAAAAGGAGTTCTTTATGTTAAAAATAAAATTATTATGCCTTACAGCCTGAGACGGTTGGCATTACAGCAGTTACACGAAGGACATAATGGTGTGAATAAAACTGTACTTAGAGCTAAGCAGTTAGTATACTGGCCTGGGTTGGATAATGAAATAAAACAATATGTATTGAGTTGCAAAGTTTGTGATAGATTTAAAAATTCTAATACAAAAGAGCCATTACAGCAACACCAAGTGGCTAAACTGCCTTTTGAAATTATAAGTTCTGACATATTGACTTATGGTGGTAAAGATTATGTTATTGTATTTGATCATTATTCAAAATGGCTAGAAATAATCAAAATAAATTTTAAAACAGCTCAAGAAGTTATACAACAGTTAAAAAAGATCTTCAGTACACATGGGTATCCGCAAATAATATACTCTGATAATCAACCTTATTGCTCTGATGTATTTAAGCAATTTTGTGTAATGTATAATATAAAATTACTAACGTCTAGTCCTAGATACCCTCAGTCTAATGGGACGGCAGAAAGAGCAGTACAAACTGCCAAACAAATGCTTAGGAAAGCTGATTTTGAAAAAAAAGAAATATTAGACATTTTGCTTGAGTATAGGTGTACAACTTTACCACAGATCGGAGCTTCACCTTGTGAATTAGTCATGAGTAGACTATTAAGAACTAAGTTTCCAGTAAATGAGAATACTTTAAAACCTAAAATTCAAGTTAATGATGAAAACAGAATGTTAAACTATCAAGCCAAATATAAAGACTATTATGATAAAAGAACTAAATCCAAAGATGAGTTTAATGCAAATGATGATGTGGTTGTAAATGAAGGAAGAGTATGGTTACCTTGTAAAGTTTTAAGTAAATTAGATAATTATCCAAGGTCATATGTGGTCAAGCTACAAAATGGGCAAATAGTCAGGCGCACATCATATCATTTACGTCACACAAAAGGACAACACTATATTGAAAATTATGAAGACAATGATGATATAATATTAGGAGTAAGTAGTAATGAAAAAGCGGTGAGTGAGGAAAAAATTAAAGATAGTCAAAGTAATGAAGAAGTGGTGAATGAGAAAAAAATTAAAGATAGTCAGAGTAATGAAAAAGTAGTGAGTGAGGGATTGAATGGTGAAATAACAAAAACAAAAGTTGGAAGAGTAGTTAAAAAACCAGCCAAGCTAGATATTTATGATCTCAGTAATTAATCAGTATTATTAATTGTTGTTTTTGAATGTAATTATTTTTATTGTCATTTATATCATTATTTATTAATGTAATTATTATTATTTGAAATATTGTTAAAAAAAAAAAAAATTTAAAATGTAAATCATAATTTATTAGTGTATTAATTGTTCAAAACAACTGCTAATGTATCTATTGTATCATTCGTATTTTGTATCTTAAAGGGAAGGATGTTGTATGGTAACTGTGTTATCAATAGTTGTTATCTTGTATTATATAATAATATCAGTTGTTCATACATATAGTCAGAGTCATTGTAAGACAGAAGCACATGTTAATTGTTAAGTGCAAATTAATAAAATTTATATTATGTATCAGTGTTAAATAATAAATAATAAAATAATAAGTCTATAATAAATAGTACATTAGTGTAGAACATAAAACACCTACCTATTTCAGTATTTGCAACTAGGTAGGTACATTAGCTAAAAAGTCACAGTTAGCTAATAATAGTAAAGAAATAGAATAGAAGACTTGCCAAACTAAAAACTAATATAGAGACCAGAATTGGTTATATTATATGTACCAAAATTGTATAAAATATTTAAATATAATAGAAATAAATATGGAACAAGTAATCTAATATGCACCAACTTTTATGACAATATATAAATTTTAATCTTAGATAATATATAATAATTATAAAGAGTAGTACTCTCTATAATTATATAGAGTAAAAATTATAAAGTATACACATAATAATAATATAATATATAGGACTATAATAGGAGTATATATAGGTATATCACGAGGTATATCATATATGTACAATGTACTTAGTACTTACCTGTTCGGTATATAATAGCGTGGCGACGAAGTGATGAGCACTCAAAAATAACGCACGGCTTGTTTATATGTAGAAAAAATAAATTAAATGGCAAAAACAAAAAATTAAATAATATCCGCAAGAGACAAGTTATCGACACGAATCACTACAAGTCACAACAGTCACAGTCACACTGGTTAACGTTGATGGTCGATGAATTTTTATATAAATATTATAAATATACAATCAACAAAGGCGCATTAGGCGGCTCAAAAATCTGCGTCGATAAAGTATGTAATATGATGAACAATAGTGATTACCGATTACAATTTTGAATTTACAAATTTACAATACACGTTTTCAGTAATAAATAACGGTAGAAAACGGGCGATGCGACGACCAGCGTTGTTGGTACAGAACGCATGCGTACTACGGATTGTATAGGAACGATAACTAATATGTCTGATAACTGAACCACGATAATAATTTTAGTTGAAAATATCCAAGAATATATTTTATTAAACGATAATGTGCATTATATAATAATAATATGTATAATATATATATTAGTATCTATTATACTAATATAGTTGTAAAAGCAGCTCCGTCTTATATTGTACATTGCGGGAAAAATATAAAAACCAAATGTATTTTTAGACTAAACATTAAATCAAATACCGTAATAATGTAATCACTAATCAGTAATCACAAATAGCCAGAAGAAAAATTCAATTCAATTATCAAACAGCACCAGCCACCAGCAAAAATTATTATGAGACAGTGAAGTCAATAACTAATTTGGCGACTATAAAATATAATTTATACTCATGTATCTGTGGGTCGCGGGTCGTCTGGGAAAATTTATTTTTACCAAAATAATTCACATTAAATCTGATCCATAGGGGACTACACACTATTATAGGCGATTCGACGCGTGCGTTTACATTTTTAAAACGTCGTGATTAATCGTTCAAAATTAAACGTATACAGTTTTATATGGGTGTATTCACTTCACACATATAAATGACTAATTGAGACGCATGTTCGGTTACGATTTTTAGCTATAATTAAACAATATTTTCTTAATGCAATTCTCGAGCATTTCTGGTTTTGTATTACACACGGACGTTTTTTAAACGCCGCAATATATTGCTCGCGTTTATTTACATTCATTCATAATAAATTACTCATTAGCCATCCGATATACTATGATTATATTATATTCTATATAGCAATGAGTCGCGAATATACCGTATACCAATTATATAATTTATATATTTTAAAATATACCTTATTATAATAATAGGTTATTATATATTATAACGCAACATTAATTATATTATTATAAAAAATTATTTATCGCAATTAATATAATTTATAAATTTATAATTATTACTCATACGATAATAGATAAATATAATATATTATATAATATAATATCATGTTTTTGTTATGTAAATAAACATTATAATAATATTTTATAAATACGTTTTTAAAACGTAGATTAAAAAAATATTTTTCAAAAAATACATATTAAACATGGTTAATAAAATATGTAATGAAAAATATTTAATTGTTGTTAAAAAAATATTACTACAAAAATATTTAAAAACTGATATTTTAAAAATACTTTAAAAACATTGTTTTTGCAACTCGTTACAACAGCAATGTTGCATGTTTGCACTGTAACATTTTTAAAACATGTATTTGCTACTTGGGTATCCCACGTTTTTATTTAACAAAAGAACATCACCGCTATTACAATAGATATGTTAATAAAAAAGTTTAAATAATACACTATGGCCTGAACTAATAACAAATAATATACTAATAAGACTCGTCTAAGAATTTATTACCACATTTTCTATGAAAAAACCATTTGTTGATCAGTACCTATATAACATTTAATGAATTGAAATACCAGAAACACTAGACGTGTAACATGTACTGAGTAGGTACTTCTGATGAAGGCGTATTCAGTTCTAAATGGTTTGAAAATTAAATATATATATAAACATTAATCATATCATCTTAGAATCTACTTTTAATCGCACATTTTATTAAAATAAAAACAAAAATATTGCTTATATTTTGGCTGCTAGTAGAACACTTGTATATATTTACGAATTAGTATGTCTGGACATAGGTACGTGTACAACTTAGGTAATGTCTTGATATTCTGTTCGAGGCAAAGTTATAGCATTTAATTATAAATATACATGATTTTAATACCAACCTTCATTGAAACCAAAATTTTGTTATTAAAATACACCCTCATGGTATTCATTTATATAGATTAATAAAATAATTTAGAATAAATTCCTATGAAAAAAGCATAATGTCAAACTGTTATAAGACACATAATTATATATTTTTGCAACATTTTCTTGAATTAATATAATTTTTCCAACAACAATATACAGTTTTCATAATGGATTGTCTGTATTTAAGCACGTCAATATAAAACTGTAAAATACGTGATGTGATTCAACTTATGTACAATAACAATTCAAATGAATTTCAAACGATTTAGTTCGTCTGAAAAGAAATGTAACTACCAGGGGAATATACTATTGATATCGCCATGAATAAGTGATAGTGAATGTGTCTTCGATATTTAATGGAAGCGCCAAAAAACTACATATGGTTATAAATTCAAAAGTTAATTTTAATAATATATTTTTGTAGTAACAGTATGAAAATTAGGTACGATCTTAAATAGAGTTTACAGTTAATTTCAAAATCATAGCTATCGACGGAGGACTATTTGAGATTTTAAGAATTATCGTACCAGGATTAAATGCGTAATATGAACCCTGTGGGCAATTTATTTATTTATTTAGCATATTTACGAATTAGTATGTCTGGACACACGTGTACAACTTAGGTACTGTCTTGATATTCTGTTCGAGCCAAAGTTATAGCATGTAATTATAAATATACATGATTTTAATACCAACCTTCATTGAAACCAAAATTTTGTTTTTAAAATACACCCTCATGGTATTCATTTAAATCTTATATGTGAAGACGGTGGCGCGTCCAAGTGTCGATTATTTCGTCCCGTAGCGAATCACCAATCACAAAATTCGACGGCGATTCTCGCTTATCGCTTTTCGCCTTTTCCGATGTTTGTGCGTTACTGATAACGGACGTGCGATTCTCGGCTGCGGGTTCCGAGATTTTCGCTTTTCGCCCCCCGTACTACCGTTTTCGACCTTTTTTCGGCCCCGTTCGAGCTCTCATCGCGTTCCCTGCGAGTTTTTACCGTCCGCGCGGTCCGCTCTTCTCCCGTCCGCCGTCCGCCGGGGCCTAGACGTCGATCGCCAGAACCGTCGCCGCCCGTCGTCCGTCGCCCGGATTTCCAGACGTTTTAGTTTTTCCCCGATCCGTTTCGTCTCTTTAAAGGCCGCGATTGCTTTTTTTCGGTTCGCAGCCTTCCCCGCCGTCTTTTACGTACCTACACCTGTACACGATTTTGTTTGAATTCAATAAATCACATTATTATAATATCGCCTTGCGTTTGTCGTTTTTTCCTTTAGTCGTAAGACAGTGTATCGCATCAATATAACGTGTGTTGTTATAGACATACAGAAGGATGTACTGCCACGCGTACTACATAATTAACGTGTACCGTGCCCATAGGTTGGTCGGGGACACAAATCGTGATGCCATCGGGAGAATAACTTTAATCATTATTGTAGCAAACAGCTGCACGTCGCCTGATGTACACACGATTCTGTGATGTGATACATCGTACTTGACAATTAAACGAGCGAGTTGTGGTGTTGTGTAGTGCCTACGTGACCAAATACAAATGGACATCACAGCTTAACGTAACAAATCGTTCTCACTTTAACGGCTGTATATATATCGTTATAGAATTACACAATTCTGTTTGACTTGGTGCATTGAGCAATACATACACAACAATAATAACGCATATACAGTGTATGTAATTGCAATGTATTCGCATTCGGTATGCCTTCGCGTGACTAATAGCATAATATATCTAATTGGAGTAATATATACACCGGAGAGGTTGTAAAATAAGTAGTACATGACTTTTATTCTTTATTAAACACACATCAGACATTACAATGTGTTCGAATTGGGTATTTATGCTTGGTGTGCTTTCTGTTGTCTGTGATATGATTTCACCCAAACACGGTACATAACAATTAAATATATGTGATGTGTAGATTATAAACTCTACTGTAATATACTGGATTTTATAGTGTACTCATTTGGTAAGCGACGTTAATGTTCCACTGCTCTTATGTGTTGTTTATGTTTTAAAAAACAAATAAACATGTAAGTATTTAATGCACAACTATATATATATTGTAATATGTAGTACATGACTTATATTTTTTAACAAAACACAATGTATTCGTATTGGATGACTATGATCACCTTTAAAATGCAATATTTAATAGTATTTGGAATACATAAATATATATTATATATGATTTGATGAAAACAATGGTGTCTGTAAGTATTCATATATTGTAAAATAAGTGCATTATGCAATAATTTATAAAACAACGGTATATATATACACGAGAGGTAAGAATATATGATTTATAGAATTCACATATTATGTATTTAATGGGTTAAATGGAATAATATGATTCATTATTAATTACATCAAAACCAGCTTAAGAGTAGTAGTTTCTACATAGATTAACAACTCGAATAGTAGGTACTAGGTAGGTCCCGTTAGGCGTTAGGCATAGTTAACCGTAGGTGTGTAGATCGAAACCGTGATCGTCGATTTGGCGGCGGCAATGATAACCGTGCGGTGGGTGTTTTTTTGCATTTTTTTTTTCGATATTTTTCAAATTTCTCATTGGAAACGTTTTAAAAAAAACAAAAATTTAATTGGCCGCGAGTCTGTCTGTATCGTACCTACATCTCCTAACAATATATTGCGTGTACGACATTACCGTACGTTATTATGCCCGGTTACACCAAGCCGACAAAACGGCGACTTTCTGTCTGGCGACGAAACGGAAACATAAATGATAACTGTACTTTCGGCTAAATATATACTTTGCCCCACTCGAGGTAACACGTCTTACATATATATAATATATATAAATGTTTATAGAATTATGACGTATTACCACGGTAGCTCGGTAGCATAAAGTTCTTGCAGTTCTATTATTGTTCACTAATACATTTGACAGTATCTTACAATACAATGATTTAAGTTTAATTATTATTCAAGATCATCTAGGCAGTGGTTTCAAATGCATTTTTCTTTCATATAAGTATATCAACACTAATATAATATACTTTTATAGAATGCAACATGTTGTTACTAACACATAAGCATATTATTCAACAATTTTTGTTTCAACCTTACTAACAAATATTATAATTTCATAATTCATCTTCTTATGTCAGTTTTGTTCTACTGCTGTTATTGATTTGGTTTCCGGTGATTGTATACATTTTAATTAGGTAAAGCTGTGTTTTAATTGTATTGTACATACAAACACATACACACACCTACAACAAGTAGTGTTACGATTTTAATTTTACTCATAACTCACTGCCATCAACTTAACATAGGTACTTATGTTTTCTTACACAATTGTGTACCTATCTAGGTACTTTAACTACAAACAGTTGAAATCACCTGTTGAGTTCTGCTAATCATTCCAAATTCTGTACTCAAGAGTCGAGACATAAACCTTTCTCACTCCAATCATACAGTTGATAGTTAATTACATAACACATGTGGGGTGCCTACGCTTAGATTATAAGTATGTATGTAATATGAACACACCAATTAAACGTTGTTCTACTGCTAAATATAAAATATAATGTTGTTGAAGTAATAATATGTCGTTAAGGCGTGGAACTATGTTTCTTTTGCATAGTTCACGCACAATAAGTAGAGTTACAGTTATTTATAAGTTATAACTCACATTTATTTTAAATGTACCTTTAACAAACGAACAAAACACTTATACATTTCACAGTATGTTATAATGGACTTTCTTTCTACAAGTATCTGATATAAATATTCTGCAAAACAAATCTTACCCACTTAATGCATATAGTATAGTTACCAACACATGAGGACATTCAACAATTTTTGTTTCAAATTAACTAACATTATAAAATATATGTGTTTACAAACTCATCTTCTTATATCAGTATTATTCTACTGCTGTTATTGATTTTGTTGCAATAAGTATGATTGCATTTGTGTTAATTAGGTAAAACTGTTTTTTAATTCCATAATGTACATACAAATACACACACACACACACACACACACACACACACACACACACACACACACACGCATACGGGCGTAGGGTACTCAGTGAGATCCTATTGTAAAAGGTGACGTTGTGAGATCTATGATTTTAATAACGTATTTTTGAACTGGACCAAAACATAAGGTTTTCAAAATATATTTGGGTATAACATACTTTTTATATACACCAACATACTCGTGTTTTAAATTATATTGATGTAGACGTTGTGAGGTCTTATGTGTGTTAAGTTTGATACTGATCTACTCCACTATACGAGATCCTTTTTTGTATATTATTTTAAAGCTTCAACACAACGAGATCCATGCGACGTTGCCATCCTCCCATACTCTCATTACATTCTACACAAACTCAAACATAACTAAGACTAACAAACTGCTATTCTCTGTTTAGACATTTCTCCGTGACCGTTGCGATTTAGTACTAGTGCGATTTGCCAATTTAGCTTATTCTTTGATTATGATGTTTATGTTTTAATCGTAGCCAGCAATTAGAGGCACGTTGCTACCTACCAGTAGACTGTAGTAATGCAGAATATTATAATACCTATGTCAAATGCCAATGTCAATCTACCTTTTTTGACCTTCCGTGATTTTTAGTGTTATAGTAGGCAGTTTGAATTTGATTAAATAGTTTTTAATAAATACGATGTCTAGGGTTTTTATAAAAGAAAACTAAACAAAATGTTAGTTTATTGAATACTAATCAATATAACTCATTATTAGTTATAATGTGAGAAAAGTTGTAAAAGCCGTAAAAGCATATTATTTTTGATTACCCAAAATACGTAATTTATTTTATGAAAATTTATCAGCCACCTCACATTTTTTTTTTCAATGTCATAGTCTATAATAGTTTAATATCGACAAAACAATATTAGGTATATTACACACATATTTAAGTGTAATTATATGTTTTGGGGTCTGGACATTGATTGAATAGAACTTAAATTTATTATGGTGCAATAATTGATTGTTAAAATATTAATTAATAGAGTTTGTAAAAAAATGTTATTTTACCAATTATACAGTTGGTGAATCAAAGTAATTGTTTTTAATAGCAAATGGCCCACTTTTTCAAAAATGTCTGTGGGCACCTCTTTCATATACAATATTATTAGGTATAAAAGTACAATTTTACTAAATTTCATTGATCCCTTTAATGAATGATAATTATATTTTACTATAAAAAAACAAAGTAAAATTATAACTTTAGTTAGTTGCTCTTATATAAATTATAAATAAATGTTTTGATCTTTTGCCAACTCTTTCCTGTAAACAATAAAAAAATATTTTTAAATATCTTAAATTTAATTAAGGTGTAATTTTTGTATTTGTAACAATAAATTACCTGTCATAGCTATTTTGTTATTCCTAATGAAATCTTCGCATTCTCCCTTCTTTGGAGGTTTCTTTAAGAGTATATGTTTTTTAAAATACTTAATTGTAATAGCTTTCTGCTCTTCTGTCCAAGGAATGCGGTCAAATTTTTTTTTCGGTTTGGAACTATTTTTTACTTCAGTTTTAGTTTTATTTGTTTGTAGTTTACACTTATTGGTAGAAACACGTCTTGGTGGTGTGGAGCTTATTGGTCCACAATGTGTTTGTTTTTTTAGTTCTTGTTCTTTTATTATTTCATCATCCAATTCTGGATCGCTTAAATCAGAATTGTTCTCGCTTTCTTCAGACACAAGTCCATCAATATTTATATTGATATCATCCAAGTTTTTACCTTTATATTCATTTGCGTCTCCTTTTTCCATCATCAGCAAAAATTTGCTTACTTTAGCCACTTGGTATATGTTTTCGGGTAGACGATAAAATGTTTTATGGATTTCTTTTGAATGGCCCATAAAATTTGCAAGTTGCTCAACATCCCCTTCATTAAAACTTAGAAGCTGGGCAACTGTAGCAATTTGTTTTCTTAATTTAGTCGATGTTAAGGATGCTGGATTTTTTGCCCCACTTTCAATAGCCATTCTTCGCATAATATCTGATGCTCTTAAACAGCTACCATGTGTATTAGGAACTGCAAACAAATATTCATTTTCTTTTGAACAAAATTCTTCACGAAGTGATAAAAGTATTGACAGGGACTTTTGAAGTTTTGGGGTAAATAAAATTGGAACTCCTCGTCCTCTTTTACCTCTGATAACAAGCCTTTTGAATTTATTAGCTAGCTCCCGTTCTACTTCCGATAAAGACAACAGCATTTCTTCCTGGGGTGCTTCTGGAGAACTATTTAAATATGTTTCAAGAAAAATACGTTGAACTTCACCAGCACGCTTGCGATTTAACAAAATTAACTGTGCAAGTACAGAATCTTGAAGCGCTTTGTATGAAACTACATTTGTTGGATCTGCTTTTAATGCATCTAAAGATTTTTGTTGTACTAGTAATAAGTAGTCACGAAAAATTTTAATGTCCGAAGTTAAAGGCAAGAATGCTGGTTTATTCCATTTTCTTTGATATATTTCTTTAGAAGCATTTGTAGACAGTTCAAAAGACCATTGTTTTGTTATCAATTTTTCCGTGGTTTTTACTTTTAAAATGGATTTTTCAATGTCTTCATTAATTTTAAGTAATGGTGATTTCTTTAAGATCATATATTCTGCAATGTCACAGCATTGTTTTAATGATGTACCAATTTTTAAAACCAAAGATGGTGCTTCAAATTTGTCGGTCTCCGCATTATAGCCTGAAATAGTTTTTGTACTCTTGATAATGTCATCAAAAAGTTCTGGTACTAAACAGTCTAGTAATGTTAGACACTTTGTCTTTGTATTCTGCATAGCCATTAAAAGTCTACCAAGTTCACGCATTTTATTAGAGACAACTGTTACAAGATGTTTTTCCTTATGACATTTAAGATACCTCGTTCCAAATGCTCGAATCAATGGATCTGCCTTTACGATCATGGATATTTCATCTGGAGCCATTCTTGGAAAAACATCTTGAACCAACTTTGTATCGTCATCAGTGAAGGCTAAAAGTAGAGATTGCGCATTAGCTTGGATATTTTGTCGTACATTACCTAATTCCTCTTTCTTTAGGGTACATATTTTTATGTGACGACGCAAGTAATTTTTTTTGAATAAACCAAAACAAAATTTGCATGGCAAATAATCAATGGCTTTAGGTTATTCAACAAATTGATTTGGTCTTCTGACTGGTTTTAACTTTGTTTTGCCACTTATATTGTTAAAAAAGTTTCCTCTTTTACGGAGTTGATCAATATGCAGTTTTCTTTCTTGAGAACCCTTTTTATATGATAACAATTTTGCAACTTCTATTTCTTCACTATGTTTTCTATTTAAATGACGAACAAAGTTGGTAACTGATTCTTCACAAAAAATGCAAACATCTTTTTTATCCCAAATGCGTTTATTTGATAGTGCTGTTTTTCTTGAAGTATCAACAACTGCTGAAAGATTATAGATTTTTTCTTTAACTACATTTTGATGATTTTGAATGGCGTTTGAAGTTGTTGGATGTTGGTTTTCATGAGCATTATTGGTTAAGGCTGCTATAGGTTGATCTTTTTGGGCATCATCACATGGAAATTCTGTATTTGAATCAATATGTTCATCATTAAATCCAATTATTGGTGATTTCGAAGTATCATTTGAAGAAAATGATTCATTGACTTGTTTATTGTAAGGATTATATGATGAGCCTGAATCATATTCTGATTGAATTGAACTATCTGAATCATACAAAGATTTAGGGTTTTCAAAAATATTTGTTCTTCTCAAGCCTGGGTATCTTTTATTTTCATCATGAGGTGATAATTTTCTCTCTGATAAAGAAAAAAAAACAAATTATATTCTATCATAGAACAATTGTTAAAACCTAGCTGTAGTGTTAACTGCATATTATTTATTTAAGGCAACAATAAATATAAATTATAATATATAAATTATACACATTCAGATATTCTGTAATCAATCCCAACAACCACAAAAGGCATTTCAAGTATTAATGAAATAAACAAATATAGCATATGAATAATAAATATATTTAATACTTAATATAATATTGAAATAAATAATAAATATTATTTTTATAAAAAAATATCGAGTAATAACTATTAAGTACTATTTACTTAGGAGATAATTGTGTTAAATAATTTATGAAGTCAGTATAGTAAATTAAATTTAAAAAGAAAATACCATGTAGAAATTTAAACAAAGATTTTATTATTAGCTTAATAGTATTTTTTACTAGCATTGTTTGAAAAAATTAATTATTACAGAACAGCATAGAACAGCATATTTTAAATAAAAATATCATGTTACAACATATTTTTTAAATGTAAAAATATTATAATTACCGTTAAGAAATGTTTCAACCCTTGTTTCTTTTTTGTCATTCAATGGATGGTTTATGTTGAATTCAGCCACATCATCAACAGTTTTGTTAGCTATTAAACAAGTTTAATAATTGATATGAATGATATCTCTAGTTATTATGAAAATATAATTACCATTTATTAACAGCATTTTATTTGTTGAGTCGGATACATTCTTCAAAACAAAATTGATTAAACCATCAGAATTAATTGTACTAAACTGACAGTCAATAAAATCACCATTTATTTTTTCTGTTTCTAAGTTACGTTGAGTATATTCGCCAACAGAATTACCAATTTCAACATCTAAAAAAAATATTTTGATCAAATATAATTGTATTTAATTTTAGTTAAACAACATATTTATTTATTTTTTTAAATGTTACTTTATTTTAAAATTATAAATACCATCTGTTAATACGTCAATTTTGTTGTTCAACGGCAAATCTTCTGTAAATTCGAAAACTTCAGCAACAGTTTTGTTAACTATAAAACAAATTGAACCATGAACAATAATTAAATTAAACATGAAAATATATTTACCATCAAACAATATTTCATCAGTTGAGTCTGGTACATTGAATACAAAATTCTCTAAATTGTCATCAATAGTTGTACTAATTTTTTCTATTTTTGAATCAAATGAAGGATTGGACTTACATGCACTGACAGCTAAACCAGTTTCACTATCTAAAAAACACCATTAAAATTGAAAAATATTTCAATAACACAAAATTGAATTTACTTTATATTTCTAAATTATAAATACCATCTGTTAATACATCATTTCTTGTAATATTTTTGTTATTCAATGAAAAATTCTCTGTATATTCAGCAATATTAGTTACAGTTTCATTATCTATAGAAAAAAATTCAATGCATATTATATAAAATTATTATAGATACTATGACCAAAATTTAACTTCATTAAGTGTGGTAATAAAAATATGAAATATTTCTTGGTTTATTTTTCTTTCCAACCACATAACATTTTTTAAAAACTTATTTACAATTTTAACTACCTTCCTATGAATTTTCAATAAATTGTAAGACATATTACTACTTTTTTAATCAGTTGATTATTTTTTCTAAAATAACATAAATGATTTTTACAAAATAAAATATAAATAATTACCATCAGCAAATACTTCATTAATTGTAGATTTAACATTTGGTTCATTATTTAAAAGCCAATTAACAACTGCTTCATTATCTATAGGATTAAATTTAAAATTATAATAGATTAGATAGGTATCAAATAATAATTCAAATATTATACTAAATTATCCAAGGTGGAACAAGTAAAAAAGTATGTTTACAGTCAACTCTTTAAGTTAATATAGATTATGATTAAGTTTAATTTTTTTCAAGTTTCTATACTACATAGCAGGTTTTGAGTTTACTTTGTGACTGAGTAGATAACAGTAATATATGACGTGTAAATTGTAAATCATTGTAGGTATATGAAAATGATTCTGAGCAATAACGGTATGTTAGAATTTTTTTTAATACAGTTCATAATAGTTATAGTAATTGATGTATAAAATTAGTGTAAATATTTTTAAAATTTAAAATAATAATGTGAGTAGCGGAAGTAGCAAAAAAATTCAAGATCTTATGATTAAGATTTTTTAATTTTTATATTATTTTATATTAAAGGTAGGTACAGAAATTAAATGTATACTTCACAATATTAATGACTGTATGACTGTACACATTTTTTTCTTAAGTTCCGACAATAGGAACGAATGAGGAATGTTTAAGTTAATTTTAAATTTTAAATCTTAAATATTAAAATTAAAAATGCTAATTATTTTTAATTAAACAATTTTAAATTTGTTGTAATTTGGTCAACAATTAAACTTTCAACGCTTTAAGGAAAAATTGTAACTGTATTTTTGATACTTCTTAATTGTTGTAAAGGCAGTTTATGGTGAATCTTGTATAAAAGTAATCTAAATATTAGGATTTTAGTCCAATAAAATGCTACCACAATTAAAGCAAAGACCTTCCTGTGAATAAAACCAAACACACAAATCATATTAAAAGGCAATATTCTTGTGATAGGTACTAACTTCTTTATATTTATCTCTTATCATTCTGTTTAGAACCTAAAAGTAACTTGCTAGTTTAAAGCTGTTACCTACTTACATTTTTGTAATAAAAAAAAAATACTAATTATAATAAATATATTGATTTCAAACTTAAATTTATAAATATCTGTTATAAAATATTTATTTATGATTATTTTTTCTTTTAAATACATCATACATTTATTATATAATATAATAGGTACCGAGTGAATTTAATTTAATGTTTAAATTGCCATTACCAAAAATTATATACACTAGTATCTAGTCTAGTTTTTAGCAGGCGGTCGCGGTACACAAAATTAAAGAGTTCCTAGTTCATATCTCTAGAGATTTAAAATTTTGTAATGTACTATGTACCTACAATCTACATAATTATTGTACCTTCTTATAAATTCCACGATTGCAATTAATATACCTACACTTAAAAAAATAGAAAACATTAAGGGCCATGATCTAAAAATACACATCAAACGAAATATACCTACAGCATAATGATAAAATTAAAATATAATATAGGATACCATAAACTAAATCAATATTCAGGAATTATGGAAAATTGGACCATAAATTACGTACGTTAGGAGATCCTCATTGTTTGGAACTCGCAAAAGCATATGTATTTATAATTTGGATCTCTCAACAGACATTAAATAATATACACAAAATAGTTTACAAATACGGGATCTCATATAGTCACTGAAGTACGTTTTGGGTAAATAATGATAAAAACCACACTGCAGCGGTGGCGGTAAAATTCTATTGTCTTGACTGGCCGCCTAGGTGGCGGCAAGTTGTGTCCGGTTGTGCACATTGCACTATACTACATTACCACACCGTCCACATCGTTACAGAGTGTGGCCGTTTAATAGACCTTAAATGTAAATTGTATTGTTTTATACACATGATAGGTTATGAAATCCCCATAGTTTGGAGTTCAATAATGTAAATGTTTAAGCAAATGCAATTCACGGATATAAAGATGTCTAAACTCATATTAAATAAAATAAAAATGTTATATATCCGATCAACTAGAGTAGGTATATTAAGTTAAACGGGTGATGTTTAAAATGTAGATACACCTACCTGTTTTAATATCCGTAACTTTGGCTTTTTTTTTTGGTTTTTTGATACATGAAATCTTGACTGTAAAATAAAAATTAATGTTTATTATAGCCATAAATATTTGACGAAAATTTTGCCGGTTTTATTATGAAATTTACTTACCATTTATTTTTTTTCCGGATCTCAATACACATGGTTTCGGGTTATTAGCTTTAGCTAATGCTAACAACTTTTTAGTTCTTGATGTCATTATAGTTATATGATATAATAAAACATCAATATATTATAATATCTCAAACACGAACGGTAATAATGGAGTATAAAATATACGAATAGAAATAACATTAAAGCACAATAGATCTCGTACCGACTTCAAAACGTACACTAAACGTTATGAGACAAGGCAAAATAAAACAAGGGACGCTCCTCGTGGACTTATCGTTAATACATGTATAATATTGTTATTGACGATTACTATTGGTCATTGGATATAGTTTTAGGAAATTCCAAATTCTATATATCTATAATATTAAGCATTATATTTATTCTGATTACAGAGATAATAGTTATTTTTATTTACATTTTATATTTTACTCTGTAATATATATACATATTATACATATAATCATGTGCGATAAGCTAACAATAGACTATCGCATATTGCAGTCTGCGGAATCCTACGACTAGTACGATATTGCGAGTTCCATAATCTTTAATATCTTTATCATAATATTATTGGTCATCATGGATTAGTATAGTATGAGCTAAATGTTAATGATATACGTCGGATCTCTTAACGACTTCATAATACCAAGTCTTGTATGTTGTTTACAATAAGCATGGACTATGTCACATAGTATTCTTAATATATTCTAGTATATTCTAGTCTATGTAAATTCTTACTTTTCTTTCATCATACAATATACTTACAATATTATACATGAGTACATGACCATGTTTTAAGATTTAGGCTCTTTGGTTAATCGTTCGAAATAAAAATGAATTAGTATAATAATATTATAGGATACTTTTCTGTTATACGAGACTACCTTGTTTCTTGACATCACAATCCTGTTAAATAAGACTACCAAAATGGTACTTTCCTGTTATACGAGCCTAAGTACTGGACAGTCTTGACACACCAAAATAACTCACGGATTCCTCATGTCAAAACATGAATCTCTCACTGTGAAGCTTGCAATACAAAGATCACAATGAAACACATCATACAGAATGTCATATGTAGCAACAGGAGCTAACAAATTTCAATTTGACCGAAACGTTCTATGAATTTATTGGACCAAACCCGGATCAAGACAGAAAAATCATAACTTTTTTAAATCTAACAAAGCTTAAAAATAAAATATAATTGTAATTTTCAAGTTAATGTAACAATTGTAACATATAACGTAAAAGTTAAAAAAATGAAAAATTGTAAATAATAATTAAAATTTGGAACTAATGGCCCTTGCTGCCGACTGCCGAGTTGTATCCAAAGACCAAAACTTAATTAGTCAATTACATAACTTAATTATAATGTATACAATTTAAAAAATAATATAGTCGAGAAGTAACTATACGCTATTTTAACAAAACAACCATTTTTAGTTGGATAGTAGGTACCGTCAGTATTTAGGTAGGTAGGTACTTAAATTACGTATTAAAAAAAATAATACAACAAGGAAATTATAAGCCACATACTATACTTATAATAAACAAGTTTAATTAATATTTATACGCATACTTATCATAGAGAACAATTTATTTCGTTATGAGATCCACAGTTTTTGCAATCGAGTACGTATCGGTTAGTATAATAATAATTTAATAATTATAAATAATATATTAAAACTATCGGATCTCTTAAAATGCAGATATAACTCCAGCACACACAAAATGCGACGTTGCCGCTGACAATGAGTATCTTGGATCTCATAAAAGGCTAACAAATATGGCGAAGAACATACATTAATTTAAATTTCTGCCGCCCGCAGATACAACCACACACACACACTACTTATGTAAAGATCGTAACGAGATCCGGTCAATTTCCGACTAACTATGATCGTTATGGGCAAAAACACAATTTTCAATTAAAAACGTTGAGAGTTCCACTGTTTTGGATCTCACAACGAAAACGGATCTCGTGACGCTGCTCTGTTTCCATATGTTGGATCTCGGAACATACTAAGCGTACGACCACACACACACACACACACACCATAGGCTTCAGCTCCTCACATATATTTTCAATCACTGCCTCTCAGAAGTTCTTAAACTTTTATAAGTATAGGTAACAGATTTAATACAGTTTTTACATTTTATATTCTTATATATATATTTTTCTATTTAAAATAATAGTTATCAATATAAAGTATTGCTAATTATATTAAATAGTTAGTTACTCATTTCATCATATTTTTCAAAACAGTCATCTCACATTTCAATTCATTAGGTATAACTTGATTGCTTTATAAGTAATGATGATCCTTCAAAGCTTAATTTTAACAAATAGTGATACTGTCAGGAGAATAACTTTAATAAATAAAGCATAATGAGTAACAGCAGTAATTATTGTACATTCTAAACGTCAACAACTGATGTACGCACAACTCTGTGATATGATACATCATACATTGGACAAACAAATAAACATGTGAGTTGTAGTAATGTGTAGTACATAACCAGGTTAGTACACAGCTTAACATAACAAGTTGTTCTTACTTTAACAGCTGTATATTGTTATAGAATTTCACAATTCTGTTTGACTTAACACACACACATAGTGCATAGGTAACGAATAAAATACAATATATATTATGCCTTAGACTGGCCAGTGACCATATTATATGTAACATAGCTTTAAGCATTGAACTTAGAGCAATACATACACAACAATAATAATGCATATGCAATGTATTCACATTTAGTATGCTACTAGGTATATTCCTGTGACATGTATAAAGTTATTAGATTTATATTGTTAAATTCCTATACTGGATTTTATAGTGTACTCATTTGGTAAGAAACGACAATAATAATTATTCTTTGCCAAAACACATCAGACATTGAAACGTATTCGCATTCGGTATGCTTTGGCATGACTATGATCACTTTTATGTTATGATAATTGATAATAGCATAATATATCTAATTGGAGTAATATATACACCGGAGAGGTGAGAATATGCGATTCGAGGTGTCACTATAATTCAAAAGTATTTACTGGGTTAATTATTAGTTACACCAAAAAACAGCTTAACAGTTATAGTTTTCACATCATCTATCAACTCGAATAGTAGGTAGGTCCCGTTAGGCGTAAGGCAGTGTATCCGCCGCAGGTAACGGGTTCGATATGGCATTATGGCGGCAACGTAGTCTGTGTCTGTCATATAATGCATGGATTAAAACGCGCTAAACTTTGCATATTTTTTCTCGATTTTTTAATTCTCAATTAATTCTCCATGATAACCTTTAATAATTATTATGTATAGATAACTATGTTAACTATGTCCCATGAGTATGTAATGAATAACGATAGGTATATAGTAGTTATTATGTTATTAATAATTGGTAATTTTTATTTCATAATATACCTACTAATACAAACGTATTTAAACGTGTACATATATATATATTATAATATATAATACACTGGATGATCGCTTTCGAGTGTCGCTGCAATATACGCAATATTACAGTATGACCATTATTAGATTACGATTAGATATTAGACTGGTTCGTCGGTGTAGAGGGCCGCGTAGGGGACAACTTTGGCGACGCGAAACTCGCCTATGTTATTCTGCGTACTGCGTCATCTTGCGACGAACGCCCATACAGCACACATCTACGCATACCGAAAAGCCTATTTCCGAAACTACTTAGTGCTTTTCATTTCGTTTCGGTCTGTATCTGTATCTGGCGCTTTGCAAACCGGTGAGTACAAGTTTTACATATTCTAATAATACAATATAATATAATAATATACGTACAGGTGTATTCATGGCTGCGCGTGTCGCGCACCAGTGCCAGTGCACCACCGTTTCATTACACACGTTGTTCATCGCTATAATATACGCGATATTTTCACTATGGCGAATTTGGTGTTTTTTTTCACGCACCGCGTGTTTACTTTGAATCTAACGCTTTTTTGTATCCGCCTTCGTATTTGAAATTCGCCGTGGTTGACGTTTGGCCGTTAACCGATTCATTTTAACTGGCGCGCTTACCGTTGCGCCATTGCGGTATTTGTTTAAACAGTTAACTGTGCTGCTCTGTATGCCATTTTTCGATTTTATAAAATATAATATTTGCAGTAGGTATTAATTCTAAAAATAACACTTGTACAGACAGCATACTGATAACGTCATTATTTTTGATTACAATGAGTGTAGAAAATTAGTTTATACTTACTTTTTACTTTTCATGATGTTTTTAGGCTATTCACAACGTACACAATGGTCAAACGCTGTGTGATGTGCGGAGTTGTGGACAATATCATTGATGTTTCCGTACACAAGTATTTCACCCTACACACACATATATATATAACTACTCATATTAAATATGACACTTTTAGATTTCCAAACGATGTGCGTCATCATCAGTGGGTGGCATTTGTGATGGACAATGGTTTTCCTGTGAACCAATCATCAAAGTTGTGTTCAAGGCATTTCGTGCCTGGCATCGACTATGTCATAGGAGACGCACAACGCCGTCATCTGGTGCTCACAGCAGTGCCGTCTTTGGTGAGTGTATAATCAAGATTGTTACTACACCACTAATATCCTTATATATACCTGCTGTTAGGAACTTAAGTTGATAACATTCAACGTGACTAAATATATTTTAACGGAATGTTTCACTTTAATACATAACACTGTGAATTACAATATCAAGTACCTATTGTTAAAAGCAGTTTTAATTCATCATCCACACACATACACCCACAACCCTCCTATGCCACTAAGTTGTGTTATGTTTTGTTTATAATTTACTGCACATTTACAGTATGGGTACTAAAGAATACAAATTACTTCACAACAACATTTATCATTCATCATTATTTAGGTATAGTACATTCACTGTTCACCGTGTACACTGTGATTTACATTATTAGGTTGCTCAACACTTAACTTTTTTAAGTACAGTTAATGTTATTACAGTTAGTTAGTATAACACACTATTTATGTATTTTAATATTGGACCCCTGGCATAACCTACTAAATGTTTGTAATCTGATGTAACTAACTTCACACTAAATGTACACTGTGTTCTCCTTGCTCAGTAGCATGCATTAAGCAAGTATCTGATATTCACTTGATGCATATAGGTATCTACATTTATTGTTATAGTATGCCACAAATGTTATTGTTACTGTTAAACACGTAAGAACATTAAACACTTTGATTCAGCCTAACCAACAATAAACAATGATTAAAAATACACAACCAATTATTAAACGTTCTTCTTTTTTGTTCATTGGCTGTAAATGAAAACAAAAGACAACTGAATATTTTGCTACACCTATGACTGTATTAATGTTGTTTAGGTAGAACTGTGTGTAACTTTCTTTTAAATTGTATTTCATCTTATACTTATATGATGGCCAATTCTCAAGAATTTTTATGTACAACATTAATACATTGTAGTTATATACTCAGCAATGTAAGTTTACACTGTACTCACATGATACTACAGGTATCTTACCTCAGACTTATCATATAATTTATAAATTCACTTAATGCATATAGTGTAGTAACTACGCTTACTTTTATAAAGTGCAATATATATATGTACACACACACAACTAATTATTTTATTAATTTTTTTTATTGTTTTTAGCCCTCCATGCTACACACGATAAGTAGTGTTACAGTTTTACTGTTACTTATAACTTACTACTTATACGTTTTCTTACACAGTTGTTTGTCTCTACATACATAACACGTTGATATCTAGGTACTTTAACTACAAACAGTTAAACCACATGTTGAGTTCTTTCTACTGATGTGTACTAGGAATTTCATCATTCCGGATGCTGTACTCTGATTAATGCTCCCTATTTCAATACTTTATATGCCGCGTTGTTAGAACTAACTTAACATTGTATTTCCCGTACCAAATGCCATACAGCACTACATCAGCAAAATATTCTACAAAACATAAACTTATTATTCATTTTATTTAATAGATAGTTATGGAGTTCATAATATTCAAAATGTCCACTTAACAAAGCATACACCAACTGTAAAATACAGTGTTCTATAGAATAGTAATATATAAACTTAATATTAATTTATAAACATACAGTTAAAATTAATTAATCGGCCTATAAAAAAAGTCATTACATTACACCTGCCTACTACAATGCCAAACATGCTGTCTTAAACACCTTACTTTTTTTAATTTGTTTCACTTAATATTCATATTAAGCACACTGAGATTTGAAAATTGTATCCATTCTACATTAACTCAACCTAACTTATAGGTGCTGGGGAATGTCCAGATGGAGGAGGAGGTCGTGGAATTCGTCGAAGTCGAGCTGGAAGAAGAGGAGGAAGTGGAAATCTTCGACGTCCCGATGGAGGAGGGGGAGGGCGTAGAAGTCATCGACGTCATGGTTGAGGAAGAGGAAGGCATGGAAGTCGTCGACGGTGAGGAGGATATTGAAGTCATCGACGTCCAGGTGAACGGCGGAGGAGAGGGCATGGAAGTCTTCGAAGTGCTGGTGGAAGATGAAGATGAGGGTGTGGAAATGGTCGAGGTTCAGATGAACGAAGCACAAGCAGAACTCGAGTTTGCCGACGTGATCGACGAAGAGGTCAGTAAATATGTCTTTAAAATATAATTTTATCATAAATTATTTGAATTGCAGTTCGAACCAATTCCTGCGGGTGTTCCGGTAGAACAACCCAGAAGACTTGTGCCCATGATCGACAGGCTAGCTGCCGTGAGACACCCGCTGCCAGAGCGTCACTGCGTGGGTGCTTTGACTGCTGTCTGCGGGCACTGTAACGCCCGCCACTTTCCCAGCGAACGTACGACCATGGGTCAATTCTCCACGTGTTGCAATAACGGCCAAGTGACCGCTACAGGAGACCACGTGTTGTTGCCTGCCCCGTATCTGTTAATGAATTTGCTAATTTCTGATTCGCAGGATGGTCGTAGTTACCAAGGGAACATCCGGGGCTGTACAATAATGCCCTGGCATTTGCTGCGATTTCCACCAGCGTGAATCCCAGACCTTTACAAGGGCGAGGTCCGGCGGTGTTCACACTCCAAGGGCAATTGTACCATAGGACTAATAATGACGTGGCTGCCAACAGAGAAGAAGCGAGATACTGCGAGTTGTACTTCATCGAGTCCGGGGAAGCCAACACCCGCCGCCTCGACATGGCCCGACAGAGAAATCAACGTGAACTGTCAGAGAGTGTGATGGCAGACTTGGACACTATGCTGCGGGACAGGAATCCATACGCATTGGCTTTAATGTGAGAAAAATTATTGTGTCTGTTGACTTTAGACATCTTAATTAACCGACCATTTAGAGTAAGACTCATTAAGAGCTACAAACATACAGCAAACATAAAGTTATTGCTTAATGATGATTCAAAATATACATACAACACAACTCACTACTCAAACAACTCACAACTCAACTTTGTAAAAAAATAACTTGAATAATAACAACATTTACCCTCTTACTCTAATCATGTAAATTATTTGAATGAATTCATTTAATCCCATACACCATATCACTGTTATACAATACAACACTTTTTGTTCAGCCTTACACAGATCATAAATATGTATGAACACACATTAAAAATATAAATTTACACTGTACTGCCATTGCACAGTGGCACGCATTCACACAATACTACAACATTCTTAACATTTACCATATACAATTGATAAATTCACTTTACGCATACCTACACTTACTGTTATGGAGTGCAACACATTTTTACTGTTTGCAGTGTTATCAGGACGCTATGGCCATAGTTCGTAAGTATGGAAAACCAGACCTGTTTATAACTTTTACGTGTAATCCCAGATGGCCGGAGATCACGGACAACCTAGCGATTCACAGCACGGCAAGCGACAGGCCTGAACTGGTGGCCAGGGTGTTCCACTTGAAACTACGGGAACTAATAAGTGATATAACTGTTAATCGTGTGTTTGGTAATGTCGATGCTTATGTTTACACCATTGAGTTTCAGAAACGCGGTCTGCCCCACGCGCACATACTCATTATCCTGGCGGAGGATAGTAAGTTGCGCATGGCAGAGGACGTAGACGACGTTGTTTGCGCTTTCTTGCCAGACCCGGCGACCGACAGGCAATTACACACCTGCGTGACATCCCACATGATACACGGGCCATGTGGAAGAGTCAACCCACGGAGTCCGTGCATGGTGGACAACAGTTGTTCCAAAGACTACCCGAAGCCACACACAGAGGAAACTGTGTATGTTTCGGACGGCGGTTACCCCAAATACCGCCGACCGGACAACGGGCGAGTGGTCCTTGTAAGAAATCACGAGGTCGGTAACGAGTATGTAGTTCCTCACAACCCTTACCTATTTGCCAAGTACGACGCACACATAAACGTAGAGGTGTGCTCTTCCATTAAGAGCGTGATGTACATCTACAAATACATCTTCAAAGGACACGACTGTGTGACATTGGAGGTTTGGGATCAGGACGAACTAGCCAAGTAAGTCTGAGGTTTAATCAAAGTAATACTGTATACTATCCCTAATTGATACATTAATAATTACATAAAATAAAAATACTTAAAAAAAATATAATAATAGTTGTACAAGTTTATATAGTATCTACTTTGTGGTGAAATTATGAAGGTAGTTAACCAAAAAAATATACTACATAGCACATAAACCCTCATAGTTTATGTTAGGTCGGGTGTACCTATATAAAACAGAACCCAATATTATTATTTTTATTTTTATTATTATCTGTCTGTACTCGGGCTGTTTTTGTTCTACCATGCTGTCAACATTAACAATTTAAATACCACTTATTATTATATTAAAAATGTCAATATCTATTGTATTTTTGTTCACTTATAATTAAAAGTAAGTTTTGAAAAAAGTAGTTCCTTAGGTTTGATTAAACATTTTAAACTAGACATTTCATTTAATTCATGTTTCGGTTAAGCAACTCAAAAAATAGTTCTTAGGTTCTTATGTTTCATTCATAGTAGTATTACAATATATTTTTATTAATATTCATTAATTGCCGTTTATTTATTTTTCAGTTATTATATTAAGTAGGTAAGATGTAGTTCAATATAATATATATTTACTGCAGTTAATAATTGATACCAAATAGGTTAGGTTAATTAAAACCTTACTTAATCGATAGTTATATTTTTCAAACAATAATTAAATACATGTACCTTTAACAATATACTTAGCTTGCTCCAACACTCAACTTCTTTTATTCAACAAAGTTATAAAGTACAGTTGATATTATTACAGTTAGTACCTATGGACCTATTGTTATAGAGTACCACACGTATTATTGTTACTAACACTTAAGCACATTAAACACTTTCTTAGGTTCTTATGTTTGATAAAACATTTTAACCTACATGTTTCATTCATAGTAGTATATAGTAATATATTTTTCTTCATATGCAGTTTAATACAATACATTGAATGTATTTATTATCTGTCGGTACATTAACAATTTAAATACCACTTATTATTATATATAAAAGTAAGTTTTCAAAAAGTAGTTCCTTAAGTTTGATTAAACATTTTAAACTACACGTTTCATTTAATTCATGTTTTAGTTAAACAACTCAAAAAATAGTTCTTAGGTTCTTTTGTTAGATTGAACATTTTAAACTATAGTTTATAACATCTTACTCGCTCAGCCTAACCTCATACAATAATATTAAAATGCCAAATGGTATCATCTACTGAGTCACACAAGATAGTTATTGATCTTATTGTTTTGGTTTTCAATTACGTTAACTCAAGATATGTCAGCCCACCAGAAGGCATCTGGCGGTTGTTTTCGTACGAACTACACAAGAGAAGTCACACGATCGTCAGACTTCCTGTCCACCTGGAAGGTCGACAGAATGTGTATTTTGCGCCAGGACAAGCGCAAGAACGGTTACAAAATGAAGCTTTACATCGAACAAGATTAACAGAGTTCTTCACACTTAACGTGAACGACGTGGTGGCACGGCAATACCTGTACCACGAAATACCGACACATTACACCTGGAATTCGCCGCAAAGAGAACATGGTCGCGGCGGCGGAGACTGATGGCAAACGAGACGTTGGCTCGGATGTACATTGTCAATCCACTGGACCGGGACCGGTTCCACTTGCGACTGCTACTTCTGAACCGAAGAGGTCCACAGTCCTTTCAAGACATAAGGACGGTGGACGGGGTAGTTCACGAAACATACATGGCGGCGGCCGTCGCACTAGGATTATTGGAAGACGACCGAGCGTGGTGGGTCTGCCTGACGGAATCGGCGGCGTTGGACACACCGCGGCAACTGCGGTATCTCTTCATCACGATACTGGTGTTCTGCGAGCCCTCAAACCCGCTGGCGTTGTACGAGGCGAACGAAGCAAACCTGATGGAGGATTTCAATCGGCGCCTCCAACTGACTGTGGTGGATCGCCTGCTCAGGGACGTCATGGGATCAGAATTACCTTTCGGTGGTAAGCCCATGCTGTTCGCAGGTGACTTCAGACAGATATTGCCCGTAGTCCGAAGAGGATCGAGAGGTGACATCGTCATGTCTTCGATCAAGCACAACGGTCTATGGCGCGGCATGGAACGTTTCAACCTGGTCCGCAACATGCGCGCCGACAACGACGTGCAATTTGCGGCTTGGTTACTTCGGCTCGGCAACGGCCAACTGCCCGCGGTCGACGGTGTTCGGGACACCGTGCTAATCCCTCAGGAAATGGTATGTGATGTTGCCGATTTAATTGATTTTGTCTATCCGCAGCAAATGTCGTTGACCAACGTTGACGACTTTGCTCGGAGAATTGTTCTGTGTCCCAGGAACGACGATTGTAGAGATGTCAACAGGGACGTGCTGCGACGCGTCGACGGCGCTCAGAGGAGCTACACCGCCATCGACACTGTGGTCGTCGACGATCCCGACGAAGTGGCCAATTTCCCCACAGAGTTCCTCAACAGTTTGGAACCAGACGGCTTGCCGCCGTACCGGCTTACGTTGAAGGTGGGTTCAATTGTTATGTTGCTCAAAAATCTAGATCCAAAGAGACGACTGTGCAACGGTACGAGGTTGGTGGTCACCGAACTGCGTCAGCATAACTTTAAAGCCAGGGTTTTGAGCGGTGATGCACAGGAAGATATCATCGTGCCAGCGATAATGCTCACGTCCAGTGGCGAGGACGACCTGCCCATCATTATGCGGCGCGTTCAATTCCCGGTAAGGTTGTCTTTCGCTATGACTATCAATAAGTCACAGGGTCAGACGTTTGATCGAGTGGGTTTGTTACTACCGTCGCCCGTGTTCACGCATGGGCAACTGTACGTAGCTTTATCGAGAGTGAGAAACGCACAGTCATTGAGAGTAGGTATGTACGGTGATGACGGTCGATTCGTCACCAAGAACATTGTGTACAGAGAAGTTCTAGACTGATGCGTTTACAAGTGTACATTTGTTTAAATGTCTCTGTGCTAATGCATAATATTTTTTGTCCTTCGTGGGCTGGTCTTCGTGACCTGGTCTGTGTGACCTGGGTCTTCGTGACCCTAGGGCCTTTGTGGACCTAGCCTTCGTGGCTGAACGGAGAGAAAGTTTGACAACCTCCACGTGGTTCTCTCTGGATGCAAATTCACTATAATGTGCAGTATTTATAGCAAGTTAATGATTTTTTTTTTAACTCAGTTAATAATTAAAAGTTAATTCAAAATGTTCTATCAATTGAATTAAGTTAAGAGTTAACCAAAATGTAATATTAACTTTTTAACTCAAATTAAGTTACTATTTTATGTGTGCAAAAGCTAACAGTACCTTATAAAATGTGTACCTACCAGCAATTTGTACTCCTACAATAGTTCACAAAATTTTAACTTTTTAACTAACTTCAACTTATTAACGCGTTAATGCCCAGCCTTGATTTATAGTGAATTCGTAACTAATGTCAACATTTTAAACTGAATTTTATTGTAGTCTTTGTAATAATATACATATGTTAAAATGTATATTATGTGTATCATGTGCATTTGTATTACGTTTATAAAAAATGTTCATACACAATTCAATAGATGTAATAATTTAATATATTTGTATGCCTTCAACATAATTACATTGCATTTTAATCACTTTAAAGTATTGGTTCTTCGTTCTGTAATATGTTTAACACACACAATGTAACATTATAAATACATTTGTAACATTTTGTTATCACTGTGAACATCTATTAATAATTGTACCTATTTTATTAAATGTAATTAAATTATATTATACAAAAAACGTCCAAATCTATCATCTTATTACCTAACCAGAGAAGTTCTAGACTGATGCGTTTACAAGTGTACATTTGTTTAAATGTCTCTGTGCAATATTTTTTTTTGTCCTTCGTGGGCTGGTCTGCGTGACCTGGGTCTTCGTAGCCCTAGGGCCTTTGTGGACCTAGCCTTCGTGGCTGAACGGAGAGAAAGTTTGACAACCTCCACGTGGTTCTCTCTGGATGCGAATTCACTATAATGTGCAGTATTTATAGTGAATTCGTAACTAATGTCAACATTTTAAATATTGTGTAAACTTTATCACTGAATTTTATTGTAGTCTTTGTAATATGTTAAAATGTATATATATTGTATTATATTGTACTCGAATCACTGTGAACTGCTGTTTTAATCCTTATTAATACTTTTTGTAATCAATGTTTATGAAAAATGTTTATACACAATTCAATAGTTATAATAATTTTAATATATTTGTATGCCTTTAACATAATTACATTACATTTTATATTTTATTTCATAAACATGTATTTAATCACTCTTAAGTATTGGTTCTTCGTTATGTAATATGTTAAACACAAACTCACACACACACAATTTAACATTATAAATACATTTGTAACATTTTGTTATCACTGTGAACATCTGTTAATAATTGTACCTATTTTATTAAATGTAATTAAATTATATTATACAAAAAACGTCCAAATCTATCATCTTATTACCTAACCTAACCTTGAAAAAGATGCAATTTGTTCTCTAATCCAATAATCAACAGTAAAGGAAAGCAATTATTATTGATAATAAATTCAATTTGTTACATGTAAATCTTCATACATACTATTCAAGGTAACCTACTTATTATTTATGTTTTCTTATAAGAGTAGATAAAAAGTACCTCCTCTACACAAGTGTTTATACCCAAAAGGAAAAACAAGATTAAAGGAAATGAAATAAAAATACATTTTAATGAACTTTAATAATTTTCTTTATTGATCAGCTGAAAAACAAAAAATTAACATGGCTGAGTTTTGTAGGAAAAATGTTGATGTTAAAAACTTACTATTGGTCTGCCGCTACACTGACCGACTCCTTACCCCCGGTCTTTCAGGAACTTCCTGAAAATAATTATTAGTTAGATTATACATATATTATACGTAATATTCACATCAATCACCTCAATCACCCGAGGCTGATTTTTTACGGCCCGCGCCGGTGACTTGCCTCGACTCCTCGGCTCCTGAAAATAATGTGTCTAAAAATTTGTATCCAAAAACTTGATATTTTTTAATAATAATAGTTACATTCTCCGACAACCTATTATATAGAGATTGGCGACCGTGATCGGGACCGGGATTGTACCCGGTACTTCTCCCGGTAATACTCCCAACCACGGACGCCGCCGCCGCTCCGGGAACCATCACCGCTCCGTGAATCGCCTTCATTTCGACGTATGGCTACAACATAAATTACATTGATATAATTTTTAACACTGTTGAAAAGTGTGTACTCCATGCTTACCGCAGTCCCGTGCAATATGACCCGTTTTATGGCAGTTTTAACATTCTGAAACGCGTAAACATAATTTCCAATTTTATGTTTTTTTTATTCAAATTTATTATACTTACGTCGGTTGTCGCCACTTCGACGTGTAACATGTACTGAGTAGGTACTCCTGATGAAGGCGTATTCAGTTCTAAATGTTTTGAAAATTAAATATATATATAAACATTAATCATATCATCTTAGAATCTACTTTTAATTCCACATTTTATTAAAATAAAAACAAAAATATTGCTTATATTTTGGCTGCTAGTAGAACACTTGTATATATTTACGAATTAATATGTCTGGACACACGTGTACAACTTAGGTAATGTCTTGATATTCTATTCGAGGCAAAGTTATAACATGTAATTATAAATATACATGATTTTAATACCAACCTTCATTGAAACCAAAATTGTGTTTTTAAAATACACCCTCATGGTATTCATTTATATAGATTAATAAAATAATTTAGATTAAATTCTAATGAAAAAAGCATAATGTCAAACTGTTATAAGACACATAATTATATATTTTTGCAACATTTTCTTGAATTAATATAATTTTTCCCAACAATATACAGTTTTCATACTGGATTGTCTGTATTTAAGCACGTCAATATAAAACTGTAAAATACGTGATGTGATTCAAGTTATGTACAATAACAATTCAAATGAATTTCAAACGATTTAGTTCATCTGAAAAGAAATGTAACTACCAGGGGAATATACTATTGATATCGCCATGAATAAGTGATAGTGAATGTGTCTTCGATATTTAATGGAAGCGCCAAAAAACTGCATATGGTTATAAATTCAAAAGTTAATTTTAATAAAATATATTTGTAGTAACAGTATGAAAATTAGGTACGATCTTAAATAGAGTTTACAGTTAATTTCAAAATCATAGCTATCGACGGAGGACTATTTGAGATTTTAAGAATTATCGTACCAGGATTAAATGCGTAATATGAACTCTGTGGGCAATCTAATGAAGGCATAGTCAATGGTGTGCATCGTCAAATATTCATCCATAATCTCAATGATTAGTTGGTATTTATCCCACGTTTTTATTTAACAAATGAACATCACCGCTATTACATTAGATATGTTTATAAAAAAGTTTAAATAATACACTATGGCTGGAACGAATAACAAATAATATACAAATAAGATTCGTCTAAGAATTTTTTACCACATTTTCTATGAAAAAACCATTTGTTGAACAGTATATAACATTTAATGAATTGAAATACCAGAAACACTAGACGTGTAACATGTACTGAGTAGGTACTCCTGATGAAGGCGTATTCAGTTCTAAATGGTTTGAAAATTAAATATATATATAAACATTAATCATATCATCTTAGAATCTACTTTTAATCGCATGGTTATAAATTCAAAAGTTAATTTTAATAAAATATTTTTGTAGTAACAGTATGAAAATTAGGTACGATCTTAAATAGAGTTTACAGTTAATTTCAAAATCATAGCTATCGACGGAGGACTATTTGAGATTTTAAGAATTATCGTACCAGGATTAAATGCGTAATATGAACTCGTTGGGCAATCTAATGTAGGCATAGTCAATGGTGTGCATCGTCCAATTTTCATTCATAATCTCAATGATTAACTGGTATATATCCCACGTTTTTATTTAACAAATGAACATCACCGCTATTCCATTAGATATGTTTATAAAAAAGTTTAAATAATACACTATGGCTGGAACGAATAACAAATAATATACTAATAAGATTCGTCTAAGAATTTTTTACCACATTTTTTATGAAAAAACCATTTGTTGAACAGTATATAACATTTAATGAATTGAAATACCAGAAACACTAGACGTGTAACATGTACTGAGTAGGTACTCCTGATGAAGGCGTATTCAGTTCTAAATGGTTTGAAAATTAAAGATATATATTAACATTAATCATATCATCTTAGAATCTACTTTTAATCGCACATTTTATTAAAATAAAAATAAAAACAAAAATATTGCTTATATTTTGGCTGCTAGTAGAACACTTGTATATTTACGAATTAATATGTCTGGACACACGTGTACAACTTAGGTAATGTCTTGATATTCTGTTCGAGGCAAAGTTATATCATGTAATTATAAATATACATGATTTTAATACCAACCTTCATTGATACCAAAATTTTGTTTTTAAAATACACCCTCATGGTATTTCATTTATATAGATTAATAAAATAATTTAGATTAAATTCTAATGAAAAAAGCATAATGTCAAACTGTTATAAGACACATAATTATATATTTTTGCAACATTTTCTTGAATTAATATAATTTTTTCCCAACAATATACAGTTTTCATAATGGATTGTCTGTATTTAAGCACGTCAATATTAAACTGTAAAATTCGTGATGTGATTCAATTTATGTACAATAACAATTCAAATGAATTTCAAACGATTTAGTTCGTCTGAAAAGAAATGTAACTACCAGGGGAATATACTATTGATATCGCCATGAATAAGTGATAGTGAATGTGTCTTCGATATTTAATGGAAGCGCGAAAAAACTACATATGGTTATAAATTCAAATGTTAATTTTAATAATATATTTTTGTCGTAACAGTATGAAAATTAGGTACGATCTTAAATAGAGTTTACAGTTAATTTCAAAATCATAGCTATCGACGGAGGACTATTTGAGATTTTAAGAATTATCGTACCAGGATTAAATGCGTAATATGAACTCGTTGGGCAATCTAATGTAGCATAGTCAATGGTGTGCATCGTCCAATTTTCATTCATAATCTCAATGATTAACTGGTATATTTCCCACGTTTTTATTTAACAAATGAACATCACCGCTATTACATTAGATATGTTTATAAAAAAGTTTAAATAATACACTATGGCTGGAACGAATAACAAATAATATACTAATAAGATTCGTCTAAGAATTTTTTACCACATTTTCTATGAAAAAACCATTTGTTGAACAGTATATAACATTTAATGAATTGAAATACCAGAAACACTAGACGTGTAACATGTACTGAGTAGGTACTCCTGATGAAGGCGTATTCAGTTCTAAATGGTTTGAAAATTAAATATATATATAAACATTAATCATATCATCTTAGAATCTACTTTTAATCGCACATTTTATTAAAATAAAAACAAAAATATTGCTTATATTTTGGCTGCTTGTAGAACACTTGTATATATTTACGAATTAGTATGTATGGACACACGTGTACAACTTAGGTTCTGTCTTGATATTCTGTTCGAGGCAAAGTTATAGCATGTAATTATAAATATACATGATTTTAATACCAACCTTCATTGAAACCAAAATTTTGTTTTTAAAATACACCCTCATGGTATTCATTTATATAGATTAATAAAATAATTTAGATTAAATTCTAATGAAAAAAGCATAATGTCAAACTTTTATAAGACACATAATTATATATTTTTGCAACATTTTCTTGAATTAATATAATTTTTCCCAACAATATACAGTTTTCATAATGGATTGTCTGTATTTAAGCACGTCAATATAAAACTGTAAAATACGTGATGTAATTCAAGTTATGTACAATAACAATTCAAATGAATTTCAAACGATTTAGTTCGTCTGAAAAGAAATATAACTACCAGGGGAATATACTATTGATATCGCCATGAATAAGTGATAGTGAATGTGTCTTCGATATTTAATGGAAGTGCCAAAAAACTACATATGGTTATAAATTCAAAAGTTAATTTTAATAATATATTTTTGTAGTAACAGTATGAAAATTAGGTACGATCTTAAATAGAGTTTACAGTTAATTTCAAAATCATAGCTATCGACGGAGGACTATTTGAGATTTTAAGAATTATCGTACCAGGATTAAATGCGTAATATGAACTCTGTGGGCAATCTAATGTAGGCATAGTCAATGGTGTGCATCGTCAAATATTCATCCATAATCTCAATGATTAACTGGTATTTATCCCACGTTTTTATTTAACAAATGAACATCACCGCTATTACATTAGATATGTTTATAAAAAAGTTTAAATAATACACTATGGCTGGAACGAATAACAAATAATATACTAATAAGATTCGTCTAAGAATTTTTTACCACATTTTCTATGAAAAAACCATTTGTTGAACAGTATATAACATTTAATGAATTGAAATACCAGAAACACTAGACGTGTAACATGTACTGAGTAGGTACTCCTGATGAAGGCGTATTCAGTTCTAAATGGATTGAAAATTAAATATATATATAAACATTAATCATATCATCTTAGAATCTACTTTTAATTCCACATTTTATTAAAATAAAAACAAAAATATTGCTTATATTTTGGCTGCTAGTAGAACACTTGTATATATTTACGAATTAATATGTCTGGACACACGTGTACAACTTAGGTAATGTCTTGATATTCTGTTCAAGGCAAATTTATAACATGTAATTATAAATATACATGATTTTAATACCAACCTTCATTGAAACCAAAATTGTGTTTTTAAAATACACCCTCATGGTATTCATTTATATAGATTAATAAAATAATTTAGATTAAATTCTAATGAAAAAAGCATAATGTCAAACTGTTATAAGACACATAATTATATATTTTTGCAACATTTTCTTGAATTAATATAATTTTTCCCAACAATATACAGTTTTCATACTGGATTGTCTGTATTTAAGCACGTCAATATAAAACTGTAAAATACGTGATGTGATTCAAGTTATGTACAATAACAATTCAAATGAATATCAAACGATTTAGTTCATCTGAAAAGAAATGTAACTACCAGGGGAATATACTATTGATATCGCCATGAATAAGTGATAGTGAATGTGTCTTCGATATTTAATGGAACCGCCAAAAAACTGCATATGGTTATAAATTCAAAAGTTAATTTTAATAAAATATTTTTGTAGTAACAGTATGAAAATTAGGTACGATCTTAAATAGAGTTTACAGTTAATTTCAAAATCATAGCTATCGACGGAGGACTATTTGAGATTTTAAGAATTATCGTACCAGGATTAAATGCGTAATATGAACTCTGTGGGCAATCTAATGTAGGCATAGTCAATGGTGTGCATCGTCAAATATTCATCCATAATCTCAATGATTAACTGGTATTTATCCCACGTTTTTATTTAACAAATGAACATCACCGCTATTACATTAGATATGTTTATAAAAAAGTTTAAATAATACACTATGGCTGGAACGAATAACAAATAATATACTAATAAGATTCGTCTAAGAATTTTTTACCACATTTTCTATGAAAAACCCATTTGTTGAACAGTATATAACATTTAATGAATTGAAATACCAGAAACACTAGACGTGTAACATGTACTGAGTAGGTACTCCTGATGAAGGCGTATTCAGTTCTAAATGGATTGAAAATTAAATATATATATAAACATTAATCATATCATCTTAGAATCTACTTTTAATTCCACATTTTATTAAAATAAAAACAAAAATATTGCTTATATTTTGGCTGCTAGTAGAACACTTGTATATATTTACGAATTAATATGTCTGGACACACGTGTACAACTTAGGTAATGTCTTGATATTCTGTTCAAGGCAAATTTATAACATGTAATTATAAATATACATGATTTTAATACCAACCTTCATTGAAACCAAAATTGTGTTTTTAAAATACACCCTCATGGTATTCATTTATATAGATTAATAAAATAATTTAGATTAAATTCTAATGAAAAAAGCATAATGTCAAACTGTTATAAGACACATAATTATATATTTTTGCAACATTTTCTTGAATTAATATAATTTTTCCCAACAATATACAGTTTTCATACTGGATTGTCTGTATTTAAGCACGTCAATATAAAACTGTAAAATACGTGATGTGATTCAAGTTATGTACAATAACAATTCAAATGAATATCAAACGATTTAGTTCATCTGAAAAGAAATGTAACTACCAGGGGAATATACTATTGATATCGCCATGAATAAGTGATAGTGAATGTGTCTTCGATATTTAATGGAACCGCCAAAAAACTGCATATGGTTATAAATTCAAAAGTTAATTTTAATAAAATATTTTTGTAGTAACAGTATGAAAATTAGGTACGATCTTAAATAGAGTTTACAGTTAATTTCAAAATCATAGCTATCGACGGAGGACTATTTGAGATTTTAAGAATTATCGTACCAGGATTAAATGCGTAATATGAACTCTGTGGGCAATCTAATGTAGGCATAGTCAATGGTGTGCATCGTCAAATATTCATCCATAATCTCAATGATTAACTGGTATTTATCCCACGTTTTTATTTAACAAATGAACATCACCGCTATTACATTAGATATGTTTATAAAAAAGTTTAAATAATACACTATGGCTGGAACGAATAACAAATAATATACTAATAAGATTCGTTTAAGAATTTTTTACCACATTTTCTATGAAAAAACCATTTGTTGAACAGTATATAACATTTAATGAATTGAAATACCAGAAACACTAGACGTGTAACATGTACTGAGTAGGTACTCCTGATGAAGGCGTATTCAGTTCTAAATGGATTGAAAATTAAATATATATATAAACATTAATCATATCATCTTAGAATCTACTTTTAATTCCACATTTTATTAAAATAAAAACAAAAATATTGCTTATATTTTGGCTGCTAGTAGAACACTTGTATATATTTACGAATTAATATGTCTGGACACACGTGTACAACTTAGGTAATGTCTTGATATTCTGTTCAAGGCAAATTTATAACATGTAATTATAAATATACATGATTTTAATACCAACCTTCATTGAAACCAAAATTGTGTTTTTAAAATACACCCTCATGGTATTCATTTATATAGATTAATAAAATAATTTAGATTAAATTCTAATGAAAAAAGCATAATGTCAAACTGTTATAAGACACATAATTATATATTTTTGCAACATTTTCTTGAATTAATATAATTTTTCCCAACAATATACAGTTTTCATACTGGATTGTCTGTATTTAAGCACGTCAATATAAAACTGTAAAATACGTGATGTGATTCAAGTTATGTACAATAACAATTCAAATGAATATCAAACGATTTAGTTCATCTGAAAAGAAATGTAACTACCAGGGGAATATACTATTGATATCGCCATGAATAAGTGATAGTGAATGTGTCTTCGATATTTAATGGAACCGCCAAAAAACTGCATATGGTTATAAATTCAAAAGTTAATTTTAATAAAATATTTTTGTAGTAACAGTATGAAAATTAGGTACGATCTTAAATAGAGTTTACAGTTAATTTCAAAATCATAGCTATCGACGGAGGACTATTTGAGATTTTAAGAATTATCGTACAAGGATTAAATGCGTAATATGAACTCTGTGGGCAATCTAATGTAGGCATAGTCAATGGTGTGCATCGTCAAATATTCATCCATAATCTCAATGATTAACTGGTATTTATCCCACGTTTTTATTTAACAAATGAACATCACCGCTATTACATTAGATATGTTTATAAAAAAGTTTAAATAATACACTATGGCTGGAACGAATAACAAATAATATACTAATAAGATTCGTCTAAGAATTTTTTACCACATTTTCTATGAAAAACCCATTTGTTGAACAGTATATAACATTTAATGAATTGAAATACCAGAAACACTAGACGTGTAACATGTACTGAGTAGGTACTCCTGATGAAGGCGTATTCAGTTCTAAATGGATTGAAAATTAAATATATATATAAACATTAATCATATCATCTTAGAATCTACTTTTAATTCCACATTTTATTAAAATAAAAACAAAAATATTGCTTATATTTTGGCTGCTAGTAGAACACTTGTATATATTTACGAATTAATATGTCTGGACACACGTGTACAACTTAGGTAATGTCTTGATATTCTGTTCAAGGCAAATTTATAACATGTAATTATAAATATACATGATTTTAATACCAACCTTCATTGAAACCAAAATTGTGTTTTTAAAATACACCCTCATGGTATTCATTTATATAGATTAATAAAATAATTTAGATTAAATTCTAATGAAAAAAGCATAATGTCAAACTGTTATAAGACACATAATTATATATTTTTGCAACATTTTCTTGAATTAATATAATTTTTCCCAACAATATACAGTTTTCATACTGGATTGTCTGTATTTAAGCACGTCAATATAAAACTGTAAAATACGTGATGTGATTCAAGTTATGTACAATAACAATTCAAATGAATATCAAACGATTTAGTTCATCTGAAAAGAAATGTAACTACCAGGGGAATATACTATTGATATCGCCATGAATAAGTGATAGTGAATGTGTCTTCGATATTTAATGGAACCGCCAAAAAACTGCATATGGTTATAAATTCAAAAGTTAATTTTAATAAAATATTTTTGTAGTAACAGTATGAAAATTAGGTACGATCTTAAATAGAGTTTACAGTTAATTTCAAAATCATAGCTATCGACGGAGGACTATTTGAGATTTTAAGAATTATCGTACCAGGATTAAATGCGTAATATGAACTCTGTGGGCAATCTAATGTAGGCATAGTCAATGGTGTGCATCGTCAAATATTCATCCATAATCTCAATGATTAACTGGTATTTATCCCACGTTTTTATTTAACAAATGAACATCACCGCTATTACATTAGATATGTTTATAAAAAAGTTTAAATAATACACTATGGCTGGAACGAATAACAAATAATATACTAATAAGATTCGTTTAAGAATTTTTTACCACATTTTCTATGAAAAAACCATTTGTTGAACAGTATATAACATTTAATGAATTGAAATACCAGAAACACTAGACGTGTAACATGTACTGAGTAGGTACTCCTGATGAAGGCGTATTCAGTTCTAAATGGATTGAAAATTAAATATATATATAAACATTAATCATATCATCTTAGAATCTACTTTTAATTCCACATTTTATTAAAATAAAAACAAAAATATTGCTTATATTTTGGCTGCTAGTAGAACACTTGTATATATTTACGAATTAATATGTCTGGACACACGTGTACAACTTAGGTAATGTCTTGATATTCTGTTCAAGGCAAATTTATAACATGTAATTATAAATATACATGATTTTAATACCAACCTTCATTGAAACCAAAATTGTGTTTTTAAAATACACCCTCATGGTATTCATTTATATAGATTAATAAAATAATTTAGATTAAATTCTAATGAAAAAAGCATAATGTCAAACTGTTATAAGACACATAATTATATATTTTTGCAACATTTTCTTGAATTAATATAATTTTTCCCAACAATATACAGTTTTCATACTGGATTGTCTGTATTTAAGCACGTCAATATAAAACTGTAAAATACGTGATGTGATTCAAGTTATGTACAATAACAATTCAAATGAATATCAAACGATTTAGTTCATCTGAAAAGAAATGTAACTACCAGGGGAATATACTATTGATATCGCCATGAATAAGTGATAGTGAATGTGTCTTCGATATTTAATGGAACCGCCAAAAAACTGCATATGGTTATAAATTCAAAAGTTAATTTTAATAAAATATTTTTGTAGTAACAGTATGAAAATTAGGTACGATCTTAAATAGAGTTTACAGTTAATTTCAAAATCATAGCTATCGACGGAGGACTATTTGAGATTTTAAGAATTATCGTACCAGGATTAAATGCGTAATATGAACTCTGTGGGCAATCTAATGTAGGCATAGTCAATGGTGTGCATCGTCAAATATTCATCCATAATCTCAATGATTAACTGGTATTTATCCCACGTTTTTATTTAACAAATGAACATCACCGCTATTACATTAGATATGTTTATAAAAAAGTTTAAATAATACACTATGGCTGGAACGAATAACAAATAATATACTAATAAGATTCGTTTAAGAATTTTTTACCACATTTTCTATGAAAAAACCATTTGTTGAACAGTATATAACATTTAATGAATTGAAATACCAGAAACACTAGACGTGTAACATGTTTACCTAACTGATTAGGTACTCCTGATGAGGGCGTATTCAGTTCTAAATGGTTTGAAAATTAAATATATATATAAATATTAATCATATCATCTTAGAATCTACTTTTATTCGCACATTTTATTAAAATAAAAACAAAAATATAGATTATATTTTGGCTGCTAGTAGAACACTTGTATATATTTACGAATTAGTATGTCTGGACACACATGTACAACTTAGGTACTGTCTTGATATTCTGTTCGAGGCGAAGTTATAGCATGTAATTTTAAATATACATGATTTCAATACCAACCTTCATTGAAACCAAAATTTTGTTTTTAAAATACACCCTCATGGTATTCATTTATATAGATTAATAAAATATTTTAGATTAAATTCTAATGAAAAAAGCATAATGTCAAACTGTTATAAGACACATAATTATATATTTTTGCAACGTTTTCTTGAATTAATATAATTTTTCCCAACAATATACAGTTTTCATAATGGATTGTCTGTATTTAAGCACGTCAATATAAAACTGTAAAATTCGTGATGTGATTCAAGTTATGTACAATAACAATTCAAATGAATTTCAAACGATTTAGTTCATCTGAAAAGAAATGTAACTACCAGGGGAATATACTAATGATATCGCCGTGAATAAGTGATAGTGAATGTGTCTTCGATATTTAATGGAAGCGCCAAAAAACTACATATGGTTATAAATTCAAAAGTTAATTTTAATAATATATTTTTGTAGTAACAGTATGAAAATTAGGTACGATCTTAAATAGAGTTTACAGTTAATTTCAAAATCATAGCTATCGAACGGAGGACTATTTGAGATTTTAAGTATTATCGTACCAGGATTAAATGCGTAATATGAACTCGGTGGGCAATCTAATGTAGGCATAGTCAATGGTGTGCATCGTCCAATTTTCATTCATAATCTCAATGATTAACTGGTATATATCCCACGTTTTTATTTAACAAATGAACATCACCGCTATTACATTAGATATGTTTATAAAAAATTTTAAATAATACACTATGGCTGGAACGAATAACAAATAATATACTAATAAGATTCGTCTAAGAATTTTTTACCACATTTTCTATGAAAAAACCATTTGTTGAACAGTATATAACATTTAATGAATTGAAATACCAGAAACACTAGACGTGTAACATGTACTGAGTACGTACTCCTGATGAAGGCATATTCAGTTCTAAATGGTTTGAAAATTAAATATATATATTAAAATTAATCATATCATCTTAGAATCTACTTTTATTCGCACATTTTATTAAAATAAAAACAAAAATATAGATTATATTTTGGCTGCTAGTAGAACACTTGTATATATTTACGAATTAGTATGTCTGGACACACATGTACAACTTAGGTACTGTCTTGATATTCTGTTCGAGGCGAAGTTATAGCATGTAATTTTAAATATACATGATTTCAATACCAACCTTCATTGAAACCAAAATTTTGTTTTTAAAATACACCCTCATGGTATTCATTTATATAGATTAATAAAATATTTTAGATTAAATTCTAATGAAAAAAGCATAATGTCAAACTGTTATAAGACACATAATTATATATTTTTGCAACGTTTTCTTGAATTAATATAATTTTTCCCAACAATATACAGTTTTCATAATGGATTGTCTGTATTTAAGCACGTCAATATAAAACTGTAAAATTCGTGATGTGATTCAAGTTATGTACAATAACAATTCAAATGAATTTCAAACGATTTAGTTCATCTGAAAAGAAATGTAACTACCAGGGGAATATACTAATGATATCGCCGTGAATAAGTGATAGTGAATGTGTCTTCGATATTTAATGGAAGCGCCAAAAAACTACATATGGTTATAAATTCAAAAGTTAATTTTAATAATATATTTTTGTAGTAACAGTATGAAAATTAGGTACGATCTTAAATAGAGTTTACAGTTAATTTCAAAATCATAGCTATCGAACGGAGGACTATTTGAGATTTTAAGTATTATCGTACCAGGATTAAATGCGTAATATGAACTCGGTGGGCAATCTAATGTAGGCATAGTCTATGGTGTGCTTCGTCCAATTTTCATTCATAATCTCAATGATTAACCGGTATATATCCCACGTTTTTATTTAACAAATGAACATCACCGCTATTACATTAGATATGTTTATAAAAAAGTTTAAATAATACACTATGGCTGGAACGAATAACAAATAATATACTAATAAGATTCGTCTAAGAATTTTTTACCACATTTTCTATGAAAAAACCATTTGTTGAACAGTATATAACATTTAATGAATTGAAATACCAGAAACACTAGACGTGTAACATGTACTGAGTACGTACTCCTGATGAAGGCGTATTCAGTTCTAAATGGTTTGAAAATTAAATATATATATATACATTAATCATATCATCTTAGAATCTACTTTTATTCGCACATTTTATTAAAATAAAAACAAAAATATAGATTATATTTTGGCTGCTAGTAGAACACTTGTATATATTTACGAATTAGTATGTCTGGACACACGTGTACAACTTAGGTTCTGTCTTGATATTCTGTTCGAGGCAAAGTTATAGCATGTAATTATAAATATACATGATTTTAATACCAACATTCATTGAAACCAAAATTTTGTTATTAAAATACACCCTCATGGTATTTCATTTATATAGATTAATAAAATAATTTAGATTAAATTCTAATGAAAAAAGCATAATGTCAAACTGTTATAAGACACATAATTATATATTTTTGCAACATTTTCTTGAATTAATATAATTTTTCCCAACAATATACAGTTTTCATAATAGATTGTCTGTATTTAAGCACGTCAATATAAAACTGTAAAATACGTGATGTGATTCAAATTATGTACAATATCAATTCAAATGAATTTCAAACGATTTAGTTCGTCTGAAAAGAAATGTAACTACCAGGGGAATATACTATTGATATCGCCATGAATAAGTGATAGTGAATGTGTCTTTGATATTTAATGGAAGCGCCAAAGAACTACATATGGTTATAAATTCATAAGTTAATTTTAATAATATATTTTTGTAGTAACAGTATGAAAATTAGGTACGATCTTAAATAGAGTTTACAGTTAATTTCAAAATCATAGCTATCGACGGAGGACTATTTGAGATTTTAAGAATTATCGTACCAGGATTAAATGCGTAATATGAACTCGGTGGGCAATCTAATGTAGGCATAGTCAATGGTGTGCATCGTCCAATTTTCATTCATAATCTAAATGATTAACTGGTATATATCCCACGTTTTTATTTAACAAATGAACATCACCGCTATTACATTAGATATGTTTATAAAAAAGTTTAAATAATACACTATGGCTGGAACGAATAACAAATAATATACTAATAAGATTCGTCTAAGAATTTTTTACCACATTTTCTATGAAAAAACCATTTGTTGAACAGTATATAACATTTAATGAATTGAAATACCAGAAACACTAGACGTGTAACATGTACTGAGTAGGTACTACTGATGAAGGCGTATTCAGTTCTAAATGGTTTGAAAATTAAATATATATGTAAACATTAATCATATCATCTTAGAATCTACTTTTAATCGCACATTTTATTAAAATAAAAACAAAAATATTGCTTATACTTTGGCTGCTAGTAGAACACTTGTATATATTTACGAATTAATATGTCTGGACACACTTGTACAACTTAGGTAATGTCTTGATATTCTGTTCGAGGCAAAGTTATATCATGTAATTATAAATATACATGATTTTAATACCAACATTCATTGAAACCAAAATTTTGTTATTAAAATACACCCTCATGGTATTTCATTTATATAGATTAATAAAATAATTTAGATTAAATTCTAATGAAAAAAGCATAATGTCAAACTGTTATAAGACACATAATTATATATTTTTGCAACATTTTCTTGAATTAATATAATTTTTCCCAACAATATACAGTTTTCATAATAGATTGTCTGTATTTAAGCACGTCAATATAAAACTGTAAAATACGTGATGTGATTCAAATTATGTACAATATCAATTCAAATGAATTTCAAACGATTTAGTTCGTCTGAAAAGAAATGTAACTACCAGGGGAATATACTATTGATATCGCCATGAATAAGTGATAGTGAATGTGTCTTTGATATTTAATGGAAGCGCCAAAGAACTACATATGGTTATAAATTCATAAGTTAATTTTAATAATATATTTTTGTAGTAACAGTATGAAAATTAGGTACGATCTTAAATAGAGTTTACAGTTAATTTCAAAATCATAGCTATCGACGGAGGACTATTTGAGATTTTAAGAATTATCGTACCAGGATTAAATGCGTAATATGAACTCGGTGGGCAATCTAATGTAGGCATAGTCAATGGTGTGCATCGTCCAATTTTCATTCATAATCTAAATGATTAACTGGTATATATCCCACGTTTTTATTTAACAAATGAACATCACCGCTATTACATTAGATATGTTTATAAAAAAGTTTAAATAATACACTATGGCTGGAACGAATAACAAATAATATACTAATAAGATTCGTCTAAGAATTTTTTACCACATTTTCTATGAAAAAACCATTTGTTGAACAGTATATAACATTTAATGAATTGAAATACCAGAAACACTAGACGTGTAACATGTACTGAGTAGGTACTACTGATGAAGGCGTATTCAGTTCTAAATGGTTTGAAAATTAAATATATATGTAAACATTAATCATATCATCTTAGAATCTACTTTTAATCGCACATTTTATTAAAATAAAAACAAAAATATTGCTTATACTTTGGCTGCTAGTAGAACACTTGTATATATTTACGAATTAATATGTCTGGACACACTTGTACAACTTAGGTAATGTCTTGATATTCTGTTCGAGGCAAAGTTATATCATGTAATTATAAATATACATGATTTTAATACCAACTTTCATTGAAACCAAAATTGTATTTTTAAAATACACCCTCATGGTATTCATTTATATAGATTAATAAAATAATTTAGATTAAATTCTAATGAAAAAAGCATAATGTCAAACTGTTATAAGACACATAATAATATATTTTTGCAACTGTTTCTTGAATTAATATAATTTTTCCCAACAATATAAAGTTTTCATAATAGATTGTCTGTATTTAAGCACGTCAATATAAAACTGTAAAATACGTGATGTGATTCAAGTTATGTACAATAACAATTCAAATGAATTTCAAACGATTTAGTTCGTCTGAAAAGAAATGTAACTACCAGGGGAATATACTATTGATATCGCCATGAATAAGTGATAGTGAATTTGTCTTCGATATTTAATGGAAGCGCCAAAAAACTACATATGGTTATAAATTCAAAAGTTAATTTTAATAATATATTTTTGTAGTAACAGTATGAAAATTAGGTACGATCTTAAATAGAGTTTAGAGTTAATTTCAAAATCATAGCTATCGACGGAGGACTATTTGAGATTTTAAGAATTATCGTACCAGGATTAAATGCGTAATATGAACTCGGTGGGCAATCTAATGTAGGCATAGTCTATGGTGTGCATCGTCCAATTTTCATTCATAATCTCAATGATTAACCGGTATATATCCCACGTTTTTATTTAACAAATGAACATCACCGCTATTACATTAGATATGTTTATAAAAAAGTTTAAATAATACACTATGGCTGGAACGAATAACAAATAATATACTAATAAGATTCGTCTAAGAATTTTTTACCACATTTTCTATGAAAAAACCATTTGTTGAACAGTATATAACATTTAATGAATTGAAATACCAGAAACACTAGACGTGTAACATGTACTGAGTACGTACTCCTGATGAAGGCGTATTCAGTTCTAAATGGTTTGAAAATTAAATATATATATATACATTAATCATATCATCTTAGAATCTACTTTTATTCGCACATTTTATTAAAATAAAAACAAAAATATAGATTATATTTTGGCTGCTAGTAGAACACTTGTATATATTTACGAATTAGTATGTCTGGACACACGTGTACAACTTAGGTTCTGTCTTGATATTCTGTTCGAGGCAAAGTTATAGCATGTAATTATAAATATACATGATTTTAATACCAACATTCATTGAAACCAAAATTTTGTTATTAAAATACACCCTCATGGTATTTCATTTATATAGATTAATAAAATAATTTAGATTAAATTCTAATGAAAAAAGCATAATGTCAAACTGTTATAAGACACATAATTATATATTTTTGCAACATTTTCTTGAATTAATATAATTTTTCCCAACAATATACAGTTTTCATAATAGATTGTCTGTATTTAAGCACGTCAATATAAAACTGTAAAATACGTGATGTGATTCAAATTATGTACAATATCAATTCAAATGAATTTCAAACGATTTAGTTCGTCTGAAAAGAAATGTAACTACCAGGGGAATATACTATTGATATCGCCATGAATAAGTGATAGTGAATGTGTCTTTGATATTTAATGGAAGCGCCAAAGAACTACATATGGTTATAAATTCATAAGTTAATTTTAATAATATATTTTTGTAGTAACAGTATGAAAATTAGGTACGATCTTAAATAGAGTTTACAGTTAATTTCAAAATCATAGCTATCGACGGAGGACTATTTGAGATTTTAAGAATTATCGTACCAGGATTAAATGCGTAATATGAACTCGGTGGGCAATCTAATGTAGGCATAGTCAATGGTGTGCATCGTCCAATTTTCATTCATAATCTAAATGATTAACTGGTATATATCCCACGTTTTTATTTAACAAATGAACATCACCGCTATTACATTAGATATGTTTATAAAAAAGTTTAAATAATACACTATGGCTGGAACGAATAACAAATAATATACTAATAAGATTCGTCTAAGAATTTTTTACCACATTTTCTATGAAAAAACCATTTGTTGAACAGTATATAACATTTAATGAATTGAAATACCAGAAACACTAGACGTGTAACATGTACTGAGTAGGTACTACTGATGAAGGCGTATTCAGTTCTAAATGGTTTGAAAATTAAATATATATGTAAACATTAATCATATCATCTTAGAATCTACTTTTAATCGCACATTTTATTAAAATAAAAACAAAAATATTGCTTATACTTTGGCTGCTAGTAGAACACTTGTATATATTTACGAATTAATATGTCTGGACACACTTGTACAACTTAGGTAATGTCTTGATATTCTGTTCGAGGCAAAGTTATATCATGTAATTATAAATATACATGATTTTAATACCAACTTTCATTGAAACCAAAATTGTATTTTTAAAATACACCCTCATGGTATTCATTTATATAGATTAATAAAATAATTTAGATTAAATTCTAATGAAAAAAGCATAATGTCAAACTGTTATAAGACACATAATAATATATTTTTGCAACTGTTTCTTGAATTAATATAATTTTTCCCAACAATATAAAGTTTTCATAATAGATTGTCTGTATTTAAGCACGTCAATATAAAACTGTAAAATACGTGATGTGATTCAAGTTATGTACAATAACAATTCAAATGAATTTCAAACGATTTAGTTCGTCTGAAAAGAAATGTAACTACCAGGGGAATATACTATTGATATCGCCATGAATAAGTGATAGTGAATTTGTCTTCGATATTTAATGGAAGCGCCAAAAAACTACATATGGTTATAAATTCAAAAGTTAATTTTAATAATATATTTTTGTAGTAACAGTATGAAAATTAGGTACGATCTTAAATAGAGTTTAGAGTTAATTTCAAAATCATAGCTATCGACGGAGGACTATTTGAGATTTTAAGAATTATCGTACCAGGATTAAATGCGTAATATGAACTCGGTGGGCAATCTAATGTAGGCATAGTCTATGGTGTGCATCGTCCAATTTTCATTCATAATCTCAATGATTAACCGGTATATATCCCACGTTTTTATTTAACAAATGAACATCACCGCTATTACATTAGATATGTTTATAAAAAAGTTTAAATAATACACTATGGCTGGAACGAATAACAAATAATATACTAATAAGATTCGTCTAAGAATTTTTTACCACATTTTCTATGAAAAAACCATTTGTTGAACAGTATATAACATTTAATGAATTGAAATACCAGAAACACTAGACGTGTAACATGTACTGAGTACGTACTCCTGATGAAGGCGTATTCAGTTCTAAATGGTTTGAAAATTAAATATATATATTAAAATTAATCATATCATCTTAGAATCTACTTTTATTCGCACATTTTATTAAAATAAAAACAAAAATATAGATTATATTTTGGCTGCTAGTAGAACACTTGTATATATTTACGAATTAGTATGTCTGGACACACATGTACAACTTAGGTACTGTCTTGATATTCTGTTCGAGGCGAAGTTATAGCATGTAATTTTAAATATACATGATTTCAATACCAACCTTCATTGAAACCAAAATTTTGTTTTTAAAATACACCCTCATGGTATTCATTTATATAGATTAATAAAATATTTTAGATTAAATTCTAATGAAAAAAGCATAATGTCAAACTGTTATAAGACACATAATTATATATTTTTGCAACGTTTTCTTGAATTAATATAATTTTTCCCAACAATATACAGTTTTCATAATGGATTGTCTGTATTTAAGCACGTCAATATAAAACTGTAAAATTCGTGATGTGATTCAAGTTATGTACATTAACAATTCAAATGAATTTCAAACGATTTAGTTCATCTGAAAAGAAATGTAACTACCAGGGGAATATACTAATGATATCGCCGTGAATAAGTGATAGTGAATGTGTCTTCGATATTTAATGGAAGCGCCAAAAAACTACATATGGTTATAAATTCAAAAGTCAATTTTAATAATATATTTTTGTAGTAACAGTATGAAAATTAGGTACGATCTTAAATAGAGTTTACAGTTAATTTCAAAATCATAGCTATCGAACGGAGGACTATTTGAGATTTTAAGTATTATCGTACCAGGATTAAATGCGTAATATGAACTCTGTGGGCAATCTAATGTAGGCATAGTCAATGGTGTGCATCGTCAAATATTCATCCATAATCTCAATGATTAACTGGTATTTATCCCACGTTTTTATTTAACAAATGAACATCACCGCTATTACATTAGATATGTTTATAAAAAAGTTTAAATAATACACTATGGCTGGAACGAATAACAAATAATATACTAATAAGATTCGTTTAAGAATTTTTTACCACATTTTCTATGAAAAAACCATTTGTTGAACAGTATATAACATTTAATGAATTGAAATACCAGAAACACTAGACGTGTAACATGTACTGAGTAGGTACTCCTGATGAAGGCGTATTCAGTTCTAAATGGATTGAAAATTAAATATATATATAAACATTAATCATATCATCTTAGAATCTACTTTTAATTCCACATTTTATTAAAATAAAAACAAAAATATTGCTTATATTTTGGCTGCTAGTAGAACACTTGTATATATTTACGAATTAATATGTCTGGACACACGTGTACAACTTAGGTAATGTCTTGATATTCTGTTCAAGGCAAATTTATAACATGTAATTATAAATATACATGATTTTAATACCAACCTTCATTGAAACCAAAATTGTGTTTTTAAAATACACCCTCATGGTATTCATTTATATAGATTAATAAAATAATTTAGATTAAATTCTAATGAAAAAAGCATAATGTCAAACTGTTATAAGACACATAATTATATATTTTTGCAACATTTTCTTGAATTAATATAATTTTTCCCAACAATATACAGTTTTCATACTGGATTGTCTGTATTTAAGCACGTCAATATAAAACTGTAAAATACGTGATGTGATTCAAGTTATGTACAATAACAATTCAAATGAATATCAAACGATTTAGTTCATCTGAAAAGAAATGTAACTACCAGGGGAATATACTATTGATATCGCCATGAATAAGTGATAGTGAATGTGTCTTCGATATTTAATGGAACCGCCAAAAAACTGCATATGGTTATAAATTCAAAAGTTAATTTTAATAAAATATTTTTGTAGTAACAGTATGAAAATTAGGTACGATCTTAAATAGAGTTTACAGTTAATTTCAAAATCATAGCTATCGACGGAGGACTATTTGAGATTTTAAGAATTATCGTACCAGGATTAAATGCGTAATATGAACTCTGTGGGCAATCTAATGTAGGCATAGTCAATGGTGTGCATCGTCAAATATTCATCCATAATCTCAATGATTAACTGGTATTTATCCCACGTTTTTATTTAACAAATGAACATCACCGCTATTACATTAGATATGTTTATAAAAAAGTTTAAATAATACACTATGGCTGGAACGAATAACAAATAATATACTAATAAGATTCGTTTAAGAATTTTTTACCACATTTTCTATGAAAAAACCATTTGTTGAACAGTATATAACATTTAATGAATTGAAATACCAGAAACACTAGACGTGTAACATGTTTACCTAACTGATTAGGTACTCCTGATGAGGGCGTATTCAGTTCTAAATGGTTTGAAAATTAAATATATATATAAATATTAATCATATCATCTTAGAATCTACTTTTATTCGCACATTTTATTAAAATAAAAACAAAAATATAGATTATATTTTGGCTGCTAGTAGAACACTTGTATATATTTACGAATTAGTATGTCTGGACACACATGTACAACTTAGGTACTGTCTTGATATTCTGTTCGAGGCGAAGTTATAGCATGTAATTTTAAATATACATGATTTCAATACCAACCTTCATTGAAACCAAAATTTTGTTTTTAAAATACACCCTCATGGTATTCATTTATATAGATTAATAAAATATTTTAGATTAAATTCTAATGAAAAAAGCATAATGTCAAACTGTTATAAGACACATAATTATATATTTTTGCAACGTTTTCTTGAATTAATATAATTTTTCCCAACAATATAAAGTTTTCATAATAGATTGTCTGTATTTAAGCACGTCAATATAAAACTGTAAAATACGTGATGTGATTCAAGTTATGTACAATAACAATTCAAATGAATTTCAAACGATTTAGTTCGTCTGAAAAGAAATGTAACTACCAGGGGAATATACTATTGATATCGCCATGAATAAGTGATAGTGAATTTGTCTTCGATATTTAATGGAAGCGCCAAAAAACTACATATGGTTATAAATTCAAAAGTTAATTTTAATAATATATTTTTGTAGTAACAGTATGAAAATTAGGTACGATCTTAAATAGAGTTTAGAGTTAATTTCAAAATCATAGCTATCGACGGAGGACTATTTGAGATTTTAAGAATTATCGTACCAGGATTAAATGCGTAATATGAACTCGGTGGGCAATCTAATGTAGGCATAGTCTATGGTGTGCATCGTCCAATTTTCATTCATAATCTCAATGATTAACCGGTATATATCCCACGTTTTTATTTAACAAATGAACATCACCGCTATTACATTAGATATGTTTATAAAAAAGTTTAAATAATACACTATGGCTGGAACGAATAACAAATAATATACTAATAAGATTCGTCTAAGAATTTTTTACCACATTTTCTATGAAAAAACCATTTGTTGAACAGTATATAACATTTAATGAATTGAAATACCAGAAACACTAGACGTGTAACATGTACTGAGTACGTACTCCTGATGAAGGCGTATTCAGTTCTAAATGGTTTGAAAATTAAATATATATATTAAAATTAATCATATCATCTTAGAATCTACTTTTATTCGCACATTTTATTAAAATAAAAACAAAAATATAGATTATATTTTGGCTGCTAGTAGAACACTTGTATATATTTACGAATTAGTATGTCTGGACACACATGTACAACTTAGGTACTGTCTTGATATTCTGTTCGAGGCGAAGTTATAGCATGTAATTTTAAATATACATGATTTCAATACCAACCTTCATTGAAACCAAAATTTTGTTTTTAAAATACACCCTCATGGTATTCATTTATATAGATTAATAAAATATTTTAGATTAAATTCTAATGAAAAAAGCATAATGTCAAACTGTTATAAGACACATAATTATATATTTTTGCAACGTTTTCTTGAATTAATATAATTTTTCCCAACAATATACAGTTTTCATAATGGATTGTCTGTATTTAAGCACGTCAATATAAAACTGTAAAATTCGTGATGTGATTCAAGTTATGTACAATAACAATTCAAATGAATTTCAAACGATTTAGTTCATCTGAAAAGAAATGTAACTACCAGGGGAATATACTAATGATATCGCCGTGAATAAGTGATAGTGAATGTGTCTTCGATATTTAATGGAAGCGCCAAAAAACTACATATGGTTATAAATTCAAAAGTCAATTTTAATAATATATTTTTGTAGTAACAGTATGAAAATTAGGTACGATCTTAAATAGAGTTTACAGTTAATTTCAAAATCATAGCTATCGAACGGAGGACTATTTGAGATTTTAAGTATTATCGTACCAGGATTAAATGCGTAATATGAACTCGGTGGGCAATCTAATGTAGGCATAGTCTATGGTGTGCATCGTCCAATTTTCATTCATAATCTCAATGATTAACCGGTATATATCCCACGTTTTTATTTAACAAATGAACATCACCGCTATTACATTAGATATGTTTATAAAAAAGTTTAAATAATACACTATGGCTGGAACGAATAACAAATAATATACTAATAAGATTCGTTTAAGAATTTTTTACCACATTTTCTATGAAAAAACCATTTGTTGAACAGTATATAACATTTAATGAATTGAAATACCAGAAACACTAGACGTGTAACATGTTTACCTAACTGATTAGGTACTCCTGATGAGGGCGTATTCAGTTCTAAATGGTTTGAAAATTAAATATATATATAAATATTAATCATATCATCTTAGAATCTACTTTTATTCGCACATTTTATTAAAATAAAAACAAAAATATAGATTATATTTTGGCTGCTAGTAGAACACTTGTATATATTTACGAATTAGTATGTCTGGACACACATGTACAACTTAGGTACTGTCTTGATATTCTGTTCGAGGCGAAGTTATAGCATGTAATTTTAAATATACATGATTTCAATACCAACCTTCATTGAAACCAAAATTTTGTTTTTAAAATACACCCTCATGGTATTCATTTATATAGATTAATAAAATATTTTAGATTAAATTCTAATGAAAAAAGCATAATGTCAAACTGTTATAAGACACATAATTATATATTTTTGCAACGTTTTCTTGAATTAATATAATTTTTCCCAACAATATAAAGTTTTCATAATAGATTGTCTGTATTTAAGCACGTCAATATAAAACTGTAAAATACGTGATGTGATTCAAGTTATGTACAATAACAATTCAAATGAATTTCAAACGATTTAGTTCGTCTGAAAAGAAATGTAACTACCAGGGGAATATACTATTGATATCGCCATGAATAAGTGATAGTGAATTTGTCTTCGATATTTAATGGAAGCGCCAAAAAACTACATATGGTTATAAATTCAAAAGTTAATTTTAATAATATATTTTTGTAGTAACAGTATGAAAATTAGGTACGATCTTAAATAGAGTTTAGAGTTAATTTCAAAATCATAGCTATCGACGGAGGACTATTTGAGATTTTAAGAATTATCGTACCAGGATTAAATGCGTAATATGAACTCGGTGGGCAATCTAATGTAGGCATAGTCTATGGTGTGCATCGTCCAATTTTCATTCATAATCTCAATGATTAACCGGTATATATCCCACGTTTTTATTTAACAAATGAACATCACCGCTATTACATTAGATATGTTTATAAAAAAGTTTAAATAATACACTATGGCTGGAACGAATAACAAATAATATACTAATAAGATTCGTCTAAGAATTTTTTACCACATTTTCTATGAAAAAACCATTTGTTGAACAGTATATAACATTTAATGAATTGAAATACCAGAAACACTAGACGTGTAACATGTACTGAGTACGTACTCCTGATGAAGGCGTATTCAGTTCTAAATGGTTTGAAAATTAAATATATATATTAAAATTAATCATATCATCTTAGAATCTACTTTTATTCGCACATTTTATTAAAATAAAAACAAAAATATAGATTATATTTTGGCTGCTAGTAGAACACTTGTATATATTTACGAATTAGTATGTCTGGACACACATGTACAACTTAGGTACTGTCTTGATATTCTGTTCGAGGCGAAGTTATAGCATGTAATTTTAAATATACATGATTTCAATACCAACCTTCATTGAAACCAAAATTTTGTTTTTAAAATACACCCTCATGGTATTCATTTATATAGATTAATAAAATATTTTAGATTAAATTCTAATGAAAAAAGCATAATGTCAAACTGTTATAAGACACATAATTATATATTTTTGCAACGTTTTCTTGAATTAATATAATTTTTCCCAACAATATACAGTTTTCATAATGGATTGTCTGTATTTAAGCACGTCAATATAAAACTGTAAAATTCGTGATGTGATTCAAGTTATGTACAATAACAATTCAAATGAATTTCAAACGATTTAGTTCATCTGAAAAGAAATGTAACTACCAGGGGAATATACTAATGATATCGCCGTGAATAAGTGATAGTGAATGTGTCTTCGATATTTAATGGAAGCGCCAAAAAACTACATATGGTTATAAATTCAAAAGTCAATTTTAATAATATATTTTTGTAGTAACAGTATGAAAATTAGGTACGATCTTAAATAGAGTTTACAGTTAATTTCAAAATCATAGCTATCGAACGGAGGACTATTTGAGATTTTAAGTATTATCGTACCAGGATTAAATGCGTAATATGAACTCGGTGGGCAATCTAATGTAGGCATAGTCTATGGTGTGCATCGTCCAATTTTCATTCATAATCTCAATGATTAACCGGTATATATCCCACGTTTTTATTTAACAAATGAACATCACCGCTATTACATTAGATATGTTTATAAAAAAGTTTAAATAATACACTATGGCTGGAACGAATAACAAATAATATACTAATAAGATTCGTCTAAGAATTTTTTACCACATTTTCTATGAAAAAACCATTTGTTGAACAGTATATAACATTTAATGAATTGAAATACCAGAAACACTAGACGTGTAACATGTACTGAGTACGTACTCCTGATGAAGGCGTATTCAGTTCTAAATGGTTTGAAAATTAAATATATATATTAACATTAATCATATCATCTTAGAATCTACTTTTATTCGCACATTTTATTAAAATAAAAACAAAAATATAGATTATATTTTGGCTGCTAGTAGAACACTTGTATATATTTACGAATTAGTATGTCTGGACACACATGTACAACTTAGGTACTGTCTTGATATTCTGTTCGAGGCGAAGTTATAGCATGTAATTTTAAATATACATGATTTCAATACCAACCTTCATTGAAACCAAAATTTTGTTTTTAAAATACACCCTCATGGTATTCATTTATATAGATTAATAAAATATTTTAGATTAAATTCTAATGAAAAAAGCATATTGTCAAACTGTTATAAGACACATAATTATATATTTTTGCAACGTTTTCTTGAATTAATATAATTTTTCCCAACAATATACAGTTTTAATAATGGATTGTCTGTATTTAAGCACGTCAATATAAAACTGTAAAATACGTGATGTGATTCAAGTTATGTACAATAACAATTCAAATGAATTTCAAACGATTTAGTTGGTCTGAAAAGAAATGTAACTACCAGGGGAATATACTATTGATATCGCCATGAATAAGTGATAGTGAATGTGTCTTCGATATTTAATGGAAGCGCCAAAAAACTACATATGGTTATAAATTCAAAAGTTAATTTTAATAAAATATTTTTGTAGTAACAGTATGAAAATTAGGTACGATCTTAAATAGAGTTTAGAGTTAATTTCAAAATCATAGCTATCGACGGAGGACTATTTGAGATTTTAAGAATTATCGTACCAGGATTAAATGCGTAATATGAACTCGGTGGGCAATCTAATGTAGGCATAGTCAATGGTGTGCATCGTCCAATTTTCATTCATAATCTAAATGATTAACTGGTATATATCCCACGTTTTTATTTAACAAATGAACATCACCGCTATTACATTAGATATGTTTATAAAAAAGTTTAAATAATACACTATAACTGGAACGAATAACAAATAATATACTAATAAGATTCGTCTAAGAATTTTTTACCACATTTTCTATGAAAAAACCATTTGTTGAACAGTATATAACATTTAATGAATTGAAATACCAGAAACACTAGACGTGTAACATGTACTGAGTACGTACTCCTGATGAAGGCGTATTCAGTTCTAAATGGTTTGAAAATTAAATATATATATATTGACATTAATCATATCATCTTAGAATCTACTTTTATTCGCACATTTTATTAAAATAAAAACAAAAATATAGATTATATTTTGGCTGCTAGTAGAACACTTGTATATATTTACGAATTAGTATGTCTGGACACACATGTACAACTTAGGTACTGTCTTGATATTCTGTTCGAGGCGAAGTTATAGCATGTAATTTTAAATATACATGATTTCAATACCAACCTTCATTGAAACCAAAATTTTGTTTTTAAAATACACCCTCATGGTATTCATTTATATAGATTAATAAAATATTTTAGATTAAATTCTAATGAAAAAAGCATATTGTCAAACTGTTATAAGACACATAATTATATATTTTTGCAACGTTTTCTTGAATTAATATAATTTTTCCCAACAATATACAGTTTTAATAATGGATTGTCTGTATTTAAGCACGTCAATATAAAACTGTAAAATACGTGATGTGATTCAAGTTATGTACAATAACAATTCAAATGAATTTCAAACGATTTAGTTGGTCTGAAAAGAAATGTAACTACCAGGGGAATATACTATTGATATCGCCATGAATAAGTGATAGTGAATGTGTCTTCGATATTTAATGGAAGCGCCAAAAAACTACATATGGTTATAAATTCAAAAGTTAATTTTAATAAAATATTTTTGTAGTAACAGTATGAAAATTAGGTACGATCTTAAATAGAGTTTAGAGTTAATTTCAAAATCATAGCTATCGACGGAGGACTATTTGAGATTTTAAGAATTATCGTACCAGGATTAAATGCGTAATATGTACACGTTGGGCAATCTAATGTAGGCATAGTCAATGGTGTGCATCGTCCAATTTTCATTCATAATCTCAATGATTAACTGGTATATATCCCACGTTTTTATTTAACAAATGAACATCACCGCTATTACATTAGATATGTTTATAAAAAAGTTTAAATAATACACTATGGCTGGAACGAATAACAAATAATATACTAATAAGATTCGTCTAAGAATTTTTTACCACATTTTTTATGAAAAAACCATTTGTTGAACAGTATATAACATTTAATGAATTGAAATACCAGAAACACTAGACGTGTAACATGTACTGAGTAGGTACTCCTGATGAAGGCGTATTCAGTTCTAAATGGTTTGAAAATTAAATATATATATTAACGTTAATCATATCATCTTAGAATCTACTTTTAATCGCACATTTTATTAAAATAAAAACAAAAATATTGCTTATATTTTGGCTGCTAGTAGAACACTTGTATATATTTACGAATTAGTATGTCTGGACACACATGTACAACTTAGGTACTGTCTTGATATTCTGTTCGAGGCGAAGTTATAGCATGTAATTTTAAATATACATGATTTCAATACCAACCTTCATTGAAACCAAAATTTTGTTTTTAAAATACACCCTCATGGTATTCATTTATATAGATTAATAAAATATTTTAGATTAAATTCTAATGAAAAAAGCATAATGTCAAACTGTTATAAGACACATAATTATATATTTTTGCAACGTTTTCTTGAATTAATATAATTTTTCCCAACAATATACAGTTTTCATAATGGATTGTCTGTATTTAAGCACGTCAATATAAAACTGTAAAATTCGTGATGTGATTCAAGTTATGTACAATAACAATTCAAATGAATTTCAAACGATTTAGTTCATCTGAAAAGAAATGTAACTACCAGGGGAATATACTAATGATATCGCCGTGAATAAGTGATAGTGAATGTGTCTTCGATATTTAATGGAAGCGCCAAAAAACTACATATGGTTATAAATTCAAAAGTTAATTTTAATAATATATTTTTGTAGTAACAGTATGAAAATTAGGTACGATCTTAAATAGAGTTTACAGTTAATTTCAAAATCATAGCTATCGAACGGAGGACTATTTGAGATTTTAAGTATTATCGTACCAGGATTAAATGCGTAATATGAACTCGGTGGGCAATCTAATGTAGGCATAGTCTATGGTGTGCATCGTCCAATTTTCATTCATAATCTCAATGATTAACCGGTATATATCCCACGTTTTTATTTAACAAATGAACATCACCGCTATTACATTAGATATGTTTATAAAAAAGTTTAAATAATACACTATGGCTGGAACGAATAACAAATAATATACTAATAAGATTCGTCTAAGAATTTTTTACCACATTTTCTATGAAAAAACCATTTGTTGAACAGTATATAACATTTAATGAATTGAAATACCAGAAACACTAGACGTGTAACATGTACTGAGTACGTACTCCTGATGAAGGCGTATTCAGTTCTAAATGGTTTGAAAATTAAATATATATATTAACATTAATCATATCATCTTAGAATCTACTTTTATTCGCACATTTTATTAAAATAAAAACAAAAATATAGATTATATTTTGGCTGCTAGTAGAACACTTGTATATATTTACGAATTAGTATGTCTGGACACACATGTACAACTTAGGTACTGTCTTGATATTCTGTTCGAGGCGAAGTTATAGCATGTAATTTTAAATATACATGATTTCAATACCAACCTTCATTGAAACCAAAATTTTGTTTTTAAAATACACCCTCATGGTATTCATTTATATAGATTAATAAAATATTTTAGATTAAATTCTAATGAAAAAAGCATATTGTCAAACTGTTATAAGACACATAATTATATATTTTTGCAACGTTTTCTTGAATTAATATAATTTTTCCCAACAATATACAGTTTTAATAATGGATTGTCTGTATTTAAGCACGTCAATATAAAACTGTAAAATACGTGATGTGATTCAAGTTATGTACAATAACAATTCAAATGAATTTCAAACGATTTAGTTGGTCTGAAAAGAAATGTAACTACCAGGGGAATATACTATTGATATCGCCATGAATAAGTGATAGTGAATGTGTCTTCGATATTTAATGGAAGCGCCAAAAAACTACATATGGTTATAAATTCAAAAGTTAATTTTAATAAAATATTTTTGTAGTAACAGTATGAAAATTAGGTACGATCTTAAATAGAGTTTAGAGTTAATTTCAAAATCATAGCTATCGACGGAGGACTATTTGAGATTTTAAGAATTATCGTACCAGGATTAAATGCGTAATATGAACTCGGTGGGCAATCTAATGTAGGCATAGTCAATGGTGTGCATCGTCCAATTTTCATTCATAATCTAAATGATTAACTGGTATATATCCCACGTTTTTATTTAACAAATGAACATCACCGCTATTACATTAGATATGTTTATAAAAAAGTTTAAATAATACACTATAACTGGAACGAATAACAAATAATATACTAATAAGATTCGTCTAAGAATTTTTTACCACATTTTCTATGAAAAAACCATTTGTTGAACAGTATATAACATTTAATGAATTGAAATACCAGAAACACTAGACGTGTAACATGTACTGAGTACGTACTCCTGATGAAGGCGTATTCAGTTCTAAATGGTTTGAAAATTAAATATATATATATTGACATTAATCATATCATCTTAGAATCTACTTTTATTCGCACATTTTATTAAAATAAAAACAAAAATATAGATTATATTTTGGCTGCTAGTAGAACACTTGTATATATTTACGAATTAGTATGTCTGGACACACATGTACAACTTAGGTACTGTCTTGATATTCTGTTCGAGGCGAAGTTATAGCATGTAATTTTAAATATACATGATTTCAATACCAACCTTCATTGAAACCAAAATTTTGTTTTTAAAATACACCCTCATGGTATTCATTTATATAGATTAATAAAATATTTTAGATTAAATTCTAATGAAAAAAGCATATTGTCAAACTGTTATAAGACACATAATTATATATTTTTGCAACGTTTTCTTGAATTAATATAATTTTTCCCAACAATATACAGTTTTAATAATGGATTGTCTGTATTTAAGCACGTCAATATAAAACTGTAAAATACGTGATGTGATTCAAGTTATGTACAATAACAATTCAAATGAATTTCAAACGATTTAGTTGGTCTGAAAAGAAATGTAACTACCAGGGGAATATACTATTGATATCGCCATGAATAAGTGATAGTGAATGTGTCTTCGATATTTAATGGAAGCGCCAAAAAACTACATATGGTTATAAATTCAAAAGTTAATTTTAATAAAATATTTTTGTAGTAACAGTATGAAAATTAGGTACGATCTTAAATAGAGTTTAGAGTTAATTTCAAAATCATAGCTATCGACGGAGGACTATTTGAGATTTTAAGAATTATCGTACCAGGATTAAATGCGTAATATGAACTCGGTGGGCAATCTAATGTAGGCATAGTCAATGGTGTGCATCGTCCAATTTTCATTCATAATCTAAATGATTAACTGGTATATATCCCACGTTTTTATTTAACAAATGAACATCACCGCTATTACATTAGATATGTTTATAAAAAAGTTTAAATAATACACTATAACTGGAACGAATAACAAATAATATACTAATAAGATTCGTCTAAGAATTTTTTACCACATTTTCTATGAAAAAACCATTTGTTGAACAGTATATAACATTTAATGAATTGAAATACCAGAAACACTAGACGTGTAACATGTACTGAGTACGTACTCCTGATGAAGGCGTATTCAGTTCTAAATGGTTTGAAAATTAAATATATATATATTGACATTAATCATATCATCTTAGAATCTACTTTTATTCGCACATTTTATTAAAATAAAAACAAAAATATAGATTATATTTTGGCTGCTAGTAGAACACTTGTATATATTTACGAATTAGTATGTCTGGACACACATGTACAACTTAGGTACTGTCTTGATATTCTGTTCGAGGCGAAGTTATAGCATGTAATTTTAAATATACATGATTTCAATACCAACCTTCATTGAAACCAAAATTTTGTTTTTAAAATACACCCTCATGGTATTCATTTATATAGATTAATAAAATATTTTAGATTAAATTCTAATGAAAAAAGCATATTGTCAAACTGTTATAAGACACATAATTATATATTTTTGCAACGTTTTCTTGAATTAATATAATTTTTCCCAACAATATACAGTTTTAATAATGGATTGTCTGTATTTAAGCACGTCAATATAAAACTGTAAAATACGTGATGTGATTCAAGTTATGTACAATAACAATTCAAATGAATTTCAAACGATTTAGTTGGTCTGAAAAGAAATGTAACTACCAGGGGAATATACTATTGATATCGCCATGAATAAGTGATAGTGAATGTGTCTTCGATATTTAATGGAAGCGCCAAAAAACTACATATGGTTATAAATTCAAAAGTTAATTTTAATAAAATATTTTTGTAGTAACAGTATGAAAATTAGGTACGATCTTAAATAGAGTTTAGAGTTAATTTCAAAATCATAGCTATCGACGGAGGACTATTTGAGATTTTAAGAATTATCGTACCAGGATTAAATGCGTAATATGAACACGTTGGGCAATCTAATGTAGGCATAGTCTATGGTGTGCATCGTCCAATTTTCATTCATAATCTCAATGATTAACCGGTATATATCCCACGTTTTTATTTAACAAATGAACATCACCGCTATTACATTAGATATGTTTATAAAAAAGTTTAAATAATACACTATGGCTGGAACGAATAACAAATAATATACTAATAAGATTCGTCTAAGAATTTTTTACCACATTTTTTATGAAAAAACCATTTGTTGAACAGTATATAACATTTAATGAATTGAAATACCAGAAACACTAGACGTGTAACATGTACTGAGTAGGTACTCCTGATGAAGGCGTATTCAGTTCTAAATGGTTTGAAAATTAAATATATATATTAACGTTAATCATATCATCTTAGAATCTACTTTTAATCGCACATTTTATTAAAATAAAAACAAAAATATTGCTTATATTTTGGCTGCTAGTAGAACATTTGTATATATTTACGAATTAGTATGTCTGGACACACATGTACAACTTAGGTACTGTCTTGATATTCTGTTCGAGGCGAAGTTATAGCATGTAATTTTAAATATACATGATTTCAATACCAACCTTCATTGAAACCAAAATTTTGTTTTTAAAATACACCCTCATGGTATTCATTTATATAGATTAATAAAATATTTTAGATTAAATTCTAATGAAAAAAGCATAATGTCAAACTGTTATAAGACACATAATTATATATTTTTGCAACGTTTTCTTGAATTAATATAATTTTTCCCAACAATATACAGTTTTCATAATGGATTGTCTGTATTTAAGCACGTCAATATAAAACTGTAAAATTCGTGATGTGATTCAAGTTATGTACAATAACAATTCAAATGAATTTCAAACGATTTAGTTCATCTGAAAAGAAATGTAACTACCAGGGGAATATACTAATGATATCGCCGTGAATAAGTGATAGTGAATGTGTCTTCGATATTTAATGGAAGCGCCAAAAAACTACATATGGTTATAAATTCAAAAGTTAATTTTAATAATATATTTTTGTAGTAACAGTATGAAAATTAGGTACGATCTTAAATAGAGTTTACAGTTAATTTCAAAATCATAGCTATCGAACGGAGGACTATTTGAGATTTTAAGTATTATCGTACCAGGATTAAATGCGTAATATGAACTCGGTGGGCAATCTAATGTAGGCATAGTCTATGGTGTGCATCGTCCAATTTTCATTCATAATCTCAATGATTAACCGGTATATATCCCACGTTTTTATTTAACAAATGAACATCACCGCTATTACATTAGATATGTTTATAAAAAAGTTTAAATAATACACTATGGCTGGAACGAATAACAAATAATATACTAATAAGATTCGTCTAAGAATTTTTTACCACATTTTCTATGAAAAAACCATTTGTTGAACAGTATATAACATTTAATGAATTGAAATACCAGAAACACTAGACGTGTAACATGTACTGAGTACGTACTCCTGATGAAGGCGTATTCAGTTCTAAATGGTTTGAAAATTAAATATATATATTAACATTAATCATATCATCTTAGAATCTACTTTTATTCGCACATTTTATTAAAATAAAAACAAAAATATAGATTATATTTTGGCTGCTAGTAGAACACTTGTATATATTTACGAATTAGTATGTCTGGACACACATGTACAACTTAGGTACTGTCTTGATATTCTGTTCGAGGCGAAGTTATAGCATGTAATTTTAAATATACATGATTTCAATACCAACCTTCATTGAAACCAAAATTTTGTTTTTAAAATACACCCTCATGGTATTCATTTATATAGATTAATAAAATATTTTAGATTAAATTCTAATGAAAAAAGCATATTGTCAAACTGTTATAAGACACATAATTATATATTTTTGCAACGTTTTCTTGAATTAATATAATTTTTCCCAACAATATACAGTTTTAATAATGGATTGTCTGTATTTAAGCACGTCAATATAAAACTGTAAAATACGTGATGTGATTCAAGTTATGTACAATAACAATTCAAATGAATTTCAAACGATTTAGTTGGTCTGAAAAGAAATGTAACTACCAGGGGAATATACTATTGATATCGCCATGAATAAGTGATAGTGAATGTGTCTTCGATATTTAATGGAAGCGCCAAAAAACTACATATGGTTATAAATTCAAAAGTTAATTTTAATAAAATATTTTTGTAGTAACAGTATGAAAATTAGGTACGATCTTAAATAGAGTTTAGAGTTAATTTCAAAATCATAGCTATCGACGGAGGACTATTTGAGATTTTAAGAATTATCGTACCAGGATTAAATGCGTAATATGAACACGTTGGGCAATCTAATGTAGGCATAGTCAATGGTGTGCATCGTCCAATTTTCATTCATAATCTCAATGATTAACCGGTATATATCCCACGTTTTTATTTAACAAATGAACATCACCGCTATTACATTAGATATGTTTATAAAAAAGTTTAAATAATACACTATGGCTGGAACGAATAACAAATAATATACTAATAAGATTCGTCTAAGAATTTTTTACCACATTTTTTATGAAAAAACCATTTGTTGAACAGTATATAACATTTAATGAATTGAAATACCAGAAACACTAGACGTGTAACATGTACTGAGTAGGTACTCCTGATGAAGGCGTATTCAGTTCTAAATGGTTTGAAAATTAAATATATATATTAACGTTAATCATATCATCTTAGAATCTACTTTTAATCGCACATTTTATTAAAATAAAAACAAAAATATTGCTTATATTTTGGCTGCTAGTAGAACACTTGTATATATTTACGAATTAGTATGTCTGGACACACGTGTACAACTTAGGTTCTGTCTTGATATTCTGTTCGAGGCAAAGTTATAGCATGTAATTATAAATATACATGATTTTAATACCAACCTTCATTGAAACCAAAATTTTGTTATTAAAATACACCCTCATGGTATTTCATTTATATAGATTAATAAAATAATTTAGATTAAATTCTAATGAAAAAAGCATAATGTCAAACTGTTATAAGACACATAATTATATATTTTTGCAACATTTTCTTGAATTAATATAATTTTTCCCAACAATATACAGTTTTCATAATAGATTGTCTGTATTTAAGCACGTCAATATAAAACTGTAAAATACGTGATGTGATTCAAATTATGTACAATATCAATTCAAATGAATTTCAAACGATTTAGTTCGTCTGAAAAGAAATGTAACTACCAGGAGAATATACTATTGATATCGCCATGAATAAGTGATAGTGAATGTGTCTTTGATATTTAATGGAAGCGCCAAAGAACTACATATGGTTATAAATTCATAAGTTAATTTTAATAATATATTTTTGTAGTAACAGTATGAAAATTAGGTACGATCTTAAATAGAGTTTACAGTTAATTTCAAAATCATAGCTATCGACGGAGGACTATTTGAGATTTTAAGAATTATCGTACCAGGATTAAATGCGTAATATGAACTCGGTGGGCAATCTAATGTAGGCATAGTCAATGGTGTGCATCGTCCAATTTTCATTCATAATCTAAATGATTAACTGGTATATATCCCACGTTTTTATTTAACAAATGAACATCACCGCTATTACATTAGATATGTTTATAAAAAAGTTTAAATAATACACTATGGCTGGAACGAATAACAAATAATATACTAATAAGATTCGTCTAAGAATTTTTTACCACATTTTCTATGAAAAAACCATTTGTTGAACAGTATATAACATTTAATGAATTGAAATACCAGAAACACTAGACGTGTAACATGTACTGAGTAGGTACTCCTGAAGAAGGCGTATTCAGTTCTAAATGGTTTGAAAATTAAATATATATGTAAACATTAATCATATCATCTTAGAATCTACTTTTAATCGCACATTTTATTAAAATAAAAACAAAAATATTGCTTATACTTTGGCTGCTAGTAGAACACTTGTATATATTTACGAATTAATATGTCTGGACACACTTGTACAACTTAGGTAATGTCTTGATATTCTGTTCGAGGCAAAGTTATATCATGTAATTATAAATATACATGATTTTAATACCAACTTTCATTGAAACCAAAATTGTATTTTTAAAATACACCCTCATGGTATTCATTTATATAGATTAATAAAATAATTTAGATTAAATTCTAATGAAAAAAGCATAATGTCAAACTGTTATAAGACACACAATAATATATTTTTGCAACATTTTCTTGAATTAATATAATTTTTCCCAACAATATAAAGTTTTCATAATAGATTGTCTGTATTTAAGCACGTCAATATAAAACTGTAAAATACGTGATGTGATTCAAGTTATGTACAATATCAATTCAAATTAATTTCAAACGATTTAGTTCGTCTGAAAAGAAATGTAACTACCAGGGGAATATACTATTGATATCGCCATGAATAAGTGATAGTGAATGTGTCTTTGATATTTAATGGAAGCGCCAAAAAACTACATATGGTTATAAATTCAAAAGTTAATTTTAATAATATATTTTTGTAGTAACAGTATGAAAATTAGGTACGATCTTAAATAGAGTTTACAGTTAATTTAAAAATCATAGCTATCGAACGGAGGACTATTTGAGATTTTAAGTATTATCGTACCAGGATTAAATGCGTAATATGAACTCGGTGGGCAATCTAATGTAGGCATAGTCAATGGTGTGCATCGTCCAATTTTCATTCATAATCTAAATGATTAACTGGTATATATCCCACGTTTTTATTTAACAAATGAACATCACCGCTATTACATTAGATATGTTTATAAAAAAGTTTAAATAATACACTATGGCTGGAACGAATAACAAATAATATACTAATAAGATTCGTCTAAGAATTTTTTACCACATTTTCTATGAAAAAACCATTTGTTGAACAGTATATAACATTTAATGAATTGAAATACCAAAAACACTAGACGTGTAACATGTACTGAGTAGGTACTCCTGAAGAAGGCGTATTCAGTTCTAAATGGTTTGAAAATTAAATATATATATTAACATTAATCATATCATCTTAGAATCTACTTTTAATCGCACATTTTATTAAAATAAAAACAAAAATATTGCTTATACTTTGGCTGCTAGTAGAACACTTGTATATATTTACGAATTAATATGTCTGGACACACTTGTACAACTTAGGTAATGTCTTGATATTCTGTTCGAGGCAAAGTTATATCATGTAATTATAAATATACATGATTTTAATACCAACTTTCATTGAAACCAAAATTGTATTTTTAAAATACACCCTCATGGTATTCATTTATATAGATTAATAAAATAATTTAGATTAAATTCTAATGAAAAAAGCATAATGTCAAACTGTTATAAGACACACAATAATATATTTTTGCAACATTTTCTTGAATTAATATAATTTTTCCCAACAATATAAAGTTTTCATAATAGATTGTCTGTATTTAAGCACGTCAATATAAAACTGTAAAATACGTGATGTGATTCAAGTTATGTACAATATCAATTCAAATTAATTTCAAACGATTTAGTTCGTCTGAAAAGAAATGTAACTACCAGGGGAATATACTATTGATATCGCCATGAATAAGTGATAGTGAATGTGTCTTTGATATTTAATGGAAGCGCCAAAAAACTACATATGGTTATAAATTCAAAAGTTAATTTTAATAATATATTTTTGTAGTAACAGTATGAAAATTAGGTACGATCTTAAATAGAGTTTACAGTTAATTTAAAAATCATAGCTATCGAACGGAGGACTATTTGAGATTTTAAGTATTATCGTACCAGGATTAAATGCGTAATATGAACTCGGTGGGCAATCTAATGTAGGCATAGTCAATGGTGTGCATCGTCCAATTTTCATTCATAATCTCAATGATTAACCGGTATATATCCCACGTTTTTATTTAACAAATGAACATCACCGCTATTACATTAGATATGTTTATAAAAAAGTTTAAATAATACACTATGGCTGGAACGAATAACAAATATTATACTAATAAGATTCGTCTAAGAATTTTTTACCACATTTTCTATGAAAAAACCATTTGTTGAACAGTATATAACATTTAATGAATTGAAATACCAGAAACACTAGCCGTGTAACATGTACTGAGTAGGTTCTCCTGATGAAGGCGTATTCAGTTCTAAATGGTTTGAAAATTAAATATATATATTAACATTAATCATATCATCTTAGAATCTACTTTTATTCGCACATTTTATTAAAATAAAAACAAAAATATAGATTATATTTTGGCTGCTAGTAGAACACTTGTATATATTTACGAATTAGTATGTCTGGACACACATGTACAACTTTTGTACTGTCTTGATATTCTGTTCGAGGCAAAGTTATAGCATGTAATTTTAAATATACATGATTTTAATACCAACCTTCATTGAAACCAAAATTTTGTTTTTAAAATACACCCTCATGGTATTTCATTTATATAGATTAATAAAATAATTTAGATTAAATTCTAATGAAAAAAGCATAATGTCAAACTGTTATAAGACACATAATTATATATTTTTGCAACATTTTCTTGAATTAATATAATTTTTCCCAACAATATACAGTTTTCATAATGGATTGTCTGTATTTAAGCACGTCAATATAAAACTGTAAAATACGTGATGTGATTCAAGTTATGTACAATAACAATTCAAATGAATTTCAAACGATTTAGTTGGTCTGAAAAGAAATGTAACTACCAGGGGAATATACTATTGATATCGCCATGAATAAGTGATAGTGAATGTGTCTTCGATATTTAATGGAAGCGCCAAAAAACTACATATGGTTATAAATTCAAAAGTTAATTTTAATAAAATATTTTTGTAGTAACAGTATGAAAATTAGGTACGATCTTAAATAGAGTTTAGAGTTAATTTCAAAATCATAGCTATCGACGGAGGACTATTTGAGATTTTAAGAATTATCGTACCAGGATTAAATGCGTAATATGAACACGTTGGGCAATCTAATGTAGGCATAGTCAATGGTGTGCATCGTCCAATTTTCATTCATAATCTCAATGATTAACTGGTATATATCCCACGTTTTTATTTAACAAATGAACATCACCGCTATTACATTAGATATGTTTATAAAAAAGTTTAAATAATACACTATGGCTGGAACGAATAACAAATAATATACTAATAAGATTCGTCTAAGAATTTTTTACCACATTTTTTATGAAAAAACCATTTGTTGAACAGTATATAACATTTAATGAATTGAAATACCAGAAACACTAGACGTGTAACATGTACTGAGTAGGTACTCCTGATGAAGGCGTATTCAGTTCTAAATGGTTTGAAAATTAAATATATATATTAACGTTAATCATATCATCTTAGAATCTACTTTTAATCGCACATTTTATTAAAATAAAAACAAAAATATTGCTTATATTTTGGCTGCTAGTAGAACACTTGTATATATTTACGAATTAGTATGTCTGGACACACGTGTACAACTTAGGTTCTGTCTTTATATTCTGTTCGAGGCAAAGTTATAGCATGTAATTATAAATATACATGATTTTAATACCAACCTTCATTGAAACCAAAATTTTGTTATTAAAATACACCCTCATGGTATTTCATTTATATAGATTAATAAAATAATTTAGATTAAATTCTAATGAAAAAAGCATAATGTCAAACTGTTATAAGACACATAATTATATATTTTTGCAACATTTTCTTGAATTAATATAATTTTTCCCAACAATATACAGTTTTCATAATAGATTGTCTGTATTTAAGCACGTCAATATAAAACTGTAAAATACGTGATGTGATTCAAATTATGTACAATATCAATTCAAATGAATTTCAAACGATTTAGTTCGTCTGAAAAGAAATGTAACTACCAGGGGAATATACTATTGATATCGCCATGAATAAGTGATAGTGAATGTGTCTTTGATATTTAATGGAAGCGCCAAAGAACTACATATGGTTATAAATTCATAAGTTAATTTTAATAATATATTTTTGTAGTAACAGTATGAAAATTAGGTACGATCTTAAATAGAGTTTACAGTTAATTTCAAAATCATAGCTATCGACGGAGGACTATTTGAGATTTTAAGAATTATCGTACCAGGATTAAATGCGTAATATGAACTCGGTGGGCAATTTAATGTAGGCATAGTCAATGGTGTGCATCGTCCAATTTTCATTCATAATCTAAATGATTAACTGGTATATATCCCACGTTTTTATTTAACAAATGAACATCACCGATATTACATTAGATATGTTTATAAAAAAGTTTAAATAATACACTATGGCTGGAACGAATAACAAATAATATACTAATAAGATTCGTCTAAGAATTTTTTACCACATTTTCTATGAAAAAACCATTTGTTGAACAGTATATAACATTTAATTAATTGAAATACCAGAAACACTAGACGTGTAACATGTACTGAGTAGGTACTCCTGAAGAAGGCGTATTCAGTTCTAAATGGTTTGAAAATTAAATATATATGTAAACATTAATCATATCATCTTAGAATCTACTTTCAATCGCACATTTTATTAAAATAAAAACAAAAATATTGCTTATACTTTGGCTGCTAGTAGAACACTTGTATATATTTACGAATTAATATGTCTAGACACACTTGTACAACTTAGGTAATGTCTTGATATTCTGTTCGAGGCAAAGTTATATCATGTAATTATAAATATACATGATTTTAATACCAACTTTCATTGAAACCAAAATTGTATTTTTAAAATACACCCTCATGGTATTCATTTATATAGATTAATAAAATAATTTAGATTAAATTCTAATGAAAAAAGCATAATGTCAAACTGTTATAAGACACATAATAATATATTTTTGGAACATTTTCTTGAATTAATATAATTTTTCCCAACAATATACAGTTTTCATAATGGATTGTCTGTATTTAAGCACTTCAATATAAAACTGTAAAATACGTGATGTGATTCAAGTTATGTACCATAACAATTCAAATGAATTTCAAACAATTTAGTTCGTCTGAAAAGAAATGTAAAACTACCAGGGGAATATACTATTGATATCGCCATGAATAAGTGATAGTGAATGTGTCTTTGATATTTAATGGAAGCGCCAAAAAACTACATATGGTTATAAATTCAAAAGTTAATTTTAATAATATATTTTTGTAGTAACAGTATGAAAATTAGGAACGATCTTAAATAGAGTTTACAGTTAATTTCAAAATCATAGCTATCGACGGAGGACTATTTGAGATTTTAAGAATTATCGTACCAGGATTAAATGCGTAATATGTACTCGGTGGGCAATCTAATGTAGGCATAGTCAATGGTGTGCATCGTCCAATTTTCATTCATAATCTAAATGATTAACTGGTATATATCCCACGTTTTTATTTAACAAATGAACATCACCGCTATTACATTAGATATGTTTATAAAAAAGTTTAAATAATACACTATGGCTGGAACGAATAACAAATAATATACTAATAAGATTCGTCTAAGAATTTTTTACCACATTTTTTATGAAAAAACCATTTGTTGAACAGTATATAACATTTAATGAATTGAAATACCAGAAACACTAGACGTGTAACATGTACTGAGTAGGTACTCCTGAAGAAGGCGTATTCAGTTCTAAATGGTTTGAAAATTAAATATATATGTAAACATTAATCATATCATCTTAGAATCTACTTTTAATCGCACATTTTATTAAAATAAAAACAAAAATATTGCTTATACTTTGGCTGCTAGTAGAACACTTGTATATATTTACGAATTAATATGTCTGGACACACTTGTACAACTTAGGTAATGTCTTGATATTCTGTTCGAGGCAAAGTTATATCATGTAATTATAAATATACATGATTTTAATACCAACTTTCATTGAAACCAAAATTGTATTTTTAAAATACACCCTCATGGTATTCATTTATATAGATTAATAAAATAATTTAGATTAAATTCTAATGAAAAAAGCATAATGTCAAACTGTTATAAGACACATAATAATATATTTTTGCAACATTTTCTTGAATTAATATAATTTTTCCCAACAATATAAAGTTTTCATAATAGATTGTCTGTATTTAAGCACGTCAATATAAAACTGTAAAATACGTGATGTGATTCAAGTTATGTACAATATCAATTCAAATTAATTTCAATCGATTTAGTTCGTCTGAAAAGAAATGTAACTACCAGGGGAATATACTATTGATATCGCCATGAATAAGTGATAGTGAATGTGTCTTTGATATTTAATGGAAGCGCCAAAAAACTACATATGGTTATAAATTCAAAAGTTAATTTTAATAATATATTTTTGTAGTAACAGTATGAAAATTAGGTACGATCTTAAATAGAGTTTACAGTTAATTTCAAAATCATAGCTATCGACGGAGGACTATTTGAGATTTTAAGAATTATCGTACCAGGATTAAATGCGTAATATGAACTCGGTGGGCAATCTAATGTAGGCATAGTCAATGGTGTGCATCGTCCAATTTTCATTCATAATCTAAATGATTAACTGGTATATATCCCACGTTTTTATTTAACAAATGAACATCACCGCTATTACATTAGATATGTTTATAAAAAAGTTTAAATAATACACTATGGCTGGAACGAATAACAAATAATATACTAATAAGATTCGTCTAAGAATTTTTTACCACATTTTCTATGAAAAAACCATTTGTTGAACAGTATATAACATTTAATGAATTGAAATACCAGAAACACTAGACGTGTAACATGTACTGAGTAGGTTCTCCTGATGAAGGCGTATTCAGTTCTAAATGGTTTGAAAATTAAATATATATATAAACATTAATCATATCATCTTAGAATCTACTTTTAATCGCACATTTTATTAAAATAAAAACAAAAATATTGCTTATATTTTGGCTGCTAGTAGAACACTTGTATATATTTACGAATAAGTATGTCTGGACACACGTGTACAACTTAGGTTCTGTCTTGATATTCTGTTCGAGGCAAAGTTATAGTATGTAATTATAAATATACATGATTTTAATACCAACTTTCATTGAAACCAAAATTGTGTTTTTAAAATACACCCTCATGGTATTCATTTATATAGATTAATAAAATAATTTAGATTAAATTCTAATGAAAAAAGCATAATGTCAAACTGTTATAAGACACATAATTATATATTTTTGCAACATTTTCTTGAATTAATATAATTTTTCCCAACAATATACAGTTTTCATAATGGATTGTCTGTATTTAAGCACTTCAATATAAAACTGTAAAATACGTGATGTGATTCAAGTTATGTACCATAACAATTCAAATGAATTTCAAACAATTTAGTTCGTCTGAAAAGAAATGTAACTACCAGGGGAATATACTATTGATATCGCCATGAATAAGTGATAGTGAATGTGTCTTCGATATTTAATGGAAGCGCCAAAAAACTACATATGGTTATAAATTCAAAAGTTAATTTTAATAATATATTTTTGTAGTAACAGTATGAAAATTAGGTACGATCTTAAATAGAGTTTACAGTTAATTTCAAAATCATAGCTATCGACGGAGGACTTTTTGAGATTTTAAGAATTATCGTACCAGGATTAAATGCGTAATATGAACTCGGTGGGCAATCTAATGTAGGCATAGTCAATGGTGTGCATCGTCCAATTTTCATTCATAATCTCAATGATTAACTGGTATATATCCCACGTTTTTATTTAACAAATGAACATCACCGCTATTACATTAGATATGTTTATAAAAAAGTTTAAATATTACACTATGACTGGAACGAATAACAAATAATATACTAATTTGATTCGTCTAAGAATTTTTTACCACATTTTCTATGAAGAAACCATTTGTTGAACAGTATATAACATTTAATGAATTGAAATACCAGAAACACTAGACGTGTAACATGTACTGAGTAGGTTCTCCTGATGAAGGCGTATTCAGTTCTAAATGGTTTAAAAATTAAATATATATATAAACATTAATCATATCATCTTAGAATCTACTTTTAATCGCACATTTTATTAAAAAAAAAACAAAAATATTGGTTATATTTTGGCTGCTAGTAGAACACTTGTATATATTTACGAATAAGTATGTCTGGACACACGTGTACAACTTAGGTTCTGTCTTGATATTCTGTTCGAGGCAAAGTTATAGCATGTAATTATAAATATACATGATTTTAATACCAACTTTCATTGAAACCAAAATTGTGTTTTTAAAATACACCCTCATGGTATTCATTTATATAGATTAATAAAATAATTTAGATTAAATTCTAATGAAAAAAGCATAATGTCAAACTGTTATAAGACACATAATTATATATTTTTGCAACATTTTCTTGAATTAATATAATTTTTCCCAACAATATAAAGTTTTCATAATAGATTGTCTGTATTTAAGCACGTCAATATAAAACTTTAAAATACGTGATGTGATTCAAGTTATGTACAATAACAATTCAAATGAATTTCAAACGATTTAGTTCGTCTGAAAAGAAATGTAACTACCAGGGGAATATACTATTGATATCGCCATGAATAAGTGATAGTGAATTTGTCTTCGATATTTAATGGAAGCGCCAAAAAACTACATATGGTTATAAATTCAAAAGTTAATTTTAATAATATATTTTTGTAGTAACAGTATGAAAATTAGGTACGATCTTAAATAGAGTTTAGAGTTAATTTCAAAATCATAGCTATCGACGGAGGACTATTTGAGATTTTAAGAATTATCGTACCAGGATTAAATGCGTAATATGAACACGTTGGGCAATCTAATGTAGGCATAGTCAATGGTGTGCATCGTCCAATTTTCATTCATAATCTCAATGATTAACTGGTATATATCCCACGTTTTTATTTAACAAATGAACATCACCGCTATTACATTAGATATGTTTATAAAAAAGTTTAAATAATACACTATGGCTGGAACGAATAACAAATAATATACTAATAAGATTCGTCTAAGAATTTTTTACCACATTTTTTATGAAAAAACCATTTGTTGAACAGTATATAACATTTAATGAATTGAAATACCAGAAACACTAGACGTGTAACATGTACTGAGTAGGTACTCCTGATGAAGGCGTATTCAGTTCTAAATGGTTTGAAAATTAAATATATATATTAAAGTTAATCATATCATCTTAGAATCTACTTTTAATCGCACATTTTATTAAAATAAAAACAAAAATATTGCTTATATTTAGGCTGCTAGTAGAACACTTGTATATATTTACGAATTAGTATGTCTGGACACACGTGTACAACTTAGGTTCTGTCTTGATATTCTGTTCGAGGCAAAGTTATAGCATGTAATTATAAATATACATGATTTTAATACCAACTTTCATTGAAACCAAAATTGTATTTTTAAAATACACCCTCATGGTATTCATTTATATAGATTAATAAAATAATTTAGATTAAATTCTAATGAAAAAAGCATAATGTCAAACTGTTATAAGACATATAATAATATATTTTTGCAACATTTTCTTGAATTAATATAATTTTTCCCAACAATATACAGTTTTCATAATAGATTGTCTGTATTTAAGCACGTCAATATAAAACTGTAAAATACGTGATGTGATTCAAATTATGTACAATATCAATTCAAATGAATTTCAAACGATTTAGTTCGTCTGAAAAGAAATGTAACTACCAGGGGAATATACTATTGATATCGCCATGAATAAGTGATAGTGAATGTGTCTTTGATATTTAATGGAAGCGCCAAAGAACTACATATGGTTATAAATTCATAAGTTAATTTTAATAATATATTTTTGTAGTAACAGTATGAAAATTAGGTACGATCTTAAATAGAGTTTAGAGTTAATTTCAAAATCATAGCTATCGACGGAGGACTATTTGAGATTTTAAGAATTATCGTACCAGGATTAAATGCGTAATATGAACTCGGTGGGCAATCTAATGTAGGCATAGTCAATGGTGTGCATCGTCCAATTTTCATTCATAATCTAAATGATTAACTGGTATATATCCCACGTTTTTATTTAACAAATGAACATCACCGCTATTACATTAGATATGTTTATAAAAAAGTTTAAATAATACACTATGGCTGGAACGAATAACAAATAATATACTAATAAGATTCGTCTAAGAATTTTTTACCACATTTTCTATGAAAAAACCATTTGTTGAACAGTATATAACATTTAATGAATTGAAATACCAGAAACACTAGACGTGTAACATGTACTGAGTAGGTACTCCTGATGAAGGCGTATTCAGTTCTAAATGGTTTGAAAATTAAAATGTAAACATTAATCATATCATCTTAGAATCTACTTTTAATCGCACATTTTATTAAAATAAAAACAAAAATATTGCTTATACTTTGGCTGCTAGTAGAACACTTGTATATATTTACGAATTAATATGTCTGGACACACTTGTACAACTTAGGTAATGTCTTGATATTCTGTTCGAGGCAAAGTTATATCATGTAATTATAAATATACATGATTTTAATACCAACTTTCATTGAAACCAAAATTGTATTTTTAAAATACACCCTCATGGTATTCATTTATATAGATTAATAAAATAATTTAGATTAAATTCTAATGAAAAAAGCATAATGTCAAACTGTTATAAGACATATAATAATATATTTTTGCAACATTTTCTTGAATTAATATAATTTTTCCCAACAATATAAAGTTTTCATAATAGATTGTCTGTATTTAAGCACGTCAATATAAAACTGTAAAATACGTGATGTGATTCAAGTTATGTACAATATCAATTCAAATTAATTTCAATCGATTTAGTTCGTCTGAAAAGAAATGTAACTACCAGGGGAATATACTATTGATATCGCCATGAATAAGTGATAGTGAATGTGTCTTTGATAGTTAATGGAAGCGCCAAAAAACTACATATGGTTATAAATTCAAAAGTTAATTTTAATAATATATTTTTGTAGTAACAGTATGAAAATTAGGTACGATCTTAAATAGAGTTTACAGTTAATTTCAAAATCATAGCTATCGACGGAGGACTATTTGAGATTTTAAGAATTATCGTACCAGGATTAAATGCGTAATATGTACTCGGTGGGCAATCTAATGTAGGCATAGTCAATGGTGTGCATCGTCCAATTTTCATTCATAATCTAAATGATTAACTGGTATATATCCCACGTTTTTATTTAACAAATGAACATCACCGCTATTACATTAGATATGTTTATAAAAAAGTTTAAATAATACACTATGGCTGGAACGAATAACAAATAATATACTAATAAGATTCGTCTAAGAATTTTTTACCACATTTTCTATGAAAAAACCATTTGTTGAACAGTATATAACATTTAATGAATTGAAATACCAGAAACACTAGACGTGTAACATGTACTGAGTAGGTACTCCTGATGAAGGCGTATTCAGTTCTAAATGGTTTGAAAATTAAAATGTAAACATTAATCATATCATCTTAGAATCTACTTTTAATCGCACATTTTATTAAAATAAAAACAAAAATATTGCTTATACTTTGGCTGCTAGTAGAACACTTGTATATATTTACGAATTAATATGTCTGGACACACTTGTACAACTTAGGTAATGTCTTGATATTCTGTTCGAGGCAAAGTTATATCATGTAATTATAAATATACATGATTTTAATACCAACTTTCATTGAAACCAAAATTGTATTTTTAAAATACACCCTCATGGTATTCATTTATATAGATTAATAAAATAATTTAGATTAAATTCTAATGAAAAAAGCATAATGTCAAACTGTTATAAGACATATAATAATATATTTTTGCAACATTTTCTTGAATTAATATAATTTTTCCCAACAATATAAAGTTTTCATAATAGATTGTCTGTATTTAAGCACGTCAATATAAAACTGTAAAATACGTGATGTGATTCAAGTTATGTACCATAACAATTCAAATGAATTTCAAACAATTTAGTTCGTCTGAAAAGAAATGTAAAACTACCAGGGGAATATACTATTGATATCGCCATGAATAAGTGATAGTGAATGTGTCTTCGATATTTAATGGAAGCGCCAAAAAACTACATATGGTTATAAATTCAAAAGTTAATTTTAATAATATATTTTTGTAGTAACAGTATGAAATTAGGTACGATCTTAAATAGAGTTTACAGTTAATTTCAAAATCATAGCTATCGACGGAGGACTATTTGAGATTTTAAGAATTATCGTACCAGGATTAAATGCGTAATATGAACTCGGTGGGCAATCTAATGTAGGCATAGTCAATGGTGTGCATCGTCCAATTTTCATTCATAATCTAAATGATTAACTGGTATATATCCCACGTTTTTATTTAACAAATGAACATCACCGCTATTACATTAGATATGTTTATAAAAAAGTTTAAATAATACACTATGGCTGGAACGAATAACAAATAATATACTAATAAGATTCGTCTAAGAATTTTTTACCACATTTTCTATGAAAAAACCATTTGTTGAACAGTATATAACATTTAATGAATTGAAATACCAGAAACACTAGACGTGTAACATGTACTGAGTAGGTACTCCTGATGAAGGCGTATTCAGTTCTAAATGGTTTGAAAATTAAAATGTAAACATTAATCATATCATCTTAGAATCTACTTTTAATCGCACATTTTATTAAAATAAAAACAAAAATATTGCTTATACTTTGGCTGCTAGTAGAACACTTGTATATATTTACGAATTAATATGTCTGGACACACTTGTACAACTTAGGTAATGTCTTGATATTCTGTTCGAGGCAAAGTTATATCATGTAATTATAAATATACATGATTTTAATACCAACTTTCATTGAAACCAAAATTGTATTTTTAAAATACACCCTCATGGTATTCATTTATATAGATTAATAAAATAATTTAGATTAAATTCTAATGAAAAAAGCATAATGTCAAACTGTTATAAGACATATAATAATATATTTTTGCAACATTTTCTTGATTTAATATAATTTTTCCCAACAATATAAAGTTTTCATAATAGATTGTCTGTATTTAAGCACGTCAATATAAAACTGTAAAATACGTGATGTGATTCAAGTTATGTACAATATCAATTCAAATTAATTTCAATCGATTTAGTTCGTCTGAAAAGAAATGTAACTACCAGGGGAATATACTATTGATATCGCCATGAATAAGTGATAGTGAATGTGTCTTTGATATTTAATGGAAGCGCCAAAAAACTACATATGGTTATAAATTCAAAAGTTAATTTTAATAATATATTTTTGTAGTAACAGTATGAAAATTAGGTACGATCTTAAATAGAGTTTACAGTTAATTTCAAAATCATAGCTATCGACGGAGGACTATTTGAGATTTTAAGAATTATCGTACCAGGATTAAATGCGTAATATGAACTCGGTGGGCAATCTAATGTAGGCATAGTCAATGGTGTGCATCGTCCAATTTTCATTCATAATCTAAATGATTAACTGGTATATATCCCACGTTTTTATTTAACAAATGAACATCACCGCTATTACATTAGATATGTTTATAAAAAAGTTTAAATAATACACTATGGCTGGAACGAATAACAAATAATATACTAATAAGATTCGTCTAAGAATTTTTTACCACATTTTCTATGAAAAAACCATTTGTTGAACAGTATATAACATTTAATGAATTGAAATACCAGAAACACTAGACGTGTAACATGTACTGAGTAGGTTCTCCTGATGAAGGCGTATTCAGTTCTAAATGGTTTGAAAATTAAATATATATATAAACATTAATCATATCATCTTAGAATCTACTTTTAATCGCACATTTTATTAAAATAAAAACAAAAATATTGCTTATATTTTGGCTGCTAGTAGAACACTTGTATATATTTACGAATAAGTATGTCTGGACACACGTGTACAACTTAGGTTCTGTCTTGATATTCTGTTCGAGGCAAAGTTATAGCATGTAATTATAAATATACATGATTTTAATACCAACTTTCATTGAAACCAAAATTGTGTTTTTAAAATACACCCTCATGGTATTCATTTATATAGATTAATAAAATAATTTAGATTAAATTCTAATGAAAAAAGCATAATGTCAAACTGTTATAAGACACATAATTATATATTTTTGCAACATTTTCTTGAATTAATATAATTTTTCCCAACAATATACAGTTTTCATAATGGATTGTCTGTATTTAAGCACTTCAATATAAAACTGTAAAATACGTGATGTGATTCAAGTTATGTACCATAACAATTCAAATGAATTTCAAACAATTTAGTTCGTCTGAAAAGAAATGTAAAACTACCAGGGGAATATACTATTGATATCGCCATGAATAAGTGATAGTGAATGTGTCTTTGATATTTAATGGAAGCGCCAAAAAACTACATATGGTTATAAATTCAAAAGTTAATTTTAATAATATATTTTTGTAGTAACAGTATGAAAATTAGGTACGATCTTAAATAGAGTTTACAGTTAATTTCAAAATCATAGCTATCGACGGAGGACTATTTGAGATTTTAAGAATTATCGTACCAGGATTAAATGCGTAATATGAACTCGGTGGGCAATCTAATGTAGGCATAGTCAATGGTGTGCATCGTCCAATTTTCATTCATAATCTAAATGATTAACTGGTATATATCCCACGTTTTTATTTAACAAATGAACATCACCGCTATTACATTAGATATGTTTATAAAAAAGTTTAAATAATACACTATGGCTGGAACGAATAACAAATAATATACTAATAAGATTCGTCTAAGAATTTTTTACCACATTTTCTATGAAAAAACCATTTGTTGAACAGTATATAACATTTAATGAATTGAAATACCAGAAACACTAGACGTGTAACATGTACTGAGTAGGTTCTCCTGATGAAGGCGTATTCAGTTCTAAATGGTTTGAAAATTAAATATATATATAAACATTAATCATATCATCTTAGAATCTACTTTTAATCGCACATTTTATTAAAATAAAAACAAAAATATTGCTTATATTTTGGCTGCTAGTAGAACACTTGTATATATTTACGAATAAGTATGTCTGGACACACGTGTACAACTTAGGTTCTGTCTTGATATTCTGTTCGAGGCAAAGTTATAGCATGTAATTATAAATATACATGATTTTAATACCAACTTTCATTGAAACCAAAATTGTGTTTTTAAAATACACCCTCATGGTATTCATTTATATAGATTAATAAAATAATTTAGATTAAATTCTAATGAAAAAAGCATAATGTCAAACTGTTATAAGACACATAATTATATATTTTTGCAACATTTTCTTGAATTAATATAATTTTTCCCAACAATATACAGTTTTCATAATGGATTGTCTGTATTTAAGCACTTCAATATAAAACTGTAAAATACGTGATGTGATTCAAGTTATGTACCATAACAATTCAAATGAATTTCAAACAATTTAGTTCGTCTGAAAAGAAATGTAAAACTACCAGGGGAATATACTATTGATATCGCCATGAATAAGTGATAGTGAATGTGTCTTCGATATTTAATGGAAGCGCCAAAAAACTACATATGGTTATAAATTCAAAAGTTAATTTTAATAATATATTTTTGTAGTAACAGTATGAAAATTAGGTACGATCTTAAATAGAGTTTAGAGTTAATTTCAAAATCATAGCTATCGACGGAGGACTATTTGAGATTTTAAGAATTATCGTACCAGGATTAAATGCGTAATATGAACTCGGTGGGCAATCTAATGTAGGCATAGTCAATGGTGTGCATCGTCCAATTTTCATTCATAATCTCAATGATTAACTGGTATATATCCCACGTTTTTATTTAACAAATGAACATCACCGCTATTACATTAGATATGTTTATAAAAAAGTTTAAATATTACACTATGACTGGAACGAATAACAAATAATATACTAATTTGATTCGTCTAAGAATTTTTTACCACATTTTCTATGAAAAAACCATTTGTTGAACAGTATATAACATTTAATGAATTGAAATACCAGAAACACTAGACGTGTAACATGTACTGAGTAGGTTCTCCTGATGAAGGCGTATTCAGTTCTAAATGGTTTGAAAATTAAATATATATATAAACATTAATCATATCATCTTAGAATCTACTTTTAATCGCACATTTTATTAAAATAAAAACAAAAATATTGCTTATATTTTGGCTGCTAGTAGAACACTTGTATATATTTACGAATAAGTATGTCTGGACACACGTGTACAACTTAGGTTCTGTCTTGATATTCTGTTCGAGGCAAAGTTATAGCATGTAATTATAAATATACATGATTTTAATACCAACTTTCATTGAAACCAAAATTGTGTTTTTAAAATACACCCTCATGGTATTCATTTATATAGATTAATAAAATAATTTAGATTAAATTCTAATGAAAAAAGCATAATGTCAAACTGTTATAAGACACATAATTATATATTTTTGCAACATTTTCTTGAATTAATATAATTTTTCCCAACAATATACAGTTTTCATAATGGATTGTCTGTATTTAAGCACTTCAATATAAAACTGTAAAATACGTGATGTGATTCAAGTTATGTACCATAACAATTCAAATGAATTTCAAACAATTTAGTTCGTCTGAAAAGAAATGTAAAACTACCAGGGGAATATACTATTGATATCGCCATGAATAAGTGATAGTGAATGTGTCTTCGATATTTAATGGAAGCGCCAAAAAACTACATATGGTTATAAATTCAAAAGTTAATTTTAATAATATATTTTTGTAGTAACAGTATGAAAATTAGGTACGATCTTAAATAGAGTTTAGAGTTAATTTCAAAATCATAGCTATCGACGGAGGACTATTTGAGATTTTAAGAATTATCGTACCAGGATTAAATGCGTAATATGAACTCGGTGGGCAATCTAATGTAGGCATAGTCAATGGTGTGCATCGTCCAATTTTCATTCATAATCTCAATGATTAACTGGTATATATCCCACGTTTTTATTTAACAAATGAACATCACCGCTATTACATTAGATATGTTTATAAAAAAGTTTAAATATTACACTATGACTGGAACGAATAACAAATAATATACTAATTTGATTCGTCTAAGAATTTTTTACCACATTTTCTATGAAAAAACCATTTGTTGAACAGTATATAACATTTAATGAATTGAAATACCAGAAACACTAGACGTGTAACATGTACTGAGTAGGTTCTCCTGATGAAGGCGTATTCAGTTCTAAATGGTTTAAAAATTAAATATATATATAAACATTAATCATATCATCTTAGAATCTACTTTTAATCGCACATTTTATTAAAAAAAAAACAAAAATATTGGTTATATTTTGGCTGCTAGTAGAACACTTGTATATATTTACGAATAAGTATGTCTGGACACACGTGTACAACTTAGGTTCTGTCTTGATATTCTGTTCGAGGCAAAGTTATAGCATGTAATTATAAATATACATGATTTTAATACCAACTTTCATTGAAACCAAAATTGTGTTTTTAAAATACACCCTCATGGTATTCATTTATATAGATTAATAAAATAATTTAGATTAAATTCTAATGAAAAAAGCATAATGTCAAACTGTTATAAGACACATAATTATATATTTTTGCAACATTTTCTTGAATTAATATAATTTTTCCCAACAATATAAAGTTTTCATAATAGATTGTCTGTATTTAAGCACGTCAATATAAAACTGTAAAATACGTGATGTGATTCAAGTTATGTACAATAACAATTCAAATGAATTTCAAACGATTTAGTTCGTCTGAAAAGAAATGTAACTACCAGGGGAATATACTATTGATATCGCCATGAATAAGTGATAGTGAATTTGTCTTCGATATTTAATGGAAGCGCCAAAAAACTACATATGGTTATAAATTCAAAAGTTAATTTTAATAATATATTTTTGTAGTAACAGTATGAAAATTAGGTACGATCTTAAATAGAGTTTAGAGTTAATTTCAAAATCATAGCTATCGACGGAGGACTATTTGAGATTTTAAGAATTATCGTACCAGGATTAAATGCGTAATATGAACTCGGTGGGCAATCTAATGTAGGCATAGTCAATGGTGTGCATCGTCCAATTTTCATTCATAATCTCAATGATTAACTGGTATATATCCCACGTTTTTATTTAACAAATGAACATCACCGCTATTACATTAGATATGTTTATAAAAAAGTTTAAATATTACACTATGACTGGAACGAATAACAAATAATATACTAATTTGATTCGTCTAAGAATTTTTTACCACATTTTCTATGAAAAAACCATTTGTTGAACAGTATATAACATTTAATGAATTGAAATACCAGAAACACTAGACGTGTAACATGTACTGAGTAGGTTCTCCTGATGAAGGCGTATTCAGTTCTAAATGGTTTGAAAATTAAATATATATATAAACATTAATCATATCATCTTAGAATCTACTTTTAATCGCACATTTTATTAAAAAAAAAACAAAAATATTGGTTATATTTTGGCTGCTAGTAGAACACTTGTATATATTTACGAATAAGTATGTCTGGACACACGTGTACAACTTAGGTTCTGTCTTGATATTCTGTTCGAGGCAAAGTTATAGCATGTAATTATAAATATACATGATTTTAATACCAACTTTCATTGAAACCAAAATTGTGTTTTTAAAATACACCCTCATGGTATTCATTTATATAGATTAATAAAATAATTTAGATTAAATTCTAATGAAAAAAGCATAATGTCAAACTGTTATAAGACACATAATTATATATTTTTGCAACATTTTCTTGAATTAATATAATTTTTCCCAACAATATAAAGTTTTCATAATAGATTGTCTGTATTTAAGCACGTCAATATAAAACTGTAAAATACGTGATGTGATTCAAGTTATGTACAATAACAATTCAAATGAATTTCAAACGATTTAGTTCGTCTGAAAAGAAATGTAACTACCAGGGGAATATACTATTGATATCGCCATGAATAAGTGATAGTGAATTTGTCTTCGATATTTAATGGAAGCGCCAAAAAACTACATATGGTTATAAATTCAAAAGTTAATTTTAATAATATATTTTTGTAGTAACAGTATGAAAATTAGGTACGATCTTAAATAGAGTTTAGAGTTAATTTCAAAATCATAGCTATCGACGGAGGACTATTTGAGATTTTAAGAATTATCGTACCAGGATTAAATGCGTAATATGAACTCGGTGGGCAATCTAATGTAGGCATAGTCAATGGTGTGCATCGTCCAATTTTCATTCATAATCTCAATGATTAACTGGTATATATCCCACGTTTTTATTTAACAAATGAACATCACCGCTATTACATTAGATATGTTTATAAAAAAGTTTAAATATTACACTATGACTGGAACGAATAACAAATAATATACTAATTTGATTCGTCTAAGAATTTTTTACCACATTTTCTATGAAAAAACCATTTGTTGAACAGTATATAACATTTAATGAATTGAAATACCAGAAACACTAGACGTGTAACATGTACTGAGTAGGTTCTCCTGATGAAGGCGTATTCAGTTCTAAATGGTTTGAAAATTAAATATATATATAAACATTAATCATATCATCTTAGAATCTACTTTTAATCGCACATTTTATTAAAAAAAAAACAAAAATATTGGTTATATTTTGGCTGCTAGTAGAACACTTGTATATATTTACGAATAAGTATGTCTGGACACACGTGTACAACTTAGGTTCTGTCTTGATATTCTGTTCGAGGCAAAGTTATAGCATGTAATTATAAATATACATGATTTTAATACCAACTTTCATTGAAACCAAAATTGTGTTTTTAAAATACACCCTCATGGTATTCATTTATATAGATTAATAAAATAATTTAGATTAAATTCTAATGAAAAAAGCATAATGTCAAACTGTTATAAGACACATAATTATATATTTTTGCAACATTTTCTTGAATTAATATAATTTTTCCCAACAATATAAAGTTTTCATAATAGATTGTCTGTATTTAAGCACGTCAATATAAAACTGTAAAATACGTGATGTGATTCAAGTTATGTACAATAACAATTCAAATGAATTTCAAACGATTTAGTTCGTCTGAAAAGAAATGTAACTACCAGGGGAATATACTATTGATATCGCCATGAATAAGTGATAGTGAATTTGTCTTCGATATTTAATGGAAGCGCCAAAAAACTACATATGGTTATAAATTCAAAAGTTAATTTTAATAATATATTTTTGTAGTAACAGTATGAAAATTAGGTACGATCTTAAATAGAGTTTAGAGTTAATTTCAAAATCATAGCTATCGACGGAGGACTATTTGAGATTTTAAGAATTATCGTACCAGGATTAAATGCGTAATATGAACTCGGTGGGCAATCTAATGTAGGCATAGTCAATGGTGTGCATCGTCCAATTTTCATTCATAATCTCAATGATTAACTGGTATATATCCCACGTTTTTATTTAACAAATGAACATCACCGCTATTACATTAGATATGTTTATAAAAAAGTTTAAATATTACACTATGACTGGAACGAATAACAAATAATATACTAATTTGATTCGTCTAAGAATTTTTTACCACATTTTCTATGAAAAAACCATTTGTTGAACAGTATATAACATTTAATGAATTGAAATACCAGAAACACTAGACGTGTAACATGTACTGAGTAGGTTCTCCTGATGAAGGCGTATTCAGTTCTAAATGGTTTGAAAATTAAATATATATATAAACATTAATCATATCATCTTAGAATCTACTTTTAATCGCACATTTTATTAAAATAAAAACAAAAATATTGCTTATATTTTGGCTGCTAGTAGAACACTTGTATATATTTACGAATAAGTATGTCTGGACACACGTGTACAACTTAGGTTCTGTCTTGATATTCTGTTCGAGGCAAAGTTATATCATGTAATTATAAATATACATGATTTTAATACCAACTTTCATTGAAACCAAAATTGTATTTTTAAAATACACCCTCATGGTATTCATTTATATAGATTAATAAAATAATTTAGATTAAATTCTAATGAAAAAAGCATAATGTCAAACTGTTATAAGACATATAATAATATATTTTTGCAACATTTTCTTGAATTAATATAATTTTTCCCAACAATATAAAGTTTTCATAATAGATTGTCTGTATTTAAGCACGTCAATATAAAACTGTAAAATACGTGATGTGATTCAAGTTATGTACAATATCAATTCAAATTAATTTCAATCGATTTAGTTCGTCTGAAAAGAAATGTAACTACCAGGGGAATATACTATTGATATCGCCATGAATAAGTGATAGTGAATGTGTCTTTGATAGTTAATGGAAGCGCCAAAAAACTACATATGGTTATAAATTCAAAAGTTAATTTTAATAATATATTTTTGTAGTAACAGTATGAAAATTAGGTACGATCTTAAATAGAGTTTACAGTTAATTTCAAAATCATAGCTATCGACGGAGGACTATTTGAGATTTTAAGAATTATCGTACCAGGATTAAATGCGTAATATGTACTCGGTGGGCAATCTAATGTAGGCATAGTCAATGGTGTGCATCGTCCAATTTTCATTCATAATCTAAATGATTAACTGGTATATATCCCACGTTTTTATTTAACAAATGAACATCACCGCTATTACATTAGATATGTTTATAAAAAAGTTTAAATAATACACTATGGCTGGAACGAATAACAAATAATATACTAATAAGATTCGTCTAAGAATTTTTTACCACATTTTCTATGAAAAAACCATTTGTTGAACAGTATATAACATTTAATGAATTGAAATACCAGAAACACTAGACGTGTAACATGTACTGAGTAGGTACTCCTGATGAAGGCGTATTCAGTTCTAAATGGTTTGAAAATTAAAATGTAAACATTAATCATATCATCTTAGAATCTACTTTTAATCGCACATTTTATTAAAATAAAAACAAAAATATTGCTTATACTTTGGCTGCTAGTAGAACACTTGTATATATTTACGAATTAATATGTCTGGACACACTTGTACAACTTAGGTAATGTCTTGATATTCTGTTCGAGGCAAAGTTATATCATGTAATTATAAATATACATGATTTTAATACCAACTTTCATTGAAACCAAAATTGTATTTTTAAAATACACCCTCATGGTATTCATTTATATAGATTAATAAAATAATTTAGATTAAATTCTAATGAAAAAAGCATAATGTCAAACTGTTATAAGACATATAATAATATATTTTTGCAACATTTTCTTGAATTAATATAATTTTTCCCAACAATATAAAGTTTTCATAATAGATTGTCTGTATTTAAGCACGTCAATATAAAACTGTAAAATACGTGATGTGATTCAAGTTATGTACCATAACAATTCAAATGAATTTCAAACAATTTAGTTCGTCTGAAAAGAAATGTAAAACTACCAGGGGAATATACTATTGATATCGCCATGAATAAGTGATAGTGAATGTGTCTTCGATATTTAATGGAAGCGCCAAAAAACTACATATGGTTATAAATTCAAAAGTTAATTTTAATAATATATTTTTGTAGTAACAGTATGAAATTAGGTACGATCTTAAATAGAGTTTACAGTTAATTTCAAAATCATAGCTATCGACGGAGGACTATTTGAGATTTTAAGAATTATCGTACCAGGATTAAATGCGTAATATGAACTCGGTGGGCAATCTAATGTAGGCATAGTCAATGGTGTGCATCGTCCAATTTTCATTCATAATCTAAATGATTAACTGGTATATATCCCACGTTTTTATTTAACAAATGAACATCACCGCTATTACATTAGATATGTTTATAAAAAAGTTTAAATAATACACTATGGCTGGAACGAATAACAAATAATATACTAATAAGATTCGTCTAAGAATTTTTTACCACATTTTCTATGAAAAAACCATTTGTTGAACAGTATATAACATTTAATGAATTGAAATACCAGAAACACTAGACGTGTAACATGTACTGAGTAGGTACTCCTGATGAAGGCGTATTCAGTTCTAAATGGTTTGAAAATTAAAATGTAAACATTAATCATATCATCTTAGAATCTACTTTTAATCGCACATTTTATTAAAATAAAAACAAAAATATTGCTTATACTTTGGCTGCTAGTAGAACACTTGTATATATTTACGAATTAATATGTCTGGACACACTTGTACAACTTAGGTAATGTCTTGATATTCTGTTCGAGGCAAAGTTATATCATGTAATTATAAATATACATGATTTTAATACCAACTTTCATTGAAACCAAAATTGTATTTTTAAAATACACCCTCATGGTATTCATTTATATAGATTAATAAAATAATTTAGATTAAATTCTAATGAAAAAAGCATAATGTCAAACTGTTATAAGACATATAATAATATATTTTTGCAACATTTTCTTGATTTAATATAATTTTTCCCAACAATATAAAGTTTTCATAATAGATTGTCTGTATTTAAGCACGTCAATATAAAACTGTAAAATACGTGATGTGATTCAAGTTATGTACAATATCAATTCAAATTAATTTCAATCGATTTAGTTCGTCTGAAAAGAAATGTAACTACCAGGGGAATATACTATTGATATCGCCATGAATAAGTGATAGTGAATGTGTCTTTGATATTTAATGGAAGCGCCAAAAAACTACATATGGTTATAAATTCAAAAGTTAATTTTAATAATATATTTTTGTAGTAACAGTATGAAAATTAGGTACGATCTTAAATAGAGTTTACAGTTAATTTCAAAATCATAGCTATCGACGGAGGACTATTTGAGATTTTAAGAATTATCGTACCAGGATTAAATGCGTAATATGAACTCGGTGGGCAATCTAATGTAGGCATAGTCAATGGTGTGCATCGTCCAATTTTCATTCATAATCTAAATGATTAACTGGTATATATCCCACGTTTTTATTTAACAAATGAACATCACCGCTATTACATTAGATATGTTTATAAAAAAGTTTAAATAATACACTATGGCTGGAACGAATAACAAATAATATACTAATAAGATTCGTCTAAGAATTTTTTACCACATTTTCTATGAAAAAACCATTTGTTGAACAGTATATAACATTTAATGAATTGAAATACCAGAAACACTAGACGTGTAACATGTACTGAGTAGGTTCTCCTGATGAAGGCGTATTCAGTTCTAAATGGTTTGAAAATTAAATATATATATAAACATTAATCATATCATCTTAGAATCTACTTTTAATCGCACATTTTATTAAAATAAAAACAAAAATATTGCTTATATTTTGGCTGCTAGTAGAACACTTGTATATATTTACGAATAAGTATGTCTGGACACACGTGTACAACTTAGGTTCTGTCTTGATATTCTGTTCGAGGCAAAGTTATAGCATGTAATTATAAATATACATGATTTTAATACCAACTTTCATTGAAACCAAAATTGTGTTTTTAAAATACACCCTCATGGTATTCATTTATATAGATTAATAAAATAATTTAGATTAAATTCTAATGAAAAAAGCATAATGTCAAACTGTTATAAGACACATAATTATATATTTTTGCAACATTTTCTTGAATTAATATAATTTTTCCCAACAATATACAGTTTTCATAATGGATTGTCTGTATTTAAGCACTTCAATATAAAACTGTAAAATACGTGATGTGATTCAAGTTATGTACCATAACAATTCAAATGAATTTCAAACAATTTAGTTCGTCTGAAAAGAAATGTAAAACTACCAGGGGAATATACTATTGATATCGCCATGAATAAGTGATAGTGAATGTGTCTTTGATATTTAATGGAAGCGCCAAAAAACTACATATGGTTATAAATTCAAAAGTTAATTTTAATAATATATTTTTGTAGTAACAGTATGAAAATTAGGTACGATCTTAAATAGAGTTTACAGTTAATTTCAAAATCATAGCTATCGACGGAGGACTATTTGAGATTTTAAGAATTATCGTACCAGGATTAAATGCGTAATATGAACTCGGTGGGCAATCTAATGTAGGCATAGTCAATGGTGTGCATCGTCGAATTTTCATTCATAATCTAAATGATTAACTGGTATATATCCCACGTTTTTATTTAACAAATGAACATCACCGCTATTACATTAGATATGTTTATAAAAAAGTTTAAATAATACACTATGGCTGGAACGAATAACAAATAATATACTAATAAGATTCGTCTAAGAATTTTTTACCACATTTTCTATGAAAAAACCATTTGTTGAACAGTATATAACATTTAATGAATTGAAATACCAGAAACACTAGACGTGTAACATGTACTGAGTAGGTTCTCCTGATGAAGGCGTATTCAGTTCTAAATGGTTTGAAAATTAAATATATATATAAACATTAATCATATCATCTTAGAATCTACTTTTAATCGCACATTTTATTAAAATAAAAACAAAAATATTGCTTATATTTTGGCTGCTAGTAGAACACTTGTATATATTTACGAATAAGTATGTCTGGACACACGTGTACAACTTAGGTTCTGTCTTGATATTCTGTTCGAGGCAAAGTTATAGCATGTAATTATAAATATACATGATTTTAATACCAACTTTCATTGAAACCAAAATTGTGTTTTTAAAATACACCCTCATGGTATTCATTTATATAGATTAATAAAATAATTTAGATTAAATTCTAATGAAAAAAGCATAATGTCAAACTGTTATAAGACACATAATTATATATTTTTGCAACATTTTCTTGAATTAATATAATTTTTCCCAACAATATACAGTTTTCATAATGGATTGTCTGTATTTAAGCACTTCAATATAAAACTGTAAAATACGTGATGTGATTCAAGTTATGTACCATAACAATTCAAATGAATTTCAAACAATTTAGTTCGTCTGAAAAGAAATGTAAAACTACCAGGGGAATATACTATTGATATCGCCATGAATAAGTGATAGTGAATGTGTCTTCGATATTTAATGGAAGCGCCAAAAAACTACATATGGTTATAAATTCAAAAGTTAATTTTAATAATATATTTTTGTAGTAACAGTATGAAAATTAGGTACGATCTTAAATAGAGTTTAGAGTTAATTTCAAAATCATAGCTATCGACGGAGGACTATTTGAGATTTTAAGAATTATCGTACCAGGATTAAATGCGTAATATGAACTCGGTGGGCAATCTAATGTAGGCATAGTCAATGGTGTGCATCGTCCAATTTTCATTCATAATCTCAATGATTAACTGGTATATATCCCACGTTTTTATTTAACAAATGAACATCACCGCTATTACATTAGATATGTTTATAAAAAAGTTTAAATATTACACTATGACTGGAACGAATAACAAATAATATACTAATTTGATTCGTCTAAGAATTTTTTACCACATTTTCTATGAAAAAACCATTTGTTGAACAGTATATAACATTTAATGAATTGAAATACCAGAAACACTAGACGTGTAACATGTACTGAGTAGGTTCTCCTGATGAAGGCGTATTCAGTTCTAAATGGTTTGAAAATTAAATATATATATAAACATTAATCATATCATCTTAGAATCTACTTTTAATCGCACATTTTATTAAAATAAAAACAAAAATATTGCTTATATTTTGGCTGCTAGTAGAACACTTGTATATATTTACGAATAAGTATGTCTGGACACACGTGTACAACTTAGGTTCTGTCTTGATATTCTGTTCGAGGCAAAGTTATAGCATGTAATTATAAATATACATGATTTTAATACCAACTTTCATTGAAACCAAAATTGTGTTTTTAAAATACACCCTCATGGTATTCATTTATATAGATTAATAAAATAATTTAGATTAAATTCTAATGAAAAAAGCATAATGTCAAACTGTTATAAGACACATAATTATATATTTTTGCAACATTTTCTTGAATTAATATAATTTTTCCCAACAATATACAGTTTTCATAATGGATTGTCTGTATTTAAGCACTTCAATATAAAACTGTAAAATACGTGATGTGATTCAAGTTATGTACCATAACAATTCAAATGAATTTCAAACAATTTAGTTCGTCTGAAAAGAAATGTAAAACTACCAGGGGAATATACTATTGATATCGCCATGAATAAGTGATAGTGAATGTGTCTTCGATATTTAATGGAAGCGCCAAAAAACTACATATGGTTATAAATTCAAAAGTTAATTTTAATAATATATTTTTGTAGTAACAGTATGAAAATTAGGTACGATCTTAAATAGAGTTTAGAGTTAATTTCAAAATCATAGCTATCGACGGAGGACTATTTGAGATTTTAAGAATTATCGTACCAGGATTAAATGCGTAATATGAACTCGGTGGGCAATCTAATGTAGGCATAGTCAATGGTGTGCATCGTCCAATTTTCATTCATAATCTCAATGATTAACTGGTATATATCCCACGTTTTTATTTAACAAATGAACATCACCGCTATTACATTAGATATGTTTATAAAAAAGTTTAAATATTACACTATGACTGGAACGAATAACAAATAATATACTAATTTGATTCGTCTAAGAATTTTTTACCACATTTTCTATGAAAAAACCATTTGTTGAACAGTATATAACATTTAATGAATTGAAATACCAGAAACACTAGACGTGTAACATGTACTGAGTAGGTTCTCCTGATGAAGGCGTATTCAGTTCTAAATGGTTTAAAAATTAAATATATATATAAACATTAATCATATCATCTTAGAATCTACTTTTAATCGCACATTTTATTAAAAAAAAAACAAAAATATTGGTTATATTTTGGCTGCTAGTAGAACACTTGTATATATTTACGAATAAGTATGTCTGGACACACGTGTACAACTTAGGTTCTGTCTTGATATTCTGTTCGAGGCAAAGTTATAGCATGTAATTATAAATATACATGATTTTAATACCAACTTTCATTGAAACCAAAATTGTGTTTTTAAAATACACCCTCATGGTATTCATTTATATAGATTAATAAAATAATTTAGATTAAATTCTAATGAAAAAAGCATAATGTCAAACTGTTATAAGACACATAATTATATATTTTTGCAACATTTTCTTGAATTAATATAATTTTTCCCAACAATATAAAGTTTTCATAATAGATTGTCTGTATTTAAGCACGTCAATATAAAACTGTAAAATACGTGATGTGATTCAAGTTATGTACAATAACAATTCAAATGAATTTCAAACGATTTAGTTCGTCTGAAAAGAAATGTAACTACCAGGGGAATATACTATTGATATCGCCATGAATAAGTGATAGTGAATTTGTCTTCGATATTTAATGGAAGCGCCAAAAAACTACATATGGTTATAAATTCAAAAGTTAATTTTAATAATATATTTTTGTAGTAACAGTATGAAAATTAGGTACGATCTTAAATAGAGTTTAGAGTTAATTTCAAAATCATAGCTATCGACGGAGGACTATTTGAGATTTTAAGAATTATCGTACCAGGATTAAATGCGTAATATGAACTCGGTGGGCAATCTAATGTAGGCATAGTCAATGGTGTGCATCGTCCAATTTTCATTCATAATCTCAATGATTAACTGGTATATATCCCACGTTTTTATTTAACAAATGAACATCACCGCTATTACATTAGATATGTTTATAAAAAAGTTTAAATATTACACTATGACTGGAACGAATAACAAATAATATACTAATTTGATTCGTCTAAGAATTTTTTACCACATTTTCTATGAAAAAACCATTTGTTGAACAGTATATAACATTTAATGAATTGAAATACCAGAAACACTAGACGTGTAACATGTACTGAGTAGGTTCTCCTGATGAAGGCGTATTCAGTTCTAAATGGTTTGAAAATTAAATATATATATAAACATTAATCATATCATCTTAGAATCTACTTTTAATCGCACATTTTATTAAAAAAAAAACAAAAATATTGGTTATATTTTGGCTGCTAGTAGAACACTTGTATATATTTACGAATAAGTATGTCTGGACACACGTGTACAACTTAGGTTCTGTCTTGATATTCTGTTCGAGGCAAAGTTATAGCATGTAATTATAAATATACATGATTTTAATACCAACTTTCATTGAAACCAAAATTGTGTTTTTAAAATACACCCTCATGGTATTCATTTATATAGATTAATAAAATAATTTAGATTAAATTCTACTGAAAAAAGCATAATGTCAAACTGTTATAAGACACATAATTATATATTTTTGCAACATTTTCTTGAATTAATATAATTTTTCCCAACAATATAAAGTTTTCATAATAGATTGTCTGTATTTAAGCACGTCAATATAAAACTGTAAAATACGTGATGTGATTCAAGTTATGTACAATAACAATTCAAATGAATTTCAAACGATTTAGTTCGTCTGAAAAGAAATGTAACTACCAGGGGAATATACTATTGATATCGCCATGAATAAGTGATAGTGAATTTGTCTTCGATATTTAATGGAAGCGCCAAAAAACTACATATGGTTATAAATTCAAAAGTTAATTTTAATAATATATTTTTGTAGTAACAGTATGAAAATTAGGTACGATCTTAAATAGAGTTTAGAGTTAATTTCAAAATCATAGCTATCGACGGAGGACTATTTGAGATTTTAAGAATTATCGTACCAGGATTAAATGCGTAATATGAACTCGGTGGGCAATCTAATGTAGGCATAGTCAATGGTGTGCATCGTCCAATTTTCATTCATAATCTCAATGATTAACTGGTATATATCCCACGTTTTTATTTAACAAATGAACATCACCGCTATTACATTAGATATGTTTATAAAAAAGTTTAAATATTACACTATGACTGGAACGAATAACAAATAATATACTAATTTGATTCGTCTAAGAATTTTTTACCACATTTTCTATGAAAAAACCATTTGTTGAACAGTATATAACATTTAATGAATTGAAATACCAGAAACACTAGACGTGTAACATGTACTGAGTAGGTTCTCCTGATGAAGGCGTATTCAGTTCTAAATGGTTTGAAAATTAAATATATATATAAACATTAATCATATCATCTTAGAATCTACTTTTAATCGCACATTTTATTAAAATAAAAACAAAAATATTGCTTATATTTTGGCTGCTAGTAGAACACTTGTATATATTTACGAATAAGTATGTCTGGACACACGTGTACAACTTAGGTTCTGTCTTGATATTCTGTTCGAGGCAAAGTTATAGCATGTAATTATAAATATACATGATTTTAATACCAACTTTCATTGAAACCAAAATTGTGTTTTTAAAATACACCCTCATGGTATTCATTTATATAGATTAATAAAATAATTTAGATTAAATTCTAATGAAAAAAGCATAATGTCAAACTTTTATAAGACACATAATTATATATTTTTGCAACATTTTCTTGAATTAATATAATTTTTCCCAACAATATACAGTTTTCATAATGGATTGTCTGTATTTAAGCACTTCAATATAAAACTGTAAAATACGTGATGTGATTCAAGTTATGTACCATAACAATTCAAATGAATTTCAAACAATTTAGTTCGTCTGAAAAGAAATGTAACTACCAGGGGAATATACTATTGATATCGCCATGAATAAGTGATAGTGAATGTGTCTTCGATATTTAATGGAAGCGCCAAAAAACTACATATGGTTATAAATTCAAAAGTTAATTTTAATAATATATTTTTGTAGTAACAGTATGAAAATTAGGTACGATCTTAAATAGAGTTTAGAGTTAATTTCAAAATCATAGCTATCGACGGAGGACTATTTGAGATTTTAAGAATTATCGTACCAGGATTAAATGCGTAATATGAACTCGGTGGGCAATCTAATGTAGGCATAGTCAATGGTGTGCATCGTCCAATTTTCATTCATAATCTCAATGATTAACTGGTATATATCCCACGTTTTTATTTAACAAATGAACATCACCGCTATTACATTAGATATGTTTATAAAAAAGTTTAAATATTACACTATGACTGGAACGAATAACAAATAATATACTAATTTGATTCGTCTAAGAATTTTTTACCACATTTTCTATGAAAAAACCATTTGTTGAACAGTATATAACATTTAATGAATTGAAATACCAGAAACACTAGACGTGTAACATGTACTGAGTAGGTTCTCCTGATGAAGGCGTATTCAGTTCTAAATGGTTTGAAAATTAAATATATATATAAACATTAATCATATCATCTTAGAATCTACTTTTAATCGCACATTTTATTAAAATAAAAACAAAAATATTGCTTATATTTTGGCTGCTAGTAGAACACTTGTATATATTTACGAATAAGTATGTCTGGACACACGTGTACAACTTAGGTTCTGTCTTGATATTCTGTTCGAGGCAAAGTTATAGCATGTAATTATAAATATACATGATTTTAATACCAACTTTCATTGAAACCAAAATTGTGTTTTTAAAATACACCCTCATGGTATTCATTTATATAGATTAATAAAATAATTTAGATTAAATTCTAATGAAAAAAGCATAATGTCAAACTGTTATAAGACACATAATTATATATTTTTGCAACATTTTCTTGAATTAATATAATTTTTCCCAACAATATACAGTTTTCATAATGGATTGTCTGTATTTAAGCACTTCAATATAAAACTGTAAAATACGTGATGTGATTCAAGTTATGTACCATAACAATTCAAATGAATTTCAAACAATTTAGTTCGTCTGAAAAGAAATGTAACTACCAGGGGAATATACTATTGATATCGCCATGAATAAGTGATAGTGAATGTGTCTTCGATATTTAATGGAAGCGCCAAAAAACTACATATGGTTATAAATTCAAAAGTTAATTTTAATAATATATTTTTGTAGTAACAGTATGAAAATTAGGTACGATCTTAAATAGAGTTTACAGTTAATTTCAAAATCATAGCTATCGACGGAAGACTATTTGAGATTTTAAGAATTATCGTACCAGGATTAAATGCGTAATATGAACTCGGTGGGCAATCTAATGTAGGCATAGTCAATGGTGTGCATCGTCCATTTTTCATTCATAATCTCAATGATTAACTGGTATATATCCCACGTTTTTATTTAACAAATGAACATCACCGCTATTACATTAGATATGTTTATAAAAAAGTTTAAATATTACACTATGACTGGAACGAATAACAAATAATATACTAATTTGATTCGTCTAAGAATTTTTTACCACATTTTCTATGAAAAAACCATTTGTTGAACAGTATATAACATTTAATGAATTGAAATACCAGAAACACTAGACGTGTAACATGTACTGAGTAGGTTCTCCTGATGAAGGCGTATTCAGTTCTAAATGGTTTGAAAATTAAATATATATATAAACATTAATCATATCATCTTAGAATCTACTTTTAATCGCACATTTTATTAAAATAAAAACAAAAATATTGCTTATATTTTGGCTGCTAGTAGATCACTTGTATATATTTACGAATTAGTATGTCTGAACACACGTGTAGAACTTAGGTACTGTCTTGATATTCTGTTCGAGGCAAAGTTATAGCATGTAATTATAAATATACATGATTTTAATACCAACCTTCATTGAAACCAAAATTGTGTTTTTAAAATACACCCTCATGGTATTCATTTACATAGATTAATAAAATAATTTAGATTAAATTCTAATGAAAAAAGCATAATGTCAAACTGTTATAAGACACATAATTATATATTTTTGCAACATTTTCTTGAATTAATATAATTTTTCCCAACAATATACAGTTTTCATAATGGATTGTCTGTATTTAAGCACTTCAATATAAAACTGTAAAATACGTGATGTGATTCAAGTTATGTACCATAACAATTCAAATGAATTTCAAACAATTTAGTTCGTCTGAAAAGAAATGTAACTACCAGGGGAATATACTATTGATATCGCCATGAATAAGTGATAGTGAATGTGTCTTCGATATTTAATGGAAGCGCCAAAAAACTACATATGGTTATAAATTCAAAAGTTAATTTTAATAATATATTTTTGTAGTAACAGTATGAAAATTAGGTACGATCTTAAATAGAGTTTACAGTTAATTTCAAAATCATAGCTATCGACGGAAGACTATTTGAGATTTTAAGAATTATCGTACCAGGATTAAATGCGTAATATGAACTCGGTGGGCAATCTAATGTAGGCATAGTCAATGGTGTGCATCGTCCATTTTTCATTCATAATCTCAATGATTAACTGGTATATATCCCACGTTTTTATTTAACAAATGAACATCACCGCTATTACATTAGATATGTTTATAAAAAAGTTTAAATATTACACTATGACTGGAACGAATAACAAATAATATACTAATTTGATTCGTCTAAGAATTTTTTACCACATTTTCTATGAAAAAACCATTTGTTGAACAGTATATAACATTTAATGAATTGAAATACCAGAAACACTAGACGTGTAACATGTACTGAGTAGGTTCTCCTGATGAAGGCGTATTCAGTTCTAAATGGTTTGAAAATTAAATATATATATAAACATTAATCATATCATCTTAGAATCTACTTTTAATCGCACATTTTATTAAAATAAAAACAAAAATATTGCTTATATTTTGGCTGCTAGTAGAACACTTGTATATATTTACGAATAAGTATGTCTGGACACACGTGTACAACTTAGGTAATGTCTTGATATTCTGTTCGAGGCAAAGTTATATCATGTAATTATAAATATACATGATTTTAATACCAACTTTCATTGAAACCAAAATTGTGTTTTTAAAATACACCCTCATGGTATTCATTTATATAGATTAATAAAATAATTTAGATTAAATTCTAATGAAAAAAGCATAATGTCAAACTGTTATAAGACACATAATTATATATTTTTGCAACATTTTCTTGAATTAATATAATTTTTCCCAACATTATAAAGTTTTCATAATAGATTGTCTGTATTTAAGCACGTCAATATAAAACTGTAAAATACGTGATGTGATTCAAGTTATGTACAATAACAATTCAAATGAATTTCAAACGATTTAGTTCGTCTGAAAAGAAATGTAACTACCAGGGGAATATGCTATTGATATCGCCATGAATAAGTGATAGTGAATTTGTCTTCGATATTTAATGGAAGCGCCAAAAAACTACATATGGTTATAAATTCAAAAGTTAATTTTAATAATATATTTTTGTAGTAACAGTATGAAAATTAGGTACGATCTTAAATAGAGTTTAGAGTTAATTTCAAAATCATAGCTATGGACGGAGGACTATTTGAGATTTTAAGAATTATCGTACCAGGATTAAATGCGTAATATGAACACGTTGGGCAATCTAATGTAGGCATAGTCAATGGTGTGCATCGTCCAATTTTCATTCATAATCTCAATGATTAACTGGTATATATCCCACGTTTTTATTTAACAAATGAACATCACCGCTATTACATTAGATATGTTTATAAAAAAGTTTAAATATTACACTATGACTGGAACGAATAACAAATAATATACTAATTTGATTCGTCTAAGAATTTTTTACCACATTTTCTATGAAAAAACCATTTGTTGAACAGTATATAACATTTAATGAATTGAAATACCAGAAACACTAGACGTGTAACATGTACTGAGTAGGTTCTCCTGATGAAGGCGTATTCAGTTCTAAATGGTTTGAAAATTAAATATATATATAAACATTAATCATATCATCTTAGAATCTACTTTTAATCGCACATTTTATTAAAATAAAAACAAAAATATTGCTTATATTTTGGCTGCTAGTAGAACACTTGTATATATTTACGAATAAGTATGTCTGGACACACGTGTACAACTTAGGTTCTGTCTTGATATTCTGTTCGAGGCAAAGTTATAGCATGTAATTATAAATATACATGATTTTAATACCAACTTTCATTGAAACCAAAATTGTGTTTTTAAAATACACCCTCATGGTATTCATTTATATAGATTAATAAAATAATTTAGATTAAATTCTAATGAAAAAAGCATAATGTCAAACTGTTATAAGACACATAATTATATATTTTTGCAACATTTTCTTGAATTAATATAATTTTTCCCAACAATATACAGTTTTCATAATGGATTGTCTGTATTTAAGCACTTCAATATAAAACTGTAAAATACGTGATGTGATTCAAGTTATGTACCATAACAATTCAAATGAATTTCAAACAATTTAGTTCGTCTGAAAAGAAATGTAACTACCAGGGGAATATACTATTGATATCGCCATGAATAAGTGATAGTGAATGTGTCTTCGATATTTAATGGAAGCGCCAAAAAACTACATATGGTTATAAATTCAAAAGTTAATTTTAATAATATATTTTTGTAGTAACAGTATGAAAATTAGGTACGATCTTAAATAGAGTTTACAGTTAATTTCAAAATCATAGCTATCGACGGAAGACTATTTGAGATTTTAAGAATTATCGTACCAGGATTAAATGCGTAATATGAACTCGGTGGGCAATCTAATGTAGGCATAGTCAATGGTGTGCATCGTCCATTTTTCATTCATAATCTCAATGATTAACTGGTATATATCCCACGTTTTTATTTAACAAATGAACATCACCGCTATTACATTAGATATGTTTATAAAAAAGTTTAAATATTACACTATGACTGGAACGAATAACAAATAATATACTAATTTGATTCGTCTAAGAATTTTTTACCACATTTTCTATGAAAAAACCATTTGTTGAACAGTATATAACATTTAATGAATTGAAATACCAGAAACACTAGACGTGTAACATGTACTGAGTAGGTTCTCCTGATGAAGGCGTATTCAGTTCTAAATGGTTTGAAAATTAAATATATATATAAACATTAATCATATCATCTTAGAATCTACTTTTAATCGCACATTTTATTAAAATAAAAACAAAAATATTGCTTATATTTTGGCTGCTAGTAGAACACTTGTATATATTTACGAATAAGTATGTCTGGACACACGTGTACAACTTAGGTTCTGTCTTGATATTCTGTTCGAGGCAAAGTTATAGCATGTAATTATAAATATACATGATTTTAATACCAACTTTCATTGAAACCAAAATTGTGTTTTTAAAATACACCCTCATGGTATTCATTTATATAGATTAATAAAATAATTTAGATTAAATTCTAATGAAAAAAGCATAATGTCAAACTGTTATAAGACACATAATTATATATTTTTGCAACATTTTCTTGAATTAATATAATTTTTCCCAACAGTATAAAGTTTTCATAATAGATTGTCTGTATTTAAGCACGTCAATATAAAACTGTAAAATACGTGATGTGATTCAAGTTATGTACAATAACAATTCAAATGAATTTCAAACGATTTAGTTCGTCTGAAAAGAAATGTAACTACCAGGGGAATATGCTATTGATATCGCCATGAATAAGTGATAGTGAATGTGTCTTCGATATTTAATGGAAGCGCCAAAAAACTACATATGGTTATAAATTCAAAAGTTAATTTTAATAATATATTTTTGTAGTAACAGTATGAAAATTAGGTACGATCTTAAATAGAGTTTAGAGTTAATTTCAAAATCATAGCTATCGACGGAGGACTATTTGAGATTTTAAGAATTATCGTACCAGGATTAAATTTGTAATATGAACTCTGTGGGCAATCTAATGTAGGCATAGTCAATGGTGTGCATCGTCCAATTTTCATTCATAATCTCAATGATTAACTGGTATTTATCCCACGTTTTTATTTAACAAATGAACATCACCGCTATTACATTAGATATGTTTATAAAAAAGTTTAAATAATACACTATGGCTGGAACGAATAACAAATAATATACTAATATAATTCGTCTAAGAATTTTTTACCACATTTTCTATAAAAAAAACAATTTGTTGAACAGTATATAACATTTAATGAATTGAAATACCAGAAACACTAGACGTGTAACATGTACTGAGTACGTACTCCTGATGAAGGCGTATTCAGTTCTAAATGGTTTGAAAATTAAATATATATATTAACATTAATCATATCATCTTAGAATCTACTTTTATTCGCACATTTTATTAAAATAAAAACAAAAATATAGATTATATTTTGGCTGCTAGTAGAACACTTGTATATATTTACGAATTAGTATGTCTGGACACACGTGAACAACTTAGGTACTGTCTTGATATTCTGTTCGAAGCAAAGTTATAGCATGTAATTATATATATACATGATTTTAATACCAACCTTCATTGAAACCAAAATTGTGTTTTTAAAATACACCCTCATGGTATTCATTTACATAGATTAATAAAATAATTTAGATTAAATTCTAATGAAAAAAGCATAATTTCAAACTGTTATAAGACACATAATTATATATTTTTGCAACATTTTTTGAATTAATATAAATTTTCCCAACAATATACAGTTTTCATAATGGATTGTCTGTATTTAATCACGTCAATATAAAACTGTAAAATACGTGATGTGATTCAAGTTATGTACAATAACAATTCAAATGAATTTCAAACGATTTAGTTCATCTGAAAAGAAATGTAACTACCAGGGGAATATACTGTTGATATCGCCATGAATAAGTGATAGTGAATGTGTCTTCGATATTTAATGGAAGCGCCAAAAAACTACATATGGTTATAAATTCAAAAGTTAATTTTAATAATATATTTTTGTAGTAACAGTATGAAAATTAGGTACGATCTTAAATAGAGTTTACAGTTAATTTCAAAATCATAGCTATCGACGGAGGACTATTTTAGATTTTAAGAATTATCGTACCAGGATTAAATGCGTAATATGAACTCGTTGGGCAATCTAATGTAGCATAGTCAATGGTGTGCATCGTCCAATTTTCATTCATAATCTAAATGATTAACTGGTATATATCCCACGTTTTTATTTAACAAATGAACATCACCGCTATTACATTAGATATGTTTATAAAAAAGTTTAAATAATACACTATGGCTGGAACGAATAACAAATAATATACTAATAAGATTCGTCTAAGAATTTTTTACCACATTTTCTATGAAAAAACCATTTGTTGAACAGTATATAACATTTAATGAATTGAAATACCAGAAACACTAGACGTGTAACATGTACTGAGTAGGTTCTCCTGATGAAGGCGTATTCAGTTCTAAATGGTTTGAAAATTAAATATATATATAAACATTAATCATATCATCTTAGAATCTACTTTTAATCGCACATTTTATTAAAAAAAAAACAAAAATATTGGTTATATTTTGGCTGCTAGTAGAACACTTGTATATATTTACGAATAAGTATGTCTGGACACACGTGTACAACTTAGGTTCTGTCTTGATATTCTGTTCGAGGCAAAGTTATAGCATGTAATTATAAATATACATGATTTTAATACCAACTTTCATTGAAACCAAAATTGTGTTTTTAAAATACACCCTCATGGTATTCATTTATATAGATTAATAAAATAATTTAGATTAAATTCTAATGAAAAAAGCATAATGTCAAACTGTTATAAGACACATAATTATATATTTTTGCAACATTTTCTTGAATTAATATAATTTTTCCCAACATTATAAAGTTTTCATAATAGATTGTCTGTATTTAAGCACGTCAATATAAAACTGTAAAATACGTGATGTGATTCAAGTTATGTACAATAACAATTCAAATGAATTTCAAACGATTTAGTTCGTCTGAAAAGAAATGTAACTACCAGGTGAATATACTAATGATATCGCCGTGAATAAGTGATAGTGAATGTGTCTGCGATATTTAATGGAAGCGCCAAAAAACTACATATCGTTATAAATTCAAAAGTTAATTTTAATAATATATATTTGTAGTAACAGGATGATAATTAGGTACGATCTTAAATAGAGTTTACAGTTAATTTCAAAATCGTAGCTATCGACGTAGGACTATTTGAGATTTTAAGAATTATCGTACCAGGATTAAATGGGTATTCATTTATATAGATTAATAAAATAATTTAGATTAAATTCTAATGAAAAAAGCATAATGTCAAACTGTTATAAGACACATAATTATATATTTTTGCAACATTTTCTTGAATTAATATAATTTTTCCCAACAGTATAAAGTTTTCATAATAGATTGTCTGTATTTAAGCACGTCAATATAAAACTGTAAAATACGTGATGTGATTCAAGTTATGTACAATAACAATTCAAATGAATTTCAAACGATTTAGTTCGTCTGAAAAGAAATGTAACTACCAGGGGAATATGCTATTGATATCGCCATGAATAAGTGATAGTGAATGTGTCTTCGATATTTAATGGAAGCGCCAAAAAACTACATATGGTTATAAATTCAAAAGTTAATTTTAATAATATATTTTTGTAGTAACAGTATGAAAATTAGGTACGATCTTAAATAGAGTTTACAGTTAATTTCAAAATCATAGCTATCGACGGAGGACTATTTTAGATTTTAAGAATTATCGTACCAGGATTAAATGCGTAATATGAACTCGTTGGGCAATCTAATGTAGCATAGTCAATGGTGTGCATCGTCCAATTTTCATTCATAATCTCAATGATTAACTGGTATATATCCCACGTTTTTATTTAACAAATGAACATCACCGCTATTACATTAGATATGTTTATAAAAAAGTTTAAATATTACACTATGACTGGAACGAATAACAAATAATATACTAATTTGATTCGTCTAAGAATTTTTTACCACATTTTCTATGAAAAAACCATTTGTTGAACAGTATATAACATTTAATGAATTGAAATACCAGAAACACTAGACGTGTAACATGTACTGAGTAGGTTCTCCTGATGAAGGCGTATTCAGTTCTAAATGGTTTGAAAATTAAATATATATATAAACATTAATCATATCATCTTAGAATCTACTTTTAATCGCACATTTTATTAAAAAAAAAACAAAAATATTGGTTATATTTTGGCTGCTAGTAGAACACTTGTATATATTTACGAATAAGTATGTCTGGACACACGTGTACAACTTAGGTTCTGTCTTGATATTCTGTTCGAGGCAAAGTTATAGCATGTAATTATAAATATACATGATTTTAATACCAACTTTCATTGAAACCAAAATTGTGTTTTTAAAATACACCCTCATGGTATTCATTTATATAGATTAATAAAATAATTTAGATTAAATTCTAATGAAAAAAGCATAATGTCAAACTGTTATAAGACACATAATTATATATTTTTGCAACATTTTCTTGAATTAATATAATTTTTCCCAACATTATAAAGTTTTCATAATAGATTGTCTGTATTTAAGCACGTCAATATAAAACTGTAAAATACGTGATGTGATTCAAGTTATGTACAATAACAATTCAAATGAATTTCAAACGATTTAGTTCGTCTGAAAAGAAATGTAACTACCAGGGGAATATACTAATGATATCGCCGTGAATAAGTGATAGTGAATGTGTCTGCGATATTTAATGGAAGCGCCAAAAAACTACATATCGTTATAAATTCAAAAGTTAATTTTAATAATATATATTTGTAGTAACAGGATGATAATTAGGTACGATCTTAAATAGAGTTTACAGTTAATTTCAAAATCGTAGCTATCGACGTAGGACTATTTGAGATTTTAAGAATTATCGTACCAGGATTAAATGGGTATTCATTTATATAGATTAATAAAATAATTTAGATTAAATTCTAATGAAAAAAGCATAATGTCAAACTGTTATAAGACACATAATTATATATTTTTGCAACATTTTCTTGAATTAATATAATTTTTCCCAACAGTATAAAGTTTTCATAATAGATTGTCTGTATTTAAGCACGTCAATATAAAACTGTAAAATACGTGATGTGATTCAAGTTATGTACAATAACAATTCAAATGAATTTCAAACGATTTAGTTCGTCTGAAAAGAAATGTAACTACCAGGGGAATATGCTATTGATATCGCCATGAATAAGTGATAGTGAATGTGTCTTCGATATTTAATGGAAGCGCCAAAAAACTACATATGGTTATAAATTCAAAAGTTAATTTTAATAATATATTTTTGTAGTAACAGTATGAAAATTAGGTACGATCTTAAATAGAGTTTAGAGTTAATTTCAAAATCATAGCTATCGACGGAGGACTATTTGAGATTTTAAGAATTATCGTACCAGGATTAAATGCGTAATATGAACTCTGTGGGCAATCTAATGTAGGCATAGTCAATGGTGTGCATCGTCCAATTTTCATTCATAATCTCAATGATTAACTGGTATTTATCCCACGTTTTTATTTAACAAATGAACATCACCGCTATTACATTAGATATGTTTATAAAAAAGTTTAAATAATACACTATGGCTGGAACGAATAACAAATAATATACTAATATAATTCGTCTAAGAATTTTTTACCACATTTTCTATAAAAAAAACAATTTGTTGAACAGTATATAAAATTTAATGAAATGAAATACCAAAAACACTAGACGTGTAACATGTACTGAGTAGGTACTCCTGATGAAGGCGTATTCAGTTCTAAATGGTTTGAAAATTAAATATATATATAAACATTAATCATATCATATTAGAATCTACTTTTAATCGCACATTTTATTAAAATAAAAACAAAAATATTGCTTATATTTTGGCTGCTAGTAGAACACTTGTATATATTGACGAATTAGTATGTCTGGACACACGTGTACAACTTAGGTAATGTCTTGATATTCTGTTCGAGGCAAAGTTATATCATGTAATTATAAATAAACATGGTTTTAATACCAACCTTCATTGAAACCAAAATTGTGTTTTTAAAATACACCCTCATGGTATTCATTTATATAGATTAATAAAATATTTTAGATTAAATTCTAATGAAAAAAGCATAATGTCAAACTGTTATAAGACACATAATTATATATTTTTGCAACATTTTCTTGAATTAATATAATTTTTCCCAACAATATTCAGTTTTAATAATGGATTGTCTGTATTTAAGCACGTCAATATAAAACTGTAAAATTCGTGTTGTGATTCAATTTATGTACAATAACAATTCAAATGAATTTCAAACGATTAAGTTCGTCTGAAAATAAATGTAACTACCAGGGGAATATACTAATGATATCGCCGTGAATAAGTGATAGTGAATGTGTCTTCGATATTTAATGGAAGCGCCAAAAAACTACATATGGTTATAAATTCAAAAGTTAATTTTAATAATATATTTTTGTAGTAACAGTATGAAAATTAGGTACGATCTTAAATAGAGTTTAGAGTTAATTTCAAAATCATAGCTATCGACGGAGGACTATTTGAGATTTTAAGAATTATCGTACCAGGATTAAATGCGTAATATGAACACGTTGGGCAATCTAATGTAGGCATAGTCAATGGTGTGCATCGTCCAATTTTCATTCATAATCTCAATGATTAACTGGTATATATCCCACGTTTTTATTTAACAAATGAACATCACCGCTATTACATTAGATATGTTTATAAAAAAGTTTAAATAATACACTATAGCTGGAACGAATAACAAATAATATACTAATAAGATTCGTCTAAGAATTTTTTACCACATTTTTTATGAAAACACCATTTGTTGAACAGTATATAACAATTAATGAATTGAAATACCAGAAACACTAGACGTGTAACATGTACTGAATAGGTACTCCTGATGAAGGCGTATTCAGTTCTAAATGGTTTGAAAATTAAATATATATATTAACGTTAATCATATCATCTTACAATCTACTTTTAATCGCACATTTTATTAAAATAAAAACAAAAATATTGCTTATATTTTGGCTGCTAGTAGAACACTTGTATATATTTACGAATTAGTATGTCTGGACCCACGTGTACAACTTAGGTTCTGTCTTGATATTCTGTTCGAGGCAAAGTTATAGCATGTAATTATAAATATACATGATTTTAATACCAACCTTCATTGAAACCAAAATTTTGTTATTAAAATACACCCTCATGGTATTTCATTTATATAGATTAAATTCTAATGAAAAAAGCATAATGTCAAACTGTTATAAGACACATAATTATATATTTTTGCAACATTTTCTTGAATTAATATAATTTTTCCCAACAATATACAGTTTTAATAATGGATTGTCTGTATTTATGCACGTCAATATAAAACTGTAAAATTCGTGTTGTGATTCAATTTATGTACAATAACAATTCAAATGAATTTCAAACGATTAAGTTCGTCTGAAAATAAATGTAACTACCAGGGGAATATACTAATGATATCGCCGTGAATAAGTGATAGTGAATGTGTCTTCGATATTTAATGGAAGCGCCAAAAAACTACATATGGTTATAAATTCAAATGTTAATTTTAATAAAATATTTTTGTAGTAACAGTATGAAAATTAGGTACGATCTTAAATAGAGTTTAGAGTTAATTTCAAAATCATAGCTATCGACGGAGGACTATTTGAGATTTTAAGAATTATCGTACCAGGATTAAATGCGTAATATGAACACGTTGGGCAATCTAATGTAGGCATAGTCAATGGTGTGCATCGTCCAATTTTCATTCATAATCTCAATGATTAACTGGTATATATCCCACGTTTTTATTTAACAAATGAACATCACCGCTATTACATTAGATATGTTTATAACAAAGTTTAAATAATACACTATGGCTGGAACGAATAACAAATAATATACTAATAAGATTCGTCTAAGAATTTTTTACCACATTTTCTATGAAAAAACCATTTGTTGAACAGTATATAACATTTAATGAATTGAAATACCAGAAACCCTAGACGTGTAACATGTACTGAGTACGTACTCCTGATGAAGGAGTATTCAGTTCCAAATGGTTTGAAAATTAAATATATATATTAACATTAATCATATCATCTTAGAATCTACTTTTAATCGCACATTTTATTAAAATAAAAACAAAAATATTGCTTATATTTTGGCTGCTAGTAGAACACTTGTATATATTTACGAATTAATATGTCTGGACACACGTGTACAACTTAGGTAATGTCTTGATATTCTGTTCGAGGCAAAGTTATATCATGTAATTATAAATATACATGATTTTAATACCAACCTTCATTGAAACCAAAATTTTGTTTTTAAAATACACCCTCATGGTATTCATTTATATAGATTAATAAAATATTTTAGATTAAATTCTAATGAAAAAAGCATAATGTCAAACTGTTATAAGACACATAATTATATATTTTTGCAACATTTTCTTGAATTAATATAATTTTTCCCAACAATATACAGTTTTAATAATGGATTGTCTGTATTTAAGCACGTCAATATAAAACTGTAAAATTCGTGTTGTGATTCAATTTATGTACAATAACAATTCAAATGAATTTCAAACGATTAAGTTCGTCTGAAAATAAATGTAACTACCAGGGGAATATACTAATGATATCGCCGTGAATAAGTGATAGTGAATGTGTCTTCGATATTTAATGGAAGCGCCAAAAAACTACATATGGTTATAAATTCAAAAGTTAATTTTAATAATATATTTTTGTAGTAACAGTATGAAAATTAGGTACGATCTTAAATAGAGTTTAGAGTTAATTTCAAAATCATAGCTATCGACGGAGGACTATTTGAGATTTTAAGAATTATCGTACCAGGATTAAATGCGTAATATGAACACGTTGGGCAATCTAATGTAGGCATAGTCAATGGTGTGCATCGTCCAATTTTCATTCATAATCTCAATGATTAACTGGTATATATCCCACGTTTTTATTTAACAAATGAACATCACCGCTATTACATTAGATATGTTTATAAAAAAGTTTAAATAATACACTATGGCTGGAACGAATAACAAATAATATACTAATAAGATTCGTCTAAGAATTTTTTACCACATTTTCTATGAAAAAACCATTTGTTGAACAGTATATAACATTTAATGAATTGAAATACCAGAAACCCTAGACGTGTAACATGTACTGAGTACGTACTCCTGATGAAGGCGTATTCAGTTCCAAATGGTTTGAAAATTAAATATATATATTAACATTAATCATATCATCTTAGAATCTACTTTTAATCGCACATTTTATTAAAATAAAAACAAAAATATTGCTTATATTTTGGCTGCTAGTAGAACACTTGTATATATTTACGAATTAATATGTCTGGACACACGTGTACAACTTAGGTAATGTCTTGATATTCTGTTCGAGGCAAAGTTATATCATGTAATTATAAATATACATGATTTTAATACCAACCTTCATTGAAACCAAAATTTTGTTTTTAAAATACACCCTCATGGTATTCATTTATATAGATTAATAAAATATTTTAGATTAAATTCTAATGAAAAAAGCATAATGTCAAACTGTTATAAGACACATAATTATATATTTTTGCAACATTTTCTTGAATTAATATAATTTTTCCCAACAATATACAGTTTTAATAATGGATTGTCTGTATTTAAGCACGTCAATATAAAACTGTAAAATTCGTGTTGTGATTCAATTTATGTACAATAACAATTCAAATGAATTTCAAACGATTAAGTTCGTCTGAAAATAAATGTAACTACCAGGGGAATATACTAATGATATCGCCGTGAATAAGTGATAGTGAATGTGTCTTCGATATTTAATGGAAGCACCAAAAAACTACATATGGTTATAAATTCAAAAGTTAATTTTAATAAAATATTTTTGTAGTAACAGTATGAAAATTAGGTACGATCTTAAATAAAGTTTAGAGTTAATTTCAAAATCATAGCTATCGACGGAGGACTATTTGAGATTTTAAGAATTATCGTACCAGGATTAAATGCGTAATATGAACACGTTGGGCAATCTAATGTAGGCATAGTCAATGGTGTGCATCGTCCAATTTTCATTCATAATCTCAATGATTAACTGGTATATATCCCACGTTTTTATTTAACAAATGAACATCACCGCTATTACATTAGATATGTTTATAAAAAAGTTTAAATAATACACTATGGCTGGAACGAATAACAAATAATATACTAATAAGATTCGTCTAAGAATTTTTTACCACATTTTCTACGAAAAAACCATTTGTTGAACAGTATATAACATTTAATGAATTGAAATACCAGAAACACTAGACGTGTAACATGTACTGATTACGTACTCCTGATGAAGGCGTATTCAGTTCCAAATGGTTTGAAAATTAAATATATATATTAACATTAATCATATCATCTTAGAATCTACTTTTAATCGCACATTTTATTAAAATAAAAACAAAAATATTGCTTATATTTTGGCTGCTAGTAGAACACTTGTATATATTTACGAATTAATATGTCTGGACACACGTGTACAACTTTGGTAATGTCTTGATATTCTGTTCGAGGCAAAGTTATATCATGTAATTATAAATATACATGATTTTAATACCAACCTTCATTGAACCCAAAATTTTGTTTTTAAAATACACCCTCATGGTATTCATTTATATAGATTAATAAAATATTTTAGATTAAATTCTAATGAAAAAAGCATAATGTCAAACTTTTATAAGACATAAATTATATATTTTTGCAACATTTTCTTGAATTAATATAATTTTTCCCAACAATATACAGTTTTAATAATGGATTGTCTGTATTTATGCACGTCAATATAAAACTGTAAAATTCGTGTTGTGATTCAATTTATGTACAATAACAATTCAAATGAATTTCAAACGATTAAGTTCGTCTGAAAATAAATGTAACTACCAGGGGAATATACTAATGATATCGCCGTGAATAAGTGATAGTGAATGTGTCTTCGATATTTAATGGAAGCGCCAAAAAACTACATATGGTTATAAATTCAAAAGTTAATTTTAATAATATATTTTTGTAGTAACAGTATGAAAATTAGGTACGATCTTAAATAGAGTTTAGAGTTAATTTCAAAATCATAGCTATCGACGGAGGACTATTTGAGATTTTAAGAATTATCGTACCAGGATTAAATGCGTAATATGAACACGTTGGGCAATCTAATGTAGGCATAGTCAATGGTGTGCATCGTCCAATTTTCATTCATAATCTCAATGATTAACTGGTATATATCCCACGTTTTTATTTAACAAATGAACATCACCGCTATTACATTAGATATGTTTATAAAAAAGTTTAAATAATACACTATGGCTGGAACGAATAACAAATAATATACTAATAAGATTCGTCTAAGAATTTTTTACCACATTTTCTATGAAAAAACCATTTGTTGAACAGTATATAACATTTAATGAATTGAAATACCAGAAACACAAGACGTGTAACATGTACTGAGTACGTACTCCTGATGAAGGCGTATTCAGTTCCAAATGGTTTGAAAATTAAATATATATATTAACATTAATCATATCATCTTAGAATCTACTTTTAATCGCACATTTTATTAAAATAAAAACAAAAATATTGCTTATATTTTGGCTGCTAGTAGAACACTTGTATATATTTACGAATTAATATGTCTGGACACACGTGTACAACTTAGGTAATGTCTTGATATTCTGTTCGAGGCAAAGTTATATCATGTAATTATAAATATACATGATTTTAATACCAACCTTCATTGAAACCAAAATTTTGTTTTTAAAATACACCCTCATGGTATTCATTTATATAGATTAATAAAATATTTTAGATTAAATTCTAATGAAAAAAGCATAATGTCAAACTGTTATAAGACACATAATTATATATTTTTGCAACATTTTCTTGAATTAATATAATTTTTCCCAACAATATACAGTTTTAATAATGGATTGTCTGTATTTAAGCACGTCAATATAAAACTGTAAAATTCGTGTTGTGATTCAATTTATGTACAATAACAATTCAAATGAATTTCAAACGATTAAGTTCGTCTGAAAATAAATGTAACTACCAGGGGAATATACTAATGATATCGCCGTGAATAAGTGATAGTGAATGTGTCTTCGATATTTAATGGAAGCACCAAAAAACTACATATGGTTATAAATTCAAAAGTTAATTTTAATAAAATATTTTTGTAGTAACAGTATGAAAATTAGGTACGATCTTAAATAAAGTTTAGAGTTAATTTCAAAATCATAGCTATCGACGGAGGACTATTTGAGATTTTAAGAATTATCGTACCAGGATTAAATGCGTAATATGAACACGTTGGGCAATCTAATGTAGGCATAGTCAATGGTGTGCATCGTCCAATTTTCATTCATAATCTCAATGATTAACTGGTATATATCCCACGTTTTTATTTAACAAATGAACATCACCGCTATTACATTAGATATGTTTATAAAAAAGTTTAAATAATACACTATGGCTGGAACGAATAACAAATAATATACTAATAAGATTCGTCTAAGAATTTTTTACCACATTTTCTATGAAAAAACCATTTGTTGAACAGTATATAACATTTAATGAATTGAAATACCAGAAACCCTAGACGTGTAACATGTACTGAGTACGTACTCCTGATGAAGGCGTATTCAGTTCCAAATGGTTTGAAAATTAAATATATATATTAACATTAATCATATCATCTTAGAATCTACTTTTAATCGCACATTTTATTAAAATAAAAACAAAAATATTGCTTATATTTTGGCTGCTAGTAGAACACTTGTATATATTTACGAATTAATATGTCTGGACACACGTGTACAACTTAGGTAATGTCTTGATATTCTGTTCGAGGCAAAGTTATATCATGTAATTATAAATATACATGATTTTAATACCAACCTTCATTGAAACCAAAATTTTGTTTTTAAAATACACCCTCATGGTATTCATTTATATAGATTAATAAAATATTTTAGATTAAATTCTAATGAAAAAAGCATAATGTCAAACTGTTATAAGACACATAATTATATATTTTTGCAACATTTTCTTGAATTAATATAATTTTTCCCAACAATATACAGTTTTAATAATGGATTGTCTGTATTTAAGCACGTCAATATAAAACTGTAAAATTCGTGTTGTGATTCAATTTATGTACAATAACAATTCAAATGAATTTCAAACGATTAAGTTCGTCTGAAAATAAATGTAACTACCAGGGGAATATACTAATGATATCGCCGTGAATAAGTGATAGTGAATGTGTCTTCGATATTTAATGGAAGCACCAAAAAACTACATATGGTTATAAATTCAAAAGTTAATTTTAATAAAATATTTTTGTAGTAACAGTATGAAAATTAGGTACGATCTTAAATAAAGTTTAGAGTTAATTTCAAAATCATAGCTATCGACGGAGGACTATTTGAGATTTTAAGAATTATCGTACCAGGATTAAATGCGTAATATGAACACGTTGGGCAATCTAATGTAGGCATAGTCAATGGTGTGCATCGTCCAATTTTCATTCATAATCTCAATGATTAACTGGTATATATCCCACGTTTTTATTTAACAAATGAACATCACCGCTATTACATTAGATATGTTTATAAAAAAGTTTAAATAATACACTATGGCTGGAACGAATAACAAATAATATACTAATAAGATTCGTCTAAGAATTTTTTACCACATTTTCTATGAAAAAACCATTTGTTGAACAGTATATAACATTTAATGAATTGAAATACCAGAAACCCTAGACGTGTAACATGTACTGAGTACGTACTCCTGATGAAGGCGTATTCAGTTCCAAATGGTTTGAAAATTAAATATATATATTAACATTAATCATATCATCTTAGAATCTACTTTTAATCGCACATTTTATTAAAATAAAAACAAAAATATTGCTTATATTTTGGCTGCTAGTAGAACACTTGTATATATTTACGAATTAATATGTCTGGACACACGTGTACAACTTAGGTAATGTCTTGATATTCTGTTCGAGGCAAAGTTATATCATGTAATTATAAATATACATGATTTTAATACCAACCTTCATTGAAACCAAAATTTTGTTTTTAAAATACACCCTCATGGTATTCATTTATATAGATTAATAAAATATTTTAGATTAAATTCTAATGCAAAAAGCATAATGTCAAACTGTTATAAGACACATAATTATATATTTTTGCAACATTTTCTTGAATTAATATAATTTTTCCCAACAATATACAGTTTTAATAATGGATTGTCTGTATTTAAGCACGTCAATATAAAACTGTAAAATTCGTGTTGTGATTCAATTTATGTACAATAACAATTCAAATGAATTTCAAACGATTAAGTTCGTCTGAAAATAAATGTAACTACAAGGGGAATATACTAATGATATCGCCGTGAATAAGTGATAGTGAATGTGTCTTCGATATTTAATGGAAGCACCAAAAAACTACATATGGTTATAAATTCAAAAGTTAATTTTAATAAAATATTTTTGTAGTAACAGTATGAAAATTAGGTACGATCTTAAATAAAGTTTAGAGTTAATTTCAAAATCATAGCTATCGACGGAGGACTATTTGAGATTTTAAGAATTATCGTACCAGGATTAAATGCGTAATATGAACACGTTGGGCAATCTAATGTAGGCATAGTCAATGGTGTGCATCGTCCAATTTTCATTCATAATCTCAATGATTAACTGGTATATATCCCACGTTTTTATTTAACAAATGAACATCACCGCTATTACATTAGATATGTTTATAAAAAAGTTTAAATAATACACTATGGCTGGAACGAATAACAAATAATATACTAATAAGATTCGTCTAAGAATTTTTTACCACATTTTCTATGAAAAAACCATTTGTTGAACAGTATATAACATTTAATGAATTGAAATACCAGAAACACTAGACGTGTAACATGTACTGAGTACGTACTCCTGATGAAGGCGTATTCAGTTCCAAATGGTTTGAAAATTAAATATATATATTAACATTAATCATATCATCTTAGAATCTACTTTTAATCGCACATTTTATTAAAATAAAAACAAAAATATTGCTTATATTTTGGCTGCTAGTAGAACACTTGTATATATTTACGAATTAATATGTCTGGACACACGTGTACAACTTAGGTAATGTCTTGATATTCTGTTCGAGGCAAAGTTATATCATGTAATTATAAATATACATGATTTTAATACCAACCTTCATTGAAACCAAAATTTTGTTTTTAAAATACACCCTCATGGTATTCATTTATATAGATTAATAAAATATTTTAGATTAAATTCTAATGAAAAAAGCATAATGTCAAACTGTTATAAGACACATAATTATATATTTTTGCAACATTTTCTTGAATTAATATAATTTTTCCCAACAATATACAGTTTTAATAATGGATTGTCTGTATTTAAGCACGTCAATATAAAACTGTAAAATTCGTGTTGTGATTCAATTTATGTACAATAACAATTCAAATGAATTTCAAACGATTAAGTTCGTCTGAAAATAAATGTAACTACCAGGGGAATATACTAATGATATCGCCGTGAATAAGTGATAGTGAATGTGTCTTCGATATTTAATGGAAGCACCAAAAAACTACATATGGTTATAAATTCAAAAGTTAATTTTAATAAAATATTTTTGTAGTAACAGTATGAAAATTAGGTACGATCTTAAATAAAGTTTAGAGTTAATTTCAAAATCATAGCTATCGACGGAGGACTATTTGAGATTTTAAGAATTATCGTACCAGGATTAAATGCGTAATATGAACACGTTGGGCAATCTAATGTAGGCATAGTCAATGGTGTGCATCGTCCAATTTTCATTCATAATCTCAATGATTAACTGGTATATATCCCACGTTTTTATTTAACAAATGAACATCACCGCTATTACATTAGATATGTTTATAAAAAAGTTTAAATAATACACTATGGCTGGAACGAATAACAAATAATATACTAATAAGATTCGTCTAAGAATTTTTTACCACATTTTCTACGAAAAAACCATTTGTTGAACAGTATATAACATTTAATGAATTGAAATACCAGAAACACTAGACGTGTAACATGTACTGATTACGTACTCCTGATGAAGGCGTATTCAGTTCCAAATGGTTTGAAAATTAAATATATATATTAACATTAATCATATCATCTTAGAATCTACTTTTAATCGCACATTTTATTAAAATAAAAACAAAAATATTGCTTATATTTTGGCTGCTAGTAGAACACTTGTATATATTTACGAATTAATATGTCTGGACACACGTGTACAACTTAGGTTCTGTCTTGATATTCTGTTCGAGGCAAAGTTATAGCATGTAATTATAAATATACATGATTTTAATACCAACCTTCATTGAAACCAAAATTTTGTTTTTAAAATACACCCTCATGGTATTCATTTATATAGATTAATAAAATAATTTAGATTAAATTCTAATGTAAAAAGCATAATGTCAAACTGTTATAAGACACATAATTATATATTTTTGCAACATTTTCTTGAATTAATATAATTTTTCCCGACAATATACATTTTTCATAATGGATTGTCTGTATTTAAGCACGTCAATATAAAACTGTAAAATACGTGATGTGATTCAAGTTATGTACAATAACAATTCAAATGAATTTCAAACGATTTAGTTCGTCTGAAAAGAAATGTAACTACCAGGGGAATATACTATTGATATCGCCATGAATAAGTGATAGTGAATGTGTCTTCGATATTTAGTGGAAGCGCCAAAAAACTACATATGGTTATAAATTCAAAAGTTAATTTTAATAATATATTTTTGTAGTAACAGTATGAAAATTAGGTACGATCTTAAATAGAGTTTAGAGTTAATTTCAAAATCATAGCTATCGACGGAGGACTATTTGAGATTTTAAGAATTATCGTACCAGGATTAAATGCGTAATTTGAACTCGGTGGGCAATCTAATGTAGGCATAGTCAATGGTGTGCATCGTCCAATTTTCATTCATAATCTCAATGATTAACTGGTATATATCCCACGTCTTTATTTAACAAATGAACATCACCGCTATTACATTAGATATGTTTATAAAAAAGTTTAAATAATACACTATGGCTGGAACGAATTACAAATAATATACTAATAAGATTCGTCTAAGAATTTTTTACCACATTTTCTATGAAAAAACCATTTGTTGAACAGTATATAACATTTAATGAATTGAAATACCAGAAACACTAGACGTGTAACATGTACTGAGTAGGTAATCCTGATGAACGCGTATTCAGTTCTAAATGGTTTGAAAATTAAATGTATATGTAAACATTAATCATATCATCTTAGAATCTACTTTTAATCGCACATTTTATAAAAATAAAAACAAAAATATTGCTTATATTTTGGCTGCTAGTAGAACACTTGTATATATTTACGAATTAATATGTCTGGACACACGTGTACAACTTAGGTAATGTCTTGATATTCTGTTCGAGGCAAAGTTATATCATGTAATTATAAATATACATGATTTTAATACCAACCTTCATTGAAACCAAAATTTTGTTTTTAAAATACACCCTCATGGTATTTCATTTATATAGATTAATAAAATAATTTAGATTAAAATCTAATGAAAAAAGCATAATGTCAAACTGTTATAAGACACATAATTATATATTTTTGCAACATTTTCTTGAATTAATATAATTTTTCCCAACAATATACAGTTTTCATAATGGATTGTCTGTATTTAAGCACGTCAATATAAAACTGTAAAATACGTGATGTGATTCAAGTTATGTACAATAACAATTCAAATGAATTTCAAACGATTTAGTTCGTCTGAAAAGAAATGTAACTACCAGGGGAATATACTATTGATATCGCCATGAATAAGTGATAGTGAATGTGTCTTCGATATTTAATGGAAGCGCCAAAAAACTACATATGGTTATAAATTCAAAAGTTAATTTTAATAATATATTTTTGTAGTAACAGTATGAAAATTAGGTACGATCTTAAATAGAGTTTAGAGTTAATTTCAAAATCATAGCTATCGACGGAGGACTATTTGAGATTTTAAGAATTATCGTACCAGGATTAAATGCGTAATATGAACACGTTGGGCAATCTAATGTAGGCATAGTCAATGGTGTGCATCGTCCAATTTTCATTCATAATCTCAATGATTAACTGGTATATATCCCACGTTTTTATTTAACAAATGAACATCACCGCTATTACATTAGATATGTTTATAAAAAAGTTTAAATAATACACTATGGCTGGAACGAATAACAAATAATATACTAATAAGATTCGTCTAAGAATTTTTTACCACATTTTCTATGAAAAAACCATTTGTTGAACAGTATATAACATTTAATGAATTGAAATACCAGAAACACTAGACGTGTAACATGTACTGAGTACGTACTCCTGATGAAGGCGTATTCAGTTCCAAATGGTTTGAAAATTAAATATATATATTAACATTAATCATATCATCTTAGAATCTACTTTTATTCGCACATTTTATTAAAATAAAAACAAAAATATAGATTATATTTTGGCTGCTAGTAGAACACTTGTATATATTTACAAATTAGTATGTCTGGACACACGTGTACAACTTAGGTTCTGTCTTGATATTCTGTTCGAGGCAAAGTTATAGCATGTAATTATAAATATACATGATTTTAATACCAACCTTCATTGAAACCAAAATTTTGTTTTTAAAATACACCCTCATGGTATTCATTTATATAGATTAATAAAATAATTTAGATTAAATTCTAATGTAAAAAGCATAATGTCAAACTGTTATAAGACACATAATTATATATTTTTGCAACATTTTCTTGAATTAATATAATTTTTCCCGACAATATACATTTTTCATAATGGATTGTCTGTATTTAAGCACGTCAATATAAAACTGTAAAATACGTGATGTGATTCAAGTTATGTACAATAACAATTCAAATGAATTTCAAACGATTTAGTTCGTCTGAAAAGAAATGTAACTACCAGGGGAATATACTATTGATATCGCCATGAATAAGTGATAGTGAATGTGTCTTCGATATTTAGTGGAAGCGCCAAAAAACTACATATGGTTATAAATTCAAAAGTTAATTTTAATAATATATTTTTGTAGTAACAGTATGAAAATTAGGTACGATCTTAAATAGAGTTTAGAGTTAATTTCAAAATCATAGCTATCGACGGAGGACTATTTGAGATTTTAAGAATTATCGTACCAGGATTAAATGCGTAATTTGAACTCGGTGGGCAATCTAATGTAGGCATAGTCAATGGTGTGCATCGTCCAATTTTCATTCATAATCTCAATGATTAACTGGTATATATCCCACGTCTTTATTTAACAAATGAACATCACCGCTATTACATTAGATATGTTTATAAAAAAGTTTAAATAATACACTATGGCTGGAACGAATTACAAATAATATACTAATAAGATTCGTCTAAGAATTTTTTACCACATTTTCTATGAAAAAACCATTTGTTGAACAGTATATAACATTTAATGAATTGAAATACCAGAAACACTAGACGTGTAACATGTACTGAGTAGGTAATCCTGATGAACGCGTATTCAGTTCTAAATGGTTTGAAAATTAAATGTATATGTAAACATTAATCATATCATCTTAGAATCTACTTTTAATCGCACATTTTATAAAAATAAAAACAAAAATATTGCTTATATTTTGGCTGCTAGTAGAACACTTGTATATATTTACGAATTAATATGTCTGGACACACGTGTACAACTTAGGTAATGTCTTGATATTCTGTTCGAGGCAAAGTTATATCATGTAATTATAAATATACATGATTTTAATACCAACCTTCATTGAAACCAAAATTTTGTTTTTAAAATACACCCTCATGGTATTTCATTTATATAGATTAATAAAATAATTTAGATTAAAATCTAATGAAAAAAGCATAATGTCAAACTGTTATAAGACACATAATTATATATTTTTGCAACATTTTCTTGAATTAATATAATTTTTCCCAACAATATACAGTTTTCATAATGGATTGTCTGTATTTAAGCACGTCAATATAAAACTGTAAAATACGTGATGTGATTCAAGTTATGTACAATAACAATTCAAATGAATTTCAAACGATTTAGTTCGTCTGAAAAGAAATGTAACTACCAGGGGAATATACTATTGATATCGCCATGAATAAGTGATAGTGAATGTGTCTTCGATATTTAATGGAAGCGCCAAAAAACTACATATGGTTATAAATTCAAAAGTTAATTTTAATAATATATTTTTGTAGTAACAGTATGAAAATTAGGTACGATCTTAAATAGAGTTTAGAGTTAATTTCAAAATCATAGCTATCGACGGAGGACTATTTGAGATTTTAAGAATTATCGTACCAGGATTAAATGCGTAATATGAACACGTTGGGCAATCTAATGTAGGCATAGTCATTGGTGTGCATCGTCCAATTTTCATTCATAATCTCAATGATTAACTGGTATATATCCCACGTTTTTATTTAACAAATGAACATCACCGCTATTACATTAGATATGTTTATAAAAAAGTTTAAATAATACACTATGGCTGGAACGAATAACAAATAATATACTAATAAGATTCGTCTAAGAATTTTTTACCACATTTTCTATGAAAAAACCATTTGTTGAACAGTATATAACATTTAATGAATTGAAATACCAGAAACCCTAGACGTGTAACATGTACTGAGTACGTACTCCTGATGAAGGCGTATTCAGTTCCAAATGGTTTGAAAATTAAATATATATATTAACATTAATCATATCATCTTAGAATCTACTTTTATTCGCACATTTTATTAAAATAAAAACAAAAATATAGATTATATTTTGGCTGCTAGTAGAACACTTGTATATATTTACAAATTAGTATGTCTGGACACACGTGTACAACTTAGGTTCTGTCTTGATATTCTGTTCGAGGCAAAGTTATAGCATGTAATTATAAATATACATGATTTTAATACCAACCTTCATTGAAACCAAAATTTTGTTTTTAAAATACACCCTCATGGTATTCATTTATATAGATTAATAAAATAATTTAGATTAAATTCTAATGTAAAAAGCATAATGTCAAACTGTTATAAGACACATAATTATATATTTTTGCAACATTTTCTTGAATTAATATAATTTTTCCCGACAATATACATTTTTCATAATGGATTGTCTGTATTTAAGCACGTCAATATAAAACTGTAAAATACGTGATGTGATTCAAGTTATGTACAATAACAATTCAAATGAATTTCAAACGATTTAGTTCGTCTGAAAAGAAATGTAACTACCAGGGGAATATACTATTGATATCGCCATGAATAAGTGATAGTGAATGTGTCTTCGATATTTAGTGGAAGCGCCAAAAAACTACATATGGTTATAAATTCAAAAGTTAATTTTAATAATATATTTTTGTAGTAACAGTATGAAAATTAGGTACGATCTTAAATAGAGTTTAGAGTTAATTTCAAAATCATAGCTATCGACGGAGGACTATTTGAGATTTTAAGAATTATCGTACCAGGATTAAATGCGTAATTTGAACTCGGTGGGCAATCTAATGTAGGCATAGTCAATGGTGTGCATCGTCCAATTTTCATTCATAATCTCAATGATTAACTGGTATATATCCCACGTCTTTATTTAACAAATGAACATCACCGCTATTACATTAGATATGTTTATAAAAAAGTTTAAATAATACACTATGGCTGGAACGAATTACAAATAATATACTAATAAGATTCGTCTAAGAATTTTTTACCACATTTTCTATGAAAAAACCATTTGTTGAACAGTATATAACATTTAATGAATTGAAATACCAGAAACACTAGACGTGTAACATGTACTGAGTAGGTAATCCTGATGAACGCGTATTCAGTTCTAAATGGTTTGAAAATTAAATGTATATGTAAACATTAATCATATCATCTTAGAATCTACTTTTAATCGCACATTTTATAAAAATAAAAACAAAAATATTGCTTATATTTTGGCTGCTAGTAGAACACTTGTATATATTTACGAATTAATATGTCTGGACACACGTGTACAACTTAGGTAATGTCTTGATATTCTGTTCGAGGCAAAGTTATATCATGTAATTATAAATATACATGATTTTAATACCAACCTTCATTGAAACCAAAATTTTGTTTTTAAAATACACCCTCATGGTATTTCATTTATATAGATTAATAAAATAATTTAGATTAAAATCTAATGAAAAAAGCATAATGTCAAACTGTTATAAGACACATAATTATATATTTTTGCAACATTTTCTTGAATTAATATAATTTTTCCCAACAATATACAGTTTTCATAATGGATTGTCTGTATTTAAGCACGTCAATATAAAACTGTAAAATACGTGATGTGATTCAAGTTATGTACAATAACAATTCAAATGAATTTCAAACGATTTAGTTCGTCTGAAAAGAAATGTAACTACCAGGGGAATATACTATTGATATCGCCATGAATAAGTGATAGTGAATGTGTCTTCGATATTTAATGGAAGCGCCAAAAAACTACATATGGTTATAAATTCAAAAGTTAATTTTAATAATATATTTTTGTAGTAACAGTATGAAAATTAGGTACGATCTTAAATAGAGTTTAGAGTTAATTTCAAAATCATAGCTATCGACGGAGGACTATTTGAGATTTTAAGAATTATCGTACCAGGATTAAATGCGTAATATGAACACGTTGGGCAATCTAATGTAGGCATAGTCATTGGTGTGCATCGTCCAATTTTCATTCATAATCTCAATGATTAACTGGTATATATCCCACGTTTTTATTTAACAAATGAACATCACCGCTATTACATTAGATATGTTTATAAAAAAGTTTAAATAATACACTATGGCTGGAACGAATAACAAATAATATACTAATAAGATTCGTCTAAGAATTTTTTACCACATTTTCTATGAAAAAACCATTTGTTGAACAGTATATAACATTTAATGAATTGAAATACCAGAAACCCTAGACGTGTAACATGTACTGAGTACGTACTCCTGATGAAGGCGTATTCAGTTCCAAATGGTTTGAAAATTAAATATATATATTAACATTAATCATATCATCTTAGAATCTACTTTTATTCGCACATTTTATTAAAATAAAAACAAAAATATAGATTATATTTTGGCTGCTAGTAGAACACTTGTATATATTTACAAATTAGTATGTCTGGACACACGTGTACAACTTAGGTTCTGTCTTGATATTCTGTTCGAGGCAAAGTTATAGCATGTAATTATAAATATACATGATTTTAATACCAACCTTCATTGAAACCAAAATTTTGTTTTTAAAATACACCCTCATGGTATTCATTTATATAGATTAATAAAATAATTTAGATTAAATTCTAATGTAAAAAGCATAATGTCAAACTGTTATAAGACACATAATTATATATTTTTGCAACATTTTCTTGAATTAATATAATTTTTCCCGACAATATACATTTTTCATAATGGATTGTCTGTATTTAAGCACGTCAATATAAAACTGTAAAATACGTGATGTGATTCAAGTTATGTACAATAACAATTCAAATGAATTTCAAACGATTTAGTTCGTCTGAAAAGAAATGTAACTACCAGGGGAATATACTATTGATATCGCCATGAATAAGTGATAGTGAATGTGTCTTCGATATTTAGTGGAAGCGCCAAAAAACTACATATGGTTATAAATTCAAAAGTTAATTTTAATAATATATTTTTGTAGTAACAGTATGAAAATTAGGTACGATCTTAAATAGAGTTTAGAGTTAATTTCAAAATCATAGCTATCGACGGAGGACTATTTGAGATTTTAAGAATTATCGTACCAGGATTAAATGCGTAATTTGAACTCGGTGGGCAATCTAATGTAGGCATAGTCAATGGTGTGCATCGTCCAATTTTCATTCATAATCTCAATGATTAACTGGTATATATCCCACGTCTTTATTTAACAAATGAACATCACCGCTATTACATTAGATATGTTTATAAAAAAGTTTAAATAATACACTATGGCTGGAACGAATTACAAATAATATACTAATAAGATTCGTCTAAGAATTTTTTACCACATTTTCTATGAAAAAACCATTTGTTGAACAGTATATAACATTTAATGAATTGAAATACCAGAAACACTAGACGTGTAACATGTACTGAGTAGGTAATCCTGATGAACGCGTATTCAGTTCTAAATGGTTTGAAAATTAAATGTATATGTAAACATTAATCATATCATCTTAGAATCTACTTTTAATCGCACATTTTATAAAAATAAAAACAAAAATATTGCTTATATTTTGGCTGCTAGTAGAACACTTGTATATATTTACGAATTAATATGTCTGGACACACGTGTACAACTTAGGTAATGTCTTGATATTCTGTTCGAGGCAAAGTTATATCATGTAATTATAAATATACATGATTTTAATACCAACCTTCATTGAAACCAAAATTTTGTTTTTAAAATACACCCTCATGGTATTTCATTTATATAGATTAATAAAATAATTTAGATTAAAATCTAATGAAAAAAGCATAATGTCAAACTGTTATAAGACACATAATTATATATTTTTGCAACATTTTCTTGAATTAATATAATTTTTCCCAACAATATACAGTTTTCATAATGGATTGTCTGTATTTAAGCACGTCAATATAAAACTGTAAAATACGTGATGTGATTCAAGTTATGTACAATAACAATTCAAATGAATTTCAAACGATTTAGTTCGTCTGAAAAGAAATGTAACTACCAGGGGAATATACTATTGATATCGCCATGAATAAGTGATAGTGAATGTGTCTTCGATATTTAATGGAAGCGCCAAAAAACTACATATGGTTATAAATTCAAAAGTTAATTTTAATAATATATTTTTGTAGTAACAGTATGAAAATTAGGTACGATCTTAAATAGAGTTTAGAGTTAATTTCAAAATCATAGCTATCGACGGAGGACTATTTGAGATTTTAAGAATTATCGTACCAGGATTAAATGCGTAATATGAACACGTTGGGCAATCTAATGTAGGCATAGTCATTGGTGTGCATCGTCCAATTTTCATTCATAATCTCAATGATTAACTGGTATATATCCCACGTTTTTATTTAACAAATGAACATCACCGCTATTACATTAGATATGTTTATAAAAAAGTTTAAATAATACACTATGGCTGGAACGAATAACAAATAATATACTAATAAGATTCGTCTAAGAATTTTTTACCACATTTTCTATGAAAAAACCATTTGTTGAACAGTATATAACATTTAATGAATTGAAATACCAGAAACCCTAGACGTGTAACATGTACTGAGTACGTACTCCTGATGAAGGCGTATTCAGTTCCAAATGGTTTGAAAATTAAATATATATATTAACATTAATCATATCATCTTAGAATCTACTTTTAATCGCACATTTTATTAAAATAAAAACAAAAATATTGCTTATATTTTGGCTGCTAGTAGAACACTTGTATATATTTACGAATTAATATGTCTGGACACACGTGTACAACTTAGGTAATGTCTTGATATTCTGTTCGAGGCAAAGTTATATCATGTAATTATAAATATACATGATTTTAATACCAACCTTCATTGAAACCAAAATTTTGTTTTTAAAATACACCCTCATGGTATTCATTTATATAGATTAATAAAATATTTTAGATTAAATTCTAATGAAAAAAGCATAATGTCAAACTGTTATAAGACACATAATTATATATTTTTGCAACATTTTCTTGAATTAATATAATTTTTCCCAACAATATACAGTTTTAATAATGGATTGTCTGTATTTAAGCACGTCAATATAAAACTGTAAAATTCGTGTTGTGATTCAATTTATGTACAATAACAATTCAAATGAATTTCAAACGATTAAGTTCGTCTGAAAATAAATGTAACTACCAGGGGAATATACTAATGATATCGCCGTGAATAAGTGATAGTGAATGTGTCTTCGATATTTAATGGAAGCACCAAAAAACTACATATGGTTATAAATTCAAAAGTTAATTTTAATAAAATATTTTTGTAGTAACAGTATGAAAATTAGGTACGATCTTAAATAAAGTTTAGAGTTAATTTCAAAATCATAGCTATCGACGGAGGACTATTTGAGATTTTAAGAATTATCGTACCAGGATTAAATGCGTAATATGAACACGTTGGGCAATCTAATGTAGGCATAGTCAATGGTGTGCATCGTCCAATTTTCATTCATAATCTCAATGATTAACTGGTATATATCCCACGTTGTTATTTAACAAATGAACATCACCGCTATTACATTAGATATGTTTATAAAAAAGTTTAAATAATACACTATGGCTGGAACGAATAACAAATAATATACTAATAAGATTCGTCTAAGAATTTTTTACCACATTTTCTACGAAAAAACCATTTGTTGAACAGTATATAACATTTAATGAATTGAAATACCAGAAACACTAGACGTGTAACATGTACTGATTACGTACTCCTGATGAAGGCGTATTCAGTTCCAAATGGTTTGAAAATTAAATATATATATTAACATTAATCATATCATCTTAGAATCTACTTTTAATCGCACATTTTATTAAAATAAAAACAAAAATATTGCTTATATTTTGGCTGCTAGTAGAACACTTGTATATATTTACGAATTAATATGTCTGGACACACGTGTACAACTTTGGTAATGTCTTGATATTCTGTTCGAGGCAAAGTTATATCATGTAATTATAAATATACATGATTTTAATACCAACCTTCATTGAAACCAAAATTTTGTTTTTAAAATACACCCTCATGGTATTCATTTATATAGATTAATAAAATATTTTAGATTAAATTCTAATGAAAAAAGCATAATGTCAAACTGTTATAAGACACATAATTATATATTTTTGCAACATTTTCTTGAATTAATATAATTTTTCCCAACAATATACAGTTTTAATAATGGATTGTCTGTATTTATGCACGTCAATATAAAACTGTAAAATTCGTGTTGTGATTCAATTTATGTACAATAACAATTCAAATGAATTTCAAACGATTAAGTTCGTCTGAAAATAAATGTAACTACCAGGGGAATATACTAATGATATCGCCGTGAATAAGTGATAGTGAATGTGTCTTCGATATTTAATGGAAGCGCCAAAAAACTACATATGGTTATAAATTCAAAAGTTAATTTTAATAATATATTTTTGTAGTAACAGTATGAAAATTAGGTACGATCTTAAATAGAGTTTAGAGTTAATTTCAAAATCATAGCTATCGACGGAGGACTATTTGAGATTTTAAGAATTATCGTACCAGGATTAAATGCGTAATATGAACACGTTGGGCAATCTAATGTAGGCATAGTCAATGGTGTGCATCGTCCAATTTTCATTCATAATCTCAATGATTAACTGGTATATATCCCACGTTTTTATTTAACAAATGAACATCACCGCTATTACATTAGATATGTTTATAAAAAAGTTTAAATAATACACTATGGCTGGAACGAATAACAAATAATATACTAATAAGATTCGTCTAAGAATTTTTTACCACATTTTCTATGAAAAAACCATTTGTTGAACAGTATATAACATTTAATGAATTGAAATACCAGAAACACTAGACGTGTAACATGTACTGAGTACGTACTCCTGATGAAGGCGTATTCAGTTCCAAATGGTTTGAAAATTAAATATATATATTAACATTAATCATATCATCTTAGAATCTACTTTTAATCGCACATTTTATTAAAATAAAAACAAAAATATTGCTTATATTTTGGCTGCTAGTAGAACACTTGTATATATTTACGAATTAATATGTCTGGACACACGTGTACATCTTAGGTAATGTCTTGATATTCTGTTCGAGGCAAAGTTATATCATGTAATTATAAATATACATGATTTTAATACCAACCTTCATTGAAACCAAAATTTTGTTTTTAAAATACACCCTCATGGTATTCATTTATATAGATTAATAAAATATTTTAGATTAAATTCTAATGAAAAAAGCATAATGTCAAACTGTTATAAGACACATAATTATATATTTTTGCAACATTTTCTTGAATTAATATAATTTTTCCCAACAATATACAGTTTTAATAATGGATTGTCTGTATTTAAGCACGTCAATATAAAACTGTAAAATTCGTGTTGTGATTCAATTTATGTACAATAACAATTCAAATGAATTTCAAACGATTAAGTTCGTCTGAAAATAAATGTAACTACCAGGGGAATATACTAATGATATCGCCGTGAATAAGTGATAGTGAATGTGTCTTCGATATTTAATGGAAGCACCAAAAAACTACATATGGTTATAAATTCAAAAGTTAATTTTAATAAAATATTTTTGTAGTAACAGTATGAAAATTAGGTACGATCTTAAATAAAGTTTAGAGTTAATTTCAAAATCATAGCTATCGACGGAGGACTATTTGAGATTTTAAGAATTATCGTACCAGGATTAAATGCGTAATATGAACACGTTGGGCAATCTAATGTAGGCATAGTCAATGGTGTGCATCGTCCAATTTTCATTCATAATCTCAATGATTAACTGGTATATATCCCACGTTTTTATTTAACAAATGAACATCACCGCTATTACATTAGATATGTTTATAAAAAAGTTTAAATAATACACTATGGCTGGAACGAATAACAAATAATATACTAATAAGATTCGTCTAAGAATTTTTTACCACATTTTCTACGAAAAAACCATTTGTTGAACAGTATATAACATTTAATGAATTGAAATACCAGAAACACTAGACGTGTAACATGTACTGATTACGTACTCCTGATGAAGGCGTATTCAGTTCCAAATGGTTTGAAAATTAAATATATATATTAACATTAATCATATCATCTTAGAATCTACTTTTAATCGCACATTTTATTAAAATAAAAACAAAAATATTGCTTATATTTTGGCTGCTAGTAGAACACTTGTATATATTTACGAATTAATATGTCTGGACACACGTGTACAACTTTGGTAATGTCTTGATATTCTGTTCGAGGCAAAGTTATATCATGTAATTATAAATATACATGATTTTAATACCAACCTTCATTGAAACCAAAATTTTGTTTTTAAAATACACCCTCATGGTATTCATTTATATAGATTAATAAAATATTTTAGATTAAATTCTAATGAAAAAAGCATAATGTCAAACTGTTATAAGACACATAATTATATATTTTTGCAACATTTTCTTGAATTAATATAATTTTTCCCAACAATATACAGTTTTAATAATGGATTGTCTGTATTTATGCACGTCAATATAAAACTGTAAAATTCGTGTTGTGATTCAATTTATGTACAATAACAATTCAAATGAATTTCAAACGATTAAGTTCGTCTGAAAATAAATGTAACTACCAGGGGAATATACTAATGATATCGCCGTGAATAAGTGATAGTGAATGTGTCTTCGATATTTAATGGAAGCGCCAAAAAACTACATATGGTTATAAATTCAAAAGTTAATTTTAATAATATATTTTTGTAGTAACAGTATGAAAATTAGGTACGATCTTAAATAGAGTTTAGAGTTAATTTCAAAATCATAGCTATCGACGGAGGACTATTTGAGATTTTAAGAATTATCGTACCAGGATTAAATGCGTAATATGAACACGTTGGGCAATCTAATGTAGGCATAGTCAATGGTGTGCATCGTCCAATTTTCATTCATAATCTCAATGATTAACTGGTATATATCCCACGTTTTTATTTAACAAATGAACATCACCGCTATTACATTAGATATGTTTATAAAAAAGTTTAAATAATACACTATGGCTGGAACGAATAACAAATAATATACTAATAAGATTCGTCTAAGAATTTTTTACCACATTTTCTATGAAAAAACCATTTGTTGAACAGTATATAACATTTAATGAATTGAAATACCAGAAACACTAGACGTGTAACATGTACTGAGTACGTACTCCTGATGAAGGCGTATTCAGTTCCAAATGGTTTGAAAATTAAATATATATATTAACATTAATCATATCATCTTAGAATCTACTTTTAATCGCACATTTTATTAAAATAAAAACAAAAATATTGCTTATATTTTGGCTGCTAGTAGAACACTTGTATATATTTACGAATTAATATGTCTGGACACACGTGTACATCTTAGGTAATGTCTTGATATTCTGTTCGAGGCAAAGTTATATCATGTAATTATAAATATACATGATTTTAATACCAACCTTCATTGAAACCAAAATTTTGTTTTTAAAATACACCCTCATGGTATTCATTTATATAGATTAATAAAATATTTTAGATTAAATTCTAATGAAAAAAGCATAATGTCAAACTGTTATAAGACACATAATTATATATTTTTGCAACATTTTCTTGAATTAATATAATTTTTCCCAACAATATACAGTTTTAATAATGGATTGTCTGTATTTAAGCACGTCAATATAAAACTGTAAAATTCGTGTTGTGATTCAATTTATGTACAATAACAATTCAAATGAATTTCAAACGATTAAGTTCGTCTGAAAATAAATGTAACTACCAGGGGAATATACTAATGATATCGCCGTGAATAAGTGATAGTGAATGTGTCTTCGATATTTAATGGAAGCACCAAAAAACTACATATGGTTATAAATTCAAAAGTTAATTTTAATAAAATATTTTTGTAGTAACAGTATGAAAATTAGGTACGATCTTAAATAAAGTTTAGAGTTAATTTCAAAATCATAGCTATCGACGGAGGACTATTTGAGATTTTAAGAATTATCGTACCAGGATTAAATGCGTAATATGAACACGTTGGGCAATCTAATGTAGGCATAGTCAATGGTGTGCATCGTCCAATTTTCATTCATAATCTCAATGATTAACTGGTATATATCCCACGTTTTTATTTAACAAATGAACATCACCGCTATTACATTAGATATGTTTATAAAAAAGTTTAAATAATACACTATGGCTGGAACGAATAACAAATAATATACTAATAAGATTCGTCTAAGAATTTTTTACCACATTTTCTACGAAAAAACCATTTGTTGAACAGTATATAACATTTAATGAATTGAAATACCAGAAACACTAGACGTGTAACATGTACTGATTACGTACTCCTGATGAAGGCGTATTCAGTTCCAAATGGTTTGAAAATTAAATATATATATTAACATTAATCATATCATCTTAGAATCTACTTTTAATCGCACATTTTATTAAAATAAAAACAAAAATATTGCTTATATTTTGGCTGCTAGTAGAACACTTGTATATATTTACGAATTAATATGTCTGGACACACGTGTACAACTTTGGTAATGTCTTGATATTCTGTTCGAGGCAAAGTTATATCATGTAATTATAAATATACATGATTTTAATACCAACCTTCATTGAAACCAAAATTTTGTTTTTAAAATACACCCTCATGGTATTCATTTATATAGATTAATAAAATATTTTAGATTAAATTCTAATGAAAAAAGCATAATGTCAAACTGTTATAAGACACATAATTATATATTTTTGCAACATTTTCTTGAATTAATATAATTTTTCCCAACAATATACAGTTTTAATAATGGATTGTCTGTATTTATGCACGTCAATATAAAACTGTAAAATTCGTGTTGTGATTCAATTTATGTACAATAACAATTCAAATGAATTTCAAACGATTAAGTTCGTCTGAAAATAAATGTAACTACCAGGGGAATATACTAATGATATCGCCGTGAATAAGTGATAGTGAATGTGTCTTCGATATTTAATGGAAGCGCCAAAAAACTACATATGGTTATAAATTCAAAAGTTAATTTTAATAATATATTTTTGTAGTAACAGTATGAAAATTAGGTACGATCTTAAATAGAGTTTAGAGTTAATTTCAAAATCATAGCTATCGACGGAGGACTATTTGAGATTTTAAGAATTATCGTACCAGGATTAAATGCGTAATATGAACACGTTGGGCAATCTAATGTAGGCATAGTCAATGGTGTGCATCGTCCAATTTTCATTCATAATCTCAATGATTAACTGGTATATATCCCACGTTTTTATTTAACAAATGAACATCACCGCTATTACATTAGATATGTTTATAACAAAGTTTAAATAATACACTATGGCTGGAACGAATAACAAATAATATACTAATAAGATTCGTCTAAGAATTTTTTACCACATTTTCTATGAAAAAACCATTTGTTGAACAGTATATAACATTTAATGAATTGAAATACCAGAAACACTAGACGTGTAACATGTACTGAGTACGTACTCCTGATGAAGGCGTATTCAGTTCCAAATGGTTTGAAAATTAAATATATATATTAACATTAATCATATCATCTTAGAATCTACTTTTAATCGCACATTTTATTAAAATAAAAACAAAAATATTGCTTATATTTTGGCTGCTAGTAGAACACTTGTATATATTTACGAATTAATATGTCTGGACACACGTGTACAACTTAGGTAATGTCTTGATATTCTGTTCGAGGCAAAGTTATATCATGTAATTATAAATATACATGATTTTAATACCAACCTTCATTGAAACCAAAATTTTGTTTTTAAAATACACCCTCATGGTATTCATTTATATAGATTAATAAAATATTTTAGATTAAATTCTAATGAAAAAAGCATAATGTCAAACTGTTATAAGACACATAATTATATATTTTTGCAACATTTTCTTGAATTAATGTAATTTTTCCCAACAATATACAGTTTTAATAATGGATTGTCTGTATTTAAGCACGTCAATATAAAACTGTAAAATTCGTGTTGTGATTCAATTTATGTACAATAACAATTCAAATGAATTTCAAACGATTAAGTTCGTCTGAAAATAAATGTAACTACCAGGGGAATATACTAATGATATCGCCGTGAATAAGTGATAGTGAATGTGTCTTCGATATTTAATGGAAGCACCAAAAAACTACATATGGTTATAAATTCAAAAGTTAATTTTAATAAAATATTTTTGTAGTAACAGTATGAAAATTAGGTACGATCTTAAATAAAGTTTAGAGTTAATTTCAAAATCATAGCTATCGACGGAGGACTATTTGAGATTTTAAGAATTATCGTACCAGGATTAAATGCGTAATATGAACACGTTGGGCAATCTAATGTAGGCATAGTCAATGGTGTGCATCGTCCAATTTTCATTCATAATCTCAATGATTAACTGGTATATATCCCACGTTTTTATTTAACAAATGAACATCACCGCTATTACATTAGATATGTTTATAAAAAAGTTTAAATAATACACTATGGCTGGAACGAATAACAAATAATATACTAATAAGATTCGTCTAAGAATTTTTTACCACATTTTCTATGAAAAAACCATTTGTTGAACAGTATATAACATTTAATGAATTGAAATACCAGAAACACTAGACGTGTAACATGTACTGAGTACGTACTCCTGATGAAGGCGTATTCAGTTCCAAATGGTTTGAAAATTAAATATATATATTAACATTAATCATATCATCTTAGAATCTACTTTTAATCGCACATTTTATTAAAATAAAAACAAAAATATTGCTTATATTTTGGCTGCTAGTAGAACACTTGTATATATTTACGAATTAATATGTCTGGACACACGTGTACAACTTAGGTAATGTCTTGATATTCTGTTCGAGGCAACGTTATATCATGTAATTATAAATATACATGATTTTAATACCAACCTTCATTGAAACCAAAATTTTGTTTTTAAAATACACCCTCATGGTATTCATTTATATAGATTAATAAAATATTTTAGATTAAATTCTAATGAAAAAAGCATAATGTCAAACTGTTATAAGACACATAATTATATATTTTTGCAACATTTTCTTGAATTAATATAATTTTTCCCAACAATATACAGTTTTAATAATGGATTGTCTGTATTTAAGCACGTCAATATAAAACTGTAAAATTCGTGTTGTGATTCAATTTATGTACAATAACAATTCAAATGAATTTCAAACGATTAAGTTCGTCTGAAAATAAATGTAACTACCAGGGGAATATACTAATGATATCGCCGTGAATAAGTGATAGTGAATGTGTCTTCGATATTTAATGGAAGCACCAAAAAACTACATATGGTTATAAATTCAAAAGTTAATTTTAATAAAATATTTTTGTAGTAACAGTATGAAAATTAGGTACGATCTTAAATAAAGTTTAGAGTTAATTTCAAAATCATAGCTATCGACGGAGGACTATTTGAGATTTTAAGAATTATCGTACCAGGATTAAATGCGTAATATGAACACGTTGGGCAATCTAATGTAGGCATAGTCAATGGTGTGCATCGTCCAATTTTCATTCATAATCTCAATGATTAACTGGTATATATCCCACGTTTTTATTTAACAAATGAACATCACCGCTATTACATTAGATATGTTTATAAAAAAGTTTAAATAATACACTATGGCTGGAACGAATAACAAATAATATACTAATAAGATTCGTCTAAGAATTTTTTACCACATTTTCTATGAAAAAACCATTTGTTGAACAGTATATAACATTTAATGAATTGAAATACCAGAAACACTAGACGTGTAACATGTACTGAGTACGTACTCCTGATGAAGGCGTATTCAGTTCCAAATGGTTTGAAAATTAAATATATATATTAACATTAATCATATCATCTTAGAATCTACTTTTATTCGCACATTTTATTAAAATAAAAACAAAAATATAGATTATATTTTGGCTGCTAGTAGAACACTTGTATATATTTACAAATTAGTATGTCTGGACACACGTGTACAACTTAGGTTCTGTCTTGATATTCTGTTCGAGGCAAAGTTATAGCATGTAATTATAAATATACATGATTTTAATACCAACCTTCATTGAAACCAAAATTTTGTTTTTAAAATACACCCTCATGGTATTCATTTATATAGATTAATAAAATAATTTAGATTAAATTCTAATGTAAAAAGCATAATGTCAAACTGTTATAAGACACATAATTATATATTTTTGCAACATTTTCTTGAATTAATATAATTTTTCCCGACAATATACATTTTTCATAATGGATTGTCTGTATTTAAGCACGTCAATATAAAACTGTAAAATACGTGATGTGATTCAAGTTATGTACAATAACAATTCAAATGAATTTCAAACGATTTAGTTCGTCTGAAAAGAAATGTAACTACCAGGGGAATATACTATTGATATCGCCATGAATAAGTGATAGTGAATGTGTCTTCGATATTTAGTGGAAGCGCCAAAAAACTACATATGGTTATAAATTCAAAAGTTAATTTTAATAATATATTTTTGTAGTAACAGTATGAAAATTAGGTACGATCTTAAATAGAGTTTAGAGTTAATTTCAAAATCATAGCTATCGACGGAGGACTATTTGAGATTTTAAGAATTATCGTACCAGGATTAAATGCGTAATTTGAACTCGGTGGGCAATCTAATGTAGGCATAGTCAATGGTGTGCATCGTCCAATTTTCATTCATAATCTCAATGATTAACTGGTATATATCCCACGTCTTTATTTAACAAATGAACATCACCGCTATTACATTAGATATGTTTATAAAAAAGTTTAAATAATACACTATGGCTGGAACGAATTACAAATAATATACTAATAAGATTCGTCTAAGAATTTTTTACCACATTTTCTATGAAAAAACCATTTGTTGAACAGTATATAACATTTAATGAATTGAAATACCAGAAACACTAGACGTGTAACATGTACTGAGTAGGTAATCCTGATGAACGCGTATTCAGTTCTAAATGGTTTGAAAATTAAATGTATATGTAAACATTAATCATATCATCTTAGAATCTACTTTTAATCGCACATTTTATAAAAATAAAAACAAAAATATTGCTTATATTTTGGCTGCTAGTAGAACACTTGTATATATTTACGAATTAATATGTCTGGACACACGTGTACAACTTAGGTAATGTCTTGATATTCTGTTCGAGGCAAAGTTATATCATGTAATTATAAATATACATGATTTTAATACCAACCTTCATTGAAACCAAAATTTTGTTTTTAAAATACACCCTCATGGTATTTCATTTATATAGATTAATAAAATAATTTAGATTAAAATCTAATGAAAAAAGCATAATGTCAAACTGTTATAAGACACATAATTATATATTTTTGCAACATTTTCTTGAATTAATATAATTTTTCCCAACAATATACAGTTTTCATAATGGATTGTCTGTATTTAAGCACGTCAATATAAAACTGTAAAATACGTGATGTGATTCAAGTTATGTACAATAACAATTCAAATGAATTTCAAACGATTTAGTTCGTCTGAAAAGAAATGTAACTACCAGGGGAATATACTATTGATATCGCCATGAATAAGTGATAGTGAATGTGTCTTCGATATTTAATGGAAGCGCCAAAAAACTACATATGGTTATAAATTCAAAAGTTAATTTTAATAATATATTTTTGTAGTAACAGTATGAAAATTAGGTACGATCTTAAATAGAGTTTAGAGTTAATTTCAAAATCATAGCTATCGACGGAGGACTATTTGAGATTTTAAGAATTATCGTACCAGGATTAAATGCGTAATATGAACACGTTGGGCAATCTAATGTAGGCATAGTCATTGGTGTGCATCGTCCAATTTTCATTCATAATCTCAATGATTAACTGGTATATATCCCACGTTTTTATTTAACAAATGAACATCACCGCTATTACATTAGATATGTTTATAAAAAAGTTTAAATAATACACTATGGCTGGAACGAATAACAAATAATATACTAATAAGATTCGTCTAAGAATTTTTTACCACATTTTCTATGAAAAAACCATTTGTTGAACAGTATATAACATTTAATGAATTGAAATACCAGAAACACTAGACGTGTAACATGTACTGAGTAGGTAATCCTGATGAACGCGTATTCAGTTCTAAATGGTTTGAAAATTAAATGTATATGTAAACATTAATCATATCATCTTAGAATCTACTTTTAATCGCACATTTTATTAAAATAAAAACAAAAATATTGCTTATATTTTGGCTGCTAGTAGAACACTTGTATATATTTACGAATTAGTATGTCTGGACACACGTGTACAACTTAGGTTCTGTCTTGATATTCTGTTCGAGGCAAAGTTATAGCATGTAATTATAAATATACATGATTTTAATACCAACCTTCATTGAAACCAAAATTGTGTTTTTAAAATACACCCTCATGGTATTCATTTATATAGATTAATAAAATATTTTAGATTAAATTCTAATGAAAAAAGCATAATGTCAAACTGTTATAAGACACATAATTATATATTTTTGCAACATTTTCTTGAATTAATATAATTTTTCCCAACAATATACAGTTTTAATAATGGATTGTCTGTATTTATGCACGTCAATATAAAACTGTAAAATTCGTGTTGTGATTCAATTTATGTACAATAACAATTCAAATGAATTTCAAACGATTAAGTTCGTCTGAAAATAAATGTAACTACCAGGGGAATATACTAATGATATCGCCGTGAATAAGTGATAGTGAATGTGTCTTCGATATTTAATGGAAGCGCCAAAAAACTACAAATGGTTATAAATTCAAAAGTTAATTTTAATAAAATATTTTTGTAGTAACAGTATGAAAATTAGGTACGATCTTAAATAAAGTTTAGAGTTAATTTCAAAATCATAGCTATCGACGGAGGACTATTTGAGATTTTAAGAATTATCGTACCAGGATTAAATGCGTAATATGAACACGTTGGGCAATCTAATGTAGGCATAGTCAATGGTGTGCATCGTCCAATTTTCATTCATAATCTCAATGATTAACTGGTATATATCCCACGTTTTTATTTAACAAATGAACATCACCGCTATTACATTAGATATGTTTATAAAAAAGTTTAAATAATACACTATGGCTGGAACGAATAACAAATAATATACTAATAAGATTCGTCTAAGAATTTTTTACCACATTTTCTATGAAAAAACCATTTGTTGAACAGTATATAACATTTAATGAATTGAAATACCAGAAACACTAGACGTGTAACATGTACTGAGTACGTACTCCTGATGAAGGCGTATTCAGTTCCAAATGGTTTGAAAATTAAATATATATATTAACATTAATCATATCATCTTAGAATCTACTTTTATTCGCACATTTTATTAAAATAAAAACAAAAATATAGATTATATTTTGGCTGCTAGTAGAACACTTGTATATATTTACGAATTAGTATGTCTGGACACACGTGTACAACTTAGGTTCTGTCTTGATATTCTGTTCGAGGCAAAGTTATAGCATGTAATTATAAATATACATGATTTTAATACCAACCTTCATTGAAACCAAAATTTTGTTTTTAAAATACACCCTCATGGTATTCATTTATATAGATTAATAAAATAATTTAGATTAAATTCTAATGTAAAAAGCATAATGTCAAACTGTTATAAGACACATAATTATATATTTTTGCAACATTTTCTTGAATTAATATAATTTTTCCCGACAATATACATTTTTCATAATGGATTGTCTGTATTTAAGCACGTCAATATAAAACTGTAAAATACGTGATGTGATTCAAGTTATGTACAATAACAATTCAAATGAATTTCAAACGATTTAGTTCGTCTGAAAAGAAATGTAACTACCAGGGGAATATACTATTGATATCGCCATGAATAAGTGATAGTGAATGTGTCTTCGATATTTAGTGGAAGCGCCAAAAAACTACATATGGTTATAAATTCAAAAGTTAATTTTAATAATATATTTTTGTAGTAACAGTATGAAAATTAGGTACGATCTTAAATAGAGTTTACAGTTAATTTCAAAATCATAGCTATCGACGGAGGACTATTTGAGATTTTAAGAATTATCGTACCAGGATTAAATGCGTAATTTGAACTCGGTGGGCAATCTAATGTAGGCATAGTCAATGGTGTGCATCGTCCAATTTTCATTCATAATCTCAATGATTAACTGGTATATATCCCACGTCTTTATTTAACAAATGAACATCACCGCTATTACATTAGATATGTTTATAAAAAAGTTTAAATAATACACTATGGCTGGAACGAATTACAAATAATATACTAATAAGATTCGTCTAAGAATTTTTTACCACATTTTCTATGAAAAAACCATTTGTTGAACAGTATATAACATTTAATGAATTGAAATACCAGAAACACTAGACGTGTAACATGTACTGAGTAGGTTCTCCTGATGAAGGCGTATTCAGTTCTAAATGGTTTGAAAATTAAATGTATATGTAAACATTAATCATATCATCTTAGAATCTACTTTTAATCGCACATTTTATAAAAATAAAAACAAAAATATTGCTTATATTTTGGCTGCTAGTAGAACACTTGTATATATTTACGAATTAATATGTCTGGACACACGTGTACAACTTAGGTTCTGTCTTGATATTCTGTTCGAGGCAAAGTTATATCATGTAATTATAAATATACATGATTTTAATACCAACCTTCATTGAAACCAAAATTTTGTTTTTAAAATACACCCTCATGGTATTTCATTTATATAGATTAATAAAATAATTTAGATTAAAATCTAATGAAAAAAGCATAATGTCAAACTGTTATAATACACATAATTATATATTTTTGCAACATTTTCTTGAATTAATATAATTTTTCCCAACAATATACAGTTTTCATAATGGATTGTCTGTATTTAAGCACGTCAATATAAAACTGTAAAATACGTGATGTGATTCAAGTTATGTACAATAACAATTCAAATGAATTTCAAACGCTTTAGTTCGTCTGAAAAGAAATGTAACTACCAGGGGAATATACTATTGATATCGCCATGAATAAGTGATAGTGAATGTGTCTTCGATATTTAATGGAAGCGCCAAAAAACTACATATGGTTATAAATTCAAAAGTTAATTTTAATAATATATTTTTGTAGTAACAGTATGAAAATTAGGTACGATCTTAAATAGAGTTTACAGTTAATTTCAAAATCATAGCTATCGACGGAGGACTATTTGAGATTTTAAGAATTATCGTACCAGGATTAAATGCGTAATATGAACTCGGTGGGCAATCTAATGTAGGCATAGTCAATGGTGTGCATCGTCCAATTTTCATTCATAATCTCAATGATTAACTGGTATATATCCCACGTCTTTATTTAACAAATGAACATCACCGCTATTACATTAGATATGTTTATAAAAAAGATTAAATAATACACTATGGCTGGAACGAATTACAAATAATATACTAATAAGATTCGTCTAAGAATTTTTTACCACATTTTCTATGAAAAAACCATTTGTTGAACAGTATATAACATTTAATGAATTGAAATACCAGAAACACTAGACGTGTAACATGTACTGAGTAGGTAATCCTGATGAACGCGTATTCAGTTCTAAATGGTTTGAAAATTAAATGTATATGTAAACATTAATCATATCATCTTAGAATCTACTTTTAATCGCACATTTTATTAAAATAAAATCAAAAATATTGCTTATATTTTGGCTGCTAGTAGAACACTTGTATAAATTTACGAATTAGTATGTCTGGACACACGTGTACAACTTAGGTAATGTCTTGATATTCTGTTCGAGGCAAAGTTATATCATGTAATTATAAATATACATGATTTTAATACCAACCTTCATTGAAACCAAAATTTTGTTTTTAAAATACACCCTCATGGTATTTCATTTATATAGATTAATAAAATAATTTAGATTAAAATCTAATGAAAAAAGCATAATGTCAAACTGTTATAAGACACATAATTATATATTTTTGCAACATTTTCTTGAATTAATATAATTTTTCCCAACAATATACAGTTTTCATAATGGATTGTCTGTATTTAAGCACGTCAATATAAAACTGTAAAATACGTGATGTGATTCAAGTTATGTACAATAACAATTCAAATGAATTTCAAACGATTTAGTTCGTCTGAAAAGAAATGTAACTACCAGGGGAATATACTATTGATATCGCCATGAATAAGTGATAGTGAATGTGTCTTCGATATTTAATGGAAGCGCCAAAAAACTACATATGGTTATAAATTCAAAAGTTAATTTTAATAATATATTTTTGTAGTAACAGTATGAAAATTAGGTACGATCTTAAATAGAGTTTAGAGTTAATTTCAAAATCATAGCTATCGACGGAGGACTATTTGAGATTTTAAGAATTATCGTACCAGGATTAAATGCGTAATATGAACACGTTGGGCAATCTAATGTAGGCATAGTCATTGGTGTGCATCGTCCAATTTTCATTCATAATCTCAATGATTAACTGGTATATATCCCACGTTTTTATTTAACAAATGAACATCACCGCTATTACATTAGATATGTTTATAAAAAAGTTTAAATAATACACTATGGCTGGAACGAATAACAAATAATATACTAATAAGATTCGTCTAAGAATTTTTTACCACATTTTCTATGAAAAAACCATTTGTTGAACAGTATATAACATTTAATGAATTGAAATACCAGAAACACTAGACGTGTAACATGTACTGAGTAGGTAATCCTGATGAACGCGTATTCAGTTCTAAATGGTTTGAAAATTAAATGTATATGTAAACATTAATCATATCATCTTAGAATCTACTTTTAATCGCACATTTTATTAAAATAAAAACAAAAATATTGCTTATATTTTGGCTGCTAGTAGAACACTTGTATATATTTACGAATTAGTATGTCTGGACACACGTGTACAACTTAGGTTCTGTCTTGATATTCTGTTCGAGGCAAAGTTATAGCATGTAATTATAAATATACATGATTTTAATACCAACCTTCATTGAAACCAAAATTGTGTTTTTAAAATACACCCTCATGGTATTCATTTATATAGATTAATAAAATATTTTAGATTAAATTCTAATGAAAAAAGCATAATGTCAAACTGTTATAAGACACATAATTATATATTTTTGCAACATTTTCTTGAATTAATATAATTTTTCCCAACAATATACAGTTTTAATAATGGATTGTCTGTATTTATGCACGTCAATATAAAACTGTAAAATTCGTGTTGTGATTCAATTTATGTACAATAACAATTCAAATGAATTTCAAACGATTAAGTTCGTCTGAAAATAAATGTAACTACCAGGGGAATATACTAATGATATCGCCGTGAATAAGTGATAGTGAATGTGTCTTCGATATTTAATGGAAGCGCCAAAAAACTACAAATGGTTATAAATTCAAAAGTTAATTTTAATAAAATATTTTTGTAGTAACAGTATGAAAATTAGGTACGATCTTAAATAAAGTTTAGAGTTAATTTCAAAATCATAGCTATCGACGGAGGACTATTTGAGATTTTAAGAATTATCGTACCAGGATTAAATGCGTAATATGAACACGTTGGGCAATCTAATGTAGGCATAGTCAATGGTGTGCATCGTCCAATTTTCATTCATAATCTCAATGATTAACTGGTATATATCCCACGTTTTTATTTAACAAATGAACATCACCGCTATTACATTAGATATGTTTATAAAAAAGTTTAAATAATACACTATGGCTGGAACGAATAACAAATAATATACTAATAAGATTCGTCTATGAATTTTTTACCACATTTTCTATGAAAAAACCATTTGTTGAACAGTATATAACATTTAATGAATTGAAATACCAGAAACACTAGACGTGTAACATGTACTGAGTACGTACTCCTGATGAAGGCGTATTCAGTTCCAAATGGTTTGAAAATTAAATATATATATTAACATTAATCATATCATCTTAGAATCTACTTTTATTCGCACATTTTATTAAAATAAAAACAAAAATATAGATTATATTTTGGCTGCTAGTAGAACACTTGTATATATTTACGAATTAGTATGTCTGGACACACGTGTACAACTTAGGTTCTGTCTTGATATTCTGTTCGAGGCAAAGTTATAGCATGTAATTATAAATATACATGATTTTAATACCAACCTTCATTGAAACCAAAATTTTGTTTTTAAAATACACCCTCATGGTATTCATTTATATAGATTAATAAAATAATTTAGATTAAATTCTAATGTAAAAAGCATAATGTCAAACTGTTATAAGACACATAATTATATATTTTTGCAACATTTTCTTGAATTAATATAATTTTTCCCGACAATATACATTTTTCATAATGGATTGTCTGTATTTAAGCACGTCAATATAAAACTGTAAAATACGTGATGTGATTCAAGTTATGTACAATAACAATTCAAATGAATTTCAAACGATTTAGTTCGTCTGAAAAGAAATGTAACTACCAGGGGAATATACTATTGATATCGCCATGAATAAGTGATAGTGAATGTGTCTTCGATATTTAATGGAAGCGCCAAAAAACTACATATGGTTATAAATTCAAAAGTTAATTTTAATAATATATTTTTGTAGTAACAGTATGAAAATTAGGTACGATCTTAAATAGAGTTTACAGTTAATTTCAAAATCATAGCTATCGACGGAGGACTATTTGAGATTTTAAGAATTATCGTACCAGGATTAAATGCGTAATATGAACTCGGTGGGCAATCTAATGTAGGCATAGTCAATGGTGTGCATCGTCCAATTTTCATTCATAATCTCAATGATTAACTGGTATATATCCCACGTCTTTATTTAACAAATGAACATCACCGCTATTACATTAGATATGTTTATAAAAAAGATTAAATAATACACTATGGCTGGAACGAATTACAAATAATATACTAATAAGATTCGTCTAAGAATTTTTTACCACATTTTCTATGAAAAAACCATTTGTTGAACAGTATATAACATTTAATGAATTGAAATACCAGAAACACTAGACGTGTAACATGTACTGAGTAGGTAATCCTGATGAACGCGTATTCAGTTCTAAATGGTTTGAAAATTAAATGTATATGTAAACATTAATCATATCATCTTAGAATCTACTTTTAATCGCACATTTTATTAAAATAAAATCAAAAATATTGCTTATATTTTGGCTGCTAGTAGAACACTTGTATAAATTTACGAATTAGTATGTCTGGACACACGTGTACAACTTAGGTAATGTCTTGATATTCTGTTCGAGGCAAAGTTATATCATGTAATTATAAATATACAAGGTTTTAATACCAACCTTCATTGAAACCAAAATTGTGTTTTTAAAATACACCCTCATGGTATTCATTTATATAGATTAATAAAATATTTTAGATTAAATTCTAATGAAAAAAGCATAATGTCAAACTGTTATAAGACACATAATTATATATTTTTGCAACATTTTCTTGAATTAATATAATTTTTCCCAACAATATACAGTTTTAATAATGGATTGTCTGTATTTAAGCACGTCAATATAAAACTGTAAAATTCGTGTTGTGATTCAATTTATGTACAATAACAATTCAAATGAATTTCAAACGATTAAGTTCGTCTGAAAATAAATGTAACTACCAGGGGAATATACTAATGATATCGCCGTGAATAAGTGATAGTGAATGTGTCTTCGATATTTAATGGAAGCGCCAAAAAACTACATATGGTTATAAATTCAAAAGTTAATTTTAATAATATATTTTTGTAGTAACAGTATGAAAATTAGGTACGATCTTAAATAGAGTTTAGAGTTAATTTCAAAATCATAGCTATCGACGGAGGACTATTTGAGATTTTAAGAATTATCGTACCAGGATTAAATGCGTAATATGAACACGTTGGGCAATCTAATGTAGGCATAGTCAATGGTGTGCATCGTCCAATTTTCATTCATAATCTCAATGATTAACTGGTATATATCCCACGTCTTTATTTAACAAATGAACATCACCGCTATTACATTAGATATGTTTATAAAAAAGTTTAAATAATACACTATGGCTGGAACGAATTACAAATAATATACTAATAAGATTCGTCTAAGAATTTTTTACCACATTTTCTATGAAAAAACCATTTGTTGAACAGTATATAACATTTAATGAATTGAAATACCAGAAACACTAGACGTGTAACATGTACTGAGTAGGTAATCCTGATGAACGCGTATTCAGTTCTAAATGGTTTGAAAATTAAATGTATATGTAAACATTAATCATATCATCTTAGAATCTACTTTTAATCGCACATTTTATAAAAATAAAAACAAAAATATTGCTTATATTTTGGCTGCTAGTAGAACACTTGTATATATTTACGAATTAATATGTCTGGACACACGTGTACAACTTAGGTAATGTCTTGATATTCTGTTCGAGGCAAAGTTATATCATGTAATTATAAATATACATGATTTTAATACCAACCTTCATTGAAACCAAAATTTTGTTTTTAAAATACACCCTCATGGTATTTCATTTATATAGATTAATAAAATAATTTAGATTAAAATCTAATGAAAAAAGCATAATGTCAAACTGTTATAAGACACATAATTATATATTTTTGCAACATTTTCTTGAATTAATATAATTTTTCCCAACAATATACAGTTTTCATAATGGATTGTCTGTATTTAAGCACGTCAATATAAAACTGTAAAATACGTGATGTGATTCAAGTTATGTACAATAACAATTCAAATGAATTTCAAACGATTTAGTTCGTCTGAAAAGAAATGTAACTACCAGGGGAATATACTATTGATATCGCCATGAATAAGTGATAGTGAATGTGTCTTCGATATTTAATGGAAGCGCCAAAAAACTACATATGGTTATAAATTCAAAAGTTAATTTTAATAATATATTTTTGTAGTAACAGTATGAAAATTAGGTACGATCTTAAATAGAGTTTACAGTTAATTTCAAAATCATAGCTATCGACGGAGGACTATTTGAGATTTTAAGAATTATCGTACCAGGATTAAATGCGTAATATGAACACGTTGGGCAATCTAATGTAGGCATAGTCAATGGTGTGCATCGTCCAATTTTCATTCATAATCTCAATGATTAACTGGTATATATCCCACGTTTTTATTTAACAAATGAACATCACCGCTATTACATTAGATATGTTTATAAAAAAGTTTAAATAATACACTATGGCTGGAACGAATAACAAATAATATACTAATAAGATTCGTCTAAGAATTTTTTACCACATTTTCTATGAAAAAACCATTTGTTGAACAGTATATAACATTTAATGAATTGAAATACCAGAAACACTAGACGTGTAACATGTACTGAGTACGTACTCCTGATGAAGGCGTATTCAGTTCCAAATGGTTTGAAAATTAAATGTATATGTAAACATTAATCATATCATCTTAGAATCTACTTTTAATCGCACATTTTATTAAAATAAAATCAAAAATATTGCTTATATTTTGGCTGCTAGTAGAACACATGTATATATTTACGAATTAGTATGTGTGGACACACGTGTACAACTTAGGTTCTGTCTTGATATTCTGTTCGAGGCAAAGTTATAGCATGTAATTATAAATATACATGATTTTAATACCAACCTTCATTGAAACCAAAATTGTGTTTTTAAAATACACCCTCATGGTATTCATTTATATAGATTAATAAAATATTTTAGATTAAATTCTAATGAAAAAAGCATAATTTCAAACTGTTATAAGACACATAATTATATATTTTTGCAACATTTTCTTGAATTAATATAATTTTTCCCAACAATATACAGTTTTAATAATGGATTGTCTGTATTTATGCACGTCAATATAAAACTGTAAAATTCGTGTTGTGATTCAATTTATGTACAATAACAATTCAAATGAATTTCAAACGATTAAGTTCGTCTGAAAATAAATGTAACTACCAGGGGAATATACTATTGATATCGCCATGAATAAGTGATAGTGAATGTGTCTTCGATATTTAATGGAAGCGCCAAAAAACTACATATGGTTATAAATTCAAAAGTTAATTTTAATAATATATTTTTGTAGTAACAGTATGAAAATTAGGTACGATCTTAAATAGAGTTTACAGTTAATTTCAAAATCATAGCTATCGACGGAGGACTATTTGAGATTTTAAGAATTATCGTACCAGGATTAAATGCGTAATATGAACACGTTGGGCAATCTAATGTAGGCATAGTCAATGGTGTGCATCGTCCAATTTTCATTCATAATCTCAATGATTAACTGGTATATATCCCACGTTTTTATTTAACAAATGAACATCACCGCTATTACATTAGATATGTTTATAAAAAAGTTTAAATAATACACTATGGCTGGAACGAATAACAAATAATATACTAATAAGATTCGTCTAAGAATTTTTTACCACATTTTCTATGAAAAAACCATTTGTTGAACAGTATATAACATTTAATGAATTGAAATACCAGAAACACTAGACGTGTAACATGTACTGAGTACGTACTCCTGATGAAGGCGTATTCAGTTCCAAATGGTTTGAAAATTAAATGTATATGTAAACATTAATCATATCATCTTAGAATCTACTTTTAATCGCACATTTTATTAAAATAAAATCAAAAATATTGCTTATATTTTGGCTGCTAGTAGAACACATGTATATATTTACGAATTAGTATGTGTGGACACACGTGTACAACTTAGGTTCTGTCTTGATATTCTGTTCGAGGCAAAGTTATAGCATGTAATTATAAATATACATGATTTTAATACCAACCTTCATTGAAACCAAAATTGTGTTTTTAAAATACACCCTCATGGTATTCATTTATATAGATTAATAAAATATTTTAGATTAAATTCTAATGAAAAAAGCATAATTTCAAACTGTTATAAGACACATAATTATATATTTTTGCAACATTTTCTTGAATTAATATAATTTTTCCCAACAATATACAGTTTTAATAATGGATTGTCTGTATTTATGCACGTCAATATAAAACTGTAAAATTCGTGTTGTGATTCAATTTATGTACAATAACAATTCAAATGAATTTCAAACGATTAAGTTCGTCTGAAAATAAATGTAACTACCAGGGGAATATACTAATGATATCGCCGTGAATAAGTGATAGTGAATGTGTCTTCGATATTTAATGGAAGCGCCAAAAAACTACATATGGTTATAAATTCAAAAGTTAATTTTAATAATATATTTTTGTAGTAACAGTATGAAAATTAGGTACGATCTTAAATAGAGTTTACAGTTAATTTCAAAATCATAGCTATCGACGGAGGACTATTTGAGATTTTAAGAATTATCGTACCAGGATTAAATGCGTAATATGAACACGTTGGGCAATCTAATGTAGGCATAGTCAATGGTGTGCATCGTCCAATTTTCATTCATAATCTCAATGATTAACTGGTATATATCCCACGTTTTTATTTAACAAATGAACATCACCGCTATTACATTAGATATGTTTATAAAAAAGTTTAAATAATACACTATGGCTGGAACGAATAACAAATAATATACTAATAAGATTCGTCTAAGAATTTTTTACCACATTTTCTATGAAAAAACCATTTGTTGAACAGTATATAACATTTAATGAATTGAAATACCAGAAACACTAGACGTGTAACATGTACTGAGTACGTACTCCTGATGAAGGCGTATTCAGTTCCAAATGGTTTGAAAATTAAATATATATATTAACATTAATCATATCATCTTAGAATCTACTTTTATTCGCACATTTTATTAAAATAAAAACAAAAATATAGATTATATTTTGGCTGCTAGTAGAACACTTGTATATATTTACGAATTAGTATGTCTGGACACACGTGTACAACTTAGGTTCTGTCTTGATATTCTGTTCGAGGCAAAGTTATAGCATGTAATTATAAATATACATGATTTTAATACCAACCTTCATTGAAACCAAAATTTTGTTTTTAAAATACACCCTCATGGTATTCATTTATATAGATTAATAAAATAATTTAGATTAAATTCTAATGTAAAAAGCATAATGTCAAACTGTTATAAGACACATAATTATATATTTTTGCAACATTTTCTTGAATTAATATAATTTTTCCCGACAATATACATTTTTCATAATGGATTGTCTGTATTTAAGCACGTCAATATAAAACTGTAAAATACGTGATGTGATTCAAGTTATGTACAATAACAATTCAAATGAATTTCAAACGATTTAGTTCGTCTGAAAAGAAATGTAACTACCAGGGGAATATACTATTGATATCGCCATGAATAAGTGATAGTGAATGTGTCTTCGATATTTAGTGGAAGCGCCAAAAAACTACATATGGTTATAAATTCAAAAGTTAATTTTAATAATATATTTTTGTAGTAACAGTATGAAAATTAGGTACGATCTTAAATAGAGTTTAGAGTTAATTTCAAAATCATAGCTATCGACGGAGGACTATTTGAGATTTTAAGAATTATCGTACCAGGATTAAATGCGTAATTTGAACTCGGTGGGCAATCTAATGTAGGCATAGTCAATGGTGTGCATCGTCCAATTTTCATTCATAATCTCAATGATTAACTGGTATATATCCCACGTCTTTATTTAACAAATGAACATCACCGCTATTACATTAGATATGTTTATAAAAAAGTTTAAATAATACACTATGGCTGGAACGAATTACAAATAATATACTAATAAGATTCGTCTAAGAATTTTTTACCACATTTTCTATGAAAAAACCATTTGTTGAACAGTATATAACATTTAATGAATTGAAATACCAGAAACACTAGACGTGTAACATGTACTGAGTAGGTTCTCCTGATGAAGGCGTATTCAGTTCTAAATGGTTTGAAAATTAAATGTATATGTAAACATTAATCATATCATCTTAGAATCTACTTTTAATCGCACATTTTATAAAAATAAAAACAAAAATATTGCTTATATTTTGGCTGCTAGTAGAACACTTGTATATATTTACGAATTAATATGTCTGGACACACGTGTACAACTTAGGTTCTGTCTTGATATTCTGTTCGAGGCAAAGTTATATCATGTAATTATAAATATACATGATTTTAATACCAACCTTCATTGAAACCAAAATTTTGTTTTTAAAATACACCCTCATGGTATTTCATTTATATAGATTAATAAAATAATTTAGATTAAAATCTAATGAAAAAAGTATAATGTCAAACTGTTATAATACACATAATTATATATTTTTGCAACATTTTCTTGAATTAATATAATTTTTCCCAACAATATACAGTTTTCATAATGGATTGTCTGTATTTAAGCACGTCAATATAAAACTGTAAAATACGTGATGTGATTCAAGTTATGTACAATAACAATTCAAATGAATTTCAAACGCTTTAGTTCGTCTGAAAAGAAATGTAACTACCAGGGGAATATACTATTGATATCGCCATGAATAAGTGATAGTGAATGTGTCTTCGATATTTAATGGAAGCGCCAAAAAACTACATATGGTTATAAATTCAAAAGTTAATTTTAATAATATATTTTTGTAGTAACAGTATGAAAATTAGGTACGATCTTAAATAGAGTTTACAGTTAATTTCAAAATCATAGCTATCGACGGAGGACTATTTGAGATTTTAAGAATTATCGTACCAGGATTAAATGCGTAATATGAACTCGGTGGGCAATCTAATGTAGGCATAGTCAATGGTGTGCATCGTCCAATTTTCATTCATAATCTCAATGATTAACTGGTATATATCCCACGTCTTTATTTAACAAATGAACATCACCGCTATTACATTAGATATGTTTATAAAAAAGATTAAATAATACACTATGGCTGGAACGAATTACAAATAATATACTAATAAGATTCGTCTAAGAATTTTTTACCACATTTTCTATGAAAAAACCATTTGTTGAACAGTATATAACATTTAATGAATTGAAATACCAGAAACACTAGACGTGTAACATGTACTGAGTAGGTAATCCTGATGAACGCGTATTCAGTTCTAAATGGTTTGAAAATTAAATGTATATGTAAACATTAATCATATCATCTTAGAATCTACTTTTAATCGCACATTTTATTAAAATAAAATCAAAAATATTGCTTATATTTTGGCTGCTAGTAGAACACTTGTATAAATTTACGAATTAGTATGTCTGGACACACGTGTACAACTTAGGTAATGTCTTGATATTCTGTTCGAGGCAAAGTTATATCATGTAATTATAAATATACAAGGTTTTAATACCAACCTTCATTGAAACCAAAATTGTGTTTTTAAAATACACCCTCATGGTATTCATTTATATAGATTAATAAAATATTTTAGATTAAATTCTAATGAAAAAAGCATAATGTCAAACTGTTATAAGACACATAATTATATATTTTTGCAACATTTTCTTGAATTAATATAATTTTTCCCAACAATATACAGTTTTAATAATGGATTGTCTGTATTTAAGCACGTCAATATAAAACTGTAAAATACGTGATGTGATTCAAGTTATGTACAATAACAATTCAAATGAATTTCAAACGATTTAGTTCGTCTGAAAAGAAATGTAACTACCAGGGGAATATACTATTGATATCGCCATGAATAAGTGATAGTGAATGTGTCTTCGATATTTAATGGAAGCGCCAAAAAACTACATATGGTTATAAATTCAAAAGTTAATTTTAATAATATATTTTTGTAGTAACAGTATGAAAATTAGGTACGATCTTAAATAGAGTTTACAGTTAATTTCAAAATCATAGCTATCGACGGAGGACTATTTGAGATTTTAAGAATTATCGTACCAGGATTAAATGCGTAATATGAACACGTTGGGCAATCTAATGTAGGCATAGTCAATGGTGTGCATCGTCCAATTTTCATTCATAATCTCAATGATTAACTGGTATATATCCCACGTTTTTATTTAACAAATGAACATCACCGCTATTACATTAGATATGTTTATAAAAAAGTTTAAATAATACACTATGGCTGGAACGAATAACAAATAATATACTAATAAGATTCGTCTAAGAATTTTTTACCACATTTTCTATGAAAAAACCATTTGTTGAACAGTATATAACATTTAATGAATTGAAATACCAGAAACACTAGACGTGTAACATGTACTGAGTACGTACTCCTGATGAAGGCGTATTCAGTTCCAAATGGTTTGAAAATTAAATGTATATGTAAACATTAATCATATCATCTTAGAATCTACTTTTAATCGCACATTTTATTAAAATAAAATCAAAAATATTGCTTATATTTTGGCTGCTAGTAGAACACATGTATATATTTACGAATTAGTATGTGTGGACACACGTGTACAACTTAGGTTCTGTCTTGATATTCTGTTCGAGGCAAAGTTATAGCATGTAATTATAAATATACATGATTTTAATACCAACCTTCATTGAAACCAAAATTGTGTTTTTAAAATACACCCTCATGGTATTCATTTATATAGATTAATAAAATATTTTAGATTAAATTCTAATGAAAAAAGCATAATTTCAAACTGTTATAAGACACATAATTATATATTTTTGCAACATTTTCTTGAATTAATATAATTTTTCCCAACAATATACAGTTTTAATAATGGATTGTCTGTATTTATGCACGTCAATATAAAACTGTAAAATTCGTGTTGTGATTCAATTTATGTACAATAACAATTCAAATGAATTTCAAACGATTAAGTTCGTCTGAAAATAAATGTAACTACCAGGGGAATATACTAATGATATCGCCGTGAATAAGTGATAGTGAATGTGTCTTCGATATTTAATGGAAGCGCCAAAAAACTACATATGGTTATAAATTCAAAAGTTAATTTTAATAATATATTTTTGTAGTAACAGTATGAAAATTAGGTACGATCTTAAATAGAGTTTACAGTTAATTTCAAAATCATAGCTATCGACGGAGGACTATTTGAGATTTTAAGAATTATCGTACCAGGATTAAATGCGTAATATGAACACGTTGGGCAATCTAATGTAGGCATAGTCAATGGTGTGCATCGTCCAATTTTCATTCATAATCTCAATGATTAACTGGTATATATCCCACGTTTTTATTTAACAAATGAACATCACCGCTATTACATTAGATATGTTTATAAAAAAGTTTAAATAATACACTATGGCTGGAACGAATAACAAATAATATACTAATAAGATTCGTCTAAGAATTTTTTACCACATTTTCTATGAAAAAACCATTTGTTGAACAGTATATAACATTTAATGAATTGAAATACCAGAAACACTAGACGTGTAACATGTACTGAGTACGTACTCCTGATGAAGGCGTATTCAGTTCCAAATGGTTTGAAAATTAAATATATATATTAACATTAATCATATCATCTTAGAATCTACTTTTATTCGCACATTTTATTAAAATAAAAACAAAAATATAGATTATATTTTGGCTGCTAGTAGAACACTTGTATATATTTACGAATTAGTATGTCTGGACACACGTGTACAACTTAGGTTCTGTCTTGATATTCTGTTCGAGGCAAAGTTATAGCATGTAATTATAAATATACATGATTTTAATACCAACCTTCATTGAAACCAAAATTTTGTTTTTAAAATACACCCTCATGGTATTCATTTATATAGATTAATAAAATAATTTAGATTAAATTCTAATGTAAAAAGCATAATGTCAAACTGTTATAAGACACATAATTATATATTTTTGCAACATTTTCTTGAATTAATATAATTTTTCCCGACAATATACATTTTTCATAATGGATTGTCTGTATTTAAGCACGTCAATATAAAACTGTAAAATACGTGATGTGATTCAAGTTATGTACAATAACAATTCAAATGAATTTCAAACGATTTAGTTCGTCTGAAAAGAAATGTAACTACCAGGGGAATATACTATTGATATCGCCATGAATAAGTGATAGTGAATGTGTCTTCGATATTTAGTGGAAGCGCCAAAAAACTACATATGGTTATAAATTCAAAAGTTAATTTTAATAATATATTTTTGTAGTAACAGTATGAAAATTAGGTACGATCTTAAATAGAGTTTAGAGTTAATTTCAAAATCATAGCTATCGACGGAGGACTATTTGAGATTTTAAGAATTATCGTACCAGGATTAAATGCGTAATTTGAACTCGGTGGGCAATCTAATGTAGGCATAGTCAATGGTGTGCATCGTCCAATTTTCATTCATAATCTCAATGATTAACTGGTATATATCCCACGTCTTTATTTAACAAATGAACATCACCGCTATTACATTAGATATGTTTATAAAAAAGTTTAAATAATACACTATGGCTGGAACGAATTACAAATAATATACTAATAAGATTCGTCTAAGAATTTTTTACCACATTTTCTATGAAAAAACCATTTGTTGAACAGTATATAACATTTAATGAATTGAAATACCAGAAACACTAGACGTGTAACATGTACTGAGTAGGTTCTCCTGATGAAGGCGTATTCAGTTCTAAATGGTTTGAAAATTAAATGTATATGTAAACATTAATCATATCATCTTAGAATCTACTTTTAATCGCACATTTTATAAAAATAAAAACAAAAATATTGCTTATATTTTGGCTGCTAGTAGAACACTTGTATATATTTACGAATTAATATGTCTGGACACACGTGTACAACTTAGGTTCTGTCTTGATATTCTGTTCGAGGCAAAGTTATATCATGTAATTATAAATATACATGATTTTAATACCAACCTTCATTGAAACCAAAATTTTGTTTTTAAAATACACCCTCATGGTATTTCATTTATATAGATTAATAAAATAATTTAGATTAAAATCTAATGAAAAAAGTATAATGTCAAACTGTTATAATACACATAATTATATATTTTTGCAACATTTTCTTGAATTAATATAATTTTTCCCAACAATATACAGTTTTCATAATGGATTGTCTGTATTTAAGCACGTCAATATAAAACTGTAAAATACGTGATGTGATTCAAGTTATGTACAATAACAATTCAAATGAATTTCAAACGCTTTAGTTCGTCTGAAAAGAAATGTAACTACCAGGGGAATATACTATTGATATCGCCATGAATAAGTGATAGTGAATGTGTCTTCGATATTTAATGGAAGCGCCAAAAAACTACATATGGTTATAAATTCAAAAGTTAATTTTAATAATATATTTTTGTAGTAACAGTATGAAAATTAGGTACGATCTTAAATAGAGTTTACAGTTAATTTCAAAATCATAGCTATCGACGGAGGACTATTTGAGATTTTAAGAATTATCGTACCAGGATTAAATGCGTAATATGAACTCGGTGGGCAATCTAATGTAGGCATAGTCAATGGTGTGCATCGTCCAATTTTCATTCATAATCTCAATGATTAACTGGTATATATCCCACGTCTTTATTTAACAAATGAACATCACCGCTATTACATTAGATATGTTTATAAAAAAGATTAAATAATACACTATGGCTGGAACGAATTACAAATAATATACTAATAAGATTCGTCTAAGAATTTTTTACCACATTTTCTATGAAAAAACCATTTGTTGAACAGTATATAACATTTAATGAATTGAAATACCAGAAACACTAGACGTGTAACATGTACTGAGTAGGTAATCCTGATGAACGCGTATTCAGTTCTAAATGGTTTGAAAATTAAATGTATATGTAAACATTAATCATATCATCTTAGAATCTACTTTTAATCGCACATTTTATTAAAATAAAATCAAAAATATTGCTTATATTTTGGCTGCTAGTAGAACACTTGTATAAATTTACGAATTAGTATGTCTGGACACACGTGTACAACTTAGGTAATGTCTTGATATTCTGTTCGAGGCAAAGTTATATCATGTAATTATAAATATACAAGGTTTTAATACCAACCTTCATTGAAACCAAAATTGTGTTTTTAAAATACACCCTCATGGTATTCATTTATATAGATTAATAAAATATTTTAGATTAAATTCTAATGAAAAAAGCATAATGTCAAACTGTTATAAGACACATAATTATATATTTTTGCAACATTTTCTTGAATTAATATAATTTTTCCCAACAATATACAGTTTTAATAATGGATTGTCTGTATTTAAGCACGTCAATATAAAACTGTAAAATTCGTGTTGTGATTCAATTTATGTACAATAACAATTCAAATGAATTTCAAACGATTAAGTTCGTCTGAAAATAAATGTAACTACCAGGGGAATATACTAATGATATCGCCGTGAATAAGTGATAGTGAATGTGTCTTCGATATTTAATGGAAGCGCCAAAAAACTACATATGGTTATAAATTCAAAAGTTAATTTTAATAATATATTTTTGTAGTAACAGTATGAAAATTAGGTACGATCTTAAATAGAGTTTAGAGTTAATTTCAAAATCATAGCTATCGACGGAGGACTATTTGAGATTTTAAGAATTATCGTACCAGGATTAAATGCGTAATATGAACACGTTGGGCAATCTAATGTAGGCATAGTCAATGGTGTGCATCGTCCAATTTTCATTCATAATCTCAATGATTAACTGGTATATATCCCACGTCTTTATTTAACAAATGAACATCACCGCTATTACATTAGATATGTTTATAAAAAAGTTTAAATAATACACTATGGCTGGAACGAATTACAAATAATATACTAATAAGATTCGTCTAAGAATTTTTTACCACATTTTCTATGAAAAAACCATTTGTTGAACAGTATATAACATTTAATGAATTGAAATACCAGAAACACTAGACGTGTAACATGTACTGAGTAGGTAATCCTGATGAACGCGTATTCAGTTCTAAATGGTTTGAAAATTAAATGTATATGTAAACATTAATCATATCATCTTAGAATCTACTTTTAATCGCACATTTTATAAAAATAAAAACAAAAATATTGCTTATATTTTGGCTGCTAGTAGAACACTTGTATATATTTACGAATTAATATGTCTGGACACACGTGTACAACTTAGGTAATGTCTTGATATTCTGTTCGAGGCAAAGTTATATCATGTAATTATAAATATACATGATTTTAATACCAACCTTCATTGAAACCAAAATTTTGTTTTTAAAATACACCCTCATGGTATTTCATTTATATAGATTAATAAAATAATTTAGATTAAAATCTAATGAAAAAAGCATAATGTCAAACTGTTATAAGACACATAATTATATATTTTTGCAACATTTTCTTGAATTAATATAATTTTTCCCAACAATATACAGTTTTCATAATGGATTGTCTGTATTTAAGCACGTCAATATAAAACTGTAAAATACGTGATGTGATTCAAGTTATGTACAATAACAATTCAAATGAATTTCAAACGATTTAGTTCGTCTGAAAAGAAATGTAACTACCAGGGGAATATACTATTGATATCGCCATGAATAAGTGATAGTGAATGTGTCTTCGATATTTAATGGAAGCGCCAAAAAACTACATATGGTTATAAATTCAAAAGTTAATTTTAATAATATATTTTTGTAGTAACAGTATGAAAATTAGGTACGATCTTAAATAGAGTTTACAGTTAATTTCAAAATCATAGCTATCGACGGAGGACTATTTGAGATTTTAAGAATTATCGTACCAGGATTAAATGCGTAATATGAACACGTTGGGCAATCTAATGTAGGCATAGTCAATGGTGTGCATCGTCCAATTTTCATTCATAATCTCAATGATTAACTGGTATATATCCCACGTTTTTATTTAACAAATGAACATCACCGCTATTACATTAGATATGTTTATAAAAAAGTTTAAATAATACACTATGGCTGGAACGAATAACAAATAATATACTAATAAGATTCGTCTAAGAATTTTTTACCACATTTTCTATGAAAAAACCATTTGTTGAACAGTATATAACATTTAATGAATTGAAATACCAGAAACACTAGACGTGTAACATGTACTGAGTACGTACTCCTGATGAAGGCGTATTCAGTTCCAAATGGTTTGAAAATTAAATGTATATGTAAACATTAATCATATCATCTTAGAATCTACTTTTAATCGCACATTTTATTAAAATAAAATCAAAAATATTGCTTATATTTTGGCTGCTAGTAGAACACATGTATATATTTACGAATTAGTATGTGTGGACACACGTGTACAACTTAGGTTCTGTCTTGATATTCTGTTCGAGGCAAAGTTATAGCATGTAATTATAAATATACATGATTTTAATACCAACCTTCATTGAAACCAAAATTGTGTTTTTAAAATACACCCTCATGGTATTCATTTATATAGATTAATAAAATATTTTAGATTAAATTCTAATGAAAAAAGCATAATTTCAAACTGTTATAAGACACATAATTATATATTTTTGCAACATTTTCTTGAATTAATATAATTTTTCCCAACAATATACAGTTTTAATAATGGATTGTCTGTATTTATGCACGTCAATATAAAACTGTAAAATTCGTGTTGTGATTCAATTTATGTACAATAACAATTCAAATGAATTTCAAACGATTAAGTTCGTCTGAAAATAAATGTAACTACCAGGGGAATATACTAATGATATCGCCGTGAATAAGTGATAGTGAATGTGTCTTCGATATTTAATGGAAGCGCCAAAAAACTACATATGGTTATAAATTCAAAAGTTAATTTTAATAATATATTTTTGTAGTAACAGTATGAAAATTAGGTACGATCTTAAATAGAGTTTACAGTTAATTTCAAAATCATAGCTATCGACGGAGGACTATTTGAGATTTTAAGAATTATCGTACCAGGATTAAATGCGTAATATGAACACGTTGGGCAATCTAATGTAGGCATAGTCAATGGTGTGCATCGTCCAATTTTCATTCATAATCTCAATGATTAACTGGTATATATCCCACGTTTTTATTTAACAAATGAACATCACCGCTATTACATTAGATATGTTTATAAAAAAGTTTAAATAATACACTATGGCTGGAACGAATAACAAATAATATACTAATAAGATTCGTCTAAGAATTATTTACCACATTTTCTATGAAAAAACCATTTGTTGAACAGTATATAACATTTAATGAATTGAAATACCAGAAACACTAGACGTGTAACATGTACTGAGTAGGTACTCCTGATGAAGGCGTATTCAGTTCTAAATGGTTTGAAAATTAAATATATATGTAACATTAATCATATCATATTAGAATCTACTTTTAATCGCACATTTTATTAAAATAAAAACAAAAATATTGCTTATATTTTGGCTGCTAGTAGAACACTTGTATAAATTTACGAATTAGTATGTCTGGACACACGTGTACAACTTAGGTAATGTCTTGATATTCTGTTCGAGGCAAAGTTATATCATGTAATTATAAATATACAAGGTTTTAATACCAACCTTCATTGAAACCAAAATTGTGTTTTTAAAATACACCCTCATGGTATTCATTTATATAGATTAATAAAATATTTTAGATTAAATTCTAATGAAAAAAGCATAATGTCAAACTGTTATAAGACACATAATTATATATTTTTGCAACATTTTCTTGAATTAATATAATTTTTCCCAACAATATACAGTTTTAATAATGGATTGTCTGTATTTAAGCACGTCAATATAAAACTGTAAAATTCGTGTTGTGATTCAATTTATGTACAATAACAATTCAAATGAATTTCAAACGATTAAGTTCGTCTGAAAATAAATGTAACTACCAGGGAAATATACTAATGATATCGCCGTGAATAAGTGATAGTGAATGTGTCTTCGATATTTAATGGAAGCGCCAAAAAACTACATATGGTTATAAATTCAAAAGTTAATTTTAATAATATATTTTTGTAGTAACAGTATGAAAATTAGGTACGATCTTAAATAGAGTTTACAGTTAATTTCAAAATCATAGCTATCGACGGAGGACTATTTGAAATTTTAAGAATTATCGTACCAGGATTAAATGCGTAATATGAACACGTTGGGCAATCTAATGTAGGCATAGTCAATGGTGTGCATCGTCCAATTTTCATTCATAATCTCAATGATTAACTGGTATATATCCCACGTTTTTATTTAACAAATGAACATCAGCGCTATTACATTAGATATGTTTATAAAAAAGTTTAAATAATACACTATGGCTGGAACGAATAACAAATAATATACTAATAAGATTCGTCTAAGAATTTTTTACCACATTTTCTATGAAAAAACCATTTGTTGAACAGTATATAACATTTAATGAATTGAAATACCAGAAACACTAGACGTGTAACATGTACTGAGTAGGTAATCCTGATGAACGCGTATTCAGTTCTAAATGGTTTGAAAATTAAATGTATATGTAAACATTAATCATATCATCTTAGAATCTACTTTTAATCGCACATTTTATTAAAATAAAAACAAAAATATTGCTTATATTTTGGCTGCTAGTAGAACACTTGTATATATTTACGAATTAGTATGTCTGGACACACGTGTACAACTTAGGTTCTGTCTTGATATTCTGTTCGAGGCAAAGTTATAGCATGTAATTATAAATATACATGATTTTAATACCAACCTTCATTGAAACCAAAATTTTGTTTTTAAAATACACCCTCATGGTATTCATTTATATAGATTAATAAAATAATTTAGATTAAATTCTAATGAAAAAAGCATAATGTCAAACTGTTATAAGACACATAATTATATATTTTTACAACATTTTCTTGAATTAATATAATTTTTCCCAACAATATACAGTTTTCATAATGGATTGTCTGTATTTAAGCACGTCAATATAAAACTGTAAAATACGTGATGTGATTCAAGTTATGTACAATAACAATTCAAATGAATTTCAAACGATTTAGTTCGTCTGAAAATAAATGAAACTACCAGCGGAATATACTAATGATATCGCCGTGAATAAGTGATAGTGAATGTGTCTTCGATATTTAATGGAAGCGCCAAAAAACTACATATGGTTATAAATTCAAAAGTTAATTTTAATAATATATTTTTGTAGTAACAGTATGAAAATTAGGTACGATCTTAAATAGAGTTTACAGTTAATTTCAAAATCATAGCTATCGAACGGAGGACTATTTGAGATTTTAAGAATTATCGTACCAGGATTAAATGCGTAATATGAACTCGGTGGGCAATCTAATGTAGGCATAGTCTATGGTGTGCATCGTCCAATTTTCATTCATAATCTCAATGATTAACCGGTATATATCCCACGTCTTTATTTAACAAATGAACATCACCGCTATTACATTAGATATGTTTATAAAAAAGTTTAAATAATACACTATGGCTGGAACGAATTACAAATAATATACTAATAAGATTCGTCTAAGAATTTTTTACCACATTTTCTATGAAAAAACCATTTGTTGAACAGTATATAACATTTAATGAATTGAAATACCAGAAACACTAGACGTGTAACATGTACTGAGTAGGTAATCCTGATGAACGCGTATTCAGTTCTAAATGGTTTGAAAATTAAATGTATATGTAAACATTAATCATATCATCTTAGAATCTACTTTTAATCGCACATTTTATTAAAATAAAAACAAAAATATTGCTTATATTTTGGCTGCTAGTAGAACACTTGTATATATTTACGAATTAGTATGTCTGGACACACGTGTACAACTTAGGTTCTGTCTTGATATTCTGTTCGAGGCAAAGTTATAGCATGTAATTATAAATATACATGATTTTAATACCAACCTTCATTGAAACCAAAATTGTGTTTTTAAAATACACCCTCATGGTATTCATTTATATAGATTAATAAAATATTTTAGATTAAATTCTAATGAAAAAAGCATAATGTCAAACTGTTATAAGACACATAATTATATATTTTTGCAACATTTTCTTGAATTAATATAATTTTTCCCAACAATATACAGTTTTAATAATGGATTGTCTGTATTTATGCACGTCAATATAAAACTGTAAAATTCGTGTTGTGATTCAATTTATGTACAATAACAATTCAAATGAATTTCAAACGATTAAGTTCGTCTGAAAATAAATGTAACTACCAGGGGAATATACTAATGATATCGCCGTGAATAAGTGATAGTGAATGTGTCTTCGATATTTAATGGAAGCGCCAAAAAACTACAAATGGTTATAAATTCAAAAGTTAATTTTAATAATATATTTTTGTAGTAACAGTATGAAAATTAGGTACGATCTTAAATAGAGTTTAGAGTTAATTTCAAAATCATAGCTATCGACGGAGGACTATTTGAGATTTTAAGAATTATCGTACCAGGATTAAATGCGTAATATGAACTCGGTGGGCAATCTAATGTAGGCATAGTCAATGGTGTGCATCGTCCAATTTTCATCCATAATCTCAATGATTAACTGGTATTTATCCCACGTTTTTATTTAACAAATGAACATCACCGCTATTACATTAGATATGTTTATAAAAAAGTTTAAATAATACACTATGGCTGGAACTAATTACAAATAATATACTAATAAGATTCGTCTAAGAATTTTTTACCACATTTTCTATGAAAAAACCATTTGTTGAACAGTATATAACATTTAATGAATTGAAATACCAGAAACACTAGACGTGTAACATGTACTGAGTAGGTACTCCTGATGAAGGCGTATTCAGTTCTAAACGGTTTGAAAATTAAATATATATATAAACATTAATCATATCATATTAGAATCTAATTTTAATCGCACATTTTATTAAAATAAAAACAAAAATATTGCTTATATTTTGGCTGCTAGTAGAACACTTGTATATATTCACGAATTAGTATGTCTGGACACACGTGTACAACTTAGGTTCTGTCTTGATATTCTGTTCGAGGCAAAGTTATAGCATGTAATTATAAATATACATGATTTTAATACCAACCTTCATTGAAACCAAAATTTTGTTTTTAAAATACACCCTCATGGTATTCATTTATATAGATTAATAAAATAATTTAGATTAAATTCTAATGAAAAAAGCATAATGTCAAACTGTTATAAGACACATAATTATATATTTTTGCAACATTTTCTTGAATTAATATAATTTTTCCCAACAATATACAGTTTTCATAATGGATTGTCTGTATATAAGCACGTCAATATAAAACTGTAAAATACTTGATGTGATTCAAGTTATGTACAATAACAATTCAAATGAATTTCAAACGATTTAGTTCGTCTGAAAAGAAATGTAACTACCAGGGGAATATACTATTGATATCGCCATGAATAAGTGATAGTGAATGTGTCTTCGATATTTAATGGAAGCGCCAAAAAACTACATATGGTTATAAATTCAAAAGTTAATTTTAATAATATATTTTTGTAGTAACAGTATGAAAATTAGGTACGATCTTAAATACAGTTTACAGTTAATTTCAAAATCATAGCTATCGACGGAGGACTATTTGAGATTTTAAGAATTATGGTACCAGGATTAAATGCGTAATATGAACTCGGTGGGCAATCTAATGTAGGCATAGTCAATGGTGTGCATCGTCCAATTTTCATTCATAATCTCAATGATTAACTGGTATATATCCCACGTTTTTATTTAACAAATGAACATCACCGCTATTACATTAGATATGTTTATAAAAAAGTTTAAATAATACACTATGGCTGGAACGAATAACAACTAATATACTAATAAGATTCGTCTAAGAATTTTTTACCACATTTTCTATGAAAAAACCATTTGTTGAACAGTATATAACATTTAATGAATTGAAATACCAGAAACACTAGACGTGTAACATGTACTGAGTAGGTTCTCCTGATGAAGGCGTATTCAGTTCTAAATGGTTTGAAAATTAAATATATATATAAACATTAATCATATCATCTTAGAATCTACTTTTAATCGCACATTTTATTAAAATAAAAACAAAAATATTGGTTATATTTTGGCTGCTAGTAGAACACTTGTATATATTTACGAATAAGTATGTCTGGACACACGTGTACAACTTAGGTTCTGTCTTGATATTCTGTTCGAGGCAAAGTTATAGCATGTAATTATAAATATACATGATTTTAATACCAACTTTCATTGAAACCAAAATTGTGTTTTTAAAATACACCCTCATGGTATTCATTTATATAGATTAATAAAATAATTTAGATTAAATTCTAATGAAAAAAGCATAATGTCAAACTGTTATAAGACACATAATTATAAATTTTTGCAACATTTTCTTGAATTAATATAATTTTTCCCAACAATATACAGTTTTCATAATGGATTGTCTGTATTTAAGCACGTCAATATAAAACTTTAAAATACGTGATATGATTCAAGTTATGTACAATAACAATTCAAATGAATTTCAAACGATTTAGTTCGTCTGAAAAGAAATGTAACTACCAGGGGAATATACTATTGATATCGCCATGAATAAGTGATAGTGAATGTGTCTTCGATATTTAATGGAAGCGCCAAAAAACTACATATGGTTATAAATTCAAAAGTTAATTTTAATAATATATTTTTGTAGTAACAGTATGAAAATTAGGTACGATCTTAAATACAGTTTACAGTTAATTTCAAAATCATAGCTATCGACGGAGGACTATTTGAGATTTTAAGAATTATGGTACCAGGATTAAATGCGTAATATGAACTCGGTGGGCAATCTAATGTAGGCATAGTCAATGGTGTGCATCGTCCAATTTTCATTCATAATCTCAATGATTAACTGGTATATATCCCACGTTTTTATTTAACAAATGAACATCACCGCTATTACATTAGATATGTTTAAAAAAAAGTTTAAATATTACACTATGACTGGAACGAATAACAAATAATATTTTAATAAGATTCGTCTAAGAATTTTTTACCACATTTTCTATGAAAAAACCATTTGTTGAACAGTATATAACATTTAATGAATTGAAATACCAGAAACACTAGACGTGTAACATGTACTGAGTAGGTTCTCCTGATGAAGGCGTATTCAGTTCTAAATGGTTTGAAAATTAAATATATATATAAACATTAATCATATCATCTTAGAATCTACTTTTAATCGCACATTTTATTAAAATAAAAACAAAAATATTGCTTATATTTTGGCTGCTAGTAGAACACTTGTATATATTTACGAATTAGTATGTCTGGACACACGTGTACAACTTAGGTTCTGTCTTGATATTCTGTTCGAGGCAAAGTTATAGCATGTAATTATAAATATACATGATTTTAATACCAACCTTCATTGAAACCAAAATTGTGTTTTTAAAATACACCCTCATGGTATTCATTTATATAGATTAATAAAATATTTTAGATTAAATTCTAATGAAAAAAGCATAATGTCAAACTGTTATAAGACACATAATTATATATTTTTGCAACATTTTCTTGAATTAATATAATTTTTCCCAACAATATACAGTTTTAATAATGGATTGTCTGTATTTATGCACGTCAATATAAAACTGTAAAATTCGTGTTGTGATTCAATTTATGTACAATAACAATTCAAATGAATTTCAAACGATTAAGTTCGTCTGAAAATAAATGTAACTACCAGGGGAATATACTAATGATATCGCCATGAATAAGTGATAGTGAATGTGTCTTCGATATTTAATGGAAGCGCCAAAAAACTACATATGGTTATAAATTCAAAAGTTAATTTTAATAATATATTTTTGTAGTAACAGTATGAAAATTAGGTACGATCTTAAATAGAGTTTGGAGTTAATTTCAAAATCATAGCTATCGACGAAGGACTATTTGAGATTTTAAGAATTATCGTACCAGGATTAAATGCGTAATATGAACACGTTGGGCAATCTAATGTAGGCATAGTCAATGGTGTGCATCGTCCAATTTTCATTCATAATCTCAATGATTAACCGGTATATATCCCACGTTTTTATTTAACAAATGAACATCACCGCTATTACATTAGATATGTTTATAAAAAAGTTTAAATAATACACTATGGCTGGAACGAATAACAACTAATATACTAATAAGATTCGTCTAAGAATTTTTTACCACATTTTCTATGAAAAAACCATTTGTTGAACAGTATATAACATTTAATGAATTGAAATACCAGAAACACTACACGTGTAACATGTACTGAGTACGTACTCCTGATGAAGGCGTATTCAGTTCTAAATGGTTTGAAAATTAAATATACATATTAACATTAATCATATCATCTTAGAATCTACTTTTATTCGCACATTTTATTAAAATAAAAACAAAAATATAGATTATATTTTGGCTGCTAGTAGAACACTTGTATATATTTACGAATTAGTATGTCTGGACACACGTGTACAACTTAGGTAATGTCTTGATATTCTGTTCGAGGCAAAGTTATAGCATGTAATTATAAATATACATGATTTTAATACCAACCTTCATTGAAACCAAAATTTTGTTTTTAAAATACACCCTCATGGTATTCATTTATATAGATTAATAAAATAATTTAGATTAAATTCTAATGAAAAAAGCATAATGTCAAACTGTTATAAGACACATAATTATATATTTTTGCAACATTTTCTTGAATTAATATAATTTTTCCCAACAATATACAGTTTTCATAATGGATTGTCTGTATTTAAGCACGTCAATATAAAACTGTAAAATACGTGATGTGATTCAAGTTATGTACAATAACAATTCAAATGAATTTCAAACGATTTAGTTCGTCTGAAAATAAATGTAACTACCAGGGGAATATACTAATGATATCGCCGTGAATAAGTGATAGTGAATGTGTCTTCGATATTTAATGGAAGCGCCAAAAAACTACATATGGTTATAAATTCAAAAGTTAATTTTAATAATATATTTTTGTATTAACAGTATGAAAATTAGGTACGATCTTAAATAGAGTTTACAGTTAATTTCAAAATCATAGCTATCGAACGGAGGACTATTTGAGATTTTAAGAATTATCGTACCAGGATTAAATGCGTAATATGAACTCGGTGGGCAATCTAATGTAGGCATAGTCTATGGTGTGCATCGTCCAATTTTCATTCATAATCTCAATGATTAACCGGTATATATCCCACGTCTTTATTTAACAAATGAACATCACCGCTATTACATTAGATATGTTTATAAAAAAGTTTAAATAATACACTATGGCTGGAACGAATTACAAATAATATACTAATAAGATTCGTCTAAGAATTTTTTACCACATTTTCTATGAAAAAACCATTTGTTGAACAGTATATAACATTTAATGAATTGAAATACCAGAAACACTAGACGTGTAACATGTACTGAGTAGGTAATCCTGATGAACGCGTATTCAGTTCTAAATGGTTTGAAAATTAAATGTATATGTAAACATTAATCATATCATCTTAGAATCTACTTTTGATCGCACATTTTATAAAAATAAAAACAAAAATATTGCTTATATTTTGGCTGCTAGTAGAACACTTGTATATATTTACGAATTAATATGTCTGGACACACGTGTACAACTTAGGTAATGTCTTGATATTCTGTTTGAGGCAAAGTTATATCATGTAATTATAAATATACATGATTTTAATACCAACCTTCATTGAAACCAAAATTTTGTTTTTAAAATACACCCTCATGGTATTTCATTTATATAGATTAATAAAATAATTTAGATTAAATTCTAATGAAAAAAGCATAATGTCAAACTGTTATAAGACACATAATTATATATTTTTGCAACATTTTCTTGAATTAATATAATTTTTCCCAACAATATACAGTTTTAATAATGGATTGTCTGTATTTAAGCACGTCAATATAAAACTGTAAAATACGTGATGTGATTCAAGTTATGTACAATAAAAATTCAAATGAATTTCAAACGATTTAGTTCGTCTGAAAATAAATGTAACTAACAGGGGAATATACTAATGATATCGCCGTGAATAAGTGATAGTGAATGTGTCTTCGATATTTAATGGAAGCGCCAAAAAACTACATATGGTTATAAATTCAAAAGTTAATTTTAATAATATACTTTTGTAGTAACAATATGAAAATTAGGTACGATCTTAAATAGAGTTTACAGTTAATTTCAAAATCATAGCTATCGACGGAGGACTATTTGAGATTTTAAGAATTATCGTACCAGGATTAAATGCGTAATATGAACTCGGTGGGCAATCTAATGTAGGCATAGTCAATTGTGTGCATCGTCCAATTTTCATCCATAATCTCAATGATTAACTGGTATTTATCCCACGTTTTTATTTAACAAATGAACATCACCGCTATTACATTAGATATGTTTATAAAAAAGTTTAAATAATACACTATGGCTGGAACTAATTACAAATAATATACTAATAAGATTCGTCTAAGAATTTTTTACCACATTTTCTATGAAAAAACCATTTGTTGAACAGTATATAACATTTAATGAATTGAAATACCAGAAACACTAGACGTGTAACATGTACTGAGTAGGTACTCCTGATGAAGGCGTATTCAGTTCTAAATGGTTTGAAAATTAAATATATATATAAACATTAATCATATCATCTTAGAATCTACTTTTAATCGCACATTTTATTAAAATAAAAACAAAAATATTGCTTATATTTTGGCTGCTAGTAGAACACTTGTATATATTTACGAATTAGTATGTCTGGACACACGTGTACAACTTAGGTTCTGTCTTGATATTCTGTTCGAGGCAAAGTTATAGCATGTAATTATAAATATACATGATTTTAATACCAACCTTCATTGAAACCAAAATTGTGTTTTTAAAATACACCCTCATGGTATTCATTTATATAGATTAATAAAATATTTTAGATTAAATTCTAATGAAAAAAGCATAATGTCAAACTGTTATAAGACACATAATTATATATTTTTGCAACATTTTCTTGAATTAATATAATTTTTCCCAACAATATACAGTTTTAATAATGGATTGTCTGTATTTATGCACGTCAATATAAAACTGTAAAATTCGTGTTGTGATTCAATTTATGTACAATAACAATTCAAATGAATTTCAAACGATTAAGTTCGTCTGAAAATAAATGTAACTACCAGGGGAATATACTAATGATATCGCCATGAATAAGTGATAGTGAATGTGTCTTCGATATTTAATGGAAGCGCCAAAAAACTACATATGGTTATAAATTCAAAAGTTAATTTTAATAATATATTTTTGTAGTAACAGTATGAAAATTAGGTACGATCTTAAATAGAGTTTGGAGTTAATTTCAAAATCATAGCTATCGACGAAGGACTATTTGAGATTTTAAGAATTATCGTACCAGGATTAAATGCGTAATATGAACACGTTGGGCAATCTAATGTAGGCATAGTCAATGGTGTGCATCGTCCAATTTTCATTCATAATCTCAATGATTAACCGGTATATATCCCACGTTTTTATTTAACAAATGAACATCACCGCTATTACATTAGATATGTTTATAAAAAAGTTTAAATAATACACTATGGCTGGAACGAATAACAACTAATATACTAATAAGATTCGTCTAAGAATTTTTTACCACATTTTCTATGAAAAAACCATTTGTTGAACAGTATATAACATTTAATGAATTGAAATACCAGAAACACTACACGTGTAACATGTACTGAGTACGTACTCCTGATGAAGGCGTATTCAGTTCTAAATGGTTTGAAAATTAAATATACATATTAACATTAATCATATCATCTTAGAATCTACTTTTATTCGCACATTTTATTAAAATAAAAACAAAAATATAGATTATATTTTGGCTGCTAGTAGAACACTTGTATATATTTACGAATTAGTATGTCTGGACACACGTGTACAACTTAGGTAATGTCTTGATATTCTGTTCGAGGCAAAGTTATAGCATGTAATTATAAATATACATGATTTTAATACCAACCTTCATTGAAACCAAAATTTTGTTTTTAAAATACACCCTCATGGTATTCATTTATATAGATTAATAAAATAATTTAGATTAAATTCTAATGAAAAAAGCATAATGTCAAACTGTTATAAGACACATAATTATATATTTTTGCAACATTTTCTTGAATTAATATAATTTTTCCCAACAATATACAGTTTTCATAATGGATTGTCTGTATTTAAGCACGTCAATATAAAACTGTAAAATACGTGATGTGATTCAAGTTATGTACAATAACAATTCAAATGAATTTCAAACGATTTAGTTCGTCTGAAAATAAATGTAACTACCAGGGGAATATACTAATGATATCGCCGTGAATAAGTGATAGTGAATGTGTCTTCGATATTTAATGGAAGCGCCAAAAAACTACATATGGTTATAAATTCAAAAGTTAATTTTAATAATATATTTTTGTATTAACAGTATGAAAATTAGGTACGATCTTAAATAGAGTTTACAGTTAATTTCAAAATCATAGCTATCGAACGGAGGACTATTTGAGATTTTAAGAATTATCGTACCAGGATTAAATGCGTAATATGAACTCGGTGGGCAATCTAATGTAGGCATAGTCTATGGTGTGCATCGTCCAATTTTCATTCATAATCTCAATGATTAACCGGTATATATCCCACGTCTTTATTTAACAAATGAACATCACCGCTATTACATTAGATATGTTTATAAAAAAGTTTAAATAATACACTATGGCTGGAACGAATTACAAATAATATACTAATAAGATTCGTCTAAGAATTTTTTACCACATTTTCTATGAAAAAACCATTTGTTGAACAGTATATAACATTTAATGAATTGAAATACCAGAAACACTAGACGTGTAACATGTACTGAGTAGGTAATCCTGATGAACGCGTATTCAGTTCTAAATGGTTTGAAAATTAAATGTATATGTAAACATTAATCATATCATCTTAGAATCTACTTTTGATCGCACATTTTATAAAAATAAAAACAAAAATATTGCTTATATTTTGGCTGCTAGTAGAACACTTGTATATATTTACGAATTAATATGTCTGGACACACGTGTACAACTTAGGTAATGTCTTGATATTCTGTTTGAGGCAAAGTTATATCATGTAATTATAAATATACATGATTTTAATACCAACCTTCATTGAAACCAAAATTTTGTTTTTAAAATACACCCTCATGGTATTTCATTTATATAGATTAATAAAATAATTTAGATTAAATTCTAATGAAAAAAGCATAATGTCAAACTGTTATAAGACACATAATTATATATTTTTGCAACATTTTCTTGAATTAATATAATTTTTCCCAACAATATACAGTTTTAATAATGGATTGTCTGTATTTAAGCACGTCAATATAAAACTGTAAAATACGTGATGTGATTCAAGTTATGTACAATAAAAATTCAAATGAATTTCAAACGATTTAGTTCGTCTGAAAATAAATGTAACTAACAGGGGAATATACTAATGATATCGCCGTGAATAAGTGATAGTGAATGTGTCTTCGATATTTAATGGAAGCGCCAAAAAACTACATATGGTTATAAATTCAAAAGTTAATTTTAATAATATACTTTTGTAGTAACAATATGAAAATTAGGTACGATCTTAAATAGAGTTTACAGTTAATTTCAAAATCATAGCTATCGACGGAGGACTATTTGAGATTTTAAGAATTATCGTACCAGGATTAAATGCGTAATATGAACTCGGTGGGCAATCTAATGTAGGCATAGTCAATTGTGTGCATCGTCCAATTTTCATCCATAATCTCAATGATTAACTGGTATTTATCCCACGTTTTTATTTAACAAATGAACATCACCGCTATTACATTAGATATGTTTATAAAAAAGTTTAAATAATACACTATGGCTGGAACTAATTACAAATAATATACTAATAAGATTCGTCTAAGAATTTTTTACCACATTTTCTATGAAAAAACCATTTGTTGAACAGTATATAACATTTAATGAATTGAAATACCAGAAACACTAGACGTGTAACATGTACTGAGTAGGTACTCCTGATGAAGGCGTATTCAGTTCTAAATGGTTTGAAAATTAAATGTATATGTAAACATTAATCATATCATCTTAGAATCTACTTTTAATCGCACATTTTATTAAAATAAAAACAAAAATATTGCTTATATTTTGGCTGCTAGTAGAACACTTGTATATATTTACGAATTAGTATGTCTGGACACACGTGTACAACTTAGGTTCTGTCTTGATATTCTGTTCGAGGCAAAGTTATAGCATGTAATTATAAATATACATGATTTTAATACCAACCTTCATTGAAACCAAAATTTTGTTTTTAAAATACACCCTCATGGTATTCATTTATATAGATTAATAAAATAATTTAGATTAAATTCTAATGAAAAAAGCATAATGTCAAACTGTTATAAGACACATAATTATATATTTTTACAACATTTTCTTGAATTAATATAATTTTTCCCAACAATATACAGTTTTCATAATGGATTGTCTGTATTTAAGCACGTCAATATAAAACTGTAAAATACGTGATGTGATTCAAGTTATGTACAATAACAATTCAAATGAATTTCAAACGATTTAGTTCGTCTGAAAATAAATGAAACTACCAGCGGAATATACTAATGATATCGCCGTGAATAAGTGATAGTGAATGTGTCTTCGATATTTAATGGAAGCGCCAAAAAACTACATATGGTTATAAATTCAAAAGTTAATTTTAATAATATATTTTTGTAGTAACAGTATGAAAATTAGGTACGATCTTAAATAGAGTTTACAGTTAATTTCAAAATCATAGCTATCGAACGGAGGACTATTTGAGATTTTAAGAATTATCGTACCAGGATTAAATGCGTAATATGAACTCGGTGGGCAATCTAATGTAGGCATAGTCTATGGTGTGCATCGTCCAATTTTCATTCATAATCTCAATGATTAACCGGTATATATCCCACGTCTTTATTTAACAAATGAACATCACCGCTATTACATTAGATATGTTTATAAAAAAGTTTAAATAATACACTATGGCTGGAACGAATTACAAATAATATACTAATAAGATTCGTCTAAGAATTTTTTACCACATTTTCTATGAAAAAACCATTTGTTGAACAGTATATAACATTTAATGAATTGAAATACCAGAAACACTAGACGTGTAACATGTACTGAGTAGGTAATCCTGATGAACGCGTATTCAGTTCTAAATGGTTTGAAAATTAAATGTATATGTAAACATTAATCATATCATCTTAGAATCTACTTTTAATCGCACATTTTATTAAAATAAAAACAAAAATATTGCTTATATTTTGGCTGCTAGTAGAACACTTGTATATATTTACGAATTAGTATGTCTGGACACACGTGTACAACTTAGGTTCTGTCTTGATATTCTGTTCGAGGCAAAGTTATAGCATGTAATTATAAATATACATGATTTTAATACCAACCTTCATTGAAACCAAAATTGTGTTTTTAAAATACACCCTCATGGTATTCATTTATATAGATTAATAAAATATTTTAGATTAAATTCTAATGAAAAAAGCATAATGTCAAACTGTTATAAGACACATAATTATATATTTTTGCAACATTTTCTTGAATTAATATAATTTTTCCCAACAATATACAGTTTTAATAATGGATTGTCTGTATTTATGCACGTCAATATAAAACTGTAAAATTCGTGTTGTGATTCAATTTATGTACAATAACAATTCAAATGAATTTCAAACGATTAAGTTCGTCTGAAAATAAATGTAACTACCAGGGGAATATACTAATGATATCGCCGTGAATAAGTGATAGTGAATGTGTCTTCGATATTTAATGGAAGCGCCAAAAAACTACAAATGGTTATAAATTCAAAAGTTAATTTTAATAATATATTTTTGTAGTAACAGTATGAAAATTAGGTACGATCTTAAATAGAGTTTAGAGTTAATTTCAAAATCATAGCTATCGACGGAGGACTATTTGAGATTTTAAGAATTATCGTACCAGGATTAAATGCGTAATATGAACTCGGTGGGCAATCTAATGTAGGCATAGTCAATGGTGTGCATCGTCCAATTTTCATCCATAATCTCAATGATTAACTGGTATTTATCCCACGTTTTTATTTAACAAATGAACATCACCGCTATTACATTAGATATGTTTATAAAAAAGTTTAAATAATACACTATGGCTGGAACTAATTACAAATAATATACTAATAAGATTCGTCTAAGAATTTTTTACCACATTTTCTATGAAAAAACCATTTGTTGAACAGTATATAACATTTAATGAATTGAAATACCAGAAACACTAGACGTGTAACATGTACTGAGTAGGTACTCCTGATGAAGGCGTATTCAGTTCTAAACGGTTTGAAAATTAAATATATATATAAACATTAATCATATCATATTAGAATCTAATTTTAATCGCACATCTTATTAAAATAAAAACAAAAATATTGCTTATATTTTGGCTGCTAGTAGAACACTTGTATATATTCACGAATTAGTATGTCTGGACACACGTGTACAACTTAGGTTCTGTCTTGATATTCTGTTCGAGGCAAAGTTATAGCATGTAATTATAAATATACATGATTTTAATACCAACCTTCATTGAAACCAAAATTTTGTTTTTAAAATACACCCTCATGGTATTCATTTATATAGATTAATAAAATAATTTAGATTAAATTCTAATGAAAAAAGCATAATGTCAAACTGTTATAAGACACATAATTATATATTTTTGCAACATTTTCTTGAATTAATATAATTTTTCCCAACAATATACAGTTTTCATAATGGATTGTCTGTATATAAGCACGTCAATATAAAACTGTAAAATACTTGATGTGATTCAAGTTATGTACAATAACAATTCAAATGAATTTCAAACGATTTAGTTCGTCTGAAAAGAAATGTAACTACCAGGGGAATATACTATTGATATCGCCATGAATAAGTGATAGTGAATGTGTCTTCGATATTTAATGGAAGCGCCAAAAAACTACATATGGTTATAAATTCAAAAGTTAATTTTAATAATATATTTTTGTAGTAACAGTATGAAAATTAGGTACGATCTTAAATACAGTTTACAGTTAATTTCAAAATCATAGCTATCGACGGAGGACTATTTGAGATTTTAAGAATTATGGTACCAGGATTAAATGCGTAATATGAACTCGGTGGGCAATCTAATGTAGGCATAGTCAATGGTGTGCATCGTCCAATTTTCATTCATAATCTCAATGATTAACTGGTATATATCCCACGTTTTTATTTAACAAATGAACATCACCGCTATTACATTAGATATGTTTATAAAAAAGTTTAAATATTACACTATGACTGGAACGAATAACAAATAATATTTTAATAAGATTCGTCTAAGAATTTTTTACCACATTTTCTATGAAAAAACCATTTGTTGAACAGTATATAACATTTAATGAATTGAAATACCAGAAACACTAGACGTGTAACATGTACTGAGTAGGTTCTCCTGATGAAGGCGTATTCAGTTCTAAATGGTTTGAAAATTAAATATATATATAAACATTAATCATATCATCTTAGAATCTACTTTTAATCGCACATTTTATTAAAATAAAAACAAAAATATTGGTTATATTTTGGCTGCTAGTAGAACACTTGTATATATTTACGAATAAGTATGTCTGGACACACGTGTACAACTTAGGTTCTGTCTTGATATTCTGTTCGAGGCAAAGTTATAGCATGTAATTATAAATATACATGATTTTAATACCAACTTTCATTGAAACCAAAATTGTGTTTTTAAAATACACCCTCATGGTATTCATTTATATAGATTAATAAAATAATTTAGATTAAATTCTAATGAAAAAAGCATAATGTCAAACTGTTATAAGACACATAATTATAAATTTTTGCAACATTTTCTTGAATTAATATAATTTTTCCCAACAATATACAGTTTTCATAATGGATTGTCTGTATTTAAGCACGTCAATATAAAACTTTAAAATACGTGATATGATTCAAGTTATGTACAATAACAATTCAAATGAATTTCAAACGATTTAGTTCGTCTGAAAAGAAATGTAACTACCAGGGGAATATACTATTGATATCGCCATGAATAAGTGATAGTGAATGTGTCTTCGATATTTAATGGAAGCGCCAAAAAACTACATATGGTTATAAATTCAAAAGTTAATTTTAATAATATATTTTTGTAGTAACAGTATGAAAATTAGGTACGATCTTAAATACAGTTTACAGTTAATTTCAAAATCATAGCTATCGACGGAGGACTATTTGAGATTTTAAGAATTATGGTACCAGGATTAAATGCGTAATATGAACTCGGTGGGCAATCTAATGTAGGCATAGTCAATGGTGTGCATCGTCCAATTTTCATTCATAATCTCAATGATTAACTGGTATATATCCCACGTTTTTATTTAACAAATGAACATCACCGCTATTACATTAGATATGTTTAAAAAAAAGTTTAAATATTACACTATGACTGGAACGAATAACAAATAATATTTTAATAAGATTCGTCTAAGAATTTTTTACCACATTTTCTATGAAAAAACCATTTGTTGAACAGTATATAACATTTAATGAATTGAAATACCAGAAACACTAGACGTGTAACATGTACTGAGTAGGTTCTCCTGATGAAGGCGTATTCAGTTCTAAATGGTTTGAAAATTAAATATATATATAAACATTAATCATATCATCTTAGAATCTACTTTTAATCGCACATTTTATTAAAATAAAAACAAAAATATTGCTTATATTTTGGCTGCTAGTAGAACACTTGTATATATTTACGAATTAGTATGTCTGGACACACGTGTACAACTTAGGTTCTGTCTTGATATTCTGTTCGAGGCAAAGTTATAGCATGTAATTATAAATATACATGATTTTAATACCAACCTTCATTGAAACCAAAATTGTGTTTTTAAAATACACCCTCATGGTATTCATTTATATAGATTAATAAAATATTTTAGATTAAATTCTAATGAAAAAAGCATAATGTCAAACTGTTATAAGACACATAATTATATATTTTTGCAACATTTTCTTGAATTAATATAATTTTTCCCAACAATATACAGTTTTAATAATGGATTGTCTGTATTTATGCACGTCAATATAAAACTGTAAAATTCGTGTTGTGATTCAATTTATGTACAATAACAATTCAAATGAATTTCAAACGATTAAGTTCGTCTGAAAATAAATGTAACTACCAGGGGAATATACTAATGATATCGCCATGAATAAGTGATAGTGAATGTGTCTTCGATATTTAATGGAAGCGCCAAAAAACTACATATGGTTATAAATTCAAAAGTTAATTTTAATAATATATTTTTGTAGTAACAGTATGAAAATTAGGTACGATCTTAAATAGAGTTTGGAGTTAATTTCAAAATCATAGCTATCGACGAAGGACTATTTGAGATTTTAAGAATTATCGTACCAGGATTAAATGCGTAATATGAACACGTTGGGCAATCTAATGTAGGCATAGTCAATGGTGTGCATCGTCCAATTTTCATTCATAATCTCAATGATTAACCGGTATATATCCCACGTTTTTATTTAACAAATGAACATCACCGCTATTACATTAGATATGTTTATAAAAAAGTTTAAATAATACACTATGGCTGGAACGAATAACAACTAATATACTAATAAGATTCGTCTAAGAATTTTTTACCACATTTTCTATGAAAAAACCATTTGTTGAACAGTATATAACATTTAATGAATTGAAATACCAGAAACACTACACGTGTAACATGTACTGAGTACGTACTCCTGATGAAGGCGTATTCAGTTCTAAATGGTTTGAAAATTAAATATACATATTAACATTAATCATATCATCTTAGAATCTACTTTTATTCGCACATTTTATTAAAATAAAAACAAAAATATAGATTATATTTTGGCTGCTAGTAGAACACTTGTATATATTTACGAATTAGTATGTCTGGACACACGTGTACAACTTAGGTAATGTCTTGATATTCTGTTCGAGGCAAAGTTATAGCATGTAATTATAAATATACATGATTTTAATACCAACCTTCATTGAAACCAAAATTTTGTTTTTAAAATACACCCTCATGGTATTCATTTATATAGATTAATAAAATAATTTAGATTAAATTCTAATGAAAAAAGCATAATGTCAAACTGTTATAAGACACATAATTATATATTTTTGCAACATTTTCTTGAATTAATATAATTTTTCCCAACAATATACAGTTTTCATAATGGATTGTCTGTATTTAAGCACGTCAATATAAAACTGTAAAATACGTGATGTGATTCAAGTTATGTACAATAACAATTCAAATGAATTTCAAACGATTTAGTTCGTCTGAAAATAAATGTAACTACCAGGGGAATATACTAATGATATCGCCGTGAATAAGTGATAGTGAATGTGTCTTCGATATTTAATGGAAGCGCCAAAAAACTACATATGGTTATAAATTCAAAAGTTAATTTTAATAATATATTTTTGTATTAACAGTATGAAAATTAGGTACGATCTTAAATAGAGTTTACAGTTAATTTCAAAATCATAGCTATCGAACGGAGGACTATTTGAGATTTTAAGAATTATCGTACCAGGATTAAATGCGTAATATGAACTCGGTGGGCAATCTAATGTAGGCATAGTCTATGGTGTGCATCGTCCAATTTTCATTCATAATCTCAATGATTAACCGGTATATATCCCACGTCTTTATTTAACAAATGAACATCACCGCTATTACATTAGATATGTTTATAAAAAAGTTTAAATAATACACTATGGCTGGAACGAATTACAAATAATATACTAATAAGATTCGTCTAAGAATTTTTTACCACATTTTCTATGAAAAAACCATTTGTTGAACAGTATATAACATTTAATGAATTGAAATACCAGAAACACTAGACGTGTAACATGTACTGAGTAGGTAATCCTGATGAACGCGTATTCAGTTCTAAATGGTTTGAAAATTAAATGTATATGTAAACATTAATCATATCATCTTAGAATCTACTTTTGATCGCACATTTTATAAAAATAAAAACAAAAATATTGCTTATATTTTGGCTGCTAGTAGAACACTTGTATATATTTACGAATTAATATGTCTGGACACACGTGTACAACTTAGGTAATGTCTTGATATTCTGTTTGAGGCAAAGTTATATCATGTAATTATAAATATACATGATTTTAATACCAACCTTCATTGAAACCAAAATTTTGTTTTTAAAATACACCCTCATGGTATTTCATTTATATAGATTAATAAAATAATTTAGATTAAATTCTAATGAAAAAAGCATAATGTCAAACTGTTATAAGACACATAATTATATATTTTTGCAACATTTTCTTGAATTAATATAATTTTTCCCAACAATATACAGTTTTAATAATGGATTGTCTGTATTTAAGCACGTCAATATAAAACTGTAAAATACGTGATGTGATTCAAGTTATGTACAATAAAAATTCAAATGAATTTCAAACGATTTAGTTCGTCTGAAAATAAATGTAACTAACAGGGGAATATACTAATGATATCGCCGTGAATAAGTGATAGTGAATGTGTCTTCGATATTTAATGGAAGCGCCAAAAAACTACATATGGTTATAAATTCAAAAGTTAATTTTAATAATATACTTTTGTAGTAACAATATGAAAATTAGGTACGATCTTAAATAGAGTTTACAGTTAATTTCAAAATCATAGCTATCGACGGAGGACTATTTGAGATTTTAAGAATTATCGTACCAGGATTAAATGCGTAATATGAACTCGGTGGGCAATCTAATGTAGGCATAGTCAATTGTGTGCATCGTCCAATTTTCATCCATAATCTCAATGATTAACTGGTATTTATCCCACGTTTTTATTTAACAAATGAACATCACCGCTATTACATTAGATATGTTTATAAAAAAGTTTAAATAATACACTATGGCTGGAACTAATTACAAATAATATACTAATAAGATTCGTCTAAGAATTTTTTACCACATTTTCTATGAAAAAACCATTTGTTGAACAGTATATAACATTTAATGAATTGAAATACCAGAAACACTAGACGTGTAACATGTACTGAGTAGGTACTCCTGATGAAGGCGTATTCAGTTCTAAACGGTTTGAAAATTAAATATATATATAAACATTAATCATATCATATTAGAATCTAATTTTAATCGCACATTTTATTAAAATAAAAACAAAAATATTGCTTATATTTTGGCTGCTAGTAGAACACTTGTATATATTCACGAATTAGTATGTCTGGACACACGTGTACAACTTAGGTTCTGTCTTGATATTCTGTTCGAGGCAAATTTATATCATGTAATTATAAATATACATGATTTTAATACCAACCTTCATTGAAACCAAAATTGTGTTTTTAAAATACACCCTCATGGTATTCATTTATATAGATTAATAAAATAATTTAGATTATATTCTAATGAAAAAAGCATAATGTCAAACTGTTATAAGACACATATTTATAAATTTTTGCAACATTTTCTTGAATTAATATAATTTTTCCCAACAATATACAGTTTTCATAATGGATTGTATGTATTTAAGCACGTCAATATAAAACTGTAAAATACGTGATGTGATTCAAGTTATGTACAATAACAATTCAAATGAATTTCAAACGATTTAGTTCGTCTGAAAATAAATGTAACTACCAGGGGAATATACTATTGATATCGCCATGAATAATTGATAGTGAATGTGTCTTCGATATTTAATGGAAGCGCCAAAAAACTACATATGGTTATAAATTCAAAAGTTAATTTTAATAATATATTTTTGTAGTAACAGTATGAAAATTAGGTACGATCTTAAATAGAGTTTACAGTTAATTTCAAAATCATAGCTATCGACGGAGGACTATTTGAGATTTTAAGAATTATCGTACCAGGATTAAATGCGTAATTTGAACTCGGTGGGCAATCTAATGTAGGCATAGTCAATGGTGTGCATCGTCCAATTTTCATTCATAATCTCAATGATTAACTGGTATATATCCCACGTTTTTATTTAACAAATGAACATCACCATTATTACATTAGATATGAATATAAAAAAGTTTAAATAATACACTATGGCTGGAACGAATAACAAATAATATACTAATAAGATTCGTCTAAGAATTTTTTACCACATTTTCTATGAAAAAACCATTTGTTGAACAGTATATAACATTTAATGAATTGAAATACCAGAAACACTAGACGTGTAACATGTACTGAGTAGGTACTCCTGATGAAGGCGTATTCAGTTCTCAATGGTTTGAAAATTAAATATATACATTAACATTAATCATATCATCTTAGAATCTACTTTTAATCGCACATTTTATTAAAATAAAAACAAAAATATTGCTTATACTTAGGCTGCTAGTAGAACACTTGTATATATTTACGAATTAATATGTCTGGACACACGTGTACAACTTAGGTAATGTCTTGATATTCTGTTCGAGGCAAAGTTATATCATGTAATTATAAATATACATGATTTTAATACCAACCTTCATTGAAACCAAAATTGTGTTTTTAAAATACACCCTCATGGTATTCATTTATATAGATTAATAAAATAATTTAGATTAAATTCTAATGAAAAAAGCATAATGTCAAACTGTTATAAGACACATAATTATAAATTTTTGCAACATTTTCTTGAATTAATATAATTTTTCCCAACAATATACAGTTTTCATAATGGATTGTCTGTATTTAAGCACGTCAATATAAAACTGTAAAATACGTGATGTGATTCAAGTTATGTACAATAACAATTCAAATGAATTTCAAACGATTTAGTTCGTCTGAAAAGAAATGTAACTACCAGGGGAATATACTATTGATATCGCCATGAATAAGTGATAGTGAATGTGTCTTCGATATTTAATGGAAGCGCCAAAAAACTACATATGGTTATAAATTCAAAAGTTAATTTTAATAATATATTTTTGTAGTAACAGTATGAAAATTAGGTACGATCATAAATAGAGTTTACAGTTAATTTCAAAATCATAGCTATCGACGGAGGACTATTTGAGATTTTAAGAATTATCGTACCAGGATTAAATGCGTAATATGAACTCGGTGGGCAATCTAATGTAGGCATAGTCAATGGTGTGCATCGTCCAATTTTCATTCATAATCTCAATGATTAACTGGTATATATCCCACGTTTTTATTTAACAAATGAACATCACCGCTATTACATTAGATATGTTTATAAAAAAGTTTAAATAATACACTATGGCTGGAACGAATAACAAATAATATACTAATAAGATTCGTCTAAGAATTTTTTACCACATTTTCTATGAAAAAACCATTTGTTGAACAGTATATAACATTTAATGAATTGAAATACCAGAAACACTAGACGTGTAACATGTACTGAGTAGGTACTCCTGATGAAGGCGTATTCAGTTCTAAATGGTTTGAAAATTAAATATATATATATAAACATTAATCATATCATCTTAGAATCTACTTTTAATCGCACATTTTATTAAAATAAAAACAAAAATATTGCTTATATTTTGGCTGCTAGTAGAAAACTTGTATATATTTACGAATTAGTATGTCTGGACACACGTGTACAACTTAGGTTCTGTCTTGATATTCTGTTCGAGGCAAAGTTATATCATGTAATTATAAATATACATGATTTTAATACCAACCTTCATTGAAACCAAAATTTTGTTTTTAAAATACACCCTCATGGTATTCATTTATATAGATTAATAAAATAATTTAGATTATATTCTAATGAAAAAAGCATAATGTCAAACTGTTATAAGACACATAATTATAAATTTTTGCAACATTTTCTTGAATTAATATAATTTTTCCCAACAATATACAGTTTTCATAATGGATTGTCTGTATTTAAGCACGTCAATATAAAACTGTAAAATACGTGATGTGATTCAAGTTATGTACAATAACAATTCAAATGAATTTCAAACGATTTAGTTCGTCTGAAAAGAAATGTAACTACCAGGGGAATATACTATTGATATCGCCATGAATAAGTGATAGTGAATGTGTCTTCGATATTTAATGGAAGCGCCAAAAAACTACATATGGTTATAAATTCAAAAGTTAATTTTAATAATATATTTTTGTAGTAACAGTATGAAAATTAGGTACGATCTTAAATAGAGTTTACAGTTAATTTCAAAATCATAGGTATCGACGGAGGACTATTTGAGATTTTAAGAATTATCGTACCAGGATTAAATGCGTAATATGAACTCGGTGGAAAATCATATTAAAAAAGCAGATCACTGCTGTTAAGTTTAAAATATATAGATAAGGTTTAAAATTAATTTTAAAATAATAAAAATATATAATTTTTAACCACACTTTTTCCACATAGAATACATAAATAAAATGTCACACTTGACTGTGTTGTCTATTTAGCAGTTATTATCATGTGTAGTTAACTTTAATAATGTTGAATGAATTGACCTATTAGCAAATTTAGGTAACTAAGTATGGTAGTGTGTCTCCTTAAACATTAAATATTTGACTCATAATTGTATAATCTTAAATATTAAAACTAAAATTTTAAAAGGATACAACAATATAGTACATTCATTAATAAGTTCAACGATGAGTTCTTTCTATACCTAAATCATAACTTATAAATCAAATTGCTTTAATAGTAAATGGTGATGATGAGACTAATTACAGATAGATATTTTTTTAATGTATACATATAATATACCTATAAGCAAATATAATGAACAAGTATTTACTTGTTTCTATGCTTAGGAGTATTATTTATTGACTGATTTCATCAACTGGAGAGAATATATGATTTATAAACGCATAATTATTATGTTATTTTATATTCTTGTTATCAAGCATATCAGTTTAAATCTGCCAAAAATTAACATTTATTCTATAGTTGAAACTCAATTAAAAATTACACATTTTTTAAACCATAAAGGGATACTTTTATTGTTATAACTTACATTATACTTATATTAAATGGGATCTAAAAAACATTAAAATCTCAATAAGGAAAATGTCGAAACTCTTAATAATTCATACTAACAAGGAAGAAGAATGTTTTACATTTTATATTTTATATTTATTCATAGTTACAATACTACAACATTGAACATAATACACAATAATAAAATATAGATTTGCAAAACAAACCTTTATCCACTGATTGATTTTATGCAATTAAGTATCCAACCATTGATTTCTTAAGTTTGTTATGGTTTATAGACAAAAAAAGAAAAAAAAATGTGCATTAAAAATTAAATACATATTCATATTACATACTTACATCCATATTTTCAATGTGCCCAGAATATTTTCAATATCTTATTCTATGGATTTGATTTTTTACATTTGTTATTGAAAAATGTTTTAATATTCATCTTAACTTAGTAAATACTTTATAATCGGTACTATTATTTAATAATTCACATTTAATTCAGTAAAATCACAAACTAGACCTCACTTAAGTTTACTTTTTAATTAGTGAAATTATTGAAAACTTGGTATACTTTAAGGCTTTGAGTCTTTGAACGAATATAGTGTTTTACTATTTTTCGTTTGTCATACCATTCTCTGCATAGGTATAAAATATTTTGAAATAATTTCATAAATGGTTTATGTTTTTCTGTAGGAATATTATGAGCTGAATCCCACAACCACCACTAAAAAGCTTGTTAATTGATTCAATTGCTTAAAAGTGTTAGGAGCATATTCATTACATTTTTAACGTTAAATATTATTTTATCAACTTAAAACATGAAAATGATTTTTGGTGCTATTTGAGTCAGTATAAACACACAAAATCAGTGTATAAGGTGATATCTCCAAGAAATATATAATTTAAATCTGAACTACCTACTATAAATTCATTAATCATAAATAACTAATTAGGATAGCCTTTAAGATATCTTTTAATTTGAATACAGATATATTATATAATACATTTTAAATTCAAAGTAATTTTATGCAAAATGTGTAGTTTATATTTTTCTAACTTGAATATGTCAGTTTCAACTAGAATTATTCTACTTCTCAAAAAATAAACAATGTATATAAAATAAGTGAATATAATATTGAATTTGGTGACAGGGATCATTTAAATATAGTTTTAAATTTATTTATGCAATATGATATTCCTATATTCATTTTTATCATTTATTATGGTTGTTACGATAAGTATGTGAAGTATAATAGAAATTCTTGTTTTTTGTAAACCTTATATATCAATTGCACTCTTCTCAAACTTTGTTCTTTCGTAGTTAAAATTATTATTTATTTATTTGATTAAATTTTAATTGATTGATTGATTTAAAAAGGATATTTTAATCTAATTATTTTAAATTTGAACCTCCCCTCTTAGAAACTAACCGTTGTCCGCTCTGCAAATCAAGGCTTTTGGAGACATTAATTTATTACTTTATTTAAATAATATGATTCTTAAAAGGTAATAAATATAAATATTATTATTATTTATAAGTCTCCTCTTACAAATAGTTATATGCATAATGTATTGAATTGTACACTGTCAAATTGACAACCACCATGGTAAATAACGCGCTTTACAATAGTTTCTTTAATAAATTGTTAAATCGAATAAAAATTTCAAAATATTTTGATTATTTTTGAACGATTTATAAACTTTTTAAATTTTCAGTTTTTAATTTTTTTCTCTAAGCATTGATAAAAAAATTGCATTTATATCTAAGATTTACAAATATGATACAAGGCCATGACTTTTTTACATAAACAATTTTAGTTCAAAATTGGACAAAAATGATAAAATTTAACAAAATTCACAAATTATTTTGTAATATAAATGAACAAAAAGTTATATAGACAAAGATTGAAAATTTCAACAAACCTTCTATAATTATTTCATTCTTTAAGTAATGATCTAAAAATAGATATTTTAAGTCTATTGTAGGTAGTTATTATATAGTATAAACAAATCAATTCTTTAATATTATGACAATTTTTATCCCCCCCCCCCCATCACAACATAAATAATCCTTGTATCCTGATCTCATTGACACGGGTAGTACTAGTGTGTTACTGATCTCATTCTTAATAAGTATAATAATAAAAAAACAACACAACTCAGTTCATCATAGTAAGTTTATTTTTAATTTAACAATCCATATTGATTACCTACTGGATTGGATAATCTTTTGGAAAATCAGCTAATACACGTCCAACTGTAAAAACAAAAATAATTATTGAAGCAACTTTTATTTTGTGTGTTTCGTGGATTTAAGATTCAAAAGTTGAAGTATATCTAACGGATTCTAATCCAGCATAATACTTAAATTAAGTAACTTAATGATATTTGAGTTAAAAGAGTGCATAGAGAAAATAAAGCATAGTAGAAGGCCATAATTTCAGATTAAAAAATGAAATTAATTAGGTTATTGCAAATATTCCTTTGAATCATTAATATGTTATATAATTTATTTAGTTACTTGTTAGGAATTAGAATAACATCTAACAATTTCAATATTATCTACTCTATGTGTTTTAAATTGCACTCTTTTATCTTTAAATCTCACCAGTAAAGTATTTTAAGCAGATACTTACTTAGGGGATAATAGTATAAAGAATAATTAATGAGACTTGATTTTCCGTCTGAATCTGTAGATTCTGCAGTAGTCACTGCAAATTGGGAATTAGATCTGCAATTTACAAAAATTAATTTATTTCTGAATAAATAATACATTGATTGGTAATTTTCCATTGAGAACAGTTTGGTTGGGTGTTTTGACCAAAGATTATTAGCCTGTTTGGGTGATTGAAACTGGTTTTACCTGGTGACTTTACTATGGACGTTCTTAAAAATTGTGTTTGTTTTTGAATATTTCTACCCCGGATCTACATCACAAGTAGAATTATCTATTTTATGTTTTAATATCAGTAATTCTAGCCATAATACTGAATTTCGAAAACATTATGTTTTTAAAATGTAATAAAAAATTATTTAATAAATAAAAAATAAAAATGATTATAAACCTGCTATGTGTCTATTGGCTATAATACCTACATTGCTTAAAAACCAAAAGTATATGAAAAGTATTGCGAATACTTTAATAAAAAATTTGAGTAGTGTTCGAACTATGATACAATTTGAGTATTTGAATAGTATTTAAATACTTAAAAAATAAATATATTTGCAGAGTATTTACCGAAATACTTTTTAAATTTATTCTTTACAGGTCTGGACTTAGATATATATTTAGATAAGGTTTATTTACCAATATCTGTGATATGGATCATATGTTCGAATATTATGTACAATATTAGTTGTTACTGTAATATCAATATGTTTTTACAGTTAAGTGTTTATTATTTACTATTTATTATGTATTTTTTAAGTGACTTTATTTAAATCAAATACTTAATTAACAAAGTACATGACTAACATGTAATAAGTATTTTCATTTTTTTACGTTTGAACCTATTAGTAGTTATTGTTTATTCACTAAATAATGTTATTTTTTGTGAAATATAAAAAATTAATAGTTTAATAACTCGCTTATAATTTTACCTGTGTTTAAATATTTTGATTAAACGATCTATGCCTGTAGTGAGTGGTTAGCCAAGTCTCAAATAATTGGATAAATATCAGGCTACTTAAAATGAGTTTGAACAATTTTAACGTGCCAGATAAATTGAGCCATGACTATAATATATTTAATTTTTAAATAACCACAATAGGTATGAAAAGTATAAAATATGAAAATAAAAATATTTCACAACTTGAATTTGCTATAAACAAATAAAAAATATTACCTTGTACAATGTACATATAATATAAATAAATAAATATAAATATATTATAATATATTATATTATATTTTTATGTGTAACTTTGTAAATTCAAACATAAAGAAGCACATTTTCAATCATGCCTGTTAAATCTGGACAATCCTAAGCCTGTAAGAGTGAGAAGGAAAAAGTTTTTATGGGGAAACTTCATACGCCATATTAAACATAGGACGGACTCATCACTCATGATACTTTTTCTAAACGGAATTCTTTTAAAACGTTTGATAATTTTATCAAGAAGTTAGTTTTATTGAATAATCGATTTATATTTCCAATTTAAGATTACTAATCATAACCATTAAGCATCATTAAAATTTTAGAATAAATGAAAAATTACATACATCTGTGGTTCAGGAGCGCAATAATATTGTTTTAGGTATTTTCGTTTGCATGGAACTGAACAACATTCATCCACTATCCCTCTTGTTTTTCTGGTTTGTTGACTACCTGAAAATCAATATAAATAATTAGACAAAAATTTAATAAACCTATAATCATAATAAAATATTATATAATTGTTTATTGTATAAGTAAGTAATTCATACATTAAAATTCTTTATTTTACAGTAAATTTTATTATATTGTAATGTAAAGTAGGTAAAATGTATGTTTTAGGTGATTATAAAAAAAAAAAAAAACTATTACAAATTAAGGTTAATTTTCTACCTATGAAAGATGTTTTTTAACTTGCACAAATTTCAAACATGTCAATAATATTATCATACATTTTTTTTAAGTTTTAGTGCCTTTTTAAAATTACTGACACTCTTTACTTCCTTAACTATCCACCATAGTAAAAATAGTCGCTCATGTGGGACCTTTAGTAAATCAATGGGAGTAGTTTGGGTAAAGAGCTGGATAATAATGTGATTATAGCGTAGTATTATAATAGTATGATTAAATAGTAGGTAATATTACTTGTATAATTCTAATATATATTCAAATCATTTTGATACTTAAAATTTGAGATAAAAAAAAATTGAAATTACAATAAAAGATGGACTTTTTAAATCACCCATTAAAATAAATAAATATTTCATTTCTAAAGCCTATAAATAAATCATGTAGGTATATATTAATAAGTAAACAACTTATTTGTCTTCGTACTTATTACTCTGCCCTTTTCAATAAAATAACAAAAAGTATTTCAAAAAAGTTTCTAAAGCTAATTCAATCATTATGAAATTAAACTTCCTGAGCGTCGTATAAAGTACTTGGGTAAAGGTATTCAAATATTTTTTAAAGGGTACTAGAACAAAATATTTTGAACATTCTCTTGAAGTATCTGTATTCAAAATCAAATACTAATTTTCCATTATTTGTTTAAGTTTACTTATACATTTTCCATTTTAGTTTTAATTTTTTTTTAATTGAGTAAAAAAATGAGACTGGATTCAGATTTTATTTTACAGTGAATGATACTCTGTTGAAATCCTAATACTTGAACAAAAGTATCAAGTGTATGTTTTGATAGTTACACCAAATGATATTGTGCAAAATTATCTCTCAAATTAACGTAATACATGAAAATCAGGTTTGTGTAATTAACTATTAGGTTAGAACAATAAAAATTTACTTTTACAATATTACCTCACAATATAATATGAATGTTAAAAAAAGCAATATTTTACAGTTTCGAGTTAATAATAACTAAGATGGGGTTTATAGCCGAGATTCGTCCAATGAATAATACTAGTTATCATTGATAATTATATACTATAGAGTAATTATATTTACCTTTATCTTCATTATAACGCCCATTGCAAATTATTGACATTTCAATAGCCAATTTTCCACCACAGAATTGCACTGGTTTTTCCCAGTAGGTTTTGTTGTTGATAATAGGCAACCCCAAAACTGCATTAGCACAAACTAACATTATTGTAATAAAAAATAAAACCTTCATGATTATCTGAAACATTCAACATATACTGTGGAATATATACCTATTATAAACAAAACAAAAAAATGAATTAAATTGCTTATTCAATAAAAAAAAAAATAATATTAGTATGTATTGCTCTTGTTCATTATTTAATCAATATTTTTAATGAAGATCAATTGATATACTATTATATTATACTCTTAACACAATTTAAATACAGTTCTAAAAATTGATGTATGTAGCAATAGTGGTGTACACAGATATTTTCAATGAGATGGGTTATGTAAATCATTCATGTGTATATTGTATATGTCACATCCACATAGTAAAATCACTTGTTTCATGAAATGGAATATCCAAAATAGTGAAAATCGTCCAGATAGTGAATACATTTGACGAAAACACATTATATGGACATTACCTATATGGCTATATATGTACTTTGTGTTAGTATTATATTTGAATTAAGATTGCTATGTTATTTAGCAATAAATAATTAAATAATATTATATTACTATAATTGTATTTTATTTTATTGTATTGTATTGTATTATATGATATATAATATAATTATTCATTGCTTAATAACATAACAATCTTGTTTTATCTGTAATAATTACACTAAGTATACAATATAGGTATTGTTTATATAATGGGTTAGTTTTACATTAATAAATGCCACGGATAATTTAACTTAAAGAGCAGTTTGTTTATGGCGAATAATAGTAACATACCTTTATCGAGAAGATTCACTGTGTAGACTATATTTGATGGCTCGCTTTATCTGGTAGAAGAGTAACAAATTAGTTGTATAAACACTGTAGCTTAGGTAATTAAATTGTGATGCTTCAAGGTATAGCGCAGAATACGTAATGCGAGCAAGGTATGGCCCTACTTATGTATATCAGGACTCTAGGTAGAGAAGGTGTAGTATAAGTGGGGATTAAATGATCACACTCACGTGACAACGGTCCCTTAGGTGTAGGAGCGCATCAGAGTTCCTATTGTTACCTATTGTTCATTTCTACTGCTGAAATAAAATTCCACGTGTTTATTTAACATATAGGTACTTACGTATACCTACGAATATTAATATCACATAAGTCCACGCCATATAAGATTTTTTTCGGCAGATACCTACCTGGAAGATAATCATATAGAATAGGCACAACGAGTGTAGTGAAATCGATAATAAGTGTAAATTTATAAAAGTCCAATTATTAAGGTTAAGGACGTCGTCTTCGCATTCGCTGTCTCTGTCTTTAAAACGTTGTAAATTGTACACCCCCTGTAATTTGTTTAAATCTGTTATTCGGTAGCCGGTAGGTAGTTAAATGGATAATGCATTAAGCTAAGAATTTAGGGTTTTCACTGATCAAATTATGATTCACCCGTTCAGTATGTCGGCGGCTTAATGTTTTTTTCAACTTACACAATTTGGACCTAAAATTCCTAGATGACTAGATCATTTCGTTACTAAATGTTTGCTATAGACTGGTGTATGGACAAGTCCAGGATCAGTAAATTTCGTATCTGACACTAACTGAAACACAATATTTCTACCCGGAAAGTGGCGAGAGCTGATGATCTCTGTGAAGATACTAACATTGTTTTTTTCTAAAAATCGGAGATTAGTTAGTTAATGCATTCCAGCACTCAGTGGTAATAACTAATTAGTCTCCCTCTCCCAATGCTTTCCGAAAAAATTCGTACTTACATATATTATGGGTGCTATTTACCCGATGACAGGTTAGACAGGTTTTACTCACTATACAGTAAGTTAAAATACTGTTTCATGAATTATATATAAATGGGGTTCTGAAACATTTCACAGTGTAACTCATCTTAGAAAATGTATAAAGTTAAGGTTGGAAAATACTTACATAGCGACCAGTTGTTTCCATAAAGGAACGGGGGCGCACTGGTTTCAACTTGTTTCGCCTCCTAAAGCCCTATACTGTGCTCCGGTTCGTCCTTTGCTTGAATATGGTTCAGTCCTCTGAGGCCCCTCCACTGTTAGTATTCATAAAAAATTCCTCTGCATCGCGGCTTATAGATTTAATATCCCTACTCTCCTTATGACTCCTCTGTTAAACGTGCCCTGAATATTTCCTCACTATAGCTTACCATCGTCGTAAGTAATTATGTAGACAACTAAAATTATAACTAAAACTACAATTACAGTTAAAATTAACTATCAATGAAGCTACTTTATTTTAGTTTTTAACAACTGCTAATTCTAATATTAATTGTTTTTTAACTACAAGTCTACAACTACCACTATCTCTATTAGGTACCACAACTACTATGACATTTGATGATATGCTACTGTTATGTGAAAATCATATTGAAAAAAGCAGATCACTGCTGTTAAGTTCAAAATATATAGATAAGGTTTAAAATTAATTTTAAAATAATAAAAATATATAATTTTTAACCACACTTTTTCCACATAGAATACATAAATAAAATGTCACACTTGACTGTGTTGTCTATTTAGCAGTTATTATCATGTGTAGTTAACTTTAATAATGTTGAATGAATTGACCTATTAGCAAATTTAGGTAACTAAGTATGGTAGTGTGTCTCCTTAAACATTAAATATTTGACTCATAATTGTATAATCTTAAATATTAAAACTAAAATTTTAAAAGGATACAACAATATAGTACATTCATTAATAAGTTCAACGATGAGTTCTTTCTATACCTAAATCATAACTTATAAATCAAATTGCTTTAATAGTAAATGGTGATGATGAGACTAATTACAGATAGATATTTTTTTAATGTATACATATAATATACCTATAAGCAAATATAATGAACAAGTATTTACTTGTTTCTATGCTTAGGAGTATTATTTATTGACTGATTTCATCAACTGGAGAGAATATATGATTTATAAACGCATAATTATTATGTTATTTTATATTCTTGTTATCAAGCATATCAGTTTAAATCTGCCAAAAATTAACATTTATTCTATAGTTGAAACTCAATTAAAAATTACACATTTTTTAAACCATAAAGGGATACTTTTATTGTTATAACTTACATTATACTTATATTAAATGGGATCTAAAAAACATTAAAATCTCAATAAGGAAAATGTCGAAACTCTTAATAATTCATACTAACAAGGAAGAAGAATGTTTTACATTTTATATTTTATATTTATTCATAGTTACAATACTACAACATTGAACATAATACACAATAATAAAATATAGATTTGCAAAACAAACCTTTATCCACTGATTGATTTTATGCAATTAAGTATCCAACCATTGATTTCTTAAGTTTGTTATGGTTTATAGACAAAAAAAGAAAAAAAAATGTGCATTAAAAATTAAATACATATTCATATTACATACTTACATCCATATTTTCAATGTGCCCAGAATATTTTCAATATCTTATTCTATGGATTTGATTTTTTACATTTGTTATTGAAAAATGTTTTAATATTCATCTTAACTTAGTAAATACTTTATAATCGGTACTATTATTTAATAATTCACATTTAATTCAGTAAAATCACAAACTAGACCTCACTTAAGTTTACTTTTTAATTAGTGAAATTATTGAAAACTTGGTATACTTTAAGGCTTTGAGTCTTTGAACGAATATAGTGTTTTACTATTTTTCGTTTGTCATACCATTCTCTGCATAGGTATAAAATATTTTGAAATAATTTCATAAATGGTTTATGTTTTTCTGTAGGAATATTATGAGCTGAATCCCACAACCACCACTAAAAAGCTTGTTAATTGATTCAATTGCTTAAAAGTGTTAGGAGCATATTCATTACATTTTTAACGTTAAATATTATTTTATCAACTTAAAACATGAAAATGATTTTTGGTGCTATTTGAGTCAGTATAAACACACAAAATCAGTGTATAAGGTGATATCTCCAAGAAATATATAATTTAAATCTGAACTACCTACTATAAATTCATTAATCATAAATAACTAATTAGGATAGCCTTTAAGATATCTTTTAATTTGAATACAGATATATTATATAATACATTTTAAATTCAAAGTAATTTTATGCAAAATGTGTAGTTTATATTTTTCTAACTTGAATATGTCAGTTTCAACTAGAATTATTCTACTTCTCAAAAAATAAACAATGTATATAAAATAAGTGAATATAATATTGAATTTGGTGACAGGGATCATTTAAATATAGTTTTAAATTTATTTATGCAATATGATATTCCTATATTCATTTTTATCATTTATTATGGTTGTTACGATAAGTATGTGAAGTATAATAGAAATTCTTGTTTTTTGTAAACCTTATATATCAATTGCACTCTTCTCAAACTTTGTTCTTTCGTAGTTAAAATTATTATTTATTTATTTGATTAAATTTTAATTGATTGATTGATTTAAAAAGGATATTTTAATCTAATTATTTTAAATTTGAACCTCCCCTCTTAGAAACTAACCGTTGTCCGCTCTGCAAATCAAGGCTTTTGGAGACATTAATTTATTACTTTATTTAAATAATATGATTCTTAAAAGGTAATAAATATAAATATTATTATTATTTATAAGTCTCCTCTTACAAATAGTTATATGCATAATGTATTGAATTGTACACTGTCAAATTGACAACCACCATGGTAAATAACGCGCTTTACAATAGTTTCTTTAATAAATTGTTAAATCGAATAAAAATTTCAAAATATTTTGATTATTTTTGAACGATTTATAAACTTTTTAAATTTTCAGTTTTTAATTTTTTTCTCTAAGCATTGATAAAAAAATTGCATTTATATCTAAGATTTACAAATATGATACAAGGCCATGACTTTTTTACATAAACAATTTTAGTTCAAAATTGGACAAAAATGATAAAATTTAACAAAATTCACAAATTATTTTGTAATATAAATGAACAAAAAGTTATATAGACAAAGATTGAAAATTTCAACAAACCTTCTATAATTATTTCATTCTTTAAGTAATGATCTAAAAATAGATATTTTAAGTCTATTGTAGGTAGTTATTATATAGTATAAACAAATCAATTCTTTAATATTATGACAATTTTTATCCCCCCCCCCCCCATCACAACATAAATAATCCTTGTATCCTGATCTCATTGACACGGGTAGTACTAGTGTGTTACTGATCTCATTCTTAATAAGTATAATAATAAAAAAACAACACAACTCAGTTCATCATAGTAAGTTTATTTTTAATTTAACAATCCATATTGATTACCTACTGGATTGGATAATCTTTTGGAAAATCAGCTAATACACGTCCAACTGTAAAAACAAAAATAATTATTGAAGCAACTTTTATTTTGTGTGTTTCGTGGATTTAAGATTCAAAAGTTGAAGTATATCTAACGGATTCTAATCCAGCATAATACTTAAATTAAGTAACTTAATGATATTTGAGTTAAAAGAGTGCATAGAGAAAATAAAGCATAGTAGAAGGCCATAATTTCAGATTAAAAAATGAAATTAATTAGGTTATTGCAAATATTCCTTTGAATCATTAATATGTTATATAATTTATTTAGTTACTTGTTAGGAATTAGAATAACATCTAACAATTTCAATATTATCTACTCTATGTGTTTTAAATTGCACTCTTTTATCTTTAAATCTCACCAGTAAAGTATTTTAAGCAGATACTTACTTAGGGGATAATAGTATAAAGAATAATTAATGAGACTTGATTTTCCGTCTGAATCTGTAGATTCTGCAGTAGTCACTGCAAATTGGGAATTAGATCTGCAATTTACAAAAATTAATTTATTTCTGAATAAATAATACATTGATTGGTAATTTTCCATTGAGAACAGTTTGGTTGGGTGTTTTGACCAAAGATTATTAGCCTGTTTGGGTGATTGAAACTGGTTTTACCTGGTGACTTTACTATGGACGTTCTTAAAAATTGTGTTTGTTTTTGAATATTTCTACCCCGGATCTACATCACAAGTAGAATTATCTATTTTATGTTTTAATATCAGTAATTCTAGCCATAATACTGAATTTCGAAAACATTATGTTTTTAAAATGTAATAAAAAATTATTTAATAAATAAAAAATAAAAATGATTATAAACCTGCTATGTGTCTATTGGCTATAATACCTACATTGCTTAAAAACCAAAAGTATATGAAAAGTATTGCGAATACTTTAATAAAAAATTTGAGTAGTGTTCGAACTATGATACAATTTGAGTATTTGAATAGTATTTAAATACTTAAAAAATAAATATATTTGCAGAGTATTTACCGAAATACTTTTTAAATTTATTCTTTACAGGTCTGGACTTAGATATATATTTAGATAAGGTTTATTTACCAATATCTGTGATATGGATCATATGTTCGAATATTATGTACAATATTAGTTGTTACTGTAATATCAATATGTTTTTACAGTTAAGTGTTTATTATTTACTATTTATTATGTATTTTTTAAGTGACTTTATTTAAATCAAATACTTAATTAATAAAGTACATGACTAACATGTAATAAGTATTTTCATTTTTTTACGTTTGAACCTATTAGTAGTTATTGTTTATTCACTAAATAATGTTATTTTTTGTGAAATATAAAAAATTAATAGTTTAATAACTCGCTTATAATTTTACCTGTGTTTAAATATTTTGATTAAACGATCTATGCCTGTAGTGAGTGGTTAGCCAAGTCTCAAATAATTGGATAAATATCAGGCTACTTAAAATGAGTTTGAACAATTTTAACGTGCCAGATAAATTGAGCCATGACTATAATATATTTAATTTTTAAATAACCACAATAGGTATGAAAAGTATAAAATATGAAAATAAAAATATTTCACAACTTGAATTTGCTATAAACAAATAAAAAATATTACCTTGTACAATGTACATATAATATAAATAAATAAATATAAATATATTATAATATATTATATTATATTTTTATGTGTAACTTTGTAAATTCAAACATAAAGAAGCACATTTTCAATCATGCCTGTTAAATCTGGACAATCCTAAGCCTGTAAGAGTGAGAAGGAAAAAGTTTTTATGGGGAAACTTCATACGCCATATTAAACATAGGACGGACTCATCACTCATGATACTTTTTCTAAACGGAATTCTTTTAAAACGTTTGATAATTTTATCAAGAAGTTAGTTTTATTGAATAATCGATTTATATTTCCAATTTAAGATTACTAATCATAACCATTAAGCATCATTAAAATTTTAGAATAAATGAAAAATTACATACATCTGTGGTTCAGGAGCGCAATAATATTGTTTTAGGTATTTTCGTTTGCATGGAACTGAACAACATTCATCCACTATCCCTCTTGTTTTTCTGGTTTGTTGACTACCTGAAAATCAATATAAATAATTAGACAAAAATTTAATAAACCTATAATCATAATAAAATATTATATAATTGTTTATTGTATAAGTAAGTAATTCATACATTAAAATTCTTTATTTTACAGTAAATTTTATTATATTGTAATGTAAAGTAGGTAAAATGTATGTTTTAGGTGATTATAAAAAAAAAAAAAAACTATTACAAATTAAGGTTAATTTTCTACCTATGAAAGATGTTTTTTAACTTGCACAAATTTCAAACATGTCAATAATATTATCATACATTTTTTTAAGTTTTAGTGCCTTTTTAAAATTACTGACACTCTTTACTTCCTTAACTATCCACCATAGTAAAAATAGTCGCTCATGTGGGACCTTTAGTAAATCAATGGGAGTAGTTTGGGTAAAGAGCTGGATAATAATGTGATTATAGCGTAGTATTATAATAGTATGATTAAATAGTAGGTAATATTACTTGTATAATTCTAATATATATTCAAATCATTTTGATAGTTAAAATTTGAGATAAAAAAAAATTGAAATTACAATAAAAGATGGACTTTTTAAATCACCCATTAAAATAAATAAATATTTCATTTCTAAAGCCTATAAATAAATCATGTAGGTATATATTAATAAGTAAACAACTTATTTGTCTTCGTACTTATTACTCTGCCCTTTTCAATAAAATAACAAAAAGTATTTCAAAAAAGTTTCTAAAGCTAATTCAATCATTATGAAATTAAACTTCCTGAGCGTCGTATAAAGTACTTGGGTAAAGGTATTCAAATATTTTTTAAAGGGTACTAGAACAAAATATTTTGAACATTCTCTTGAAGTATCTGTATTCAAAATCAAATACTAATTTTCCATTATTTGTTTAAGTTTACTTATACATTTTCCATTTTAGTTTTAATTTTTTTTTAATTGAGTAAAAAAATGAGACTGGATTCAGATTTTATTTTACAGTGAATGATACTCTGTTGAAATCCTAATACTTGAACAAAAGTATCAAGTGTATGTTTTGATAGTTACACCAAATGATATTGTGCAAAATTATCTCTCAAATTAACGTAATACATGAAAATCAGGTTTGTGTAATTAACTATTAGGTTAGAACAATAAAAATTTACTTTTACAATATTACCTCACAATATAATATGAATGTTAAAAAAAGCAATATTTTACAGTTTCGAGTTAATAATAACTAAGATGGGGTTTATAATAGAGATTCGTCCAATGAATAATACTAGTTATCATTGATAATTATATACTATAGAGTAATTATATTTACCTTTATCTTCATTATAACGCCCATTGCAAATTATTGACATTTCAATAGCCAATTTTCCACCACAGAATTGCACTGGTTTTTCCCAGTAGGTTTTGTTGTTGATAATAGGCAACCCCAAAACTGCATTAGCACAAACTAACATTATTGTAATAAAAAATAAAACCTTCATGATTATCTGAAACATTCAACATATACTGTGGAATATATACCTATTATAAACAAAACAAAAAAATGAATTAAATTGCTTATTCAATAAAAAAAAAAATAATATTAGTATGTATTGCTCTTGTTCATTATTTAATCAATATTTTTAATGAAGATCAATTGATATACTATTATATTATACTTTTAACACAATTTAAATACAGTTCTAAAAATTGATGTATGTAGCAATAGTGGTGTACACAGATATTTTCAATGAGATGGGTTATGTAAATCATTCATGTGTATATTGTATATGTCACATCCACATAGTAAAATCACTTGTTTCATGAAATGGAATATCCAAAATAGTGAAAATCGTCCAGATAGTGAATACATTTGACGAAAACACATTATATGGACATTACCTATATGGCTATATATGTACTTTGTGTTAGTATTATATTTGAATTAAGATTGCTATGTTATTTAGCAATAAATAATTAAATAATATTATATTACTATAATTATTGTATTTTATTTTATTGTATTGTATTGTATTATATGATATATAATATAATTATTCATTGCTTAATAACATAACAATCTTGTTTTATCTGTAATAATTACACTAAGTATACAATATAGGTATTGTTTATATAATGGGTTAGTTTTACATTAATAAATGCCACGGATAATTTAACTTAAAGAGCAGTTTGTTTATGGCGAATAATAGTAACATACCTTTATCGAGAAGATTCACTGTGTAGACTATATTTGATGGCTCGCTTTATCTGGTAGAAGAGTAACAAATTAGTTGTATAAACACTGTAGCTTAGGTAATTAAATTGTGATGCTTCAAGGTATAGCGCAGAATACGTAATGCGAGCAAGGTATGGCCCTACTTATGTATATCAGGACTCTAGGTAGAGAAGGTGTAGTATAAGTGGGGATTAAATGATCACACTCACGTGACAACGGTCCCTTAGGTGTAGGAGCGCATCAGAGTTCCTATTGTTACCTATTGTTCATTTCTACTGCTGAAATAAAATTCCACGTGTTTATTTAACATATAGGTACTTACGTATACCTACGAATATTAATATCACATAAGTCCACGCCATATAAGATTTTTTTCGGCAGATACCTACCTGGAAGATAATCATATAGAATAGGCACAACGAGTGTAGTGAAATCGATAATAAGTGTAAATTTATAAAAGTCCAATCATTAAGGTTAAGGACGTCGTCTTCGCATTCGCTGTCTCTGTCTTTAAAACGTTGTAAATTGTACACCCCCTGTAATTTGTTTAAATCTGTTATTCGGTAGCCGGTAGGTAGTTAAATGGATAATGCATTAAGCTAAGAATTTAGGGTTTTCACTGATCAAATTATGATTCACCCGTTCAGTATGTCGGCGGCTTAATGTTTTTTTCAACTTACACAATTTGGACCTAAAATTCCTAGATGACTAGATCATTTCGTTACTAAATGTTTGCTATAGACTGGTGTATGGACAAGTCCAGGATCAGTAAATTTCGTATCTGACACTAACTGAAACACAATATTTCTACCCGGAAAGTGGCGAGAGCTGATGATCTCTGTGAAGATACTAACATTGTTTTTTCTAAAAATCGGAGATTAGTTAGTTAATGCATTCCAGCACTCAGTGGTAATAACTAATTAGTCTCCCTCTCCCAATGCTTTCCGAAAAAATTCGTACTTACATATATTATGGGTGCTATTTACCCGATGACAGGTTAGACAGGTTTTACTCACTATACAGTAAGTTAAAATACTGTTTCATGAATTATATATAAATGGGGTTCTGAAACATTTCACAGTGTAACTCATCTTAGAAAATGTATAAAGTTAAGGTTGGAAAATACTTACATAGCGACCAGTTGTTTCCATAAAGGAACGGGGGCGCACTGGTTTCAACTTGTTTCGCCTCCTAAAGCCCTATACTGTGCTCCGGTTCGTCCTTTGCTTGAATATGGTTCAGTCCTCTGAGGCCCCTCCACTGTTAGTATTCATAAAAAATTCCTCTGCATCGCGGCTTATAGATTTAATATCCCTACTCTCCTTATGACTCCTCTGTTAAACGTGCCCTGAATATTTCCTCACTATAGCTTACCATCGTCGTAAGTAATTATGTAGACAACTAAAATTATAACTAAAACTACAATTACAGTTAAAATTAACTATCAATGAAGCTACTTTATTTTAGTTTTTAACAACTGCTAATTCTAATATTAATTGTTTTTTAACTACAAGTCTACAACTACCACTATCTCTATTAGGTACCACAACTACTATGACATTTGATGATATGCTACTGTTATGTGAAAATCATATTGAAAAAAGCAGATCACTGCTGTTAAGTTCAAAATATATAGATAAGGTTTAAAATTAATTTTAAAATAATAAAAATATATAATTTTTAACCACACTTTTTCCACATAGAATACATAAATAAAATGTCACACTTGACTGTGTTGTCTATTTAGCAGTTATTATCATGTGTAGTTAACTTTAATAATGTTGAATGAATTGACCTATTAGCAAATTTAGGTAACTAAGTATGGTAGTGTGTCTCCTTAAACATTAAATATTTGACTCATAATTGTATAATCTTAAATATTAAAACTAAAATTTTAAAAGGATACAACAATATAGTACATTCATTAATAAGTTCAACGATGAGTTCTTTCTATACCTAAATCATAACTTATAAATCAAATTGCTTTAATAGTAAATGGTGATGATGAGACTAATTACAGATAGATATTTTTTTAATGTATACATATAATATACCTATAAGCAAATATAATGAACAAGTATTTACTTGTTTCTATGCTTAGGAGTATTATTTATTGACTGATTTCATCAACTGGAGAGAATATATGATTTATAAACGCATAATTATTATGTTATTTTATATTCTTGTTATCAAGCATATCAGTTTAAATCTGCCAAAAATTAACATTTATTCTATAGTTGAAACTCAATTAAAAATTACACATTTTTTAAACCATAAAGGGATACTTTTATTGTTATAACTTACATTATACTTATATTAAATGGGATCTAAAAAACATTAAAATCTCAATAAGGAAAATGTCGAAACTCTTAATAATTCATACTAACAAGGAAGAAGAATGTTTTACATTTTATATTTTATATTTATTCATAGTTACAATACTACAACATTGAACATAATACACAATAATAAAATATAGATTTGCAAAACAAACCTTTATCCACTGATTGATTTTATGCAATTAAGTATCCAACCATTGATTTCTTAAGTTTGTTATGGTTTTTAGACAAAAAAAGAAAAAAAAATGTGCATTAAAAATTAAATACATATTCATATTACATACTTACATCCATATTTTCAATGTGCCCAGAATATTTTCAATATCTTATTCTATGGATTTGATTTTTTACATTTGTTATTGAAAAATGTTTTAATATTCATCTTAACTTAGTAAATACTTTATAATCGGTACTATTATTTAATAATTCACATTTAATTCAGTAAAATCACAAACTAGACCTCACTTAAGTTTACTTTTTAATTAGTGAAATTATTGAAAACTTGGTATACTTTAAGGCTTTGAGTCTTTGAACGAATATAGTGTTTTACTATTTTTCGTTTGTCATACCATTCTCTGCATAGGTATAAAATATTTTGAAATAATTTCATAAATGGTTTATGTTTTTCTGTAGGAATATTATGAGCTGAATCCCACAACCACCACTAAAAAGCTTGTTAATTGATTCAATTGCTTAAAAGTGTTAGGAGCATATTCATTACATTTTTAACGTTAAATATTATTTTATCAACTTAAAACATGAAAATGATTTTTGGTGCTATTTGAGTCAGTATAAACACACAAAATCAGTGTATAAGGTGATATCTCCAAGAAATATATAATTTAAATCTGAACTACCTACTATAAATTCATTAATCATAAATAACTAATTAGGATAGCCTTTAAGATATCTTTTAATTTGAATACAGATATATTATATAATACATTTTAAATTCAAAGTAATTTTATGCAAAATGTGTAGTTTATATTTTTCTAACTTGAATATGTCAGTTTCAACTAGAATTATTCTACTTCTCAAAAAATAAACAATGTATATAAAATAAGTGAATATAATATTGAATTTGGTGACAGGGATCATTTAAATATAGTTTTAAATTTATTTATGCAATATGATATTCCTATATTCATTTTTATCATTTATTATGGTTGTTACGATAAGTATGTGAAGTATAATAGAAATTCTTGTTTTTTGTAAACCTTATATATCAATTGCACTCTTCTCAAACTTTGTTCTTTCGTAGTTAAAATTATTATTTATTTATTTGATTAAATTTTAATTGATTGATTGATTTAAAAAGGATATTTTAATCTAATTATTTTAAATTTGAACCTCCCCTCTTAGAAACTAACCGTTGTCCGCTCTGCAAATCAAGGCTTTTGGAGACATTAATTTATTACTTTATTTAAATAATATGATTCTTAAAAGGTAATAAATATAAATATTATTATTATTTATAAGTCTCCTCTTACAAATAGTTATATGCATAATGTATTGAATTGTACACTGTCAAATTGACAACCACCATGGTAAATAACGCGCTTTACAATAGTTTCTTTAATAAATTGTTAAATCGAATAAAAATTTCAAAATATTTTGATTATTTTTGAACGATTTATAAACTTTTTAAATTTTCAGTTTTTAATTTTTTTCTCTAAGCATTGATAAAAAAATTGCATTTATATCTAAGATTTACAAATATGATACAAGGCCATGACTTTTTTACATAAACAATTTTAGTTCAAAATTGGACAAAAATGATAAAATTTAACAAAATTCACAAATTATTTTGTAATATAAATGAACAAAAAGTTATATAGACAAAGATTGAAAATTTCAACAAACCTTCTATAATTATTTCATTCTTTAAGTAATGATCTAAAAATAGATATTTTAAGTCTATTGTAGGTAGTTATTATATAGTATAAACAAATCAATTCTTTAATATTATGACAATTTTTATCCCCCCCCCCCCATCACAACATAAATAATCCTTGTATCCTGATCTCATTGACACGGGTAGTACTAGTGTGTTACTGATCTCATTCTTAATAAGTATAATAATAAAAAAACAACACAACTCAGTTCATCATAGTAAGTTTATTTTTAATTTAACAATCCATATTGATTACCTACTGGATTGGATAATCTTTTGGAAAATCAGCTAATACACGTCCAACTGTAAAAACAAAAATAATTATTGAAGCAACTTTTATTTTGTGTGTTTCGTGGATTTAAGATTCAAAAGTTGAAGTATATCTAACGGATTCTAATCCAGCATAATACTTAAATTAAGTAACTTAATGATATTTGAGTTAAAAGAGTGCATAGAGAAAATAAAGCATAGTAGAAGGCCATAATTTCAGATTAAAAAATGAAATTAATTAGGTTATTGCAAATATTCCTTTGAATCATTAATATGTTATATAATTTATTTAGTTACTTGTTAGGAATTAGAATAACATCTAACAATTTCAATATTATCTACTCTATGTGTTTTAAATTGCACTCTTTTATCTTTAAATCTCACCAGTAAAGTATTTTAAGCAGATACTTACTTAGGGGATAATAGTATAAAGAATAATTAATGAGACTTGATTTTCCGTCTGAATCTGTAGATTCTGCAGTAGTCACTGCAAATTGGGAATTAGATCTGCAATTTACAAAAATTAATTTATTTCTGAATAAATAATACATTGATTGGTAATTTTCCATTGAGAACAGTTTGGTTGGGTGTTTTGACCAAAGATTATTAGCCTGTTTGGGTGATTGAAACTGGTTTTACCTGGTGACTTTACTATGGACGTTCTTAAAAATTGTGTTTGTTTTTGAATATTTCTACCCCGGATCTACATCACAAGTAGAATTATCTATTTTATGTTTTAATATCAGTAATTCTAGCCATAATACTGAATTTCGAAAACATTATGTTTTTAAAATGTAATAAAAAATTATTTAATAAATAAAAAATAAAAATGATTATAAACCTGCTATGTGTCTATTGGCTATAATACCTACATTGCTTAAAAACCAAAAGTATATGAAAAGTATTGCGAATACTTTAATAAAAAATTTGAGTAGTGTTCGAACTATGATACAATTTGAGTATTTGAATAGTATTTAAATACTTAAAAAATAAATATATTTGCAGAGTATTTACCGAAATACTTTTTAAATTTATTCTTTACAGGTCTGGACTTAGATATATATTTAGATAAGGTTTATTTACCAATATCTGTGATATGGATCATATGTTCGAATATTATGTACAATATTAGTTGTTACTGTAATATCAATATGTTTTTACAGTTAAGTGTTTATTATTTACTATTTATTATGTATTTTTTAAGTGACTTTATTTAAATCAAATACTTAATTAACAAAGTACATGACTAACATGTAATAAGTATTTTCATTTTTTTACGTTTGAACCTATTAGTAGTTATTGTTTATTCACTAAATAATGTTATTTTTTGTGAAATATAAAAAATTAATAGTTTAATAACTCGCTTATAATTTTACCTGTGTTTAAATATTTTGATTAAACGATCTATGCCTGTAGTGAGTGGTTAGCCAAGTCTCAAATAATTGGATAAATATCAGGCTACTTAAAATGAGTTTGAACAATTTTAACGTGCCAGATAAATTGAGCCATGACTATAATATATTTAATTTTTAAATAACCACAATAGGTATGAAAAGTATAAAATATGAAAATAAAAATATTTCACAACTTGAATTTGCTATAAACAAATAAAAAATATTACCTTGTACAATGTACATATAATATAAATAAATAAATATAAATATATTATAATATATTATATTATATTTTTATGTGTAACTTTGTAAATTCAAACATAAAGAAGCACATTTTCAATCATGCCTGTTAAATCTGGACAATCCTAAGCCTGTAAGAGTGAGAAGGAAAAAGTTTTTATGGGGAAACTTCATACGCCATATTAAACATAGGACGGACTCATCACTCATGATACTTTTTCTAAACGGAATTCTTTTAAAACGTTTGATAATTTTATCAAGAAGTTAGTTTTATTGAATAATCGATTTATATTTCCAATTTAAGATTACTAATCATAACCATTAAGCATCATTAAAATTTTAGAATAAATGAAAAATTACATACATCTGTGGTTCAGGAGCGCAATAATATTGTTTTAGGTATTTTCGTTTGCATGGAACTGAACAACATTCATCCACTATCCCTCTTGTTTTTCTGGTTTGTTGACTACCTGAAAATCAATATAAATAATTAGACAAAAATTTAATAAACCTATAATCATAATAAAATATTATATAATTGTTTATTGTATAAGTAAGTAATTCATACATTAAAATTCTTTATTTTACAGTAAATTTTATTATATTGTAATGTAAAGTAGGTAAAATGTATGTTTTAGGTGATTATAAAAAAAAAAAAAAACTATTACAAATTAAGGTTAATTTTCTACCTATGAAAGATGTTTTTTAACTTGCACAAATTTCAAACATGTCAATAATATTATCATACATTTTTTTTAAGTTTTAGTGCCTTTTTAAAATTACTGACACTCTTTACTTCCTTAACTATCCACCATAGTAAAAATAGTCGCTCATGTGGGACCTTTAGTAAATCAATGGGAGTAGTTTGGGTAAAGAGCTGGATAATAATGTGATTATAGCGTAGTATTATAATAGTATGATTAAATAGTAGGTAATATTACTTGTATAATTCTAATATATATTCAAATCATTTTGATAGTTAAAATTTGAGATAAAAAAAAATTGAAATTACAATAAAAGATGGACTTTTTAAATCACCCATTAAAATAAATAAATATTTCATTTCTAAAGCCTATAAATAAATCATGTAGGTATATATTAATAAGTAAACAACTTATTTGTCTTCGTACTTATTACTCTGCCCTTTTCAATAAAATAACAAAAAGTATTTCAAAAAAGTTTCTAAAGCTAATTCAATCATTATGAAATTAAACTTCCTGAGCGTCGTATAAAGTACTTGGGTAAAGGTATTCAAATATTTTTTAAAGGGTACTAGAACAAAATATTTTGAACATTCTCTTGAAGTATCTGTATTCAAAATCAAATACTAATTTTCCATTATTTGTTTAAGTTTACTTATACATTTTCCATTTTAGTTTTAATTTTTTTTTAATTGAGTAAAAAAATGAGACTGGATTCAGATTTTATTTTACAGTGAATGATACTCTGTTGAAATCCTAATACTTGAACAAAAGTATCAAGTGTATGTTTTGATAGTTACACCAAATGATATTGTGCAAAATTATCTCTCAAATTAACGTAATACATGAAAATCAGGTTTGTGTAATTAACTATTAGGTTAGAACAATAAAAATTTACTTTTACAATATTACCTCACAATATAATATGAATGTTAAAAAAAGCAATATTTTACAGTTTCGAGTTAATAATAACTAAGATGGGGTTTATAGCCGAGATTCGTCCAATGAATAATACTAGTTATCATTGATAATTATATACTATAGAGTAATTATATTTACCTTTATCTTCATTATAACGCCCATTGCAAATTATTGACATTTCAATAGCCAATTTTCCACCACAGAATTGCACTGGTTTTTCCCAGTAGGTTTTGTTGTTGATAATAGGCAACCCCAAAACTGCATTAGCACAAACTAACATTATTGTAATAAAAAATAAAACCTTCATGATTATCTGAAACATTCAACATATACTGTGGAATATATACCTATTATAAACAAAACAAAAAAATGAATTAAATTGCTTATTCAATAAAAAAAAAAATAATATTAGTATGTATTGCTCTTGTTCATTATTTAATCAATATTTTTAATGAAGATCAATTGATATACTATTATATTATACTTTTAACACAATTTAAATACAGTTCTAAAAATTGATGTATGTAGCAATAGTGGTGTACACAGATATTTTCAATGAGATGGGTTATGTAAATCATTCATGTGTATATTGTATATGTCACATCCACATAGTAAAATCACTTGTTTCATGAAATGGAATATCCAAAATAGTGAAAATCGTCCAGATAGTGAATACATTTGACGAAAACACATTATATGGACATTACCTATATGGCTATATATGTACTTTGTGTTAGTATTATATTTGAATTAAGATTGCTATGTTATTTAGCAATAAATAATTAAATAATATTATATTACTATAATTATTGTATTTTATTTTATTGTATTGTATTGTATTATATGATATATAATATAATTATTCATTGCTTAATAACATAACAATCTTGTTTTATCTGTAATAATTACACTAAGTATACAATATAGGTATTGTTTATATAATGGGTTAGTTTTACATTAATAAATGCCACGGATAATTTAACTTAAAGAGCAGTTTGTTTATGGCGAATAATAGTAACATACCTTTATCGAGAAGATTCACTGTGTAGACTATATTTGATGGCTCGCTTTATCTGGTAGAAGAGTAACAAATTAGTTGTATAAACACTGTAGCTTAGGTAATTAAATTGTGATGCTTCAAGGTATAGCGCAGAATACGTAATGCGAGCAAGGTATGGCCCTACTTATGTATATCAGGACTCTAGGTAGAGAAGGTGTAGTATAAGTGGGGATTAAATGATCACACTCACGTGACAACGGTCCCTTAGGTGTAGGAGCGCATCAGAGTTCCTATTGTTACCTATTGTTCATTTCTACTGCTGAAATAAAATTCCACGTGTTTATTTAACATATAGGTACTTACGTATACCTACGAATATTAATATCACATAAGTCCACGCCATATAAGATTTTTTTCGGCAGATACCTACCTGGAAGATAATCATATAGAATAGGTACAACGAGTGTAGTGAAATCGATAATAAGTGTAAATTTATAAAAGTCCAATCATTAAGGTTAAGGACGTCGTCTTCGCATTCGCTGTCTCTGTCTTTAAAACGTTGTAAATTGTACACCCCCTGTAATTTGTTTAAATCTGTTATTCGGTAGCCGGTAGGTAGTTAAATGGATAATGCATTAAGCTAAGAATTTAGGGTTTTCACTGATCAAATTATGATTCACCCGTTCAGTATGTCGGCGGCTTAATGTTTTTTTCAACTTACACAATTTGGACCTAAAATTCCTAGATGACTAGATCATTTCGTTACTAAATGTTTGCTATAGACTGGTGTATGGACAAGTCCAGGATCAGTAAATTTCGTATCTGACACTAACTGAAACACAATATTTCTACCCGGAAAGTGGCGAGAGCTGATGATCTCTGTGAAGATACTAACATTGTTTTTTCTAAAAATCGGAGATTAGTTAGTTAATGCATTCCAGCACTCAGTGGTAATAACTAATTAGTCTCCCTCTCCCAATGCTTTCCGAAAAAATTCGTACTTACATATATTATGGGTGCTATTTACCCGATGACAGGTTAGACAGGTTTTACTCACTATACAGTAAGTTAAAATACTGTTTCATGAATTATATATAAATGGGGTTCTGAAACATTTCACAGTGTAACTCATCTTAGAAAATGTATAAAGTTAAGGTTGGAAAATACTTACATAGCGACCAGTTGTTTCCATAAAGGAACGGGGGCGCACTGGTTTCAACTTGTTTCGCCTCCTAAAGCCCTATACTGTGCTCCGGTTCGTCCTTTGCTTGAATATGGTTCAGTCCTCTGAGGCCCCTCCACTGTTAGTATTCATAAAAAATTCCTCTGCATCGCGGCTTATAGATTTAATATCCCTACTCTCCTTATGACTCCTCTGTTAAACGTGCCCTGAATATTTCCTCACTATAGCTTACCATCGTCGTAAGTAATTATGTAGACAACTAAAATTATAACTAAAACTACAATTACAGTTAAAATTAACTATCAATGAAGCTACTTTATTTTAGTTTTTAACAACTGCTAATTCTAATATTAATTGTTTTTTAACTACAAGTCTACAACTACCACTATCTCTATTAGGTACCACAACTACTATGACATTTGATGATATGCTACTGTTATGTGAAAATCATATTGAAAAAAGCAGATCACTGCTGTTAAGTTTAAAATATATAGATAAGGTTTAAAATTAATTTTAAAATAATAAAAATATATAATTTTTAACCACACTTTTTCCACATAGAATACATAAATAAAATGTCACACTTGACTGTGTTGTCTATTTAGCAGTTATTATCATGTGTAGTTAACTTTAATAATGTTGAATGAATTGACCTATTAGCAAATTTAGGTAACTAAGTATGGTAGTGTGTCTCCTTAAACATTAAATATTTGACTCATAATTGTATAATCTTAAATATTAAAACTAAAATTTTAAAAGGATACAACAATATAGTACATTCATTAATAAGTTCAACGATGAGTTCTTTCTATACCTAAATCATAACTTATAAATCAAATTGCTTTAATAGTAAATGGTGATGATGAGACTAATTACAGATAGATATTTTTTTAATGTATACATATAATATACCTATAAGCAAATATAATGAACAAGTATTTACTTGTTTCTATGCTTAGGAGTATTATTTATTGACTGATTTCATCAACTGGAGAGAATATATGATTTATAAACGCATAATTATTATGTTATTTTATATTCTTGTTATCAAGCATATCAGTTTAAATCTGCCAAAAATTAACATTTATTCTATAGTTGAAACTCAATTAAAAATTACACATTTTTTAAACCATAAAGGGATACTTTTATTGTTATAACTTACATTATACTTATATTAAATGGGATCTAAAAAACATTAAAATCTCAATAAGGAAAATGTCGAAACTCTTAATAATTCATACTAACAAGGAAGAAGAATGTTTTACATTTTATATTTTATATTTATTCATAGTTACAATACTACAACATTGAACATAATACACAATAATAAAATATAGATTTGCAAAACAAACCTTTATCCACTGATTGATTTTATGCAATTAAGTATCCAACCATTGATTTCTTAAGTTTGTTATGGTTTATAGACAAAAAAAGAAAAAAAAATGTGCATTAAAAATTAAATACATATTCATATTACATACTTACATCCATATTTTCAATGTGCCCAGAATATTTTCAATATCTTATTCTATGGATTTGATTTTTTACATTTGTTATTGAAAAATGTTTTAATATTCATCTTAACTTAGTAAATACTTTATAATCGGTACTATTATTTAATAATTCACATTTAATTCAGTAAAATCACAAACTAGACCTCACTTAAGTTTACTTTTTAATTAGTGAAATTATTGAAAACTTGGTATACTTTAAGGCTTTGAGTCTTTGAACGAATATAGTGTTTTACTATTTTTCGTTTGTCATACCATTCTCTGCATAGGTATAAAATATTTTGAAATAATTTCATAAATGGTTTATGTTTTTCTGTAGGAATATTATGAGCTGAATCCCACAACCACCACTAAAAAGCTTGTTAATTGATTCAATTGCTTAAAAGTGTTAGGAGCATATTCATTACATTTTTAACGTTAAATATTATTTTATCAACTTAAAACATGAAAATGATTTTTGGTGCTATTTGAGTCAGTATAAACACACAAAATCAGTGTATAAGGTGATATCTCCAAGAAATATATAATTTAAATCTGAACTACCTACTATAAATTCATTAATCATAAATAACTAATTAGGATAGCCTTTAAGATATCTTTTAATTTGAATACAGATATATTATATAATACATTTTAAATTCAAAGTAATTTTATGCAAAATGTGTAGTTTATATTTTTCTAACTTGAATATGTCAGTTTCAACTAGAATTATTCTACTTCTCAAAAAATAAACAATGTATATAAAATAAGTGAATATAATATTGAATTTGGTGACAGGGATCATTTAAATATAGTTTTAAATTTATTTATGCAATATGATATTCCTATATTCATTTTTATCATTTATTATGGTTGTTACGATAAGTATGTGAAGTATAATAGAAATTCTTGTTTTTTGTAAACCTTATATATCAATTGCACTCTTCTCAAACTTTGTTCTTTCGTAGTTAAAATTATTATTTATTTATTTGATTAAATTTTAATTGATTGATTGATTTAAAAAGGATATTTTAATCTAATTATTTTAAATTTGAACCTCCCCTCTTAGAAACTAACCGTTGTCCGCTCTGCAAATCAAGGCTTTTGGAGACATTAATTTATTACTTTATTTAAATAATATGATTCTTAAAAGGTAATAAATATAAATATTATTATTATTTATAAGTCTCCTCTTACAAATAGTTATATGCATAATGTATTGAATTGTACACTGTCAAATTGACAACCACCATGGTAAATAACGCGCTTTACAATAGTTTCTTTAATAAATTGTTAAATCGAATAAAAATTTCAAAATATTTTGATTATTTTTGAACGATTTATAAACTTTTTAAATTTTCAGTTTTTAATTTTTTTCTCTAAGCATTGATAAAAAAATTGCATTTATATCTAAGATTTACAAATATGATACAAGGCCATGACTTTTTTACATAAACAATTTTAGTTCAAAATTGGACAAAAATGATAAAATTTAACAAAATTCACAAATTATTTTGTAATATAAATGAACAAAAAGTTATATAGACAAAGATTGAAAATTTCAACAAACCTTCTATAATTATTTCATTCTTTAAGTAATGATCTAAAAATAGATATTTTAAGTCTATTGTAGGTAGTTATTATATAGTATAAACAAATCAATTCTTTAATATTATGACAATTTTTATCCCCCCCCCCCCCCATCACAACATAAATAATCCTTGTATCCTGATCTCATTGACACGGGTAGTACTAGTGTGTTACTGATCTCATTCTTAATAAGTATAATAATAAAAAAACAACACAACTCAGTTCATCATAGTAAGTTTATTTTTAATTTAACAATCCATATTGATTACCTACTGGATTGGATAATCTTTTGGAAAATCAGCTAATACACGTCCAACTGTAAAAACAAAAATAATTATTGAAGCAACTTTTATTTTGTGTGTTTCGTGGATTTAAGATTCAAAAGTTGAAGTATATCTAACGGATTCTAATCCAGCATAATACTTAAATTAAGTAACTTAATGATATTTGAGTTAAAAGAGTGCATAGAGAAAATAAAGCATAGTAGAAGGCCATAATTTCAGATTAAAAAATGAAATTAATTAGGTTATTGCAAATATTCCTTTGAATCATTAATATGTTATATAATTTATTTAGTTACTTGTTAGGAATTAGAATAACATCTAACAATTTCAATATTATCTACTCTATGTGTTTTAAATTGCACTCTTTTATCTTTAAATCTCACCAGTAAAGTATTTTAAGCAGATACTTACTTAGGGGATAATAGTATAAAGAATAATTAATGAGACTTGATTTTCCGTCTGAATCTGTAGATTCTGCAGTAGTCACTGCAAATTGGGAATTAGATCTGCAATTTACAAAAATTAATTTATTTCTGAATAAATAATACATTGATTGGTAATTTTCCATTGAGAACAGTTTGGTTGGGTGTTTTGACCAAAGATTATTAGCCTGTTTGGGTGATTGAAACTGGTTTTACCTGGTGACTTTACTATGGACGTTCTTAAAAATTGTGTTTGTTTTTGAATATTTCTACCCCGGATCTACATCACAAGTAGAATTATCTATTTTATGTTTTAATATCAGTAATTCTAGCCATAATACTGAATTTCGAAAACATTATGTTTTTAAAATGTAATAAAAAATTATTTAATAAATAAAAAATAAAAATGATTATAAACCTGCTATGTGTCTATTGGCTATAATACCTACATTGCTTAAAAACCAAAAGTATATGAAAAGTATTGCGAATACTTTAATAAAAAATTTGAGTAGTGTTCGAACTATGATACAATTTGAGTATTTGAATAGTATTTAAATACTTAAAAAATAAATATATTTGCAGAGTATTTACCGAAATACTTTTTAAATTTATTCTTTACAGGTCTGGACTTAGATATATATTTAGATAAGGTTTATTTACCAATATCTGTGATATGGATCATATGTTCGAATATTATGTACAATATTAGTTGTTACTGTAATATCAATATGTTTTTACAGTTAAGTGTTTATTATTTACTATTTATTATGTATTTTTTAAGTGACTTTATTTAAATCAAATACTTAATTAACAAAGTACATGACTAACATGTAATAAGTATTTTCATTTTTTTACGTTTGAACCTATTAGTAGTTATTGTTTATTCACTAAATAATGTTATTTTTTGTGAAATATAAAAAATTAATAGTTTAATAACTCGCTTATAATTTTACCTGTGTTTAAATATTTTGATTAAACGATCTATGCCTGTAGTGAGTGGTTAGCCAAGTCTCAAATAATTGGATAAATATCAGGCTACTTAAAATGAGTTTGAACAATTTTAACGTGCCAGATAAATTGAGCCATGACTATAATATATTTAATTTTTAAATAACCACAATAGGTATGAAAAGTATAAAATATGAAAATAAAAATATTTCACAACTTGAATTTGCTATAAACAAATAAAAAATATTACCTTGTACAATGTACATATAATATAAATAAATAAATATAAATATATTATAATATATTATATTATATTTTTATGTGTAACTTTGTAAATTCAAACATAAAGAAGCACATTTTCAATCATGCCTGTTAAATCTGGACAATCCTAAGCCTGTAAGAGTGAGAAGGAAAAAGTTTTTATGGGGAAACTTCATACGCCATATTAAACATAGGACGGACTCATCACTCATGATACTTTTTCTAAACGGAATTCTTTTAAAACGTTTGATAATTTTATCAAGAAGTTAGTTTTATTGAATAATCGATTTATATTTCCAATTTAAGATTACTAATCATAACCATTAAGCATCATTAAAATTTTAGAATAAATGAAAAATTACATACATCTGTGGTTCAGGAGCGCAATAATATTGTTTTAGGTATTTTCGTTTGCATGGAACTGAACAACATTCATCCACTATCCCTCTTGTTTTTCTGGTTTGTTGACTACCTGAAAATCAATATAAATAATTAGACAAAAATTTAATAAACCTATAATCATAATAAAATATTATATAATTGTTTATTGTATAAGTAAGTAATTCATACATTAAAATTCTTTATTTTACAGTAAATTTTATTATATTGTAATGTAAAGTAGGTAAAATGTATGTTTTAGGTGATTATAAAAAAAAAAAAAAAACTATTACAAATTAAGGTTAATTTTCTACCTATGAAAGATGTTTTTTAACTTGCACAAATTTCAAACATGTCAATAATATTATCATACATTTTTTTAAGTTTTAGTGCCTTTTTAAAATTACTGACACTCTTTACTTCCTTAACTATCCACCATAGTAAAAATAGTCGCTCATGTGGGACCTTTAGTAAATCAATGGGAGTAGTTTGGGTAAAGAGCTGGATAATAATGTGATTATAGCGTAGTATTATAATAGTATGATTAAATAGTAGGTAATATTACTTGTATAATTCTAATATATATTCAAATCATTTTGATAGTTAAAATTTGAGATAAAAAAAAATTGAAATTACAATAAAAGATGGACTTTTTAAATCACCCATTAAAATAAATAAATATTTCATTTCTAAAGCCTATAAATAAATCATGTAGGTATATATTAATAAGTAAACAACTTATTTGTCTTCGTACTTATTACTCTGCCCTTTTCAATAAAATAACAAAAAGTATTTCAAAAAAGTTTCTAAAGCTAATTCAATCATTATGAAATTAAACTTCCTGAGCGTCGTATAAAGTACTTGGGTAAAGGTATTCAAATATTTTTTAAAGGGTACTAGAACAAAATATTTTGAACATTCTCTTGAAGTATCTGTATTCAAAATCAAATACTAATTTTCCATTATTTGTTTAAGTTTACTTATACATTTTCCATTTTAGTTTTAATTTTTTTTTAATTGAGTAAAAAAATGAGACTGGATTCAGATTTTATTTTACAGTGAATGATACTCTGTTGAAATCCTAATACTTGAACAAAAGTATCAAGTGTATGTTTTGATAGTTACACCAAATGATATTGTGCAAAATTATCTCTCAAATTAACGTAATACATGAAAATCAGGTTTGTGTAATTAACTATTAGGTTAGAACAATAAAAATTTACTTTTACAATATTACCTCACAATATAATATGAATGTTAAAAAAAGCAATATTTTACAGTTTCGAGTTAATAATAACTAAGATGGGGTTTATAATAGAGATTCGTCCAATGAATAATACTAGTTATCATTGATAATTATATACTATAGAGTAATTATATTTACCTTTATCTTCATTATAACGCCCATTGCAAATTATTGACATTTCAATAGCCAATTTTCCACCACAGAATTGCACTGGTTTTTCCCAGTAGGTTTTGTTGTTGATAATAGGCAACCCCAAAACTGCATTAGCACAAACTAACATTATTGTAATAAAAAATAAAACCTTCATGATTATCTGAAACATTCAACATATACTGTGGAATATATACCTATTATAAACAAAACAAAAAAATGAATTAAATTGCTTATTCAATAAAAAAAAAAATAATATTAGTATGTATTGCTCTTGTTCATTATTTAATCAATATTTTTAATGAAGATCAATTGATATACTATTATATTATACTTTTAACACAATTTAAATACAGTTCTAAAAATTGATGTATGTAGCAATAGTGGTGTACACAGATATTTTCAATGAGATGGGTTATGTAAATCATTCATGTGTATATTGTATATGTCACATCCACATAGTAAAATCACTTGTTTCATGAAATGGAATATCCAAAATAGTGAAAATCGTCCAGATAGTGAATACATTTGACGAAAACACATTATATGGACATTACCTATATGGCTATATATGTACTTTGTGTTAGTATTATATTTGAATTAAGATTGCTATGTTATTTAGCAATAAATAATTAAATAATATTATATTACTATAATTGTATTTTATTTTATTGTATTGTATTGTATTATATGATATATAATATAATTATTCATTGCTTAATAACATAACAATCTTGTTTTATCTGTAATAATTACACTAAGTATACAATATAGGTATTGTTTATATAATGGGTTAGTTTTACATTAATAAATGCCACGGATAATTTAACTTAAAGAGCAGTTTGTTTATGGCGAATAATAGTAACATACCTTTATCGAGAAGATTCACTGTGTAGACTATATTTGATGGCTCGCTTTATCTGGTAGAAGAGTAACAAATTAGTTGTATAAACACTGTAGCTTAGGTAATTAAATTGTGATGCTTCAAGGTATAGCGCAGAATACGTAATGCGAGCAAGGTATGGCCCTACTTATGTATATCAGGACTCTAGGTAGAGAAGGTGTAGTATAAGTGGGGATTAAATGATCACACTCACGTGACAACGGTCCCTTAGGTGTAGGAGCGCATCAGAGTTCCTATTGTTACCTATTGTTCATTTCTACTGCTGAAATAAAATTCCACGTGTTTATTTAACATATAGGTACTTACGTATACCTACGAATATTAATATCACATAAGTCCACGCCATATAAGATTTTTTTCGGCAGATACCTACCTGGAAGATAATCATATAGAATAGGCACAACGAGTGTAGTGAAATCGATAATAAGTGTAAATTTATAAAAGTCCAATCATTAAGGTTAAGGACGTCGTCTTCGCATTCGCTGTCTCTGTCTTTAAAACGTTGTAAATTGTACACCCCCTGTAATTTGTTTAAATCTGTTATTCGGTAGCCGGTAGGTAGTTAAATGGATAATGCATTAAGCTAAGAATTTAGGGTTTTCACTGATCAAATTATGATTCACCCGTTCAGTATGTCGGCGGCTTAATGTTTTTTTCAACTTACACAATTTGGACCTAAAATTCCTAGATGACTAGATCATTTCGTTACTAAATGTTTGCTATAGACTGGTGTATGGACAAGTCCAGGATCAGTAAATTTCGTATCTGACACTAACTGAAACACAATATTTCTACCCGGAAAGTGGCGAGAGCTGATGATCTCTGTGAAGATACTAACATTGTTTTTTCTAAAAATCGGAGATTAGTTAGTTAATGCATTCCAGCACTCAGTGGTAATAACTAATTAGTCTCCCTCTCCCAATGCTTTCCGAAAAAATTCGTACTTACATATATTATGGGTGCTATTTACCCGATGACAGGTTAGACAGGTTTTACTCACTATACAGTAAGTTAAAATACTGTTTCATGAATTATATATAAATGGGGTTCTGAAACATTTCACAGTGTAACTCATCTTAGAAAATGTATAAAGTTAAGGTTGGAAAATACTTACATAGCGACCAGTTGTTTCCATAAAGGAACGGGGGCGCACTGGTTTCAACTTGTTTCGCCTCCTAAAGCCCTATACTGTGCTCCGGTTCGTCCTTTGCTTGAATATGGTTCAGTCCTCTGAGGCCCCTCCACTGTTAGTATTCATAAAAAATTCCTCTGCATCGCGGCTTATAGATTTAATATCCCTACTCTCCTTATGACTCCTCTGTTAAACGTGCCCTGAATATTTCCTCACTATAGCTTACCATCGTCGTAAGTAATTATGTAGACAACTAAAATTATAACTAAAACTACAATTACAGTTAAAATTAACTATCAATGAAGCTACTTTATTTTAGTTTTTAACAACTGCTAATTCTAATATTAATTGTTTTTTAACTACAAGTCTACAACTACCACTATCTCTATTAGGTACCACAACTACTATGACATTTGATGATATGCTACTGTTATGTGAAAATCATATTGAAAAAAGCAGATCACTGCTGTTAAGTTCAAAATATATAGATAAGGTTTAAAATTAATTTTAAAATAATAAAAATATATAATTTTTAACCACACTTTTTCCACATAGAATACATAAATAAAATGTCACACTTGACTGTGTTGTCTATTTAGCAGTTATTATCATGTGTAGTTAACTTTAATAATGTTGAATGAATTGACCTATTAGCAAATTTAGGTAACTAAGTATGGTAGTGTGTCTCCTTAAACATTAAATATTTGACTCATAATTGTATAATCTTAAATATTAAAACTAAAATTTTAAAAGGATACAACAATATAGTACATTCATTAATAAGTTCAACGATGAGTTCTTTCTATACCTAAATCATAACTTATAAATCAAATTGCTTTAATAGTAAATGGTGATGATGAGACTAATTACAGATAGATATTTTTTTAATGTATACATATAATATACCTATAAGCAAATATAATGAACAAGTATTTACTTGTTTCTATGCTTAGGAGTATTATTTATTGACTGATTTCATCAACTGGAGAGAATATATGATTTATAAACGCATAATTATTATGTTATTTTATATTCTTGTTATCAAGCATATCAGTTTAAATCTGCCAAAAATTAACATTTATTCTATAGTTGAAACTCAATTAAAAATTACACATTTTTTAAACCATAAAGGGATACTTTTATTGTTATAACTTACATTATACTTATATTAAATGGGATCTAAAAAACATTAAAATCTCAATAAGGAAAATGTCGAAACTCTTAATAATTCATACTAACAAGGAAGAAGAATGTTTTACATTTTATATTTTATATTTATTCATAGTTACAATACTACAACATTGAACATAATACACAATAATAAAATATAGATTTGCAAAACAAACCTTTATCCACTGATTGATTTTATGCAATTAAGTATCCAACCATTGATTTCTTAAGTTTGTTATGGTTTATAGACAAAAAAAGAAAAAAAAATGTGCATTAAAAATTAAATACATATTCATATTACATACTTACATCCATATTTTCAATGTGCCCAGAATATTTTCAATATCTTATTCTATGGATTTGATTTTTTACATTTGTTATTGAAAAATGTTTTAATATTCATCTTAACTTAGTAAATACTTTATAATCGGTACTATTATTTAATAATTCACATTTAATTCAGTAAAATCACAAACTAGACCTCACTTAAGTTTACTTTTTAATTAGTGAAATTATTGAAAACTTGGTATACTTTAAGGCTTTGAGTCTTTGAACGAATATAGTGTTTTACTATTTTTCGTTTGTCATACCATTCTCTGCATAGGTATAAAATATTTTGAAATAATTTCATAAATGGTTTATGTTTTTCTGTAGGAATATTATGAGCTGAATCCCACAACCACCACTAAAAAGCTTGTTAATTGATTCAATTGCTTAAAAGTGTTAGGAGCATATTCATTACATTTTTAACGTTAAATATTATTTTATCAACTTAAAACATGAAAATGATTTTTGGTGCTATTTGAGTCAGTATAAACACACAAAATCAGTGTATAAGGTGATATCTCCAAGAAATATATAATTTAAATCTGAACTACCTACTATAAATTCATTAATCATAAATAACTAATTAGGATAGCCTTTAAGATATCTTTTAATTTGAATACAGATATATTATATAATACATTTTAAATTCAAAGTAATTTTATGCAAAATGTGTAGTTTATATTTTTCTAACTTGAATATGTCAGTTTCAACTAGAATTATTCTACTTCTCAAAAAATAAACAATGTATATAAAATAAGTGAATATAATATTGAATTTGGTGACAGGGATCATTTAAATATAGTTTTAAATTTATTTATGCAATATGATATTCCTATATTCATTTTTATCATTTATTATGGTTGTTACGATAAGTATGTGAAGTATAATAGAAATTCTTGTTTTTTGTAAACCTTATATATCAATTGCACTCTTCTCAAACTTTGTTCTTTCGTAGTTAAAATTATTATTTATTTATTTGATTAAATTTTAATTGATTGATTGATTTAAAAAGGATATTTTAATCTAATTATTTTAAATTTGAACCTCCCCTCTTAGAAACTAACCGTTGTCCGCTCTGCAAATCAAGGCTTTTGGAGACATTAATTTATTACTTTATTTAAATAATATGATTCTTAAAAGGTAATAAATATAAATATTATTATTATTTATAAGTCTCCTCTTACAAATAGTTATATGCATAATGTATTGAATTGTACACTGTCAAATTGACAACCACCATGGTAAATAACGCGCTTTACAATAGTTTCTTTAATAAATTGTTAAATCGAATAAAAATTTCAAAATATTTTGATTATTTTTGAACGATTTATAAACTTTTTAAATTTTCAGTTTTTAATTTTTTTCTCTAAGCATTGATAAAAAAATTGCATTTATATCTAAGATTTACAAATATGATACAAGGCCATGACTTTTTTACATAAACAATTTTAGTTCAAAATTGGACAAAAATGATAAAATTTAACAAAATTCACAAATTATTTTGTAATATAAATGAACAAAAAGTTATATAGACAAAGATTGAAAATTTCAACAAACCTTCTATAATTATTTCATTCTTTAAGTAATGATCTAAAAATAGATATTTTAAGTCTATTGTAGGTAGTTATTATATAGTATAAACAAATCAATTCTTTAATATTATGACAATTTTTATCCCCCCCCCCCCCCATCACAACATAAATAATCCTTGTATCCTGATCTCATTGACACGGGTAGTACTAGTGTGTTACTGATCTCATTCTTAATAAGTATAATAATAAAAAAACAACACAACTCAGTTCATCATAGTAAGTTTATTTTTAATTTAACAATCCATATTGATTACCTACTGGATTGGATAATCTTTTGGAAAATCAGCTAATACACGTCCAACTGTAAAAACAAAAATAATTATTGAAGCAACTTTTATTTTGTGTGTTTCGTGGATTTAAGATTCAAAAGTTGAAGTATATCTAACGGATTCTAATCCAGCATAATACTTAAATTAAGTAACTTAATGATATTTGAGTTAAAAGAGTGCATAGAGAAAATAAAGCATAGTAGAAGGCCATAATTTCAGATTAAAAAATGAAATTAATTAGGTTATTGCAAATATTCCTTTGAATCATTAATATGTTATATAATTTATTTAGTTACTTGTTAGGAATTAGAATAACATCTAACAATTTCAATATTATCTACTCTATGTGTTTTAAATTGCACTCTTTTATCTTTAAATCTCACCAGTAAAGTATTTTAAGCAGATACTTACTTAGGGGATAATAGTATAAAGAATAATTAATGAGACTTGATTTTCCGTCTGAATCTGTAGATTCTGCAGTAGTCACTGCAAATTGGGAATTAGATCTGCAATTTACAAAAATTAATTTATTTCTGAATAAATAATACATTGATTGGTAATTTTCCATTGAGAACAGTTTGGTTGGGTGTTTTGACCAAAGATTATTAGCCTGTTTGGGTGATTGAAACTGGTTTTACCTGGTGACTTTACTATGGACGTTCTTAAAAATTGTGTTTGTTTTTGAATATTTCTACCCCGGATCTACATCACAAGTAGAATTATCTATTTTATGTTTTAATATCAGTAATTCTAGCCATAATACTGAATTTCGAAAACATTATGTTTTTAAAATGTAATAAAAAATTATTTAATAAATAAAAAATAAAAATGATTATAAACCTGCTATGTGTCTATTGGCTATAATACCTACATTGCTTAAAAACCAAAAGTATATGAAAAGTATTGCGAATACTTTAATAAAAAATTTGAGTAGTGTTCGAACTATGATACAATTTGAGTATTTGAATAGTATTTAAATACTTAAAAAATAAATATATTTGCAGAGTATTTACCGAAATACTTTTTAAATTTATTCTTTACAGGTCTGGACTTAGATATATATTTAGATAAGGTTTATTTACCAATATCTGTGATATGGATCATATGTTCGAATATTATGTACAATATTAGTTGTTACTGTAATATCAATATGTTTTTACAGTTAAGTGTTTATTATTTACTATTTATTATGTATTTTTTAAGTGACTTTATTTAAATCAAATACTTAATTAACAAAGTACATGACTAACATGTAATAAGTATTTTCATTTTTTTACGTTTGAACCTATTAGTAGTTATTGTTTATTCACTAAATAATGTTATTTTTTGTGAAATATAAAAAATTAATAGTTTAATAACTCGCTTATAATTTTACCTGTGTTTAAATATTTTGATTAAACGATCTATGCCTGTAGTGAGTGGTTAGCCAAGTCTCAAATAATTGGATAAATATCAGGCTACTTAAAATGAGTTTGAACAATTTTAACGTGCCAGATAAATTGAGCCATGACTATAATATATTTAATTTTTAAATAACCACAATAGGTATGAAAAGTATAAAATATGAAAATAAAAATATTTCACAACTTGAATTTGCTATAAACAAATAAAAAATATTACCTTGTACAATGTACATATAATATAAATAAATAAATATAAATATATTATAATATATTATATTATATTTTTATGTGTAACTTTGTAAATTCAAACATAAAGAAGCACATTTTCAATCATGCCTGTTAAATCTGGACAATCCTAAGCCTGTAAGAGTGAGAAGGAAAAAGTTTTTATGGGGAAACTTCATACGCCATATTAAACATAGGACGGACTCATCACTCATGATACTTTTTCTAAACGGAATTCTTTTAAAACGTTTGATAATTTTATCAAGAAGTTAGTTTTATTGAATAATCGATTTATATTTCCAATTTAAGATTACTAATCATAACCATTAAGCATCATTAAAATTTTAGAATAAATGAAAAATTACATACATCTGTGGTTCAGGAGCGCAATAATATTGTTTTAGGTATTTTCGTTTGCATGGAACTGAACAACATTCATCCACTATCCTTCTTGTTTTTCTGGTTTGTTGACTACCTGAAAATCAATATAAATAATTAGACAAAAATTTAATAAACCTATAATCATAATAAAATATTATATAATTGTTTATTGTATAAGTAAGTAATTCATACATTAAAATTCTTTATTTTACAGTAAATTTTATTATATTGTAATGTAAAGTAGGTAAAATGTATGTTTTAGGTGATTATAAAAAAAAAAAAAAACTATTACAAATTAAGGTTAATTTTCTACCTATGAAAGATGTTTTTTAACTTGCACAAATTTCAAACATGTCAATAATATTATCATACATTTTTTTAAGTTTTAGTGCCTTTTTAAAATTACTGACACTCTTTACTTCCTTAACTATCCACCATAGTAAAAATAGTCGCTCATGTGGGACCTTTAGTAAATCAATGGGAGTAGTTTGGGTAAAGAGCTGGATAATAATGTGATTATAGCGTAGTATTATAATAGTATGATTAAATAGTAGGTAATATTACTTGTATAATTCTAATATATATTCAAATCATTTTGATAGTTAAAATTTGAGATAAAAAAAAATTGAAATTACAATAAAAGATGGACTTTTTAAATCACCCATTAAAATAAATAAATATTTCATTTCTAAAGCCTATAAATAAATCATGTAGGTATATATTAATAAGTAAACAACTTATTTGTCTTCGTACTTATTACTCTGCCCTTTTCAATAAAATAACAAAAAGTATTTCAAAAAAGTTTCTAAAGCTAATTCAATCATTATGAAATTAAACTTCCTGAGCGTCGTATAAAGTACTTGGGTAAAGGTATTCAAATATTTTTTAAAGGGTACTAGAACAAAATATTTTGAACATTCTCTTGAAGTATCTGTATTCAAAATCAAATACTAATTTTCCATTATTTGTTTAAGTTTACTTATGCATTTTCCATTTTAGTTTTAATTTTTTTTTAATTGAGTAAAAAAATGAGACTGGATTCAGATTTTATTTTACAGTGAATGATACTCTGTTGAAATCCTAATACTTGAACAAAAGTATCAAGTGTATGTTTTGATAGTTACACCAAATGATATTGTGCAAAATTATCTCTCAAATTAACGTAATACATGAAAATCAGGTTTGTGTAATTAACTATTAGGTTAGAACAATAAAAATTTACTTTTACAATATTACCTCACAATATAATATGAATGTTAAAAAAAGCAATATTTTACAGTTTCGAGTTAATAATAACTAAGATGGGGTTTATAGCCGAGATTCGTCCAATGAATAATACTAGTTATCATTGATAATTATATACTATAGAGTAATTATATTTACCTTTATCTTCATTATAACGCCCATTGCAAATTATTGACATTTCAATAGCCAATTTTCCACCACAGAATTGCACTGGTTTTTCCCAGTAGGTTTTGTTGTTGATAATAGGCAACCCCAAAACTGCATTAGCACAAACTAACATTATTGTAATAAAAAATAAAACCTTCATGATTATCTGAAACATTCAACATATACTGTGGAATATATACCTATTATAAACAAAACAAAAAAATGAATTAAATTGCTTATTCAATAAAAAAAAAAATAATATTAGTATGTATTGCTCTTGTTCATTATTTAATCAATATTTTTAATGAAGATCAATTGATATACTATTATATTATACTTTTAACACAATTTAAATACAGTTCTAAAAATTGATGTATGTAGCAATAGTGGTGTACACAGATATTTTCAATGAGATGGGTTATGTAAATCATTCATGTGTATATTGTATATGTCACATCCACATAGTAAAATCACTTGTTTCATGAAATGGAATATCCAAAATAGTGAAAATCGTCCAGATAGTGAATACATTTGACGAAAACACATTATATGGACATTACCTATATGGCTATATATGTACTTTGTGTTAGTATTATATTTGAATTAAGATTGCTATGTTATTTAGCAATAAATAATTAAATAATATTATATTACTATAATTATTGTATTTTATTTTATTGTATTGTATTGTATTATATGATATATAATATAATTATTCATTGCTTAATAACATAACAATCTTGTTTTATCTGTAATAATTACACTAAGTATACAATATAGGTATTGTTTATATAATGGGTTAGTTTTACATTAATAAATGCCACGGATAATTTAACTTAAAGAGCAGTTTGTTTATGGCGAATAATAGTAACATACCTTTATCGAGAAGATTCACTGTGTAGACTATATTTGATGGCTCGCTTTATCTGGTAGAAGAGTAACAAATTAGTTGTATAAACACTGTAGCTTAGGTAATTAAATTGTGATGCTTCAAGGTATAGCGCAGAATACGTAATGCGAGCAAGGTATGGCCCTACTTATGTATATCAGGACTCTAGGTAGAGAAGGTGTAGTATAAGTGGGGATTAAATGATCACACTCACGTGACAACGGTCCCTTAGGTGTAGGAGCGCATCAGAGTTCCTATTGTTACCTATTGTTCATTTCTACTGCTGAAATAAAATTCCACGTGTTTATTTAACATATAGGTACTTACGTATACCTACGAATATTAATATCACATAAGTCCACGCCATATAAGATTTTTTTCGGCAGATACCTACCTGGAAGATAATCATATAGAATAGGTACAACGAGTGTAGTGAAATCGATAATAAGTGTAAATTTATAAAAGTCCAATCATTAAGGTTAAGGACGTCGTCTTCGCATTCGCTGTCTCTGTCTTTAAAACGTTGTAAATTGTACACCCCCTGTAATTTGTTTAAATCTGTTATTCGGTAGCCGGTAGGTAGTTAAATGGATAATGCATTAAGCTAAGAATTTAGGGTTTTCACTGATCAAATTATGATTCACCCGTTCAGTATGTCGGCGGCTTAATGTTTTTTTCAACTTACACAATTTGGACCTAAAATTCCTAGATGACTAGATCATTTCGTTACTAAATGTTTGCTATAGACTGGTGTATGGACAAGTCCAGGATCAGTAAATTTCGTATCTGACACTAACTGAAACACAATATTTCTACCCGGAAAGTGGCGAGAGCTGATGATCTCTGTGAAGATACTAACATTGTTTTTTCTAAAAATCGGAGATTAGTTAGTTAATGCATTCCAGCACTCAGTGGTAATAACTAATTAGTCTCCCTCTCCCAATGCTTTCCGAAAAAATTCGTACTTACATATATTATGGGTGCTATTTACCCGATGACAGGTTAGACAGGTTTTACTCACTATACAGTAAGTTAAAATACTGTTTCATGAATTATATATAAATGGGGTTCTGAAACATTTCACAGTGTAACTCATCTTAGAAAATGTATAAAGTTAAGGTTGGAAAATACTTACATAGCGACCAGTTGTTTCCATAAAGGAACGGGGGCGCACTGGTTTCAACTTGTTTCGCCTCCTAAAGCCCTATACTGTGCTCCGGTTCGTCCTTTGCTTGAATATGGTTCAGTCCTCTGAGGCCCCTCCACTGTTAGTATTCATAAAAAATTCCTCTGCATCGCGGCTTATAGATTTAATATCCCTACTCTCCTTATGACTCCTCTGTTAAACGTGCCCTGAATATTTCCTCACTATAGCTTACCATCGTCGTAAGTAATTATGTAGACAACTAAAATTATAACTAAAACTACAATTACAGTTAAAATTAACTATCAATGAAGCTACTTTATTTTAGTTTTTAACAACTGCTAATTCTAATATTAATTGTTTTTTAACTACAAGTCTACAACTACCACTATCTCTATTAGGTACCACAACTACTATGACATTTGATGATATGCTACTGTTATGTGAAAATCATATTGAAAAAAGCAGATCACTGCTGTTAAGTTCAAAATATATAGATAAGGTTTAAAATTAATTTTAAAATAATAAAAATATATAATTTTTAACCACACTTTTTCCACATAGAATACATAAATAAAATGTCACACTTGACTGTGTTGTCTATTTAGCAGTTATTATCATGTGTAGTTAACTTTAATAATGTTGAATGAATTGACCTATTAGCAAATTTAGGTAACTAAGTATGGTAGTGTGTCTCCTTAAACATTAAATATTTGACTCATAATTGTATAATCTTAAATATTAAAACTAAAATTTTAAAAGGATACAACAATATAGTACATTCATTAATAAGTTCAACGATGAGTTCTTTCTATACCTAAATCATAACTTATAAATCAAATTGCTTTAATAGTAAATGGTGATGATGAGACTAATTACAGATAGATATTTTTTTAATGTATACATATAATATACCTATAAGCAAATATAATGAACAAGTATTTACTTGTTTCTATGCTTAGGAGTATTATTTATTGACTGATTTCATCAACTGGAGAGAATATATGATTTATAAACGCATAATTATTATGTTATTTTATATTCTTGTTATCAAGCATATCAGTTTAAATCTGCCAAAAATTAACATTTATTCTATAGTTGAAACTCAATTAAAAATTACACATTTTTTAAACCATAAAGGGATACTTTTATTGTTATAACTTACATTATACTTATATTAAATGGGATCTAAAAAACATTAAAATCTCAATAAGGAAAATGTCGAAACTCTTAATAATTCATACTAACAAGGAAGAAGAATGTTTTACATTTTATATTTTATATTTATTCATAGTTACAATACTACAACATTGAACATAATACACAATAATAAAATATAGATTTGCAAAACAAACCTTTATCCACTGATTGATTTTATGCAATTAAGTATCCAACCATTGATTTCTTAAGTTTGTTATGGTTTATAGACAAAAAAAGAAAAAAAAATGTGCATTAAAAATTAAATACATATTCATATTACATACTTACATCCATATTTTCAATGTGCCCAGAATATTTTCAATATCTTATTCTATGGATTTGATTTTTTACATTTGTTATTGAAAAATGTTTTAATATTCATCTTAACTTAGTAAATACTTTATAATCGGTACTATTATTTAATAATTCACATTTAATTCAGTAAAATCACAAACTAGACCTCACTTAAGTTTACTTTTTAATTAGTGAAATTATTGAAAACTTGGTATACTTTAAGGCTTTGAGTCTTTGAACGAATATAGTGTTTTACTATTTTTCGTTTGTCATACCATTCTCTGCATAGGTATAAAATATTTTGAAATAATTTCATAAATGGTTTATGTTTTTCTGTAGGAATATTATGAGCTGAATCCCACAACCACCACTAAAAAGCTTGTTAATTGATTCAATTGCTTAAAAGTGTTAGGAGCATATTCATTACATTTTTAACGTTAAATATTATTTTATCAACTTAAAACATGAAAATGATTTTTGGTGCTATTTGAGTCAGTATAAACACACAAAATCAGTGTATAAGGTGATATCTCCAAGAAATATATAATTTAAATCTGAACTACCTACTATAAATTCATTAATCATAAATAACTAATTAGGATAGCCTTTAAGATATCTTTTAATTTGAATACAGATATATTATATAATACATTTTAAATTCAAAGTAATTTTATGCAAAATGTGTAGTTTATATTTTTCTAACTTGAATATGTCAGTTTCAACTAGAATTATTCTACTTCTCAAAAAATAAACAATGTATATAAAATAAGTGAATATAATATTGAATTTGGTGACAGGGATCATTTAAATATAGTTTTAAATTTATTTATGCAATATGATATTCCTATATTCATTTTTATCATTTATTATGGTTGTTACGATAAGTATGTGAAGTATAATAGAAATTCTTGTTTTTTGTAAACCTTATATATCAATTGCACTCTTCTCAAACTTTGTTCTTTCGTAGTTAAAATTATTATTTATTTATTTGATTAAATTTTAATTGATTGATTGATTTAAAAAGGATATTTTAATCTAATTATTTTAAATTTGAACCTCCCCTCTTAGAAACTAACCGTTGTCCGCTCTGCAAATCAAGGCTTTTGGAGACATTAATTTATTACTTTATTTAAATAATATGATTCTTAAAAGGTAATAAATATAAATATTATTATTATTTATAAGTCTCCTCTTACAAATAGTTATATGCATAATGTATTGAATTGTACACTGTCAAATTGACAACCACCATGGTAAATAACGCGCTTTACAATAGTTTCTTTAATAAATTGTTAAATCGAATAAAAATTTCAAAATATTTTGATTATTTTTGAACGATTTATAAACTTTTTAAATTTTCAGTTTTTAATTTTTTTCTCTAAGCATTGATAAAAAAATTGCATTTATATCTAAGATTTACAAATATGATACAAGGCCATGACTTTTTTACATAAACAATTTTAGTTCAAAATTGGACAAAAATGATAAAATTTAACAAAATTCACAAATTATTTTGTAATATAAATGAACAAAAAGTTATATAGACAAAGATTGAAAATTTCAACAAACCTTCTATAATTATTTCATTCTTTAAGTAATGATCTAAAAATAGATATTTTAAGTCTATTGTAGGTAGTTATTATATAGTATAAACAAATCAATTCTTTAATATTATGACAATTTTTATCCCCCCCCCCCCCATCACAACATAAATAATCCTTGTATCCTGATCTCATTGACACGGGTAGTACTAGTGTGTTACTGATCTCATTCTTAATAAGTATAATAATAAAAAAACAACACAACTCAGTTCATCATAGTAAGTTTATTTTTAATTTAACAATCCATATTGATTACCTACTGGATTGGATAATCTTTTGGAAAATCAGCTAATACACGTCCAACTGTAAAAACAAAAATAATTATTGAAGCAACTTTTATTTTGTGTGTTTCGTGGATTTAAGATTCAAAAGTTGAAGTATATCTAACGGATTCTAATCCAGCATAATACTTAAATTAAGTAACTTAATGATATTTGAGTTAAAAGAGTGCATAGAGAAAATAAAGCATAGTAGAAGGCCATAATTTCAGATTAAAAAATGAAATTAATTAGGTTATTGCAAATATTCCTTTGAATCATTAATATGTTATATAATTTATTTAGTTACTTGTTAGGAATTAGAATAACATCTAACAATTTCAATATTATCTACTCTATGTGTTTTAAATTGCACTCTTTTATCTTTAAATCTCACCAGTAAAGTATTTTAAGCAGATACTTACTTAGGGGATAATAGTATAAAGAATAATTAATGAGACTTGATTTTCCGTCTGAATCTGTAGATTCTGCAGTAGTCACTGCAAATTGGGAATTAGATCTGCAATTTACAAAAATTAATTTATTTCTGAATAAATAATACATTGATTGGTAATTTTCCATTGAGAACAGTTTGGTTGGGTGTTTTGACCAAAGATTATTAGCCTGTTTGGGTGATTGAAACTGGTTTTACCTGGTGACTTTACTATGGACGTTCTTAAAAATTGTGTTTGTTTTTGAATATTTCTACCCCGGATCTACATCACAAGTAGAATTATCTATTTTATGTTTTAATATCAGTAATTCTAGCCATAATACTGAATTTCGAAAACATTATGTTTTTAAAATGTAATAAAAAATTATTTAATAAATAAAAAATAAAAATGATTTTTTTACGTTTGAACCTATTAGTAGTTATTGTTTATTCACTAAATAATGTTATTTTTTGTGAAATATAAAAAATTAATAGTTTAATAACTCGCTTATAATTTTACCTGTGTTTAAATATTTTGATTAAACGATCTATGCCTGTAGTGAGTGGTTAGCCAAGTCTCAAATAATTGGATAAATATCAGGCTACTTAAAATGAGTTTGAACAATTTTAACGTGCCAGATAAATTGAGCCATGACTATAATATATTTAATTTTTAAATAACCACAATAGGTATGAAAAGTATAAAATATGAAAATAAAAATATTTCACAACTTGAATTTGCTATAAACAAATAAAAAATATTACCTTGTACAATGTACATATAATATAAATAAATAAATATAAATATATTATAATATATTATATTATATTTTTATGTGTAACTTTGTAAATTCAAACATAAAGAAGCACATTTTCAATCATGCCTGTTAAATCTGGACAATCCTAAGCCTGTAAGAGTGAGAAGGAAAAAGTTTTTATGGGGAAACTTCATACGCCATATTAAACATAGGACGGACTCATCACTCATGATACTTTTTCTAAACGGAATTCTTTTAAAACGTTTGATAATTTTATCAAGAAGTTAGTTTTATTGAATAATCGATTTATATTTCCAATTTAAGATTACTAATCATAACCATTAAGCATCATTAAAATTTTAGAATAAATGAAAAATTACATACATCTGTGGTTCAGGAGCGCAATAATATTGTTTTAGGTATTTTCGTTTGCATGGAACTGAACAACATTCATCCACTATCCCTCTTGTTTTTCTGGTTTGTTGACTACCTGAAAATCAATATAAATAATTAGACAAAAATTTAATAAACCTATAATCATAATAAAATATTATATAATTGTTTATTGTATAAGTAAGTAATTCATACATTAAAATTCTTTATTTTACAGTAAATTTTATTATATTGTAATGTAAAGTAGGTAAAATGTATGTTTTAGGTGATTATAAAAAAAAAAAAAAACTATTACAAATTAAGGTTAATTTTCTACCTATGAAAGATGTTTTTTAACTTGCACAAATTTCAAACATGTCAATAATATTATCATACATTTTTTTAAGTTTTAGTGCCTTTTTAAAATTACTGACACTCTTTACTTCCTTAACTATCCACCATAGTAAAAATAGTCGCTCATGTGGGACCTTTAGTAAATCAATGGGAGTAGTTTGGGTAAAGAGCTGGATAATAATGTGATTATAGCGTAGTATTATAATAGTATGATTAAATAGTAGGTAATATTACTTGTATAATTCTAATATATATTCAAATCATTTTGATAGTTAAAATTTGAGATAAAAAAAAATTGAAATTACAATAAAAGATGGACTTTTTAAATCACCCATTAAAATAAATAAATATTTCATTTCTAAAGCCTATAAATAAATCATGTAGGTATATATTAATAAGTAAACAACTTATTTGTCTTCGTACTTATTACTCTGCCCTTTTCAATAAAATAACAAAAAGTATTTCAAAAAAGTTTCTAAAGCTAATTCAATCATTATGAAATTAAACTTCCTGAGCGTCGTATAAAGTACTTGGGTAAAGGTATTCAAATATTTTTTAAAGGGTACTAGAACAAAATATTTTGAACATTCTCTTAAAGTATCTGTATTCAAAATCAAATACTAATTTTCCATTATTTGTTTAAGTTTACTTATACATTTTCCATTTTAGTTTTAATTTTTTTTTAATTGAGTAAAAAAATGAGACTGGATTCAGATTTTATTTTACAGTGAATGATACTCTGTTGAAATCCTAATACTTGAACAAAAGTATCAAGTGTATGCTTTGATAGTTACACCAAATGATATTGTGCAAAATTATCTCTCAAATTAACGTAATACATGAAAATCAGGTTTGTGTAATTAACTATTAGGTTAGAACAATAAAAATTTACTTTTACAATATTACCTCACAATATAATATGAATGTTAAAAAAAGCAATATTTTACAGTTTCGAGTTAATAATAACTAAGATGGGGTTTATAGCCGAGATTCGTCCAATGAATAATACTAGTTATCATTGATAATTATATACTATAGAGTAATTATATTTACCTTTATCTTCATTATAACGCCCATTGCAAATTATTGACATTTCAATAGCCAATTTTCCACCACAGAATTGCACTGGTTTTTCCCAGTAGGTTTTGTTGTTGATAATAGGCAACCCCAAAACTGCATTAGCACAAACTAACATTATTGTAATAAAAAATAAAACCTTCATGATTATCTGAAACATTCAACATATACTGTGGAATATATACCTATTATAAACAAAACAAAAAAATGAATTAAATTGCTTATTCAATAAAAAAAAAAATAATATTAGTATGTATTGCTCTTGTTCATTATTTAATCAATATTTTTAATGAAGATCAATTGATATACTATTATATTATACTTTTAACACAATTTAAATACAGTTCTAAAAATTGATGTATGTAGCAATAGTGGTGTACACAGATATTTTCAATGAGATGGGTTATGTAAATCATTCATGTGTATATTGTATATGTCACATCCACATAGTAAAATCACTTGTTTCATGAAATGGAATATCCAAAATAGTGAAAATCGTCCAGATAGTGAATACATTTGACGAAAACACATTATATGGACATTACCTATATGGCTATATATGTACTTTGTGTTAGTATTATATTTGAATTAAGATTGCTATGTTATTTAGCAATAAATAATTAAATAATATTATATTACTATAATTGTATTTTATTTTATTGTATTGTATTGTATTATATGATATATAATATAATTATTCATTGCTTAATAACATAACAATCTTGTTTTATCTGTAATAATTACACTAAGTATACAATATAGGTATTGTTTATATAATGGGTTAGTTTTACATTAATAAATGCCACGGATAATTTAACTTAAAGAGCAGTTTGTTTATGGCGAATAATAGTAACATACCTTTATCGAGAAGATTCACTGTGTAGACTATATTTGATGGCTCGCTTTATCTGGTAGAAGAGTAACAAATTAGTTGTATAAACACTGTAGCTTAGGTAATTAAATTGTGATGCTTCAAGGTATAGCGCAGAATACGTAATGCGAGCAAGGTATGGCCCTACTTATGTATATCAGGACTCTAGGTAGAGAAGGTGTAGTATAAGTGGGGATTAAATGATCACACTCACGTGACAACGGTCCCTTAGGTGTAGGAGCGCATCAGAGTTCCTATTGTTACCTATTGTTCATTTCTACTGCTGAAATAAAATTCCACGTGTTTATTTAACATATAGGTACTTACGTATACCTACGAATATTAATATCACATAAGTCCACGCCATATAAGATTTTTTTCGGCAGATACCTACCTGGAAGATAATCATATAGAATAGGTACAACGAGTGTAGTGAAATCGATAATAAGTGTAAATTTATAAAAGTCCAATCATTAAGGTTAAGGACGTCGTCTTCGCATTCGCTGTCTCTGTCTTTAAAACGTTGTAAATTGTACACCCCCTGTAATTTGTTTAAATCTGTTATTCGGTAGCCGGTAGGTAGTTAAATGGATAATGCATTAAGCTAAGAATTTAGGGTTTTCACTGATCAAATTATGATTCACCCGTTCAGTATGTCGGCGGCTTAATGTTTTTTTCAACTTACACAATTTGGACCTAAAATTCCTAGATGACTAGATCATTTCGTTACTAAATGTTTGCTATAGACTGGTGTATGGACAAGTCCAGGATCAGTAAATTTCGTATCTGACACTAACTGAAACACAATATTTCTACCCGGAAAGTGGCGAGAGCTGATGATCTCTGTGAAGATACTAACATTGTTTTTTCTAAAAATCGGAGATTAGTTAGTTAATGCATTCCAGCACTCAGTGGTAATAACTAATTAGTCTCCCTCTCCCAATGCTTTCCGAAAAAATTCGTACTTACATATATTATGGGTGCTATTTACCCGATGACAGGTTAGACAGGTTTTACTCACTATACAGTAAGTTAAAATACTGTTTCATGAATTATATATAAATGGGGTTCTGAAACATTTCACAGTGTAACTCATCTTAGAAAATGTATAAAGTTAAGGTTGGAAAATACTTACATAGCGACCAGTTGTTTCCATAAAGGAACGGGGGCGCACTGGTTTCAACTTGTTTCGCCTCCTAAAGCCCTATACTGTGCTCCGGTTCGTCCTTTGCTTGAATATGGTTCAGTCCTCTGAGGCCCCTCCACTGTTAGTATTCATAAAAAATTCCTCTGCATCGCGGCTTATAGATTTAATATCCCTACTCTCCTTATGACTCCTCTGTTAAACGTGCCCTGAATATTTCCTCACTATAGCTTACCATCGTCGTAAGTAATTATGTAGACAACTAAAATTATAACTAAAACTACAATTACAGTTAAAATTAACTATCAATGAAGCTACTTTATTTTAGTTTTTAACAACTGCTAATTCTAATATTAATTGTTTTTTAACTACAAGTCTACAACTACCACTATCTCTATTAGGTACCACAACTACTATGACATTTGATGATATGCTACTGTTATGTGAAAATCATATTGAAAAAAGCAGATCACTGCTGTTAAGTTCAAAATATATAGATAAGGTTTAAAATTAATTTTAAAATAATAAAAATATATAATTTTTAACCACACTTTTTCCACATAGAATACATAAATAAAATGTCACACTTGACTGTGTTGTCTATTTAGCAGTTATTATCATGTGTAGTTAACTTTAATAATGTTGAATGAATTGACCTATTAGCAAATTTAGGTAACTAAGTATGGTAGTGTGTCTCCTTAAACATTAAATATTTGACTCATAATTGTATAATCTTAAATATTAAAACTAAAATTTTAAAAGGATACAACAATATAGTACATTCATTAATAAGTTCAACGATGAGTTCTTTCTATACCTAAATCATAACTTATAAATCAAATTGCTTTAATAGTAAATGGTGATGATGAGACTAATTACAGATAGATATTTTTTTAATGTATACATATAATATACCTATAAGCAAATATAATGAACAAGTATTTACTTGTTTCTATGCTTAGGAGTATTATTTATTGACTGATTTCATCAACTGGAGAGAATATATGATTTATAAACGCATAATTATTATGTTATTTTATATTCTTGTTATCAAGCATATCAGTTTAAATCTGCCAAAAATTAACATTTATTCTATAGTTGAAACTCAATTAAAAATTACACATTTTTTAAACCATAAAGGGATACTTTTATTGTTATAACTTACATTATACTTATATTAAATGGGATCTAAAAAACATTAAAATCTCAATAAGGAAAATGTCGAAACTCTTAATAATTCATACTAACAAGGAAGAAGAATGTTTTACATTTTATATTTTATATTTATTCATAGTTACAATACTACAACATTGAACATAATACACAATAATAAAATATAGATTTGCAAAACAAACCTTTATCCACTGATTGATTTTATGCAATTAAGTATCCAACCATTGATTTCTTAAGTTTGTTATGGTTTATAGACAAAAAAAGAAAAAAAAATGTGCATTAAAAATTAAATACATATTCATATTACATACTTACATCCATATTTTCAATGTGCCCAGAATATTTTCAATATCTTATTCTATGGATTTGATTTTTTACATTTGTTATTGAAAAATGTTTTAATATTCATCTTAACTTAGTAAATACTTTATAATCGGTACTATTATTTAATAATTCACATTTAATTCAGTAAAATCACAAACTAGACCTCACTTAAGTTTACTTTTTAATTAGTGAAATTATTGAAAACTTGGTATACTTTAAGGCTTTGAGTCTTTGAACGAATATAGTGTTTTACTATTTTTCGTTTGTCATACCATTCTCTGCATAGGTATAAAATATTTTGAAATAATTTCATAAATGGTTTATGTTTTTCTGTAGGAATATTATGAGCTGAATCCCACAACCACCACTAAAAAGCTTGTTAATTGATTCAATTGCTTAAAAGTGTTAGGAGCATATTCATTACATTTTTAACGTTAAATATTATTTTATCAACTTAAAACATGAAAATGATTTTTGGTGCTATTTGAGTCAGTATAAACACACAAAATCAGTGTATAAGGTGATATCTCCAAGAAATATATAATTTAAATCTGAACTACCTACTATAAATTCATTAATCATAAATAACTAATTAGGATAGCCTTTAAGATATCTTTTAATTTGAATACAGATATATTATATAATACATTTTAAATTCAAAGTAATTTTATGCAAAATGTGTAGTTTATATTTTTCTAACTTGAATATGTCAGTTTCAACTAGAATTATTCTACTTCTCAAAAAATAAACAATGTATATAAAATAAGTGAATATAATATTGAATTTGGTGACAGGGATCATTTAAATATAGTTTTAAATTTATTTATGCAATATGATATTCCTATATTCATTTTTATCATTTATTATGGTTGTTACGATAAGTATGTGAAGTATAATAGAAATTCTTGTTTTTTGTAAACCTTATATATCAATTGCACTCTTCTCAAACTTTGTTCTTTCGTAGTTAAAATTATTATTTATTTATTTGATTAAATTTTAATTGATTGATTGATTTAAAAAGGATATTTTAATCTAATTATTTTAAATTTGAACCTCCCCTCTTAGAAACTAACCGTTGTCCGCTCTGCAAATCAAGGCTTTTGGAGACATTAATTTATTACTTTATTTAAATAATATGATTCTTAAAAGGTAATAAATATAAATATTATTATTATTTATAAGTCTCCTCTTACAAATAGTTATATGCATAATGTATTGAATTGTACACTGTCAAATTGACAACCACCATGGTAAATAACGCGCTTTACAATAGTTTCTTTAATAAATTGTTAAATCGAATAAAAATTTCAAAATATTTTGATTATTTTTGAACGATTTATAAACTTTTTAAATTTTCAGTTTTTAATTTTTTTCTCTAAGCATTGATAAAAAAATTGCATTTATATCTAAGATTTACAAATATGATACAAGGCCATGACTTTTTTACATAAACAATTTTAGTTCAAAATTGGACAAAAATGATAAAATTTAACAAAATTCACAAATTATTTTGTAATATAAATGAACAAAAAGTTATATAGACAAAGATTGAAAATTTCAACAAACCTTCTATAATTATTTCATTCTTTAAGTAATGATCTAAAAATAGATATTTTAAGTCTATTGTAGGTAGTTATTATATAGTATAAACAAATCAATTCTTTAATATTATGACAATTTTTATCCCCCCCCCCCCCATCACAACATAAATAATCCTTGTATCCTGATCTCATTGACACGGGTAGTACTAGTGTGTTACTGATCTCATTCTTAATAAGTATAATAATAAAAAAACAACACAACTCAGTTCATCATAGTAAGTTTATTTTTAATTTAACAATCCATATTGATTACCTACTGGATTGGATAATCTTTTGGAAAATCAGCTAATACACGTCCAACTGTAAAAACAAAAATAATTATTGAAGCAACTTTTATTTTGTGTGTTTCGTGGATTTAAGATTCAAAAGTTGAAGTATATCTAACGGATTCTAATCCAGCATAATACTTAAATTAAGTAACTTAATGATATTTGAGTTAAAAGAGTGCATAGAGAAAATAAAGCATAGTAGAAGGCCATAATTTCAGATTAAAAAATGAAATTAATTAGGTTATTGCAAATATTCCTTTGAATCATTAATATGTTATATAATTTATTTAGTTACTTGTTAGGAATTAGAATAACATCTAACAATTTCAATATTATCTACTCTATGTGTTTTAAATTGCACTCTTTTATCTTTAAATCTCACCAGTAAAGTATTTTAAGCAGATACTTACTTAGGGGATAATAGTATAAAGAATAATTAATGAGACTTGATTTTCCGTCTGAATCTGTAGATTCTGCAGTAGTCACTGCAAATTGGGAATTAGATCTGCAATTTACAAAAATTAATTTATTTCTGAATAAATAATACATTGATTGGTAATTTTCCATTGAGAACAGTTTGGTTGGGTGTTTTGACCAAAGATTATTAGCCTGTTTGGGTGATTGAAACTGGTTTTACCTGGTGACTTTACTATGGACGTTCTTAAAAATTGTGTTTGTTTTTGAATATTTCTACCCCGGATCTACATCACAAGTAGAATTATCTATTTTATGTTTTAATATCAGTAATTCTAGCCATAATACTGAATTTCGAAAACATTATGTTTTTAAAATGTAATAAAAAATTATTTAATAAATAAAAAATAAAAATGATTTTTTTACGTTTGAACCTATTAGTAGTTATTGTTTATTCACTAAATAATGTTATTTTTTGTGAAATATAAAAAATTAATAGTTTAATAACTCGCTTATAATTTTACCTGTGTTTAAATATTTTGATTAAACGATCTATGCCTGTAGTGAGTGGTTAGCCAAGTCTCAAATAATTGGATAAATATCAGGCTACTTAAAATGAGTTTGAACAATTTTAACGTGCCAGATAAATTGAGCCATGACTATAATATATTTAATTTTTAAATAACCACAATAGGTATGAAAAGTATAAAATATGAAAATAAAAATATTTCACAACTTGAATTTGCTATAAACAAATAAAAAATATTACCTTGTACAATGTACATATAATATAAATAAATAAATATAAATATATTATAATATATTATATTATATTTTTATGTGTAACTTTGTAAATTCAAACATAAAGAAGCACATTTTCAATCATGCCTGTTAAATCTGGACAATCCTAAGCCTGTAAGAGTGAGAAGGAAAAAGTTTTTATGGGGAAACTTCATACGCCATATTAAACATAGGACGGACTCATCACTCATGATACTTTTTCTAAACGGAATTCTTTTAAAACGTTTGATAATTTTATCAAGAAGTTAGTTTTATTGAATAATCGATTTATATTTCCAATTTAAGATTACTAATCATAACCATTAAGCATCATTAAAATTTTAGAATAAATGAAAAATTACATACATCTGTGGTTCAGGAGCGCAATAATATTGTTTTAGGTATTTTCGTTTGCATGGAACTGAACAACATTCATCCACTATCCCTCTTGTTTTTCTGGTTTGTTGACTACCTGAAAATCAATATAAATAATTAGACAAAAATTTAATAAACCTATAATCATAATAAAATATTATATAATTGTTTATTGTATAAGTAAGTAATTCATACATTAAAATTCTTTATTTTACAGTAAATTTTATTATATTGTAATGTAAAGTAGGTAAAATGTATGTTTTAGGTGATTATAAAAAAAAAAAAAAACTATTACAAATTAAGGTTAATTTTCTACCTATGAAAGATGTTTTTTAACTTGCACAAATTTCAAACATGTCAATAATATTATCATACATTTTTTTAAGTTTTAGTGCCTTTTTAAAATTACTGACACTCTTTACTTCCTTAACTATCCACCATAGTAAAAATAGTCGCTCATGTGGGACCTTTAGTAAATCAATGGGAGTAGTTTGGGTAAAGAGCTGGATAATAATGTGATTATAGCGTAGTATTATAATAGTATGATTAAATAGTAGGTAATATTACTTGTATAATTCTAATATATATTCAAATCATTTTGATAGTTAAAATTTGAGATAAAAAAAAATTGAAATTACAATAAAAGATGGACTTTTTAAATCACCCATTAAAATAAATAAATATTTCATTTCTAAAGCCTATAAATAAATCATGTAGGTATATATTAATAAGTAAACAACTTATTTGTCTTCGTACTTATTACTCTGCCCTTTTCAATAAAATAACAAAAAGTATTTCAAAAAAGTTTCTAAAGCTAATTCAATCATTATGAAATTAAACTTCCTGAGCGTCGTATAAAGTACTTGGGTAAAGGTATTCAAATATTTTTTAAAGGGTACTAGAACAAAATATTTTGAACATTCTCTTGAAGTATCTGTATTCAAAATCAAATACTAATTTTCCATTATTTGTTTAAGTTTACTTATACATTTTCCATTTTAGTTTTAATTTTTTTTTAATTGAGTAAAAAAATGAGACTGGATTCAGATTTTATTTTACAGTGAATGATACTCTGTTGAAATCCTAATACTTGAACAAAAGTATCAAGTGTATGCTTTGATAGTTACACCAAATGATATTGTGCAAAATTATCTCTCAAATTAACGTAATACATGAAAATCAGGTTTGTGTAATTAACTATTAGGTTAGAACAATAAAAATTTACTTTTACAATATTACCTCACAATATAATATGAATGTTAAAAAAAGCAATATTTTACAGTTTCGAGTTAATAATAACTAAGATGGGGTTTATAGCCGAGATTCGTCCAATGAATAATACTAGTTATCATTGATAATTATATACTATAGAGTAATTATATTTACCTTTATCTTCATTATAACGCCCATTGCAAATTATTGACATTTCAATAGCCAATTTTCCACCACAGAATTGCACTGGTTTTTCCCAGTAGGTTTTGTTGTTGATAATAGGCAACCCCAAAACTGCATTAGCACAAACTAACATTATTGTAATAAAAAATAAAACCTTCATGATTATCTGAAACATTCAACATATACTGTGGAATATATACCTATTATAAACAAAACAAAAAAATGAATTAAATTGCTTATTCAATAAAAAAAAAAATAATATTAGTATGTATTGCTCTTGTTCATTATTTAATCAATATTTTTAATGAAGATCAATTGATATACTATTATATTATACTTTTAACACAATTTAAATACAGTTCTAAAAATTGATGTATGTAGCAATAGTGGTGTACACAGATATTTTCAATGAGATGGGTTATGTAAATCATTCATGTGTATATTGTATATGTCACATCCACATAGTAAAATCACTTGTTTCATGAAATGGAATATCCAAAATAGTGAAAATCGTCCAGATAGTGAATACATTTGACGAAAACACATTATATGGACATTACCTATATGGCTATATATGTACTTTGTGTTAGTATTATATTTGAATTAAGATTGCTATGTTATTTAGCAATAAATAATTAAATAATATTATATTACTATAATTGTATTTTATTTTATTGTATTGTATTGTATTATATGATATATAATATAATTATTCATTGCTTAATAACATAACAATCTTGTTTTATCTGTAATAATTACACTAAGTATACAATATAGGTATTGTTTATATAATGGGTTAGTTTTACATTAATAAATGCCACGGATAATTTAACTTAAAGAGCAGTTTGTTTATGGCGAATAATAGTAACATACCTTTATCGAGAAGATTCACTGTGTAGACTATATTTGATGGCTCGCTTTATCTGGTAGAAGAGTAACAAATTAGTTGTATAAACACTGTAGCTTAGGTAATTAAATTGTGATGCTTCAAGGTATAGCGCAGAATACGTAATGCGAGCAAGGTATGGCCCTACTTATGTATATCAGGACTCTAGGTAGAGAAGGTGTAGTATAAGTGGGGATTAAATGATCACACTCACGTGACAACGGTCCCTTAGGTGTAGGAGCGCATCAGAGTTCCTATTGTTACCTATTGTTCATTTCTACTGCTGAAATAAAATTCCACGTGTTTATTTAACATATAGGTACTTACGTATACCTACGAATATTAATATCACATAAGTCCACGCCATATAAGATTTTTTTCGGCAGATACCTACCTGGAAGATAATCATATAGAATAGGTACAACGAGTGTAGTGAAATCGATAATAAGTGTAAATTTATAAAAGTCCAATCATTAAGGTTAAGGACGTCGTCTTCGCATTCGCTGTCTCTGTCTTTAAAACGTTGTAAATTGTACACCCCCTGTAATTTGTTTAAATCTGTTATTCGGTAGCCGGTAGGTAGTTAAATGGATAATGCATTAAGCTAAGAATTTAGGGTTTTCACTGATCAAATTATGATTCACCCGTTCAGTATGTCGGCGGCTTAATGTTTTTTTCAACTTACACAATTTGGACCTAAAATTCCTAGATGACTAGATCATTTCGTTACTAAATGTTTGCTATAGACTGGTGTATGGACAAGTCCAGGATCAGTAAATTTCGTATCTGACACTAACTGAAACACAATATTTCTACCCGGAAAGTGGCGAGAGCTGATGATCTCTGTGAAGATACTAACATTGTTTTTTCTAAAAATCGGAGATTAGTTAGTTAATGCATTCCAGCACTCAGTGGTAATAACTAATTAGTCTCCCTCTCCCAATGCTTTCCGAAAAAATTCGTACTTACATATATTATGGGTGCTATTTACCCGATGACAGGTTAGACAGGTTTTACTCACTATACAGTAAGTTAAAATACTGTTTCATGAATTATATATAAATGGGGTTCTGAAACATTTCACAGTGTAACTCATCTTAGAAAATGTATAAAGTTAAGGTTGGAAAATACTTACATAGCGACCAGTTGTTTCCATAAAGGAACGGGGGCGCACTGGTTTCAACTTGTTTCGCCTCCTAAAGCCCTATACTGTGCTCCGGTTCGTCCTTTGCTTGAATATGGTTCAGTCCTCTGAGGCCCCTCCACTGTTAGTATTCATAAAAAATTCCTCTGCATCGCGGCTTATAGATTTAATATCCCTACTCTCCTTATGACTCCTCTGTTAAACGTGCCCTGAATATTTCCTCACTATAGCTTACCATCGTCGTAAGTAATTATGTAGACAACTAAAATTATAACTAAAACTACAATTACAGTTAAAATTAACTATCAATGAAGCTACTTTATTTTAGTTTTTAACAACTGCTAATTCTAATATTAATTGTTTTTTAACTACAAGTCTACAACTACCACTATCTCTATTAGGTACCACAACTACTATGACATTTGATGATATGCTACTGTTATGTGAAAATCATATTGAAAAAAGCAGATCACTGCTGTTAAGTTTAAAATATATAGATAAGGTTTAAAATTAATTTTAAAATAATAAAAATATATAATTTTTAACCACACTTTTTCCACATAGAATACATAAATAAAATGTCACACTTGACTGTGTTGTCTATTTAGCAGTTATTATCATGTGTAGTTAACTTTAATAATGTTGAATGAATTGACCTATTAGCAAATTTAGGTAACTAAGTATGGTAGTGTGTCTCCTTAAACATTAAATATTTGACTCATAATTGTATAATCTTAAATATTAAAACTAAAATTTTAAAAGGATACAACAATATAGTACATTCATTAATAAGTTCAACGATGAGTTCTTTCTATACCTAAATCATAACTTATAAATCAAATTGCTTTAATAGTAAATGGTGATGATGAGACTAATTACAGATAGATATTTTTTTAATGTATACATATAATATACCTATAAGCAAATATAATGAACAAGTATTTACTTGTTTCTATGCTTAGGAGTATTATTTATTGACTGATTTCATCAACTGGAGAGAATATATGATTTATAAACGCATAATTATTATGTTATTTTATATTCTTGTTATCAAGCATATCAGTTTAAATCTGCCAAAAATTAACATTTATTCTATAGTTGAAACTCAATTAAAAATTACACATTTTTTAAACCATAAAGGGATACTTTTATTGTTATAACTTACATTATACTTATATTAAATGGGATCTAAAAAACATTAAAATCTCAATAAGGAAAATGTCGAAACTCTTAATAATTCATACTAACAAGGAAGAAGAATGTTTTACATTTTATATTTTATATTTATTCATAGTTACAATACTACAACATTGAACATAATACACAATAATAAAATATAGATTTGCAAAACAAACCTTTATCCACTGATTGATTTTATGCAATTAAGTATCCAACCATTGATTTCTTAAGTTTGTTATGGTTTATAGACAAAAAAAGAAAAAAAAATGTGCATTAAAAATTAAATACATATTCATATTACATACTTACATCCATATTTTCAATGTGCCCAGAATATTTTCAATATCTTATTCTATGGATTTGATTTTTTACATTTGTTATTGAAAAATGTTTTAATATTCATCTTAACTTAGTAAATACTTTATAATCGGTACTATTATTTAATAATTCACATTTAATTCAGTAAAATCACAAACTAGACCTCACTTAAGTTTACTTTTTAATTAGTGAAATTATTGAAAACTTGGTATACTTTAAGGCTTTGAGTCTTTGAACGAATATAGTGTTTTACTATTTTTCGTTTGTCATACCATTCTCTGCATAGGTATAAAATATTTTGAAATAATTTCATAAATGGTTTATGTTTTTCTGTAGGAATATTATGAGCTGAATCCCACAACCACCACTAAAAAGCTTGTTAATTGATTCAATTGCTTAAAAGTGTTAGGAGCATATTCATTACATTTTTAACGTTAAATATTATTTTATCAACTTAAAACATGAAAATGATTTTTGGTGCTATTTGAGTCAGTATAAACACACAAAATCAGTGTATAAGGTGATATCTCCAAGAAATATATAATTTAAATCTGAACTACCTACTATAAATTCATTAATCATAAATAACTAATTAGGATAGCCTTTAAGATATCTTTTAATTTGAATACAGATATATTATATAATACATTTTAAATTCAAAGTAATTTTATGCAAAATGTGTAGTTTATATTTTTCTAACTTGAATATGTCAGTTTCAACTAGAATTATTCTACTTCTCAAAAAATAAACAATGTATATAAAATAAGTGAATATAATATTGAATTTGGTGACAGGGATCATTTAAATATAGTTTTAAATTTATTTATGCAATATGATATTCCTATATTCATTTTTATCATTTATTATGGTTGTTACGATAAGTATGTGAAGTATAATAGAAATTCTTGTTTTTTGTAAACCTTATATATCAATTGCACTCTTCTCAAACTTTGTTCTTTCGTAGTTAAAATTATTATTTATTTATTTGATTAAATTTTAATTGATTGATTGATTTAAAAAGGATATTTTAATCTAATTATTTTAAATTTGAACCTCCCCTCTTAGAAACTAACCGTTGTCCGCTCTGCAAATCAAGGCTTTTGGAGACATTAATTTATTACTTTATTTAAATAATATGATTCTTAAAAGGTAATAAATATAAATATTATTATTATTTATAAGTCTCCTCTTACAAATAGTTATATGCATAATGTATTGAATTGTACACTGTCAAATTGACAACCACCATGGTAAATAACGCGCTTTACAATAGTTTCTTTAATAAATTGTTAAATCGAATAAAAATTTCAAAATATTTTGATTATTTTTGAACGATTTATAAACTTTTTAAATTTTCAGTTTTTAATTTTTTTCTCTAAGCATTGATAAAAAAATTGCATTTATATCTAAGATTTACAAATATGATACAAGGCCATGACTTTTTTACATAAACAATTTTAGTTCAAAATTGGACAAAAATGATAAAATTTAACAAAATTCACAAATTATTTTGTAATATAAATGAACAAAAAGTTATATAGACAAAGATTGAAAATTTCAACAAACCTTCTATAATTATTTCATTCTTTAAGTAATGATCTAAAAATAGATATTTTAAGTCTATTGTAGGTAGTTATTATATAGTATAAACAAATCAATTCTTTAATATTATGACAATTTTTATCCCCCCCCCCCCCCCCCATCACAACATAAATAATCCTTGTATCCTGATCTCATTGACACGGGTAGTACTAGTGTGTTACTGATCTCATTCTTAATAAGTATAATAATAAAAAAACAACACAACTCAGTTCATCATAGTAAGTTTATTTTTAATTTAACAATCCATATTGATTACCTACTGGATTGGATAATCTTTTGGAAAATCAGCTAATACACGTCCAACTGTAAAAACAAAAATAATTATTGAAGCAACTTTTATTTTGTGTGTTTCGTGGATTTAAGATTCAAAAGTTGAAGTATATCTAACGGATTCTAATCCAGCATAATACTTAAATTAAGTAACTTAATGATATTTGAGTTAAAAGAGTGCATAGAGAAAATAAAGCATAGTAGAAGGCCATAATTTCAGATTAAAAAATGAAATTAATTAGGTTATTGCAAATATTCCTTTGAATCATTAATATGTTATATAATTTATTTAGTTACTTGTTAGGAATTAGAATAACATCTAACAATTTCAATATTATCTACTCTATGTGTTTTAAATTGCACTCTTTTATCTTTAAATCTCACCAGTAAAGTATTTTAAGCAGATACTTACTTAGGGGATAATAGTATAAAGAATAATTAATGAGACTTGATTTTCCGTCTGAATCTGTAGATTCTGCAGTAGTCACTGCAAATTGGGAATTAGATCTGCAATTTACAAAAATTAATTTATTTCTGAATAAATAATACATTGATTGGTAATTTTCCATTGAGAACAGTTTGGTTGGGTGTTTTGACCAAAGATTATTAGCCTGTTTGGGTGATTGAAACTGGTTTTACCTGGTGACTTTACTATGGACGTTCTTAAAAATTGTGTTTGTTTTTGAATATTTCTACCCCGGATCTACATCACAAGTAGAATTATCTATTTTATGTTTTAATATCAGTAATTCTAGCCATAATACTGAATTTCGAAAACATTATGTTTTTAAAATGTAATAAAAAATTATTTAATAAATAAAAAATAAAAATGATTATAAACCTGCTATGTGTCTATTGGCTATAATACCTACATTGCTTAAAAACCAAAAGTATATGAAAAGTATTGCGAATACTTTAATAAAAAATTTGAGTAGTGTTCGAACTATGATACAATTTGAGTATTTGAATAGTATTTAAATACTTAAAAAATAAATATATTTGCAGAGTATTTACCGAAATACTTTTTAAATTTATTCTTTACAGGTCTGGACTTAGATATATATTTAGATAAGGTTTATTTACCAATATCTGTGATATGGATCATATGTTCGAATATTATGTACAATATTAGTTGTTACTGTAATATCAATATGTTTTTACAGTTAAGTGTTTATTATTTACTATTTATTATGTATTTTTTAAGTGACTTTATTTAAATCAAATACTTAATTAACAAAGTACATGACTAACATGTAATAAGTATTTTCATTTTTTTACGTTTGAACCTATTAGTAGTTATTGTTTATTCACTAAATAATGTTATTTTTTGTGAAATATAAAAAATTAATAGTTTAATAACTCGCTTATAATTTTACCTGTGTTTAAATATTTTGATTAAACGATCTATGCCTGTAGTGAGTGGTTAGCCAAGTCTCAAATAATTGGATAAATATCAGGCTACTTAAAATGAGTTTGAACAATTTTAACGTGCCAGATAAATTGAGCCATGACTATAATATATTTAATTTTTAAATAACCACAATAGGTATGAAAAGTATAAAATATGAAAATAAAAATATTTCACAACTTGAATTTGCTATAAACAAATAAAAAATATTACCTTGTACAATGTACATATAATATAAATAAATAAATATAAATATATTATAATATATTATATTATATTTTTATGTGTAACTTTGTAAATTCAAACATAAAGAAGCACATTTTCAATCATGCCTGTTAAATCTGGACAATCCTAAGCCTGTAAGAGTGAGAAGGAAAAAGTTTTTATGGGGAAACTTCATACGCCATATTAAACATAGGACGGACTCATCACTCATGATACTTTTTCTAAACGGAATTCTTTTAAAACGTTTGATAATTTTATCAAGAAGTTAGTTTTATTGAATAATCGATTTATATTTCCAATTTAAGATTACTAATCATAACCATTAAGCATCATTAAAATTTTAGAATAAATGAAAAATTACATACATCTGTGGTTCAGGAGCGCAATAATATTGTTTTAGGTATTTTCGTTTGCATGGAACTGAACAACATTCATCCACTATCCCTCTTGTTTTTCTGGTTTGTTGACTACCTGAAAATCAATATAAATAATTAGACAAAAATTTAATAAACCTATAATCATAATAAAATATTATATAATTGTTTATTGTATAAGTAAGTAATTCATACATTAAAATTCTTTATTTTACAGTAAATTTTATTATATTGTAATGTAAAGTAGGTAAAATGTATGTTTTAGGTGATTATAAAAAAAAAAAAAAACTATTACAAATTAAGGTTAATTTTCTACCTATGAAAGATGTTTTTTAACTTGCACAAATTTCAAACATGTCAATAATATTATCATACATTTTTTTAAGTTTTAGTGCCTTTTTAAAATTACTGACACTCTTTACTTCCTTAACTATCCACCATAGTAAAAATAGTCGCTCATGTGGGACCTTTAGTAAATCAATGGGAGTAGTTTGGGTAAAGAGCTGGATAATAATGTGATTATAGCGTAGTATTATAATAGTATGATTAAATAGTAGGTAATATTACTTGTATAATTCTAATATATATTCAAATCATTTTGATAGTTAAAATTTGAGATAAAAAAAAATTGAAATTACAATAAAAGATGGACTTTTTAAATCACCCATTAAAATAAATAAATATTTCATTTCTAAAGCCTATAAATAAATCATGTAGGTATATATTAATAAGTAAACAACTTATTTGTCTTCGTACTTATTACTCTGCCCTTTTCAATAAAATAACAAAAAGTATTTCAAAAAAGTTTCTAAAGCTAATTCAATCATTATGAAATTAAACTTCCTGAGCGTCGTATAAAGTACTTGGGTAAAGGTATTCAAATATTTTTTAAAGGGTACTAGAACAAAATATTTTGAACATTCTCTTGAAGTATCTGTATTCAAAATCAAATACTAATTTTCCATTATTTGTTTAAGTTTACTTATACATTTTCCATTTTAGTTTTAATTTTTTTTTAATTGAGTAAAAAAATGAGACTGGATTCAGATTTTATTTTACAGTGAATGATACTCTGTTGAAATCCTAATACTTGAACAAAAGTATCAAGTGTATGCTTTGATAGTTACACCAAATGATATTGTGCAAAATTATCTCTCAAATTAACGTAATACATGAAAATCAGGTTTGTGTAATTAACTATTAGGTTAGAACAATAAAAATTTACTTTTACAATATTACCTCACAATATAATATGAATGTTAAAAAAAGCAATATTTTACAGTTTCGAGTTAATAATAACTAAGATGGGGTTTATAGCCGAGATTCGTCCAATGAATAATACTAGTTATCATTGATAATTATATACTATAGAGTAATTATATTTACCTTTATCTTCATTATAACGCCCATTGCAAATTATTGACATTTCAATAGCCAATTTTCCACCACAGAATTGCACTGGTTTTTCCCAGTAGGTTTTGTTGTTGATAATAGGCAACCCCAAAACTGCATTAGCACAAACTAACATTATTGTAATAAAAAATAAAACCTTCATGATTATCTGAAACATTCAACATATACTGTGGAATATATACCTATTATAAACAAAACAAAAAAATGAATTAAATTGCTTATTCAATAAAAAAAAAAATAATATTAGTATGTATTGCTCTTGTTCATTATTTAATCAATATTTTTAATGAAGATCAATTGATATACTATTATATTATACTTTTAACACAATTTAAATACAGTTCTAAAAATTGATGTATGTAGCAATAGTGGTGTACACAGATATTTTCAATGAGATGGGTTATGTAAATCATTCATGTGTATATTGTATATGTCACATCCACATAGTAAAATCACTTGTTTCATGAAATGGAATATCCAAAATAGTGAAAATCGTCCAGATAGTGAATACATTTGACGAAAACACATTATATGGACATTACCTATATGGCTATATATGTACTTTGTGTTAGTATTATATTTGAATTAAGATTGCTATGTTATTTAGCAATAAATAATTAAATAATATTATATTACTATAATTGTATTTTATTTTATTGTATTGTATTGTATTATATGATATATAATATAATTATTCATTGCTTAATAACATAACAATCTTGTTTTATCTGTAATAATTACACTAAGTATACAATATAGGTATTGTTTATATAATGGGTTAGTTTTACATTAATAAATGCCACGGATAATTTAACTTAAAGAGCAGTTTGTTTATGGCGAATAATAGTAACATACCTTTATCGAGAAGATTCACTGTGTAGACTATATTTGATGGCTCGCTTTATCTGGTAGAAGAGTAACAAATTAGTTGTATAAACACTGTAGCTTAGGTAATTAAATTGTGATGCTTCAAGGTATAGCGCAGAATACGTAATGCGAGCAAGGTATGGCCCTACTTATGTATATCAGGACTCTAGGTAGAGAAGGTGTAGTATAAGTGGGGATTAAATGATCACACTCACGTGACAACGGTCCCTTAGGTGTAGGAGCGCATCAGAGTTCCTATTGTTACCTATTGTTCATTTCTACTGCTGAAATAAAATTCCACGTGTTTATTTAACATATAGGTACTTACGTATACCTACGAATATTAATATCACATAAGTCCACGCCATATAAGATTTTTTTCGGCAGATACCTACCTGGAAGATAATCATATAGAATAGGCACAACGAGTGTAGTGAAATCGATAATAAGTGTAAATTTATAAAAGTCCAATCATTAAGGTTAAGGACGTCGTCTTCGCATTCGCTGTCTCTGTCTTTAAAACGTTGTAAATTGTACACCCCCTGTAATTTGTTTAAATCTGTTATTCGGTAGCCGGTAGGTAGTTAAATGGATAATGCATTAAGCTAAGAATTTAGGGTTTTCACTGATCAAATTATGATTCACCCGTTCAGTATGTCGGCGGCTTAATGTTTTTTTCAACTTACACAATTTGGACCTAAAATTCCTAGATGACTAGATCATTTCGTTACTAAATGTTTGCTATAGACTGGTGTATGGACAAGTCCAGGATCAGTAAATTTCGTATCTGACACTAACTGAAACACAATATTTCTACCCGGAAAGTGGCGAGAGCTGATGATCTCTGTGAAGATACTAACATTGTTTTTTCTAAAAATCGGAGATTAGTTAGTTAATGCATTCCATCACTCAGTGGTAATAACTAATTAGTCTCCCTCTCCCAATGCTTTCCGAAAAAATTCGTACTTACATATATTATGGGTGCTATTTACCCGATGACAGGTTAGACAGGTTTTACTCACTATACAGTAAGTTAAAATACTGTTTCATGAATTATATATAAATGGGGTTCTGAAACATTTCACAGTGTAACTCATCTTAGAAAATGTATAAAGTTAAGGTTGGAAAATACTTACATAGCGACCAGTTGTTTCCATAAAGGAACGGGGGCGCACTGGTTTCAACTTGTTTCGCCTCCTAAAGCCCTATACTGTGCTCCGGTTCGTCCTTTGCTTGAATATGGTTCAGTCCTCTGAGGCCCCTCCACTGTTAGTATTCATAAAAAATTCCTCTGCATCGCGGCTTATAGATTTAATATCCCTACTCTCCTTATGACTCCTCTGTTAAACGTGCCCTGAATATTTCCTCACTATAGCTTACCATCGTCGTAAGTAATTATGTAGACAACTAAAATTATAACTAAAACTACAATTACAGTTAAAATTAACTATCAATGAAGCTACTTTATTTTAGTTTTTAACAACTGCTAATTCTAATATTAATTGTTTTTTAACTACAAGTCTACAACTACCACTATCTCTATTAGGTACCTCAACTACTATGACATTTGATGATATGCTACTGTTATGTGAAAATCATATTGAAAAAAGCAGATCACTGCTGTTAAGTTTAAAATATATAGATAAGGTTTAAAATTAATTTTAAAATAATAAAAATATATAATTTTTAACCACACTTTTTCCACATAGAATACATAAATAAAATGTCACACTTGACTGTGTTGTCTATTTAGCAGTTATTATCATGTGTAGTTAACTTTAATAATGTTGAATGAATTGACCTATTAGCAAATTTAGGTAACTAAGTATGGTAGTGTGTCTCCTTAAACATTAAATATTTGACTCATAATTGTATAATCTTAAATATTAAAACTAAAATTTTAAAAGGATACAACAATATAGTACATTCATTAATAAGTTCAACGATGAGTTCTTTCTATACCTAAATCATAACTTATAAATCAAATTGCTTTAATAGTAAATGGTGATGATGAGACTAATTACAGATAGATATTTTTTTAATGTATACATATAATATACCTATAAGCAAATATAATGAACAAGTATTTACTTGTTTCTATGCTTAGGAGTATTATTTATTGACTGATTTCATCAACTGGAGAGAATATATGATTTATAAACGCATAATTATTATGTTATTTTATATTCTTGTTATCAAGCATATCAGTTTAAATCTGCCAAAAATTAACATTTATTCTATAGTTGAAACTCAATTAAAAATTACACATTTTTTAAACCATAAAGGGATACTTTTATTGTTATAACTTACATTATACTTATATTAAATGGGATCTAAAAAACATTAAAATCTCAATAAGGAAAATGTCGAAACTCTTAATAATTCATACTAACAAGGAAGAAGAATGTTTTACATTTTATATTTTATATTTATTCATAGTTACAATACTACAACATTGAACATAATACACAATAATAAAATATAGATTTGCAAAACAAACCTTTATCCACTGATTGATTTTATGCAATTAAGTATCCAACCATTGATTTCTTAAGTTTGTTATGGTTTATAGACAAAAAAAGAAAAAAAAATGTGCATTAAAAATTAAATACATATTCATATTACATACTTACATCCATATTTTCAATGTGCCCAGAATATTTTCAATATCTTATTCTATGGATTTGATTTTTTACATTTGTTATTGAAAAATGTTTTAATATTCATCTTAACTTAGTAAATACTTTATAATCGGTACTATTATTTAATAATTCACATTTAATTCAGTAAAATCACAAACTAGACCTCACTTAAGTTTACTTTTTAATTAGTGAAATTATTGAAAACTTGGTATACTTTAAGGCTTTGAGTCTTTGAACGAATATAGTGTTTTACTATTTTTCGTTTGTCATACCATTCTCTGCATAGGTATAAAATATTTTGAAATAATTTCATAAATGGTTTATGTTTTTCTGTAGGAATATTATGAGCTGAATCCCACAACCACCACTAAAAAGCTTGTTAATTGATTCAATTGCTTAAAAGTGTTAGGAGCATATTCATTACATTTTTAACGTTAAATATTATTTTATCAACTTAAAACATGAAAATGATTTTTGGTGCTATTTGAGTCAGTATAAACACACAAAATCAGTGTATAAGGTGATATCTCCAAGAAATATATAATTTAAATCTGAACTACCTACTATAAATTCATTAATCATAAATAACTAATTAGGATAGCCTTTAAGATATCTTTTAATTTGAATACAGATATATTATATAATACATTTTAAATTCAAAGTAATTTTATGCAAAATGTGTAGTTTATATTTTTCTAACTTGAATATGTCAGTTTCAACTAGAATTATTCTACTTCTCAAAAAATAAACAATGTATATAAAATAAGTGAATATAATATTGAATTTGGTGACAGGGATCATTTAAATATAGTTTTAAATTTATTTATGCAATATGATATTCCTATATTCATTTTTATCATTTATTATGGTTGTTACGATAAGTATGTGAAGTATAATAGAAATTCTTGTTTTTTGTAAACCTTATATATCAATTGCACTCTTCTCAAACTTTGTTCTTTCGTAGTTAAAATTATTATTTATTTATTTGATTAAATTTTAATTGATTGATTGATTTAAAAAGGATATTTTAATCTAATTATTTTAAATTTGAACCTCCCCTCTTAGAAACTAACCGTTGTCCGCTCTGCAAATCAAGGCTTTTGGAGACATTAATTTATTACTTTATTTAAATAATATGATTCTTAAAAGGTAATAAATATAAATATTATTATTATTTATAAGTCTCCTCTTACAAATAGTTATATGCATAATGTATTGAATTGTACACTGTCAAATTGACAACCACCATGGTAAATAACGCGCTTTACAATAGTTTCTTTAATAAATTGTTAAATCGAATAAAAATTTCAAAATATTTTGATTATTTTTGAACGATTTATAAACTTTTTAAATTTTCAGTTTTTAATTTTTTTCTCTAAGCATTGATAAAAAAATTGCATTTATATCTAAGATTTACAAATATGATACAAGGCCATGACTTTTTTACATAAACAATTTTAGTTCAAAATTGGACAAAAATGATAAAATTTAACAAAATTCACAAATTATTTTGTAATATAAATGAACAAAAAGTTATATAGACAAAGATTGAAAATTTCAACAAACCTTCTATAATTATTTCATTCTTTAAGTAATGATCTAAAAATAGATATTTTAAGTCTATTGTAGGTAGTTATTATATAGTATAAACAAATCAATTCTTTAATATTATGACAATTTTTATCCCCCCCCCCCCCCATCACAACATAAATAATCCTTGTATCCTGATCTCATTGACACGGGTAGTACTAGTGTGTTACTGATCTCATTCTTAATAAGTATAATAATAAAAAAACAACACAACTCAGTTCATCATAGTAAGTTTATTTTTAATTTAACAATCCATATTGATTACCTACTGGATTGGATAATCTTTTGGAAAATCAGCTAATACACGTCCAACTGTAAAAACAAAAATAATTATTGAAGCAACTTTTATTTTGTGTGTTTCGTGGATTTAAGATTCAAAAGTTGAAGTATATCTAACGGATTCTAATCCAGCATAATACTTAAATTAAGTAACTTAATGATATTTGAGTTAAAAGAGTGCATAGAGAAAATAAAGCATAGTAGAAGGCCATAATTTCAGATTAAAAAATGAAATTAATTAGGTTATTGCAAATATTCCTTTGAATCATTAATATGTTATATAATTTATTTAGTTACTTGTTAGGAATTAGAATAACATCTAACAATTTCAATATTATCTACTCTATGTGTTTTAAATTGCACTCTTTTATCTTTAAATCTCACCAGTAAAGTATTTTAAGCAGATACTTACTTAGGGGATAATAGTATAAAGAATAATTAATGAGACTTGATTTTCCGTCTGAATCTGTAGATTCTGCAGTAGTCACTGCAAATTGGGAATTAGATCTGCAATTTACAAAAATTAATTTATTTCTGAATAAATAATACATTGATTGGTAATTTTCCATTGAGAACAGTTTGGTTGGGTGTTTTGACCAAAGATTATTAGCCTGTTTGGGTGATTGAAACTGGTTTTACCTGGTGACTTTACTATGGACGTTCTTAAAAATTGTGTTTGTTTTTGAATATTTCTACCCCGGATCTACATCACAAGTAGAATTATCTATTTTATGTTTTAATATCAGTAATTCTAGCCATAATACTGAATTTCGAAAACATTATGTTTTTAAAATGTAATAAAAAATTATTTAATAAATAAAAAATAAAAATGATTATAAACCTGCTATGTGTCTATTGGCTATAATACCTACATTGCTTAAAAACCAAAAGTATATGAAAAGTATTGCGAATACTTTAATAAAAAATTTGAGTAGTGTTCGAACTATGATACAATTTGAGTATTTGAATAGTATTTAAATACTTAAAAAATAAATATATTTGCAGAGTATTTACCGAAATACTTTTTAAATTTATTCTTTACAGGTCTGGACTTAGATATATATTTAGATAAGGTTTATTTACCAATATCTGTGATATGGATCATATGTTCGAATATTATGTACAATATTAGTTGTTACTGTAATATCAATATGTTTTTACAGTTAAGTGTTTATTATTTACTATTTATTATGTATTTTTTAAGTGACTTTATTTAAATCAAATACTTAATTAACAAAGTACATGACTAACATGTAATAAGTATTTTCATTTTTTTACGTTTGAACCTATTAGTAGTTATTGTTTATTCACTAAATAATGTTATTTTTTGTGAAATATAAAAAATTAATAGTTTAATAACTCGCTTATAATTTTACCTGTGTTTAAATATTTTGATTAAACGATCTATGCCTGTAGTGAGTGGTTAGCCAAGTCTCAAATAATTGGATAAATATCAGGCTACTTAAAATGAGTTTGAACAATTTTAACGTGCCAGATAAATTGAGCCATGACTATAATATATTTAATTTTTAAATAACCACAATAGGTATGAAAAGTATAAAATATGAAAATAAAAATATTTCACAACTTGAATTTGCTATAAACAAATAAAAAATATTACCTTGTACAATGTACATATAATATAAATAAATAAATATAAATATATTATAATATATTATATTATATTTTTATGTGTAACTTTGTAAATTCAAACATAAAGAAGCACATTTTCAATCATGCCTGTTAAATCTGGACAATCCTAAGCCTGTAAGAGTGAGAAGGAAAAAGTTTTTATGGGGAAACTTCATACGCCATATTAAACATAGGACGGACTCATCACTCATGATACTTTTTCTAAACGGAATTCTTTTAAAACGTTTGATAATTTTATCAAGAAGTTAGTTTTATTGAATAATCGATTTATATTTCCAATTTAAGATTACTAATCATAACCATTAAGCATCATTAAAATTTTAGAATAAATGAAAAATTACATACATCTGTGGTTCAGGAGCGCAATAATATTGTTTTAGGTATTTTCGTTTGCATGGAACTGAACAACATTCATCCACTATCCCTCTTGTTTTTCTGGTTTGTTGACTACCTGAAAATCAATATAAATAATTAGACAAAAATTTAATAAACCTATAATCATAATAAAATATTATATAATTGTTTATTGTATAAGTAAGTAATTCATACATTAAAATTCTTTATTTTACAGTAAATTTTATTATATTGTAATGTAAAGTAGGTAAAATGTATGTTTTAGGTGATTATAAAAAAAAAAAAAAACTATTACAAATTAAGGTTAATTTTCTACCTATGAAAGATGTTTTTTAACTTGCACAAATTTCAAACATGTCAATAATATTATCATACATTTTTTTAAGTTTTAGTGCCTTTTTAAAATTACTGACACTCTTTACTTCCTTAACTATCCACCATAGTAAAAATAGTCGCTCATGTGGGACCTTTAGTAAATCAATGGGAGTAGTTTGGGTAAAGAGCTGGATAATAATGTGATTATAGCGTAGTATTATAATAGTATGATTAAATAGTAGGTAATATTACTTGTATAATTCTAATATATATTCAAATCATTTTGATAGTTAAAATTTGAGATAAAAAAAAATTGAAATTACAATAAAAGATGGACTTTTTAAATCACCCATTAAAATAAATAAATATTTCATTTCTAAAGCCTATAAATAAATCATGTAGGTATATATTAATAAGTAAACAACTTATTTGTCTTCGTACTTATTACTCTGCCCTTTTCAATAAAATAACAAAAAGTATTTCAAAAAAGTTTCTAAAGCTAATTCAATCATTATGAAATTAAACTTCCTGAGCGTCGTATAAAGTACTTGGGTAAAGGTATTCAAATATTTTTTAAAGGGTACTAGAACAAAATATTTTGAACATTCTCTTGAAGTATCTGTATTCAAAATCAAATACTAATTTTCCATTATTTGTTTAAGTTTACTTATACATTTTCCATTTTAGTTTTAATTTTTTTTTAATTGAGTAAAAAAATGAGACTGGATTCAGATTTTATTTTACAGTGAATGATACTCTGTTGAAATCCTAATACTTGAACAAAAGTATCAAGTGTATGTTTTGATAGTTACACCAAATGATATTGTGCAAAATTATCTCTCAAATTAACGTAATACATGAAAATCAGGTTTGTGTAATTAACTATTAGGTTAGAACAATAAAAATTTACTTTTACAATATTACCTCACAATATAATATGAATGTTAAAAAAAGCAATATTTTACAGTTTCGAGTTAATAATAACTAAGATGGGGTTTATAGCCGAGATTCGTCCAATGAATAATACTAGTTATCATTGATAATTATATACTATAGAGTAATTATATTTACCTTTATCTTCATTATAACGCCCATTGCAAATTATTGACATTTCAATAGCCAATTTTCCACCACAGAATTGCACTGGTTTTTCCCAGTAGGTTTTGTTGTTGATAATAGGCAACCCCAAAACTGCATTAGCACAAACTAACATTATTGTAATAAAAAATAAAACCTTCATGATTATCTGAAACATTCAACATATACTGTGGAATATATACCTATTATAAACAAAACAAAAAAATGAATTAAATTGCTTATTCAATAAAAAAAAAAATAATATTAGTATGTATTGCTCTTGTTCATTATTTAATCAATATTTTTAATGAAGATCAATTGATATACTATTATATTATACTTTTAACACAATTTAAATACAGTTCTAAAAATTGATGTATGTAGCAATAGTGGTGTACACAGATATTTTCAATGAGATGGGTTATGTAAATCATTCATGTGTATATTGTATATGTCACATCCACATAGTAAAATCACTTGTTTCATGAAATGGAATATCCAAAATAGTGAAAATCGTCCAGATAGTGAATACATTTGACGAAAACACATTATATGGACATTACCTATATGGCTATATATGTACTTTGTGTTAGTATTATATTTGAATTAAGATTGCTATGTTATTTAGCAATAAATAATTAAATAATATTATATTACTATAATTGTATTTTATTTTATTGTATTGTATTGTATTATATGATATATAATATAATTATTCATTGCTTAATAACATAACAATCTTGTTTTATCTGTAATAATTACACTAAGTATACAATATAGGTATTGTTTATATAATGGGTTAGTTTTACATTAATAAATGCCACGGATAATTTAACTTAAAGAGCAGTTTGTTTATGGCGAATAATAGTAACATACCTTTATCGAGAAGATTCACTGTGTAGACTATATTTGATGGCTCGCTTTATCTGGTAGAAGAGTAACAAATTAGTTGTATAAACACTGTAGCTTAGGTAATTAAATTGTGATGCTTCAAGGTATAGCGCAGAATACGTAATGCGAGCAAGGTATGGCCCTACTTATGTATATCAGGACTCTAGGTAGAGAAGGTGTAGTATAAGTGGGGATTAAATGATCACACTCACGTGACAACGGTCCCTTAGGTGTAGGAGCGCATCAGAGTTCCTATTGTTACCTATTGTTCATTTCTACTGCTGAAATAAAATTCCACGTGTTTATTTAACATATAGGTACTTACGTATACCTACGAATATTAATATCACATAAGTCCACGCCATATAAGATTTTTTTCGGCAGATACCTACCTGGAAGATAATCATATAGAATAGGTACAACGAGTGTAGTGAAATCGATAATAAGTGTAAATTTATAAAAGTCCAATCATTAAGGTTAAGGACGTCGTCTTCGCATTCGCTGTCTCTGTCTTTAAAACGTTGTAAATTGTACACCCCCTGTAATTTGTTTAAATCTGTTATTCGGTAGCCGGTAGGTAGTTAAATGGATAATGCATTAAGCTAAGAATTTAGGGTTTTCACTGATCAAATTATGATTCACCCGTTCAGTATGTCGGCGGCTTAATGTTTTTTTCAACTTACACAATTTGGACCTAAAATTCCTAGATGACTAGATCATTTCGTTACTAAATGTTTGCTATAGACTGGTGTATGGACAAGTCCAGGATCAGTAAATTTCGTATCTGACACTAACTGAAACACAATATTTCTACCCGGAAAGTGGCGAGAGCTGATGATCTCTGTGAAGATACTAACATTGTTTTTTCTAAAAATCGGAGATTAGTTAGTTAATGCATTCCAGCACTCAGTGGTAATAACTAATTAGTCTCCCTCTCCCAATGCTTTCCGAAAAAATTCGTACTTACATATATTATGGGTGCTATTTACCCGATGACAGGTTAGACAGGTTTTACTCACTATACAGTAAGTTAAAATACTGTTTCATGAATTATATATAAATGGGGTTCTGAAACATTTCACAGTGTAACTCATCTTAGAAAATGTATAAAGTTAAGGTTGGAAAATACTTACATAGCGACCAGTTGTTTCCATAAAGGAACGGGGGCGCACTGGTTTCAACTTGTTTCGCCTCCTAAAGCCCTATACTGTGCTCCGGTTCGTCCTTTGCTTGAATATGGTTCAGTCCTCTGAGGCCCCTCCACTGTTAGTATTCATAAAAAATTCCTCTGCATCGCGGCTTATAGATTTAATATCCCTACTCTCCTTATGACTCCTCTGTTAAACGTGCCCTGAATATTTCCTCACTATAGCTTACCATCGTCGTAAGTAATTATGTAGACAACTAAAATTATAACTAAAACTACAATTACAGTTAAAATTAACTATCAATGAAGCTACTTTATTTTAGTTTTTAACAACTGCTAATTCTAATATTAATTGTTTTTTAACTACAAGTCTACAACTACCACTATCTCTATTAGGTACCACAACTACTATGACATTTGATGATATGCTACTGTTATGTGAAAATCATATTGAAAAAAGCAGATCACTGCTGTTAAGTTTAAAATATATAGATAAGGTTTAAAATTAATTTTAAAATAATAAAAATATATAATTTTTAACCACACTTTTTCCACATAGAATACATAAATAAAATGTCACACTTGACTGTGTTGTCTATTTAGCAGTTATTATCATGTGTAGTTAACTTTAATAATGTTGAATGAATTGACCTATTAGCAAATTTAGGTAACTAAGTATGGTAGTGTGTCTCCTTAAACATTAAATATTTGACTCATAATTGTATAATCTTAAATATTAAAACTAAAATTTTAAAAGGATACAACAATATAGTACATTCATTAATAAGTTCAACGATGAGTTCTTTCTATACCTAAATCATAACTTATAAATCAAATTGCTTTAATAGTAAATGGTGATGATGAGACTAATTACAGATAGATATTTTTTTAATGTATACATATAATATACCTATAAGCAAATATAATGAACAAGTATTTACTTGTTTCTATGCTTAGGAGTATTATTTATTGACTGATTTCATCAACTGGAGAGAATATATGATTTATAAACGCATAATTATTATGTTATTTTATATTCTTGTTATCAAGCATATCAGTTTAAATCTGCCAAAAATTAACATTTATTCTATAGTTGAAACTCAATTAAAAATTACACATTTTTTAAACCATAAAGGGATACTTTTATTGTTATAACTTACATTATACTTATATTAAATGGGATCTAAAAAACATTAAAATCTCAATAAGGAAAATGTCGAAACTCTTAATAATTCATACTAACAAGGAAGAAGAATGTTTTACATTTTATATTTTATATTTATTCATAGTTACAATACTACAACATTGAACATAATACACAATAATAAAATATAGATTTGCAAAACAAACCTTTATCCACTGATTGATTTTATGCAATTAAGTATCCAACCATTGATTTCTTAAGTTTGTTATGGTTTATAGACAAAAAAAGAAAAAAAAATGTGCATTAAAAATTAAATACATATTCATATTACATACTTACATCCATATTTTCAATGTGCCCAGAATATTTTCAATATCTTATTCTATGGATTTGATTTTTTACATTTGTTATTGAAAAATGTTTTAATATTCATCTTAACTTAGTAAATACTTTATAATCGGTACTATTATTTAATAATTCACATTTAATTCAGTAAAATCACAAACTAGACCTCACTTAAGTTTACTTTTTAATTAGTGAAATTATTGAAAACTTGGTATACTTTAAGGCTTTGAGTCTTTGAACGAATATAGTGTTTTACTATTTTTCGTTTGTCATACCATTCTCTGCATAGGTATAAAATATTTTGAAATAATTTCATAAATGGTTTATGTTTTTCTGTAGGAATATTATGAGCTGAATCCCACAACCACCACTAAAAAGCTTGTTAATTGATTCAATTGCTTAAAAGTGTTAGGAGCATATTCATTACATTTTTAACGTTAAATATTATTTTATCAACTTAAAACATGAAAATGATTTTTGGTGCTATTTGAGTCAGTATAAACACACAAAATCAGTGTATAAGGTGATATCTCCAAGAAATATATAATTTAAATCTGAACTACCTACTATAAATTCATTAATCATAAATAACTAATTAGGATAGCCTTTAAGATATCTTTTAATTTGAATACAGATATATTATATAATACATTTTAAATTCAAAGTAATTTTATGCAAAATGTGTAGTTTATATTTTTCTAACTTGAATATGTCAGTTTCAACTAGAATTATTCTACTTCTCAAAAAATAAACAATGTATATAAAATAAGTGAATATAATATTGAATTTGGTGACAGGGATCATTTAAATATAGTTTTAAATTTATTTATGCAATATGATATTCCTATATTCATTTTTATCATTTATTATGGTTGTTACGATAAGTATGTGAAGTATAATAGAAATTCTTGTTTTTTGTAAACCTTATATATCAATTGCACTCTTCTCAAACTTTGTTCTTTCGTAGTTAAAATTATTATTTATTTATTTGATTAAATTTTAATTGATTGATTGATTTAAAAAGGATATTTTAATCTAATTATTTTAAATTTGAACCTCCCCTCTTAGAAACTAACCGTTGTCCGCTCTGCAAATCAAGGCTTTTGGAGACATTAATTTATTACTTTATTTAAATAATATGATTCTTAAAAGGTAATAAATATAAATATTATTATTATTTATAAGTCTCCTCTTACAAATAGTTATATGCATAATGTATTGAATTGTACACTGTCAAATTGACAACCACCATGGTAAATAACGCGCTTTACAATAGTTTCTTTAATAAATTGTTAAATCGAATAAAAATTTCAAAATATTTTGATTATTTTTGAACGATTTATAAACTTTTTAAATTTTCAGTTTTTAATTTTTTTCTCTAAGCATTGATAAAAAAATTGCATTTATATCTAAGATTTACAAATATGATACAAGGCCATGACTTTTTTACATAAACAATTTTAGTTCAAAATTGGACAAAAATGATAAAATTTAACAAAATTCACAAATTATTTTGTAATATAAATGAACAAAAAGTTATATAGACAAAGATTGAAAATTTCAACAAACCTTCTATAATTATTTCATTCTTTAAGTAATGATCTAAAAATAGATATTTTAAGTCTATTGTAGGTAGTTATTATATAGTATAAACAAATCAATTCTTTAATATTATGACAATTTTTATCCCCCCCCCCCCCCATCACAACATAAATAATCCTTGTATCCTGATCTCATTGACACGGGTAGTACTAGTGTGTTACTGATCTCATTCTTAATAAGTATAATAATAAAAAAACAACACAACTCAGTTCATCATAGTAAGTTTATTTTTAATTTAACAATCCATATTGATTACCTACTGGATTGGATAATCTTTTGGAAAATCAGCTAATACACGTCCAACTGTAAAAACAAAAATAATTATTGAAGCAACTTTTATTTTGTGTGTTTCGTGGATTTAAGATTCAAAAGTTGAAGTATATCTAACGGATTCTAATCCAGCATAATACTTAAATTAAGTAACTTAATGATATTTGAGTTAAAAGAGTGCATAGAGAAAATAAAGCATAGTAGAAGGCCATAATTTCAGATTAAAAAATGAAATTAATTAGGTTATTGCAAATATTCCTTTGAATCATTAATATGTTATATAATTTATTTAGTTACTTGTTAGGAATTAGAATAACATCTAACAATTTCAATATTATCTACTCTATGTGTTTTAAATTGCACTCTTTTATCTTTAAATCTCACCAGTAAAGTATTTTAAGCAGATACTTACTTAGGGGATAATAGTATAAAGAATAATTAATGAGACTTGATTTTCCGTCTGAATCTGTAGATTCTGCAGTAGTCACTGCAAATTGGGAATTAGATCTGCAATTTACAAAAATTAATTTATTTCTGAATAAATAATACATTGATTGGTAATTTTCCATTGAGAACAGTTTGGTTGGGTGTTTTGACCAAAGATTATTAGCCTGTTTGGGTGATTGAAACTGGTTTTACCTGGTGACTTTACTATGGACGTTCTTAAAAATTGTGTTTGTTTTTGAATATTTCTACCCCGGATCTACATCACAAGTAGAATTATCTATTTTATGTTTTAATATCAGTAATTCTAGCCATAATACTGAATTTCGAAAACATTATGTTTTTAAAATGTAATAAAAAATTATTTAATAAATAAAAAATAAAAATGATTATAAACCTGCTATGTGTCTATTGGCTATAATACCTACATTGCTTAAAAACCAAAAGTATATGAAAAGTATTGCGAATACTTTAATAAAAAATTTGAGTAGTGTTCGAACTATGATACAATTTGAGTATTTGAATAGTATTTAAATACTTAAAAAATAAATATATTTGCAGAGTATTTACCGAAATACTTTTTAAATTTATTCTTTACAGGTCTGGACTTAGATATATATTTAGATAAGGTTTATTTACCAATATCTGTGATATGGATCATATGTTCGAATATTATGTACAATATTAGTTGTTACTGTAATATCAATATGTTTTTACAGTTAAGTGTTTATTATTTACTATTTATTATGTATTTTTTAAGTGACTTTATTTAAATCAAATACTTAATTAACAAAGTACATGACTAACATGTAATAAGTATTTTCATTTTTTTACGTTTGAACCTATTAGTAGTTATTGTTTATTCACTAAATAATGTTATTTTTTGTGAAATATAAAAAATTAATAGTTTAATAACTCGCTTATAATTTTACCTGTGTTTAAATATTTTGATTAAACGATCTATGCCTGTAGTGAGTGGTTAGCCAAGTCTCAAATAATTGGATAAATATCAGGCTACTTAAAATGAGTTTGAACAATTTTAACGTGCCAGATAAATTGAGCCATGACTATAATATATTTAATTTTTAAATAACCACAATAGGTATGAAAAGTATAAAATATGAAAATAAAAATATTTCACAACTTGAATTTGCTATAAACAAATAAAAAATATTACCTTGTACAATGTACATATAATATAAATAAATAAATATAAATATATTATAATATATTATATTATATTTTTATGTATAACTTTGTAAATTCAAACATAAAGAAGCACATTTTCAATCATGCCTGTTAAATCTGGACAATCCTAAGCCTGTAAGAGTGAGAAGGAAAAAGTTTTTATGGGGAAACTTCATACGCCATATTAAACATAGGACGGACTCATCACTCATGATACTTTTTCTAAACGGAATTCTTTTAAAACGTTTGATAATTTTATCAAGAAGTTAGTTTTATTGAATAATCGATTTATATTTCCAATTTAAGATTACTAATCATAACCATTAAGCATCATTAAAATTTTAGAATAAATGAAAAATTACATACATCTGTGGTTCAGGAGCGCAATAATATTGTTTTAGGTATTTTCGTTTGCATGGAACTGAACAACATTCATCCACTATCCCTCTTGTTTTTCTGGTTTGTTGACTACCTGAAAATCAATATAAATAATTAGACAAAAATTTAATAAACCTATAATCATAATAAAATATTATATAATTGTTTATTGTATAAGTAAGTAATTCATACATTAAAATTCTTTATTTTACAGTAAATTTTATTATATTGTAATGTAAAGTAGGTAAAATGTATGTTTTAGGTGATGATAAAAATTTTTGATTTGAAAGATGGTTTTTGGCAAATAAAATCAAAACTGATACATTTTATTATTATATATATATATAGGTAATATATATATATATATATATATATATATTATTATATAATATTATATATTATTATCATTATTATACTTATTATTCTGTAGTTATTATCTTATATAAATTTAATTGTGTCATTGTATTAATTATTTAAATTATATATTATTGTATTATGTTAAACTGTTGTATAGGGCCCAGCCCGTTAACAAATAAATAAAATAAAAAATTAGATTTAGAGAGTTCTAAATTATGCACGTTTATTATTTTTTGTTTCAATAGACTTCCCTTTAGAATAAATAATGCAGCTGAAATATGTCAAAAATGGAATATGAAAGTGTTCGGAAGTATTGAAATGTATTCATATAATATCTTGATGATATTTTAGTTTTTGGTAACACTGAGACTCAACATGATTGTGCCATAAAACAGGTTTTAGATTTGGCTATGAAAAATAATATTAAATTTAATAAAAACGCAATTTAATATAAGGTAGATAAAGTTAATTACCTTGGACATACATTTTAAAATGAAACCAGATAGTGATCGTATTAAATCTATTTTCGAGTATTAGGTACCAAAAACTATAAAAGATTTGCAAAGGTTTTTAGGTATGGTTAATTACGTCGGAAATTTTATTCCTAATCTGGCAATGTTGACTAAGCCACTAAGAGATCTTCTTACAAAGAATAATGAGTTTGTGTGGACATCAATACATAATGAGTGTGTAAATAAACTTAAAACATTAATTGCTAGTCCCTCCGTACTTAGAAACTATGATAACACAAAATACGTGATCATACAGGCAGATAGTAGTAAATTTGCCAATGGATGTGTTTTGTTACAAGAAGGCAGACCAGTCTGTTTTAAATCGAAAAGCTTATCTGAAACCGAAATTAACTACGGACAGGTTGATAAGGAATTTCTGTCAGTCTTATTTGCGTGCAAGGTATTTCATCATTATATTTATAGTAGGCGCGTGACAGTTAAAACCGACCACCTTCCTTTAATTTCGCTAATGAAAAAGAACATAAATGACATTCCGTCTAAAAGGCTTCAATGCATTAAGGTCAAATTATCACGATATGATATTAATCTTATACATGTACCGGAAAAAAAATGTTTATCGCAGATGCATTAAGTCGAGCATGTATATCGTCTCGAGATAATGACGTTCATATCGATGTTTCCGATGTAGTTCATTCAATTAATATGTCTAAAAATATTCGAAATGAGTTTGTACAAGAAACAATTAAAGATGATTTATTAAAACAATTAGTATACGTGTGCAAGAATGGCTGGCCTAAGCATAAAAATAAAGTCTCGCGTGAGCTTATACCATATTTTAATATGCGTTACCTACCAAATATTATATGATGACGATTTACTTTTGTAGAACACTATATTTTTGGGTGTTCAGTTGGGAGCAATTATTAAAATAAAAGTAAAGTAAATAAAATAATTCGGGTTTACGGAAAAGAACTTTATTTAAATATTTAATAGTTTACGTGCCTTTAATCGGCGTTCGTCGGTGGCCGCACTATAACAACTGACTATCGGTACGACAAATATCTCCGAACGACGATCGCCTTATCTGACACGATAATTGCCGTGGACTTTCGGCATAGATATGGCGTTACAATAATACTCGTAATATATATATATATATACACAAAAAAAAATTACCACAGTCGGCCTACCTGATAATTTGGCGTCCCGACAAAACAAATGAACAATACAATACTATAAAAATTAACAATTGGTAGAATAACATATTTTCTTTTTTATATAATTACACACCATATTTACATACACATTTTTTTTTTTTTTTTTTTTACATTAATTATTAATAATAATACTACATATACATATATATTTTTTTTCTTTTGAAAACACGTCTTTAAACATTACATTTTTTTTTTTATTTACAGACTCGCTTTAGACGGTCAAATCCTATCACCCCACTAAAACGGCCTTTGACCCAACTGTTCTCCTTCTACATCAGTGACAACGTATCGGTCATATCTTAGTTCTCGCGCTATTTGGTACGGGCCTTTGTACTTGGGCTCGAGCTTCCTGCTCTGCCCCGAAGCTGGCGCCTCCCACTTAATTAACACCAAATCCCCCTTACGAAACTTTTCAGGCCTTGTTTTTCGTTGGTTTATCTTACATAATTCTTTCTCGCGATGTTGCTGCAGAACCTCAGTCGGATTAATATTTTTTTCTGTTATACCCTTATCTTTGTTTACTTTCGACACCTCGCTCACTAATGGATTATCTACACGACTGGTAATCTTGAAACGGTATATTACGTCGGACGGCGTGTGACCTGTTATTCTGTGCCTACTATTATTGATTCCCCACTGCACTTCCATCGCCCTTAAATCCCAATCGCCGTTATCTGAATTCTCGGTCATCATCGCCAAACACCTGACAGCTACTCCGTTTATTATCTCAGCTTGACCATTACTGCGTGGACTTTTCGATGCTACCTTCACGTGACTTATATTTAGTTCGTGACAGAATTTTTCAAATATCGCTGCCGTAAACGCGGTACCCCTATCTGTGATTATTCGTTCGGGCCGGCCGTACGTACACACAAACTCGCGCATATAATACACAGTTTCGACAGCCGTTACGTCTTTTACGGCGCGTAGTACGACATACTTACTAAACCCGTCTACTATCGTAAGAATATATTTATTATCTCTCTCTGTCATAACGAAAGGTCCCACATGGTCGAGATGTATCACTTGAAACGGTTCACTGCCTTTATCTAAAGGATGCCAGTACAATTCTCTTTTTTTTGGTACTTTGTAAAACATACAGTTCACACATCTATTAATATATTTTGTTACAAACTCTCTCATTTTGGGAAAATAAAAGTTTTCTTTTATTTTAGATAGTGTCTTTTCTATCCCGAGATGTACTAATTCCCGATGAGTAGTACTAACAACATCGTACCTAAGGTCAGTTGGTAAATACAACCTCCACCTCCCTTTTGTTATCTTGTATAATCTATTATTTTCTATCATATATCTATCTTTCGTAGTAGGGTCATTAGTCTCTATTTTTGCAATCATCCTCGCCACCTCTTCGTCGTCTTTTTGGAGCGCCGCCACCCAGTCGGTCGTTATTTTTATTCCAAACACGTTTAAGTTAGCCACATCCACCGATTGTTCCGACTCTACGGGGTTCCTACTTAGGGCATCAGCAATTAAGTTTCGATCTCCTTTCAAATGTTCTATTTTATATTGATACTCCGATAATTTCATAAACCACCTACCTATCCTTGGGTTTAGATCTCGTTTATCTGCTAGAAGTTTTAGACTGTTACAATCAGTTTTAATTACGAAACAAATACCTATTAAGTACACGCGGAATCGTTCTAACGCGCTCACTATCGCCAGTGCTTCTAATTCATACGAATGGTACTTCGCCTCGTCCTTCGATGTCTTACGACTAAAATAACTTATAGGGTGCATTTTACCGTCCTCCGCTTGTCGTTGCATTAGTACGGCTGCTACACCATGTTGACTTGCGTCGGTGTGCACCTCTGTATATGCATTCGGTTCATACATCGATAGAATAGGTCGACTCGTAAGTGCTTTCTTTAACAGTTTAAATGCTTCATCTCGCTCGTCTGTCCACTCAAAACGCGTATTTTTACACAAAAGATCTGTCAGTGGTCGAGCAATCACGGCGAATCCTTTCACAAATCTACGAAAGTAGCTCGCTAGCCCTATAAACCCGCGTACCGCTCGCACGTTATTAGGAACGGGAAAGTTTTCTACCGCTAATATTTTTCGACGCCCCGGTTCTATACCATTTTTACTTATCTCAAAACCCAAATATTCGATTCTTCGCATAAAGAATCTACACTTTTCGATTTTTATCGTTAAACCCGCCTCTCTCAGTGACTGTAATACTAATCTCAATTTTTCGAGGCCGTCCTCCACACTTTTACTCGGAATAATAATATCATCTAAATAAGCTAGAGCGACCGTATACAATAATTTACCTAAGGCGGCAGTTATCATTCGCGAAAAAATTGCGGGGCAATTGGTTGGACCAAAAGGCATACGTTTAAATTGGAAATGACCGTCGGGCGTTACAAAAGAAGTCTGTGCGCGCGTATTTACGTCATTAATTGGTATTTGATAATAACCGCTAAAAAGATCTAGACTAGTAAAATACGTGTTACCGTGCAGCCTGTCCAGTTGGTCGTCAATCCTTGGTAGTGGGTATTTGTCCGGCACCGTCTTCTTATTCAATGCACGATAATCCACGCACATGCGGACGTCGCCATTCTTCTTTTTCACCAACAGTATGGGGCTGGCGTACGGCGATTCACTGTCCTCAACTATGTCTGCTTCTTTCAGTTCGTCAATGATACTGCGCACTTGTTCTCGTTCTTTATAGGAAATCCGATACGGTCTATACACTACTGGTCGATCGTCCTTAAGTACTAACTTCATTTCGGTTAGGTTGGTACACCCTACTTGTCGCAAATTTCGAGCTACCAAGTCTTTATACTCGTTTAATAATGTTAATACTTCGCCGGCTTGATCGGCCGCGAGATCGCTCACAACTTCTTCGGGCGACACGGGTTCTTGGTTTACTTCACGATTACATTTTTCACCTTTCGAAAACACTTCATTGAATAGCACCCCTCTTGTTACTGTATCGCCTTTTTTAATCGTGACGTCTCCATCAGATAAATTTATCATTGGCACCACCGCGCGCCCCTCGCCGTCAGTCGATACCAAACAACGCGGCACCATCTGCCGGGTAGTGCGTATCCCTCCTTCAACACATAAATCTCGATCCGGAAGTGTCGTGACAACAGTGATATGTCCCACATGATTTTTAGGAATTACTAGTGCTTCTTTGGCCCACATTGGCGTTTTGTTGACGTGGTCCGTCATCTCGACGGACGCGACTTCTTCCACGCGTAATTCGTTAGGCGCACTTATTATCACGACGTGTGGCTGTTCCGTGAAAGGATGACCAACTAAAAGCGAAATTTCTTGTACGTCATCCGGAACAACATTTACTGTAACATATGCACTCACTTTGTCTATTATTATTGTAGTCTTGAATCGGCCCAACGAACTCACCCTGCCGAAACCATAACCGACAAATTCTTCCCGCGTAGTGTCGTCGTTATTAATCCTTAATCGATCAGCTTCCGACTTTCGCATTGCAACACACGCAGCACCCATGTCGATATATGCTTGTACTCGTTCGCCATTTATTATGGCGGTTTTGAAATATTTATTTTGACTCACTGTTCCGTCACTCAATTTCAACACCGATCGCTGTTTCCCGTTTACATTGGTCGTCGAAGAGGCTTGCGGCACAGAACTTGACGTCGTATCACTCACGTTTGGTTTATTACGGCATTCATATGATTTATGTCCTGGTTTAGCACACCGAAAACAAGTCACTGTTGGTTTCTTCGCACACTCCTTTGACGTATGACCAGCAACACGACACCGAAAGCAAATCAGTGACGTTTTGTTTGAATTATTCGTTCCCGTTGTACGTGTTTGTTTCACAATTGAATTTTCGTTCGATTTTTGTACATTTTTTTCTTTATCACGTTCGATGTAATCATTTGCCGATATCAAATGTGGTAATAAATCTGCCGGCTTTTTGTAGTTAGATAGTGGGCCCAGGTAGTCTCGGTATCGATCGTTGCCGATCCCGCGAACTATCCATTGTATCTTTTCGTTATCGTCCATGGCGGCCCGATTACACCTAGACAGTTTTTCATAAAAATATTCTATCATATTTTGACCTGTTTTCCTAGTAAAATTTTGAGCGTCCAACTTTATCCGTAAAACGTCTTCATTTGTCGACGGAAAAGTTTCTTTCAATAGTGGTACCCACTGCAACCACGTTCGTTCTTCTCTCGGTAGACTGTCTCTCCACAGTCGAGCTACTCCCGCGAGTTTCGTTAATGCGAAATGTTGAATCGCAACATCGTCCCACTCGTATAGAATAGCATATTCTTCCACTTTATCGATCCATTTTTCGATCGTCAGTGCACCATGTACAGGATCAAATTCCGGTACTACCATCGCTATATCTGCCAAATATCGTCGGTGTTGTGTTGTCGTGTCACTATCACTATATCTATTACTCTCAGCCATCACGCGCACGCGATAAGTTCAGCTCTACAGGTAATAAAATATATATATAGTACGAACAACTCGCTCCGCTGAGCCACTCGCCGATAACGAACAGATATATAACACGTCGTCGGACAGCCCCAGCTAAAATAGCATGGCCTTCGTACATGCAGCACGAAATATAAGTACTATAATTACTGGTGAAAATATTACTTCATTAATATTCACTCGAAAAAAAAAAAATTTCACGTTCGCGTATCCTAACGCTTTATATGCATATATATGCAGAAAAAAAAAAAAGAGAAAAACAAACCGAATCGAGTTTAGCGCACACACACACGACCGACTTACCGCACAATTTCCGTATGAACCCCACACCTGAACTGTAGAACACTATATTTTTGGGTGTTCAGTTGGGAGCAATTATTAAAATAAAAGTAAAGTAAATAAAATAATTCGGGTTTACGGAAAAGAACTTTATTTAAATATTTAATAGTTTACGTGCCTTTAATCGGCGTTCGTCGGTGGCCGCACTATAACAACTGACTATCGGTACGACAAATATCTCCGAACGACGATCGCCTTATCTGACACGATAATTGCCGTGGACTTTCGGCATAGATATGGCGTTACAATAATACTCGTAATATATATATATATATACACAAAAAAAAATTACCACACTTTTTTCTTAATAATCGTGTGTTTGTCCCTATGAAGTTACAGAATAAAATTTTATTTAAACTACACGAAATTCATCTTGGAATTTGTAAGACTGAAATGAGGGCACGTTCCTTGTTTTATTGGAAAGGTTTAGATAAAGATATCGAGAAATATGTTGCTAATTTTGCAGTATGTAGGTAATAAGTTTAGAAATGAGAATATTAAAGACCCTATGATATGTCAAGAAGTTTCTAATCTACCTTATGAGAAAGTTAGGTGTGATATTTTGGATCATGATTCATGGGAAAGATATTTACCTAGTATAAGTTGAATACTATTCTGGTTGGCTTAAGTTTAATTATTTATCTTCTAAAACCTCAAATAATATAATTAAAATACTAAAAGTTATTTTTTCGATACGTTGGATTCCAAAGCAACTTGTGGCAGATAATATTTATTTATTTATTTATTTTTTTTTTTTATTAATCAGAAAAAATAATACTTAACAAGATACATATTAAATAAAACATTAATTGATTTATCTTTCTCCTGTAAGCTTACGCTTCTGTTGGAGAAAGAGAGTTATAAAGTGGTAGAATTAATTACATAATATCATTTAAAAATAAATTTAACATTAAAAAATAAGAAATAATTATCAGAAACAAGTACACATAAAGGTAAAATATTACAACTAGGTAAAAATAAACATAAGAAGACATTTAACAATTACATTTATCATATTATTATTTTTTTTTTATATAGCATAATAATTTGTAACACTAGTACAAGTATTAAAGTTTTTCCATGTTAGTAAATAACCAATCAGAAACCAATTTTTTCGCATACTTAGGTGTTATACAAATTGTATTTTTTAATTCATTATTCATGGAGTTGAAGATAGTAGGACTTTGATAGTCCAGAAATCTTTGACCATATGAGGTATTTGTATATGCTACAGGAGCATTATATGCTCTGTTTATTCTCTTATCTTCTACTCTTTTTAAATTAAACCAAGTGTTTATATTTTTAATTACCCATAATATTGCTAATTTCTGGTAAATTAATTTAAAAGGCAAAACGTTTAGCTCTTTATAGTTATGTACAGTTGACCCTACTAAATCTATTTTACCCAGACATACTCTTATTATTTTATTTTGCTGTAGTTGTAGCGGTTTTATTACATTCGCAGTTGCACCACCCCAAATCTTTACACCATATTGGAGAACAGCTTGATATAAGGATATATATACTATTCTGATGAGGTGCTTAGGTAAAATTGACTGGAGTTTATAAAAATGATTCAATGAAATACGCAGGCGTTTAAGTAAATAATTAATGTGCAGATCCCATCTCAGGTGTTTATCAATAGTTATACCTAAATATCTGATACTTTGAACTCATTGATTTTTTTTACACGTATTTGTGTCAGCACACTTTTTAGCATTTTCACAAAAGTGAATTTTTAAATCACTTATAGGGATTTGAGTACTATTTATAGTGAACGTCATGTAAAAGGTCTTACTAGTATTCAATGACAATTTCCTATTTGTTAGACTACGCACAACTCTATTTGGCCCATTTGTTGCTTTGTCGTGAACAGATTTCCATATCGTATGCTATTTAATTCTAATGAATTTCAGAATTTTGCGACTGATTGGAAATTTGTTATAACTACGTCAAGCCTTAGATACCCAAAATTTAACGGACTTGCGGAGAAAGGTTTAAGTATTGCGAAATCAATACTAAAAATATCGGATGAAGGTAAAGTTGATAAACAATTAATGTTGTTAGAATATCGAAACAGTGCTATCATAGGCTCTAAGTTTTCCCCAGCACAACTTTTAATGAGTCGCACTTTAAGATCGAAAATTCCAATCTTAAACAATGCTCTACAGCCTATGGTTAGTAAATGATTTTAAATTAGTACGTGAAAATAAAAATATGAAAACAAAACTATATTATGTTTAGAGATTTATTCTAAAACTTGGAAGCCAGCTAAAATCATCAATAAAACAATACGCCCAGATCATATGTTTTTAGTGATAACACGGGTAATAATAAACTACGAAATATTGTACATTTACGGCCTGCCGGTAAACAGATCAGGTATAATTTGAACAAAGATAATGTTGTTTCGAAGCCTAGTTGGATATGTAAGCGACGTGTTGTATTTTCAACTAAGCTTAATTTATAATTTGTATCATTATGTATTATTTCACTTTTGTAAACTCAATCTATAGGTAATCTGTTTTGTTTATATATAAAAAGGGAGATGTTACATAGCTATAATAGCTATGATACCTACCTGCTATCTACAATAACGGTTATGCAATTATGATGTATTAACGCATGTACTGCTATCGGTACTTTATACACAATAAAATCGGTATGCTTCTAGCACTCGAGTTTAGAACATGTATTTTTCACCTACACTCCTTATGAGATGCAACACATCATGCTAACAGTGTCGCATTGTACACTATTTTAGTCCGTGGACCAATGCATTGGTCGGCAACTATGGACAGGGATGTTCCAGATATAATTATGGAGCTGGAACAGGAACTCTCTCTGATTACACCTCGAGAAGACAGCGGACAACGATTGTAACGGAACCATTGAATAATATAATAGTTGCGTTCCGGAAAAATGGGTAGGTAAATAATAGCTGATCAATATTGAATATTTATAGAATTAGAACCGTGGGAAATCACTAAATTCAATTTAAAATTGTTTAATGTAGGACAATTTTTTTCATTCACATTATATACCATAGTCGCATAGTTTCAGTTTCATAGCCTGAATTTTTAAATGGGGAGGGGGAGAACTGCAGTCTAGATAAACCAAAAATAAAAATAAAAAAATACCACCATTATGACAATTGGCAGTTTATACTTGTTATATGTATACATAACAGTTTAATAGTTAAATAAACATAGCATAGTTTAATAAACCATACTGTAATCAGTGTAATCATGTAATCAACAGAATTTAATATAATAATAACTATAATAAATACTAAATAGCATATATTATTTAATTCGTAACAAACTTAAAAGTTTCAGTAAATGCAACTATGCATCTAATGAAAACTTATACAATAAAAAATAATAAACAAGACTTTTACAAACAACAATAGCCAATAATAACAAAAATAATCATTTGAAGGAATATTTATATTGACTCTTCTCCAACTTAATTAAATCTTTGTTCTTTTTTACTGACTAAGAAAATTCAAAACAGTCTTCTTTATAATTAAAATAAATTAATTGTTCAGATTTTATGAGAGCTGTTGAACACTTATTTCTCTCAAAAATCCATAACAGAAAATACTCTTTCAGTAAATGCACTACTTAAGGGTAGTATTAATAAAAATAAACCTAACCGATAATAATAATGTAAATATACTATATCAACCATATTATTACACAATCAGTGGTTTGCACCTTATGAATTTTAAATCCAGTCAATCCATGGGGGGTCCAGGCCCGAAAACCCTCCCCTTGGGTACGCCCCTGTCATAGAGTCTATGATAATCTTCTATCACGTCGATAATAATATCATATTGACATATTGTGATAATAATATAAAGAACATTCAACATTTCAATGTCTATTTTTGTAAAATGTAGGAATTTAGGATTGTTCTACAAAAAGTGTAAAGCTTTGTAGGACGCGTAGGACAAATCTAAGTACTAACAAATGTAGGACAGTCCTGCCCAATGTAGGACGGTTGGCAACCCTAGTAAATTCCATTGTCTAAATGTTATTTAGTGTATACTTATGTAGATAACTACAGCACTAAAAAAATGTGGTTAATGTTTTATTATATTAGGTGTCATTAATATAATGTCGTTAGTATGTCCAAGGTTGACAGACGTATTAAAATAGGTATGTGATTTACGAACTTTGCTAATTAATGACGAAATATTTTGATTGAAAACATACTGAGCTAATTAAACCCATATGAGTAACTACCACTTAAAATAGTTAAGCTCTATAGTATATCTAATTTTTGTATTAGTGGGATTAGTTACAATATTTATGTATTACACATAAAAACAAAATTGTACATAATCAGAAACATGCACAATTATTTATTATCCATAGAACTATCAAAATTCAATCATTATTTGATTAAGTGAGTTAGTGATAGTGAGTTCCTCTATTTATTTAAAATTTTATTTAATTAGTAGCTACTTATACAAATAATAATGTTTTAAAAATATAAAAATATACAAGACAGATAGCCTATAAAAAGATTATTATCATGTATTATACTAAAAAGTAGATAATATTCTCTGTACTTCTGTAATTAAATAGATAGAAGTATAAAATGATGAAACCAATAATTACAAACATATTTAGGTGTAGAAAATCAGACACAATTAAAACATAGTAGGTACCTGGTATAAGAAATATTTAACTACCAACATTCCTAAACAATTACATCACAACAAATATACAAAAATGACACATCACCGCAGTAAGCTATTAACATTCTTCACTGTCTACGTTCTAAATTATGACCATTAGAGTGTTCCTTAATTTTTGATTTTAAAATATGTTTGGTCTCACCCCCTAATTTTGTGCCTATATGTACAAAAACGAACTACAAAAAGTTTTGGTTCGATCAGATAAAGTTAACCCGTACCGACTTGTGATTTAAGTTTGAACTTACTAAATTTTTCAATATTTACGAAAATTTTCGACATTTTCATAAATATTTCGTTAACCTTTAGAAATATTGATATTTTTAATACTACATATTTTAAAGTAAATTAAATTTGCTATAACTTTTATTTTATTACATTTTTTCATATCTCTAATGGTTCGTGAATTATATTGATTTGACTCTAAAAAAACACGATATCTTTGGAAATACGAGCAACATAGTAACGATTAATTATAATAAACAATGTTATAGAATAATTAATAATTATGTTAATGTTTTATAATATATATAAATAAAATGAAATATTTTTATCATAAAAAAAATTCTATAGAATAATGAAAATTAATATTGTTGTTGTAAGGTGCTTTTTTTACAATCTGGATAAATTTTCCGATGTTCTTGTACACATTTTAGTATAAATTATTTTTGTTCTTCATCTAATGTGAGTGTAGAATTGTATTCTTCCATCAACTTCACGGCTCTCTCTGCATTATCGTTAACTATTTTTAATGAATTAATAATTTTTTAACCATTTATGTAACTTTCACTAGATTCCCAAAAAGTCGGATCATGTTTTAAGAATCCGTCATCAATGTTAAATCGGGAAAATAGTTTTAAGCTTTCTTCTGTTATAAATGCGTCAATATTTTTTTCTGTAAAAATTATAATATTAAATATAATTAATTGCTTATTTTTTATTTTATGAATTATTAAACGTACCTATTCAATATATTTTTTAAACTTAATGTTTATTTACTTACCAATAAATTTATCATCTATTTGGTTTGGTTTAATTATCAATCGTTTGGCCGGATATTTCGTCGCTTTTTTTTTTAAGGCTTTTACCATCTGACGCTTTACCTCTAGTGGTATTGAATCATCAAAGAAAGATAATGCAGCAGCCTCTTCAGTTAAATACCACAAATGGTTGCATAATTTTTGAATTGATACTCTAGATATTTCTCTATCAAATACTTCATATAATTTCATATCTTTTATAAATTGTAAGTCTTGATTTGGGGACTTATTTGGCAATGGACAAGTAAACCAAGCTTTGACGTAAAATTTAATAATAAAAACACAAATTTCACCGATTGCTTTTTTTGTTAAGTCGGAAATATTGTATTGGCTTCTAAACAAAAATATTTTTAAGCAATAAATTGCTCGTGCCATCCACCGGGCTTGATGCATGGCTCCGGGAGGATGCATTTTAATTTTTTAATTTTAATATTTATTTTGACATTTTTTTATTTATAATAATACAATAACGGGATCAATTTGAAAGCATACAACGACAAACGACGGTAAATGTTAGATCTTCACTAAACAGCTATTACGATCAAACTAACATTAATAATAAGGTACAATTGTACCAAAATAAGAACCAGACTTATCTTGCTATTAAAACGTAATATCAAAATAATTAACCATACGAATAGGTACTATCTAATCTATTGATATTTAATTTTTATGTACGGAAATATAGAGAAATAATTAGGTGAAAGAGATTAGATTAATACATTATTATTGTGAACATTATACTTGTATTGTGATTGTTATATTACCAGCGATAATATGAAGGCAAAAATACATAAAATAACTTTATAGAAAATTTCATATGGGAGTTTTGTAACAATTATTTTAGCCCGCACAATAATTCATAATTATGAAAAAATACCTAAATTGTGTTTTTTTGGAGTCAAGTCGAAATACTTCACGAACCATTGGAGATATGAAAAAATGTAATAAAATAAAAGTTATAGCAAATTTAATTTACTTTAAAATATGTAATATTAAAAATATCGATATTTCTAAAGGTTAACGAAATATTTATGAAAATGTTAAAAATGTTCGTAAATATTGAAAAATGTAGTAAGTTCAAACTTAAATCACAAGTCGGCACGGGTTAACCTTATCTGATCGAACCAAAACTTTTTGTAGTTCATTTTTATACATATAGGCACAATATTAGGGGGTGAGACCAAACATTTTATGATATTTTTTTCCCATCATCTATAGCTAAGGAACACCCTGATGACCATGTTTGGGCATAAAGAAACAAAACGATATGGGAAAGACTACACAACACCATCACAATATGACGCAATCGAAAATAATTTCCAAAAAAAAAAAAAATAATAATGTCATATAATTTATCCTCCGTAATGTATGATTATATTATATTATAAAGCACTCCCAAAATGCATATCCCACTCGTTTCCAACAAATAACTTTTATTTAAGCAATGAAAATATCATAGATAAAAAAATTGTACAAAGAGAATTATAATATATTATATGAGCAATAAAATATTTAAAAAATGTTTTTAAAAACATAAAAAAAAATTATAAAAAAAGGTTTTTAAAACATATATAGCAATGTTTTGATGGCCGCTTTTCCATATAAAAAAAATGTTTAATTAACATTTTTAAATAAACAAAAAAGGTTTTTAATATATTTTTTAAAAACTTTCTAAATGTTTTTTAAACATATGCAGTTTAAAAATGCAGTGTTTTCAGCTTATTATAGGTAGGTACATATGTTAATTTTTTTTATACACACCCTATGTATATAGAATTGCAAGAAATTGTTTACTAAAAAAAAAAAAATTATTAATTTATAATTCAATATTATGAAAGACACAAAAAAAATTAATTTTAAATAAAATGATAAAGAACCTTTATGGTTATAAGCATAATATCAATATGTATACAATTAATACAAAATAAAATAATAATATATATACTTAATAAAATATATATAATGTATACATAAGTAATAGGTATACTATAATAGGGTATACTTTAGTACTACTAAAAGAAAATAACAACTTTTAAGTATAATTATATAATAAAAACTGCAATAACTAAACTTGGATGTAACAAATAACAATATAAGTATATAATAAAATTTGTACCTATAATGTATACATAGGTATAATTATTTATATAAAAAAAACAATTTTTAAGTATGAAATAAAAATAATAATAACTGAACTTGGATGTAACGAATAGGTAACAATTAAACAATTGTAAATAAGACTATACATTAAAAAATGCTGGTCAGGTCAGATAGGCTGGTCAGATGTGGCAAGATCATCATCTATTGCTGCAGTAGTCTAAAGATAATTTAATGGCATTTCTATAATTAATAAATACAATCATATTAAAAAATGTATATTTAATTTAAATCTTATAATAATGTAAATAAAATAACTGAAAATGTGTACCTTTTAATTCTGGTTTTGCTCTGAGCCATCCATGGGCTTATGATTTCTATAATACCAGCTTTTGTAGTGGTAGGAAATTTGTGTTATATCGCACCTAATAAAAAAGTATAAAACAATATAATATGACAAAATAATGTACCTAATACAAAATATGAGATATACACATTTAATTTGGAAACAAGCTTCTCTACAATTTTGAACATTATATTATAAAAGTGTGTGATTTACTACGAGATTTATGAAACATTAATAACTCTATTCAAAATTATTCTTTATTACTGTTAGGGTCGTTCTTACAATATACGGTAGTGTCAGTTAAATCAGTTAATGCTAACAGACTGATAACAGATTTTATTACCGGCAGAATTCCGGAGGTTATAAGAGTCCGACAACTTTAACTGGATATTGTAAGAATCAGCCTTAGAAAATTAACAATGTTGTGTGTAATTCAAGGATGTGAAACTTCTTAACAAATATTAAAATTGTAAATAATAAAATATAGTTGATATGAATATTGCCTACTTATTATAACTTTGTGAATTGGACTTGCTTCAAGACTTTTTTTTTTTGCCCCTTCCAACTATAATCTGCTATAAATTCATCGAAAAACATTATTCTCATTTTCGATGTTGTCATTTTAGATAAACTCTTTATCCCACCATTGGTAAATGCAATTGTGGACACCTATTAAGTTAATTGTACATTATTAATACATGGTCTAAAACATATTTTAAAATACAGAAAATATAATTTTATTAAAGGATATCACAAATTCACAACACTAACTTTTTTTTTTTTTTGATTTTAAGTTTATTTGTGTATTATTGTAGCTAAAATAATTACAATGTTTTAGTAAAAATCCAAAGTTGAAAAAATTATTATTTATCAAGATAATGAGTTGATAGATTCAGAGATTTTGGCGCTATATATAGAGCCTATGGGTGACACAGATAAACACAATTTTTTTTAATAACTTACAATAGTATTTAATAATTTTGTTCTTCATAACCCTAAATATATCTATGTGCTTAAAATATTATATATATTGTTTTGTATACATATTATATAAGTACTTGTTTTTAGTATAGTGATGTTCTTTAATATAGGTAGGAATAATGAAATTATATTACTTAGGAGAGAATTTTTATTTAGGAACTATTTATATATATATATATATATATGTATTGTTTCAATTTATAAATTGGTTTCTAGTAATAATATAAACTAACCTTGGCTTATTAATTTAAAAGAATTTAGGTATGTACTATAATATTAAATCAAAATGTGTTATATAATTTAACTAACACATAAAATATTATTATGCATTAGTTAAAACTTTCATAAATAACAAAAAAAAAATATTAATTTAACTACTAGCTACCTTAAACATTTCATAATTACCAGTTTGTGGAAATATTCAATATCTTCAAGTTTTTTTTCTAACATTTTAAGACCATCTTCACTTTTTATTGGAAATACTACATTGTCCATTTCATAATTAGATACTACTACAGGTTTTTTATCATCGGTTGTATCTTTATTATCAATGAGATGATGTTTAATATAAGAAACAGTATTTCTTAATTTCATAATATTGGCTTCAATAATGGTACAATTAAAATTAATAACTTTAAAAATAATCAGTAAATAATTTAAGATTTTTAACTCACCATAAATGAAACACAGGTCTGATGAAGAGCATCAGTGTTCGTTCTTACTATAACGTGTACCTATTAAAGGACATACAGACTTAGAAATCTTATCACTATCAACTGGAGTACTCATAATTGCACTAGAAATTGAGCTTGAAGTAGAAGGTGACAATGTTGATATTGAATTATATGTCCTCTTTGTAGCAGATTTCAACAATATAGGTGGAGGAGTAGGAAACTGACGATCAATGTTGGTTGGTCGTAATTTGGCTTGTGGTTCTAGGATTTCAGTAGAACTGGTCAGAGGATGTAGATCATTTTTATCCAGAGCAATATCCTCATTGCTACTACTAATTTCAAAAAGTAGCCTTGAAGAAGTTGTTTTATTTTGGCAACCTTTACCTCTTATTTCAAATTCTGACTCTAAATTTGACTCGCTTTGTTTTTTATTTGCTTTTATCATAATTTTGTATCCTCTTTCATAATCACCTATATAAGAATAAATCAATTTTGATATAAGTATTTTTTTCAAATATTATATGATATAGGTTAATAATAACTTGTTGGGGCATAAAAATAGCACTATAAAAAGTAGTCAATGATAATTTTGTAATTAATTGCACATTGCAGTAATAAGAAAACAATTTAATTGATTATTAACACAACAAATTTATATATTTTTTCTATTTTATGCTCGGCCTCAATTCATAAGCAAACATAAACAACCTTAAACTTAAAATAAAACATATATATATGTAACTGAAATCTGAATACATAATCATTAAATTTACATCATTCAGCATTTAAGTTTTAAATTAAATTAACAAATATTTTACATGCTTTAGAAGTAACATTCTCCATCTTATTGTTCAGAAATCTAACACTTATAACCTAATATTTAAAGTACAAAATATACTTATCCTAATAAATAATCTTTACATTTACAATAGGTATTTAACATAGATGAATTAAAGGTAAGACAATATAAGACTGGTTTTTGTATGGGAAATATATATATTTTAAGCAAATTTCTGAAACTGGCCACATTTTTAAGATGGATAAATGTTGAACAACATAAATTCCAAGTGATGAGCTATTACACGGCACTGAATAGTAATCTTCTTGTGATATAAATTTTTTACCAATGACAACTTCAGTTTTTAGTGACTTTGAATAAGCAAAGTTGTGCACCATTATAATATCACCATTTTTTGACCCACAGCAATTATCAGGTTTTGTTATTCTTAATTGAAAGTGTTGAAACATATGAATCTTGTATTGTGGTCCACGACAATTTGCTAGTAGAGGACCATCACAGTGAATATTTGATATTTTTGATAATGATGATTGCCGAGGAGTTTCAAAATAGTTTTCCAATAAAAAACATTCACCTAATCGATTACAAATTTGTTCAGCTGGTTTATTATATCCTCGCACCATGGATTTAATTTTTTGCAAATAATTTCCAAATTGAAATGCAAATATTGTTTTTAAAGTAAAATTTGATGTTATTCCTGAATAGTAATCAGAGTCATCTACTATATGAATTAAACCGTGGAAATTATGAGTGATAAAGTCTTTATTATACAGATGAATAAAGTCTTCAACAAAATACTGTAGTAATGATCTGGCATAATTACACATCCACTATCTTTACACATTTTAGGTGACAATAATATAGTCACTGCAAAATAAAGAGTTGAAAAGTTCTCATATTTTTTACTAGTAAAAACAGATTTTAAGACAACTGGTCCTAAATATAGCAAAAATGTTCGAAATTCAATAGCTTTCAAAACGAAGAAATGTTTCAGTTCTCTTGGCTTCCTATTAATTTCAATAGGTACACATGAACGATATTCAACTAATAATGATGATAATCTAAGACAGAGTTGGCTAGACAACTTGTGAGGAACATTTCCTGTACTCCATGTTAAAATCATAGTACGAATTACTCCTAAATAAACAAGGTGCATTTTATCTAAAACAAACGAGTTGTTAAAATGCAGTCCTGGGATTTTTGTAAGTAACGTTTCAGTTTTTCTAAATTCTGTATCTAACCAATATTATAAAAAGTTATACCCACTAAAAGACTTTATACCAAGAATGTCTGCCTTTACAGGGGCATCACAACAGACAGCAACAACTTTTACTGGAATTGTTTTTCCACTTTGATGTAAAATACCATTCTCTGATAAATAATTGATTTCATTAACAAATTCTTCTAGGTAACAATCCATATCATGAGGTTTACCTTTACCAAAATATAAACCAATTGGGAACACTTTATTTTGTAGTTAATTTATATCTAAAATATATCCCAAATAAAATTGGTATCACGTGTATGTTTGAACTTTTTTTAACCTATATGGATATATTTTCCAGGAAAAACTATTTTTGAACAAAATTTAGTCTTGGATATTTTCAATAATGTCCTAGAATCTCTTGGTAAAGCAGAGGTTAAAGCAGGACTCTTTGAATTTCAGAATCATCAACAAGGAGGGGGGAATAGTTAACTTTGGGAACTCCTGGCCTATAGCCTATAACGTACCTTTTTCACCACATACAAGAGTGTGGTTTTATCAATCCCCTCCTCTTCACTACTTTCTCAATCTATAATAACTTTATATATTTAGGTGAGAGCTGCGTCAGGACTCAGAACTACACCATACTGCGAATGATCACAATTCATTTTGACTGCAGTGTTCGTCCAATATTATTGTTACTCTTCTAGTCTTCTACCAGATAAATCGAACTATCTACTATATCCTACACGGACATTGTACCTCTAATAAGGTATGTTATACTTATATACTATCAACAGACTACTTATTGTTCTTATTGTTAGGTAATTTCAATGGTAAAATTTAATATAAAGTTAATCAAGATACATATTGAATAAATATTTTTCACAAACAAAACATATAATATATTTATTTAGAAATAAAGATTTACATTCAATTAGTATGTACTTATGTAAATTCTGATGGAAAATTACAGTTAAATTAGTTTTCAATTTTTAAATACCTAACGTTAAATAATTTTATGTGCAGTCTAACCTAACCTAACTTAAAATAAATAGAATGCAGTAGAAATATATTTCTTATATTCGTAGAATAAATTAACCTACCAACGGCCAAAAAATTATACAAGTATGAATAATAGGTACCTATCAACATAGGCTTTCATATATTGATACTTAGCATGATATTTTTTGTTACTTACCTATTAGTTGGTTTATTATTAATTAAAAAAAACTAGGTTTCAACAATTTAAATTTATATAACAAAAATCGTTCGATAATTTCATAAAAATTGCATAAGATATGCTATATTTGTGTGATAAAAAAATATTATTTTTAGTATTTAATTTATCAATAATATTAATTTACAAATGAATTTAACAATAATCAAGATCAAAAACGTATTAGTTTTATTCTGCAGGTTTTTAACATATTATAGTCACATCGTATAATGTTGTGTATTATTTCAGAAAATCATGAAGTTCAATTTGATTATTTTGGTACTGAGCTTGTGCGTTGACTTAATTCTTGGATCTATCGCTAATAATAGTTCGTACTGGGAAGCTCCGTTCAGGTTTTGTGGATCAAATCTCGCAGTTGAGCTCTCAATCATCTGCAAAGGCCGCTACAACGAAGATCCACGTGAATATAATTTTCTATAGTACCTTATTCTTAATTATAATAGTATCGTCTATTGGTCGAAATTAACCTATAAAGTTTATATTAATTGTAAAATCAACGAACTCTAGAATACAAAATTAGATACCTATCACACACACACAGTTAATTATCGGGGTTTGTGTTTCTTCTCATTTTTTATAAGTATGAAAAAATAAAACGAAAATTTCATAACTTAGTTAGATCATTTAAAATCTTTCTCAAAGACTGCGATGCCCCCCTCCCCCGCGGTTAAGGTTTCTAGCCACAGGAGTCATGATGGTGGTATAAGTCGTATCGATGATATCGATTATATCAATCCAATTCACTATCGAACAAATAGCGAATTAAATAATATCGTAAAACTAAGAATATAGTAAATATTATACATTTTGTTTTCAAAATCTATCGATTAATCGAAATAATCGATTATTTTGACACTATCGACTATCGAGTGTATCTTACTAAGATACGGAGAAATTTTGATTTATCATTATGGTCATAGCGTGCTGATGTAGATTTGACGAAATAAACATTATGTTTTCTCGTAATGCTCTAATATAATACATTAAGAACTAAAAAGCAAACTTTTTTTAAAATTTTTTAACATTTTAGGGGTTCTAATCTTCCCTTTCCTTGCTACTCCTTGTATATTTTAGTTTGTAATTAAAACAATTTAAAATTGAATAAAATGTAAAAGAAATATGGTAAATGGTAATCTGATGATCATGTTAACTTATTATAAGCATATTCTATTTAGTTAGATTTATTGAAAAATGTTTGTCTTTGCTAATGATTTACCTTTGTTTTCAGGAAGTCACTCGTTCAAATCTAAAAGGGCTATCGCTAATGAGTGTTGTAAAATAACTCCGTGCAGCAGGAAATATTTGAAAGATCATTATTGCCTTCCTGAATCGAAATGGTATGTAATAACATAAATAAAATATCTAAAATTGTAAACTTAAATTAACCATTCAACAAAATTTATATAAAAATAAACTTACGATAAATTCATAAACAAAGTTACAAACTTAACAGGTTAACTGCTACGTTATTTTTCAGTACATTGCCAAAAGCGCTACGTGTGCCATTTTTGGTACACTTGTTGTTTTGCCAATATGTTTTTGCGTGCCTACTATGGTACACTTAAATACGATTTTAACACAGGAAAATATTTCGTAGCCCGCTAGACAAACAAATTTTCGACTAGCCCATTAATATCTTATAAATTAATTTGTTTAGGTAAAATTAGAATACGAATGGCAAATCAACCATGTACCAGAGATGGTACACATGGCGGTTAACCTGTTAATAATAAAAAATGTTCTAACTTAATTTAATAGAAATGTATCTATATAAGATTCTACTACATTTCAAATTACTTATGTAATTTTTTCAGTAACTAATTAATATGTATAAATTCCAGGGCTACAATTGCAACTACAACTTTAACTTCAACTTCTACTTCAACTACAACTACGACTCCAAAACCAAAACCGGGATTTACGTTTAAAATCCGAAAAACGGATTACACTAATATTTTATTTTATTATTTTGATCTACGTAAGTACCTACATACTTTAAATCGGAGTGTCCGAATTGGTTCTGAAATGCCCGAATTGGTTCCCGGGTTCTTTCAAAGGGTATATCCGAATTAGTTCCCGAGTTGTTAAAATTTTGGCTTAATAAATAATATATAACAAACATTAAAAATAAATTAAAATCTTAATTTAAAAATATAAAATAAATACCTAATAATAAATATATGCGGTATATCGTTTTTTTTAATTCGTTTATTTTCTTTATAGTTATTATTTTCTATTATTGAGGTAAAAACTTATAACAAACATTAAAAAAAAATTTTAATCTACTGATTTCATTATTTTTATATGTTCGGATGTGCGGAATAAAAGCAACTGTTGAATTTTCTGTGAAATGATTCACAGCAATTAGTAGTTCGTTCTATACTACTGGTACATTCAGCCCACATTGTTGGTGGAAGTGAGCTATCTTTTTCAATATAATTTTTAAAATATAATCGAAGAATTCACCAATTTTTTCATTTAAAATATTAATTATAATATTAAATATTTCATTTATATTATATTGTATTTTGCTTTTTCGTAAGTCTGTATCGGGAAGCAATTCGGACGTGTGCCGCCAACCTAGAATATCGGGAACCAATTCGGATGCAGCCTTAAAGGGCTCATGAGTGGCTTGTAAGGGTCTTGGAGTGCATTTGAATTCCTTGGAATTTGTTGAAATAGAACTAGATACTTAGACGTTATTGTGATTTCTTACAAAACTATTTATAAACAGTTCAATATAGTTTATTTTTAATAGTAAAAATAATTTTATTTTTTAAAATGACAATATTCTTATATCTTGACACCTTGTCCTAGAATTTAGGACACCTAACTACATTTTTACTTGTTCCATTTTAACTCAAATACCATTAAGTATGCTCTCGGATTCAACAAAATAAATTTTAACCTCTTTCGTTCAAATTCAAGTTTAGTTATGATACATTGAGTATATAGTTAGAATGAAAAATTTAGCTTATAAATATAAAACTCAAAACATACCTTCTAATGTTGTGTAAATAAAATGCTGCCCTACTGCACTTAAAGCTTCTTGTACTGGAGGGATTTAGATGCTTATAATTATCTTAATAAAAATATAGTGTGGTGGAATTGATGATATCATATTTTTTCACACAAACACACAAATAGGTTGAAATAAATTATCTACAAATGGCTCTAAGCGAGTATCATCGTATAAACATCTAATGTTCCATAATTTCAATATTACCCATCCAATGTATATAATCATAGCAATAAATACACTTAAATAGTATCCAAATCCACAAACTAAAAGTTGATTTAATAATTTGTTTCAATTTTTCAGTGATGCAAGTATTGGAATATCTTCAATTGGATAAGTAACAAGTACACCAAGCAACTGTCAACATTATATTGCAGCTTCAAAAATATATTTCAATCTTTTGTTATAATTAAATTATTAATATGATATACTATCATATATGAACTATCTATAGATATCCCAACATTTTATTTTTCAATTTTAAACATTATATTGCAATTTAATTTATAGTGCAAAATAAAATAATAATAATATAATATGTATCAAATACTTAAATTAGTATGTATAAGAAAGTAAATGTAGATTTAACAATTATAAATTAGTTTTTATTACCAAACTCAAATAATAATATAAGATTTTTATTTTTATACATGATTTTCTGACTTATTATTTTTTATTTGTTTTGTTTATCATACACTAGTAATTTACATTCGATGTAAATGTTTCAGTTAGAATAATAATAATTATTAAAGAACAAAGAACTAAAATTGTACCACAAAATGTAATTTTAAGAAATCATAATATGTATGATTGATTATTATTTTAATATAATAAAAAGAAAATAATTTGTTCATTGGTTGGTTTAGGAAGCAATTTTACCATATTAGGTTGGTTAAATAAGATAATTTGAATAAAGCAAATTGAATTATGATTTTTAAACAACATTTTTATCTTATGACGTATATAAAACTAAACTAGAATATTTCAATATAGAACATTATATTTATATATATCTGTTTATACAAGCGACACTCTTCGCCGGTCTAAAGTTATGACTTAAGAGTCCAAAATTTTGAATATTTTGTAACTTCATACCTTGCTGGTGTGTTTAAATATTGAACATCACGGAAGTGAACGTTTTGGGTGGCCTACAATAATGTGTCTAGGGTGTTGAGTGTTTCAACTTCTTTACTTTTTATACTTTACATATGTACATCTTATGTAGTGTGCTAACATACCATTAAATGGCATTTGATGTGGTCATACCTTGTGATTTCTATTATGATAATATTATTTTAAATCTTACTTCTTAGTTAACATCAACCTTGGCTCACCAAGACACCAAATTATAATCCTAGAATTTATATGATAAAACTTATAACCAATATGATAATGATTAATGACGTTACTTGTGGGTGTAGCATACTCTTAAAATATAGCACAAACAATACATTTAAAAAGTCTACATTCCTTCAATAGATTAGTTGTTTATTTATACTATAGTGGACTCCCTTTAATTAAATCTTCTAGCAGTCAGTTTTATTCAATTTTAGCATTGTTAAAAATTATCAACCATTATAACCGATAATATTGTATTTCCGATTGGTACTTATATTGACCATGACATCTTGTTTAAACAATTGTTTATAATATATTAAAGTAATTGAAGCTAATAGTTTATACGAAAAAGATATTACTGTATGTGATATAGTAGGTACATTATGTATTAGGTAGTTCCTTTACTGTAAAACTGAACCATTTAATACAAACTAACTATCAATTGTTAATAATATTATAATTGTAAATTTTAATTTTTGTTTAATATTATATAGATTTATATAACTATTTTAATTGTACATGGATGAACTTGGTTGGTATGTAATTAAATTAATTTGATTAAAAAAAACCTTGGTACCTTTTTATGTTTTCAAATTCCAAAAATCAAAGTTTGTTTTCATTCCACATTTAAAATCAGAATTTTATTTTTAATGACATGATTACAAAATTGAAAAAGAGTTACCCAAAATATTTAAATTAGTACTTTCAATAAAACAACATAGGTACTACAAAAATGAAAAAATAACATGATTGGCATTGTTAGCTATATATAAATTAAACCTACATTTAATTTGTTGCACTATATTACATTTTGTCAAGTAACTTATATATACATTTTTCATACCTACATAATAATTAATTTCAGTTTATCAATTATCAGTCTCAATAGAAAATTGATTTTGTGTACCTAGTAATTATTGGTTACTATTTAGCACTACCTATATGTATTTCACAGTTTTTTTGTTTTTTTGAGTGTCCAGAATTTTTATTTATCGGTTACTGATTACTGATGGCTGTTTTAACAAATTTTTAATTGCAGTAACTTTCATGGACAAGGTATAGAAATAATTTTTTCATTTTCTTAAACTTTGAGGGTTGGGAGGGAAGGTTACAACTACACCAGCACCACCATGTCTATAACACTGGTATCTTAATTATTATGTTACGTATAACAATTTAGTGATCAATTAACGACCTCAATTTTTTTTTATCGGACATTTGAGAAAGGTTTTTGAAATTTACGATGGGAATTTTTATTCATAAATAGCTTACAGATTATAATAATATTATAGCAATAAAATAAATAAATATTTATTGCCATTTACTCAGGTAGATGAGCAGTATTGAATTTTATCAAGATGAATATTTCACTACCTATCTATTATTTAAGAATACAAAAACAAAGATAATTTGTATCACCAAACTCTCAATACTTTTAAACGTTTTAAGTTTTATTCACAATTGAATGTCATTGAAATAAGAAATATATTTTTCTATCGCTATATTTTTTCAAAGTTTCTTAATGTTATTTAACTTTTTGTTTTCGATTATTGAATGTGTAATAATGCAGTTATAAACTGATTCGTATGTATAATCTTTGAATATTAAATAAAATGTATTCTAGGTATTTCCGAAAAATAAAAATGTCATATTGTACCTACCTACCTACCTTATTACGATAAAAAATAATATGAGTACAGCATAGTAGGGTATACCGATTTCTGGTATTTTTGTGATACAATTATGGATTGAATCCAAAATCGTCCTTTACGAACTATTTCGATTTGATACACGTCAACTTACCCCCCCCCCCCCCACCATGGGGCTATAATTAATAGCTTCGGAACTATGGGAAAGAAACAGTCAACCATAAACATAATACAAGTATAGGTACTGCATTACTGCAGTGTTTATATGGAAATTTTATTTTAAAGTGTTAATTATTAAAAGTGTAAACATATCAAGAATGTGGTAATACTTTATACAATTTTTTTTTTATCAATATTTGATAAAAAATATACTTTTAAATTGATCTTTTTTGAATAAAGATAATGATATTTTATTTTCATGTAATTAAACTACTTTATTTATATTACACTATATAAATTATTAATTGTTGATGACTGTATTGTTACAATTATGAAACTAGATCAATCAAGATTTTAACCCTGCTCAAGACTCACAGTACATTATACATTATTGATCTAATTGAGTATTCCTTAGATATCTAATATATTCATTAAGGTTTCTATCTCTTTTTGAATATCAACATACTGTTACAATCAAAATTGACAATAACAACAGGAATTAACTATGCATTGTCGTGAGTCATTACACAGACATAAGTAATAAAAACCCAAAAATAATTGAGGAAGTGTGGTCATATTATAGTAAGTTATTAAAATTACTGTTTTTTAAATTATTTTTGTGTAATCTAATACATTTACACATAAGATAATACATAATCTGGATTTGAATATTGTAGTGTCCCAGCATACAGGAGGACGAACGACTTGTGTTGAGGTAGATGGTTTGGGTGAAATAAGTATAATAACTTGACTTGTGATTAATTATTATACAATTATTTGCTTGCGATGTGGACAAAACATTATTACTGATACATGAATGATTTAATTGAAAATATTCTAAGTCCAAATGATTAATTTGGAATGGTGACTGGCGTGAAGGTGCTTGCACTGACTCTGGTGGCTCACGTCTGCATTTGGTCTATTCAGGGCTCTCCAATATAGGTTTGCTTTATCGGTATCTGAGACAACCTATGTGTTATCTTCTTTCCGAAGGGGAGAGGGAGTTGAAACGGTTTTAAGAATTTTTTTTGTCGCTTTCCAGAGGGAAGAGTGTTGAGTTGTTAAGTTCTGTATGTATTTTTGATAAGTTCTAGAACTGTGTTGTGAGAGCGCTTTTCTTAGTTTGTTGTTTAGTTGGTTGAAGGTTTGTTTATGGATGGGGTATTTGTGTCTTTGCCACCGGGACCTGGCTTTTCGTTTTTCTTGGAGAAGAAATTTTATGTGATTCGGTAGTGGGTATTTTTCGTGGTGGATTGGACTATGAAATGTTGCCAAGTGTGTGCAATCTTGAATGTCTATCGTGAGTTTTTGAATTGTTTCATCAATATCGTCACTTGACTTTAGGGATGAGTTGAGTTGAGTGCGAATTTCAACGAGTTTTTTAAAAGTAGGCCAGTGTATTTTTTTGGGAGCTTGGAGATTTGTGGTAGGGTTCGCAGAGGGTATTTCAAACTCCAGTATAACAGGTGAGTGGTCGGATGAAAGGTCATTAGTGTTAGTGACCGTGGTAATGCAGTTGTTTGGTGTTTTTGTGATAAAGATATCAAGAATATCTGGACGTCTGTTCCGATGAGAAGGCCAATAGGCGGGGTGAGGTGGGGGTAGAATTTTTATATTGGAGTTGGCTATAGAGTTGAGTAGGGTTCTGCCTCTTGTATTAGTTGAAAAACAACCCCAAGAGGAGTGTTTGGCGTTTAGGTCACCGGCGACGATAAAATGTTTACCTAGAGATTCGAAGAAATTTGTAAAGTTAACTGAGCTAATTTTAGGTCCTGGGGGGGCAGTAGGTGGAAGAGAGTGTCAGATTTATATGTTTATTTACGGGAACAAGAATGCTTGTTGCTTGGATGCAGTGGCGGTTTTGGGATTCAATTTTGACTGAGGCGACTAAATATTAACATACATATATACAACAATTATATACATTTACATATATATATATATAATAAAAACACAAACTTATAATACATTAAACAAATTGACATGTTGAAAAGATTAGAAAGTGATTAGTAGAATAGGTAGTAGAGATAGCAGATAGACGACAATACAAGCACAGACTATGATTAAACAATTCGATACGAATAGAAGATAATTGCAGTGTTGTAATTGTACGTTGTTTAGCTGATTTTTACGCAGTGCCACCAACACTGATGATAATTCAATAATTATTGTGTACTTTTTCGGCCGAGCCAATGTTTACATGCCGCCTCAATCGTCGCCTATGAAGTGCGTGTGCTATGCGTACGGCTCGTGTGCGTGCGGGATCGTATTATTCAGTAATATTAAATACAACTACACGTGAGAGGCACCGTCAGCGGTCGCTCTTACGGGTACGGTTGGAAGATTACGAGACCACAGTCGACACCGGGCAACAAAATCGCGTATAATTTTAGCCTGAAACAACCTGTGCCCCGTGCTCCGCGTAGTCCTTACACCCGTATAAACTGATACCATATTATTAATTACTATTAACTACAGAATGATGTTTGTATTAAAATCAAATATTCTGTTTTTACATTTTTTTATGACAAAATTCAGAACATTAATAATATACTATACAAATGAAAAAAATATATACTATGTCTAATTTGTTTAAAAAACATATTCCTCTTACTAAATTTTTAAGTGAGGCACCGCCTCACCCCCAAAACCGCCACTGCTTGGATGTAAGTTTCACTGATTTTAGGAAGAGAGGAATGGGGCAAATTATTCTTAACAAGTATCAAGGAGCCAGCGTGAGCCGTGTTGTCGGGGTGATTGCTTTGATAAGCTTTATAAAATGAAGCTTTATATATGAATAGCTTTATCCGAGTATTTTGATAGATTTTGACGGGGTAAGATGAGACTCGGATATCATGGCTATGTCTATATTAAGATCACTAAGGATTGTCTGTAGTTCTAGTTTGTGGGGTGTAATACCGTTTGCGTTACATGTGAGTAATTTGAGTTTAAAGTTAGTTTCCATTGTTGGAGCTTAATTTGTTTATTAATGAGGTAAGAAGGGTTATTAGAGGATTGAGAAGTGTTATGAGGGGAGAAATTAGTGTTTTAAATTCGGAAATGAACGATGTTAGTTGGTTTGATAATTTTTGATTGGGAATATGGTCGTTGGTATTATTAAAATCTGATTTTGATTTGTTACCTATTACTGCTTGTGAATATGATGTGTGCTGGGTGTTAATGGGCTCGTTATGAGTAGTTGTGGGTGCGTTGTTGAGATGTTGACTTGCTTCGTGATGAGGATGACTGTTGTGTTGGATTTGAGATGAATCTGAATTTTGGGCTAATTCTCTTGAGATGGAGTTTGGTTGAAGTTTCTTTCGGAGACGTTGGAGATCCTTGTGTACCGTGCAGCCTCTGTAATTTGCCGGGTGAGCATTACTGCATAGTGCACATTTAGCAGGGAGGTCCTTGGGTTTGGAGCATTGGTCTGAGCAGGGCCGTATTTACGCCTAGGCCGGCAAATTTTTTGGGGCGGCAAATTTTGTAAGAAATAAAAAAAGAATCATATGAATGCATGAAATATTTATGTTTTTTTTTTTAGATATCTGTATGTAAAATATACGGGCGCATGAAACTGAAAATGTCACTAACCCGAAATCAATTTTCTCGTAATGTGAGCTATAAAGATAAGATACCTACCTAGGTATATAATAATATAAGTTGTTCCTAAAAGTAATTACGATAAAAATATAATATATATAGAAATTGGCTAAAGATATTGTGTTTGTGTATCCACATCGCACACGACCACAATTCATTTCAGTTTATTGTTCGTCATTGTCGGGAGTGCATATTACAACATAATATATTTAATAAATAATAATTAATAATTTACAGTATTTAGCATTTTTTCACTATGAGTGACGGTCGTAAACGTTTTAGTGGTTCAGAGTATAAAAAGCGAGCCAAAGATAAAGAATATAAAGAGAGTAAAGTTCTAAATAAAATACCTAAACTAAGTACTTTCTTTAAACCTGCTAAACCGTCTTCTTTGAATGCACCTGATAATGGTCAACAACATCAACATGATTTAGAAGAGATTGAAACGAGTAAGTGCGAATCGGATTTGGTCATTAATAATTTAACAACTTCTACTTTAAATATGGATCCGGCTACATTTTATATTGATTATAATGATCCGGCTAAATGGATTATTAATGATGTAACTCGCGATTATGTGGCAAAACACGGAATAAATCAAAATTTAAATGATGATTTTACATGTTCTAAACGTGAGTATCCTGACAAAAATAGATTTTTAAATAAATCATTATTTGTTAGAACACGTATAAATGGTGAAGTACAGTCACGACCATGGTTAGTGTTTTCGAAATCTACTGGTACAGTGTTTTGTGCACCATGTCGACTCTTTGGAAGTGCACATTTATCAACATTAGTAACTATTGGTTTTAATGATTGGAAAAATGCTGTACGAAAATTCTATTCCTCATAAAACTTAATTAGGATTTATAATTATTATTTGTTTTGTTTATAATGACTATTGACCTAATTTCTTTAAAATGAAATAAATTTATTTGTAATAATTACAATTTTTTTTTCTTGGGGTAGAGGCGGCATATTTAAAAGGGCCTAGGGCGGAAATTGTTCTAAATCCGGCCCTGGGTCTGAGGTATGGTTATCGCCACATCGGACGCATTTATGCAAACGATTGCAGTATGATTTAGTGTGGCCGTACTGTTGACAGCGATGGCATTGGACTAGATCCCGTCTGATGTGTGGGGCTTCGAATTTGACTTTAGAGAAACATTAATTGTTTATCTTGAAGATGTCTTGGTTGTTTGGAGATGGGTTAAGGTCTACAAAGAATAGTGGGAGGGGTTCTTTTGATTGGGATTTTAGGATGTCAGTGACATTTTTTACCATAAACCCATGTTTTTCAATTTCATCTTTAATGTAGTCAGTAGGAATTGTATGGTGCAGATTCCTAATAACAACTCTGTAGGACTTTTCTTCGTGTGACTGGTACGTGTGGTATTCAAGTTTATTCTCGTTGAACAATGATATAACGGCACGGTAAGAACTGGCCGAGTGAAGGTTTATTTTTATGGTTTTTGAGTTGGACTTGCAGAGGAAGCCCTCGTTTTTCGTTATTTGTTCTAAGTTTTTACAAAGAGTGACGAAATTAATCGGAGATGTAAAGAAAATTGGTGGCGGAGGAGGTGGTGGAGGAGGTGACTCGTTGATTTCTGTGCCTGTTACGATATCCATATCATCTATATTATTTTCGTCTGTGTTGAGTAGAGAGTAACGGTTTGGTGAGGAGAAGTGAGACGGATCGCTTGTTTTTTTTGTGAGAGGCGAAGTAGAGTTGTTGGGTGACCTAATGCGTTTGTTGGTGTCAACAATATTCCATTCTTGGTTGTTGGCCGAAGAGGCGGGTGAAGCGGTTGCGACCTGCGTCGTACAAGAAACAGTATTTGCGATAACTAACGGAGATAATTTCGGATTGTTTTTAGATTTACTTGTGACTGAGTTATTTCGTTGCATGGTGCAGCAGTTGATAAGTTGCAGGTCGCGGCCTACAGCCGGTTAAAGTACGGTGGTGGCAGGTAGATTATATTTTTGTTTAAACGTGTGGAATACGGAAAACGAATATAATTAAACTGAGAAATATGGTCTGAATTTGAACTCATTAATTTCAATGACGCGATAGGCGGAGGGCGATAGTGTACGCGCACGACGGTCAACGGACGTGTGGTACGAACGACGTTTAGATTAAATTCTAATGAAAAAAGCATAATGTCAAACTGTTATAAGACACATAATTATATATTTTTGCAACATTTTCTTGAATTAATATAATTTTTCCCAACAATATACAGTTTTCATAATGGATTGTCTGTATTTAAGCACGTCAATATAAAACTGTAAAATACGTGATGTGATTCAAGTTATGTACAATAACAATTCAAATGAATTTCAAACGATTTAGTTCATCTGAAAAGAAATGTAACTACCAGGGGAATATACTGTTGATATCGCCATGAATAAGTGATAGTGAATGTGTCTTCAATATTTAATGGAAGCGCCAAAAACTACATATGGTTATAAATTCAAAAGTTAATTTTAATAATATATTTTTGTAGTAACAGTATGAAAATTAGGTACGATCTTAAATAGAGTTTACAGTTAATTTCAAAATCATAGCTATCGACGGAGGACTATTTGAGATTTTAAGAATTATCGTACCAGGATTAAATGCGTAATATGAACTCTGTGGGCAATCTAATGTAGGCATAGTCAATGGTGTGCATCGTCCAATTTTCATTCATAATCTCAATGATTAACTGGTATTTATCCCACGTTTTTATTTAACAAATGAACATCACCGCTATTACATTAGATATGTTTATAAAAAAGTTTAAATAATACACTATGGCTGGAACGAATAACAAATAATATACTAATAAGATTCGTCTAAGAATTTTTTACCACATTTTCTATGAAAAAACCATTTGTTGAACAGTATATAACATTTAATGAATTGAAATACCAGAAACACTAGACGTGTAACATGTACTGAGTAGGTACTCCTGATGAAGGCGTATTCAGTTCTAAATCGTTTGAAAATTAAATATATATATTAACATTAATCATATCATCTTAGAATCTACTTTTAATCGCACATTTTATTAAAATAAAAACAAAAATATTGCTTATATTATTTTGGCTGCTAGTAGAACACTTGTATATATTTACGAATTAGTATGTCTGGACACACGTGTACAACTTAGGTACTGTCTTGATATTCTGTTCGAGCCAAAGTTATAGCATGTAATTATAAATATACATGATTTTAATACCAACCTTCATTGAAACCAAAATTTTGTTTTTAAAATACACCCTCATGGTATTCATTTAAATCTTATATGTGAAGACGGTGGCGCGTCCAAGTGTCGATTATTTCGTCCCGTAGCGAATCACCAATCACAAAATTCGACGGCGATTCTCGCTTATCGCTTTTCGCCTTTTCCGATGTTTGCGCGTTACTGATAACGGACGTGCGATTCTCGGCTGCGGGTTCCGAGATTTTCGCTTTTCGCCCCCCGTACTACCGTTTTCGACCCTTTCGGCCCCGTTCGAGCTCTCATCGCGTTCCCTGCGAGTTTTTACCGTCCGCGCGGTCCGCTCTTCTCCCGTCCGCCGTCCGCCGGGGCCGAGACGTCGATCGCCAGAACCGTCGCCGCCCGTCGTCCGTCGCCCGGATTTCCAGACGTTTTAGTTTTTCCCCGATCCGTTTCGTCTCTTTAAAGGCCGCGAGTGCTTTTTTTCGGTTCGCAGCCTTCCCCGCCGTCTTTTACGTACCTACACCTGTACACGATTTTGTTTGAATTCAATAAATCACATTATTATAATATCGCCTTGCGTTTGTCGTTTTTTCCTTTAGTCGTAAGACAGTGTATCGCATCAATATAACGTGTGTTGTTATAGACATACAGAAGGATGTACTGCCACGCGTACTACATAATTAACGTGTACCGTGCCCATAGGTTGGTCGGGGACACAAATCGTGATGCCATCGGGAGAATAACTTTAATCATTATTGTAGCAAACAGCTGCACGTCGCCTGATGTACACACGATTCTGTGATGTGATACATCGTACTTGACAATTAAACGAGCGAGTTGTGGTGTTGTGTAGTGCCTACGTGACCAAATACAAATGGACATCACAGCTTAACGTAACAAATCGTTCTCACTTTAACGGCTGTATATATATCGTTATAGAATTACACAATTCTGTTTGACTTGGTGCATTGAGCAATACATACACAACAATAATAACGCATATACAGTGTATGTAATTGCAATGTATTCGCATTCGGTATGCCTTCGCGTGACTAATAGCATAATATATCTAATTGGAGTAATATATACACCGGAGAGGTTATAAAATAAGTAGTACATGACTTTTATTCTTTATTAAACACACATCAGACATTACAATGTGTTCGAATTGGGTATTTATGCTTGGTGTGCTTTCTGTTGTCTGTGATATGATTTCACCCAAACACGGTACGTAACAATTAAATATATGTGATGTGTAGATTATAAACTCTACTGTAATATACTGGATTTTATAGTGTACTCATTTGGTAAGCGACGTTAATGTTCCGCTGCTCTTATGTGTTGTTTATGTTTTAAAAAACAAATAAACATGTAAGTATTTAATGCACAACTATATATATATTGTAATATGTAGTACATGACTTATATTTTTTAACAAAACACAATGTATTCGTATTGGATGACTATGATCACCTTTAAAATGCAATATTTAATAGTATTTAGAATACATAAATATATATTATATATGATTTGATGAAAACAATGGTGTCTGTAAGTATTCATATATTGTAAAATAAGTGCATTATGCAATAATTTATAAAACAACGGTATATATATACGCGAGAGGTAAGAATATATGATTTATAGAATTCACATATTATGTATTTAATGGGTTAAATGGAATAATATGATTCATTATTAATTACATCAAAACCAGCTTAAGAGTAGTAGTTTCTACATAGATTAACAACTCGAATAGTAGGTACTAGGTAGGTCCCGTTAGGCGTTAGGCATAGTTAACCGTAGGTGTGTAGATCGAAACCGTGATCGTCGATTTGGCGGCGGCAATGATAACCGTGCGGTGGGTGTTTTTTTGCATTTTTTTTTTTCGATATTTTTCAAATTTCTCATTGGAAACGTTTTAAAAAAAACAAAAATTTAATTGGCCGCGAGTCTGTCTGTATCGTACCTACATCTCCTAACAATATATTGCGTGTACGACATTACCGTACGTTATTATGCCCGGTTACACCAAGCCGACAAAACGGCGACTTTCTGTCTGGCGACGAAACGGAAACATAAATGATAACTGTACTTTCGGCTAAATATATACTTTGCCCCACTCGAGGTAACACGTCTTACATATATATAATATATATAAATGTTTATAGAATTATGACGTATTACCACGGTAGCTCGGTAGCATAAAGTTCTTGCAGTTCTATTATTGTTCACTAATACATTTGACAGTATCTTACAATACAATGATTTAAGTTTAATTATTATTCAAGATCATCTAGGCAGTGGTTTCAAATGCATTTTTCTTTCATATAAGTATATCAACACTAATATAATATACTTTTATAGAATGCAACATGTTGTTACTAACACATAAGCATATTATTCAACAATTTTTGTTTCAACCTTACTAACAAATATTATAATTTCATAATTCATCTTCTTATGTCAGTTTTGTTCTACTGCTGTTATTGATTTGGTTTCCGGTGATTGTATACATTTTAATTAGGTAAAGCTGTGTTTTAATTGTATTGTACATACAAACACATACACACACCTACAACAAGTAGTGTTACGATTTTAATTTTACTCATAACTCACTGCCATCAACTTAACATAGGTACTTATGTTTTCTTACACAATTGTGTACCTATCTAGGTACTTTAACTACAAACAGTTGAAATCACCTGTTGAGTTCTGCTAATCATTCCAAATTCTGTACTCAAGAGTCGAGACATAAACCTTTCTCACTCCAATCATACAGTTGATAGTTAATTACATAACACATGTGGGGTGCCTACGCTTAGATTATAAGTATGTATGTAATATGAACACACCAATTAAACGTTGTTCTACTGCTAAATATAAAATATAATGTTGTTGAAGTAATAATATGTCGTTAAGGCGTGGAACTATGTTTCTTTTGCATAGTTCACGCACAATAAGTAGAGTTACAGTTATTTATAAGTTATAACTCACATTTATTTTAAATGTACCTTTAACAAACGAACAAAACACTTATACATTTCACAGTATGTTATAATGGACTTTCTTTCTACAAGTATCTGATATAAATATTCTGCAAAACATAAATCTTACCCACTTAATGCATATAGTATAGTTACCAACACATGAGGACATTCAACAATTTTTGTTTCAAATTAACTAACATTATAAAATATATGTGTTTACAAACTCATCTTCTTATATCAGTATTATTCTACTGCTGTTATTGATTTTGTTGCAATAAGTATGATTGCATTTGTGTTAATTAGGTAAAACTGTTTTTTAATTCCATAATGTACATACAAATACACACACACACACACACACACCATAGGCTTCAGCTCCTCACATATATTTTCAATCACTGCCTCTCAGAAGTTCTTAAACTTTTATAAGTATAGGTAACAGATTTAATACAGTTTTTACATTTTATATTCTTATATATATATTTTTCTATTTAAAATAATAGTTATCAATATAAAGTATTGCTAATTATATTAAATAGTTAGTTACTCATTTCATCATATTTTTCAAAACAGTCATCTCACATTTCAATTCATTAGGTATAACTTGATTGCTTTATAAGTAATGATGATCCTTCAAAGCTTAATTTTAACAAATTGTGATACTGTCAGGAGAATAACTTTAATAAATAAAGCATAATGAGTAACAGCAGTAATTATTGTACATTCTAAACGTCAACAACTGATGTACGCACAACTCTGTGATATGATACATCATACATTGGACAAACAAATAAACATGTGAGTTGTAGTAATGTGTAGTACATAACCAGGTTAGTACACAGCTTAACATAACAAGTTGTTCTTACTTTAACAGCTGTATATTGTTATAGAATTTCACAATTCTGTTTGACTTAACACACACACATAGTGCATAGGTAACGAATAAAATACAATATATATTATGCCTTAGACTGGCCAGTGACCATATTATATGTAACATAGCTTTAAGCATTGAACTTAGAGCAATACATACACAACAATAATAATGCATATGCAATGTATTCACATTTAGTATGCTACTAGGTATATTCCTGTGACATGTATAAAGTTATTAGATTTATATTGTTAAATTCCTATACTGGATTTTATAGTGTACTCATTTGGTAAGAAACGACAATAATAATTATTCTTTGCCAAAACACATCAGACATTGAAACGTATTCGCATTCGGTATGCTTTGGCATGACTATGATCACTTTTATGTTATGATAATTGATAATAGCATAATATATCTAATTGGAGTAATATATACACCGGAGAGGTGAGAATATGCGATTCGAGGTGTCACTATAATTCAAAAGTATTTACTGGGTTAATTATTAGTTACACCAAAAAACAGCTTAACAGTTATAGTTTTCACATCATCTATCAACTCGAATAGTAGGTAGGTCCCGTTAGGCGTAAGGCAGTGTATCCGCCGCAGGTAACGGGTTCGATATGGCATTATGGCGGCAACGTAGTCTGTGTCTGTCATATAATGCATGGATTAAAACGCGCTAAACTTTGCATATTTTTTCTCGATTTTTTAATTCTCAATTAATTCTCCATGATAACCTTTAATAATTATTATGTATAGATAACTATGTTAACTATGTCCCATGAGTATGTAATGAATAACGATAGGTATATAGTCGTTATTATGTTATTAATAATTGGTAATTTTTATTTCATAATATACTAGAGGTGGGTAGTTCATGAGTTATTTGATTCAAAGAGTTGATTCACTAATATGAGTTGTATGAGTTGAATCAGTGTGATCCAGATCAGCAACTCACCTGACTCAGTGTTACCACAATGATTATAGATTAATGAATCTTAAAGAATTAGGAATTAACTGAATTTCGACTAGTCATAAACTCGTAGAAAATATGTAATATGTAGCAAGTAGCAACTCATTCAATTCATAATTCATATTATATACCTATTCAATGATACACAAATTATAATAAAACCTTATTACTTTATTAGGCAATTCAGAACCGCTATGATAATGTGAATTGTGATTTGTATTTTGTAATTTTGTGCCTTCGTTTTTAAAAAAATTGTAAGTATATGATTCATTATAATTTTTCTTCTTATTTGTAATTTTACATCCTGAAAAATAATTTAAAAAAGTAAAACTATGATTTTTTTTTTTTAAATTTAAAATCAAACAATATAAAAAACTTATGCAAAACAATGTACTTATTTAAAATGATTACATTATTGATATACATTTAAAAGTAGATTCCTATGTTTACAAAATTACAAATATTTTATTTTTATTTCTTTCTTTTAAATCAATTACTTAATTATAAAATATATAAAATATATTATAATTATATAATAATATATTACTTGATTGTTGTCTAATTTCTATATAAAATATTAATTAATAAAAATTAGACACTAGTAGTAGGTACTAGGTATACAACAAATATTAAACAATAAATAAAAAAAATAAACAAATATTAAAACAATAAAAACCAATTAAGAATTAAAAATTCATTCCTGTTATCTTTTTCTTATTGTATAATAATAGGTAAAGTAATAAGTATACAATATAATGAGCATTTAAAATTAATCTAAATTAAAATTTAAAAAGATCATTTTCTCAAACTTTGTACTTAATAGTCTACTTCTTTTTTTTGTAATTGTTTGTCCAGCTTTGGAGAATATACGTTCGCATGGAACTGATGTGCCCATAATACAAAATCTTTTTTTTACAATTTGGAAAAGCCTCGGATACACATATTGATTTTGTTTCCACCAAATTAAAACATCTTCATTTCTTGGTAATAGTGGTTCTTGCAAATATTTATCCAGTTCCACAATGAATGCCGAAGTAGGATTTGAAGATTGGACCAATGTATTAACTTCTGAGTCAAAATCGTTCCATATTGAATCGGTACAATTCTCATTTGGCAATGTATTTATTTTATTTGTACTATTTGCAATTCTTATTGTTGTGGCTTTACTTATCAATGACTTTTTACCTTCATTGTAGGCATATTGATGTAAAAATCCATAACTTTTGAACCTTGGATCCAATATAGTGGCTTCTGCATACAGTGATATTAATTCAATGGATCCAAACCGTGTTTCTACTTCTTTTACCAAAACATTGACCATATTATAAATTTCAATAGATGAGTAATCTTCAAGTTTAATTTTATTGCAATATTTAATTAATGATTTACTTAGTACAACTATCTTTGAAATCGAAACAGATTTTTCAGCACTTATTTCAACTGTTATTTCTTTAAAAGGCTTTAAAATGTCATAAGTTTTATTTATAATATACCAATCATTATTAGTTAAGTATTCATTATAATTAGTTTCTGTTAGTGTTGTAGATAAAGGAATTTTCAAATCATGTACTCGTTTAAACATATCCAAAGTGGAATTCCACCTTGTCACTACATCCTGAATAAGAACAAGAGGCGGAGAATAGCCCAGTTGTTCTTGTATTGATTTTAACTTTCCTGCAGCCTGCGAACTCCTTTTAAAATGTCCTACAATACCTCCAACTTTTTCTTTTACATCCTGAATTTCCTTTATTGCATTTTGTACAACCAAATTAAGACTGTGGGCAAAACAACGTACATGCCTCCAATTGCATAACTCAACTGCTTTTGTTATATTTGGTGCATTATCCGTTGTGCAAGCTGCTAATCTATTTTCTAAACCCCATTCTCTTATTACTCTTAACAATTCTGTTTTTAAATGTTCACTGGTATGTGTATCAGAGTATTTAAAACAAGATAATAAATAAGACTTAAGTTGTGTACAGTCATTATCAATGAAATGAGTTGTAACGGCTATGTAACTATCATTTTGTACAGACGTCCAACCATCAGTCGTTATACTAACAAATTTGCCATTGGACAATATATCACATTTAACTTTATCGTATGTCTCATTATAAAGAATTGGAAGATAAGAAGTTGACAAAGTTTTTCTAGATGGTAAATCATATCCAGGGTTCAACATTTGGATAAATTTCCTAAACTCTTTATCCTCTACAATACTAAACGGGTAGTATTCCTTCACGATCATTCTTAAAACTTGCTGGTCAAGAATCTTACGCCGAGAAGTGCCTACGGGTCTTGGCAAGTACCTTGTAATACTGTTTTGAACTTTATTCTGTACATTACTGGAAAATGTTGATGATGCAATTATTGTTTCAGCTTGGTACGGCTCAGAATTAGAAACAGACTAAAAACGACAACAATTTTATATTTGTATACAATATTAATTAAAAAATTTGATGATAATTTTAATTTAATAATTAAATTTAAATAATATTGTATTATAATTTAAATTTGTTTATTTTTATATTTTATTTTATACTTATTTATACATTATTTTGTTATTTACTTGAAATGAAAAGGGTAAGAAATTGCCAGGATTAGTTATACTATATAAAATTATAATACTCTAGGTAGTAAATATTCTTTAAATTAAAATTTACTTGTTATAGAATTTAGTTTTTATTACTTTAAATTTAAAATAATGAATATACTCACTGAATTAGAAACCGAAAGATTTTCAGTTACTACAGATCTTGGATCATCAATACCATCGTCATCTTCTTCTCTTACATTATGCCTTTGTCTATTCAAATCAATAGTTATGTGTTTTAACTGCATGTGTCTCATCATATTGGAAGTCGATAACTTATTATGTTTCATAACAACCCGACACAAACCACACTTTACATTTTTTTTCTCATTATCCAACTTAAAATAATTCCAAACCACACTCTTACTCATATTGGATTAGATGGCTTTGAAATATTATTTTAATATTGATCTTAACTTACTAAGTTTTATATTAATAAATATTATTTTTAATGACCAACACACTATACACATAACACACATCCACAAAATACCATGCTCATTGGGTTATGGAAACATGAATAACCATGTATTATCATTCTATTACTTGTTTTTGTAAATAATGTTTTAATAATAATATGCTGGGAAGTTATTTTTAGATATTTATATCTACAATGAGTATAAATAAACTAAAATTTTAATATATTGCCATATAATATAATATGTTTTATTTTGATATAGTGTACACTAGTTCACATTGATATCAGATTATTTTTTTATTATTCATTCATTTAGAAAATAAACTATACAATAAACATTGTTATAATCCTAGGGAAAAATTAATATTAACCATTAAGACCATATTTTGATAGAAATGAAAAGAAAAAATAATACAATAAAGAATATTTATTGTTTAGTAAAATATTAATTTTGTATTCTGAACATTTGATTAACCATTACTTAATAGTTAATACATAAGAACAGTTTGTAGTATTTTTTTTTTTTTTATATTATTATTATTTATTTATTCAGCTAAAAACAAAATTACAAAAAAAATTTATACATGATATATATATATTAATATAATATATTAGTACAAACTAAAAATAATATAGGTATAACAAAACAATTACATTTATCCGAGTATAGATCTAATGTTTGAATGCACTAATAAAAAAATTATTTTAAATTATAGCATACTATTAAAAATGTCATTAATAAACTTATACAATAATTATAAAAGTTAAAATATAAGCATTAAAACTCTGTGAATAATTAATTTTGAATAGGTGTAGAATATGAATTTGTATTTTGAATGCTGAAGTCAGTGATAAACTTCAATAGGGTGCTGAAGACCTGTAATCACAATAAAAAATTAGAATACAATTTTATTAAAGTAGTTAATTTTTTAAATTAAAAATTACCTTTAAGTGTCCATTTCCATTTGACAGCTTATTGATTTCTTCCCTCTAGGGATTTAGTAATAAATGCTTGAAAATTAGAAATTCATGTTGAAATAAATGCAAAAAAAAAAAATATTTGATCTTGTAATTAAATTGATGCCTTCATTATAAAATGTCATTGAAAATAAGCCTGCTATATATCAGGAAATGGTGTGTAAAATATAAAAGCCTTTGTTAAAAGTTCTCTTGACATTAGACATAAATAAGCACCAAATACCAATAGTTTGAAAAATCTAACATATAGTTATGGCGTTGTAAATGAATCTAACAATCAATACAAAATGTTACAGTAAAAAGGCTATATACACTTACAAGTTTATGTATGGTATACCATTTTGTTTTCATTTAGTAATATATACAATATACATAGTATTAAATGTGAATTATCTAATATATATGTAAAACTTTTTGGTTATTCACATTTGTTTGTGAGTTGTGAATCATCACAACTTAGGAGAACCATTCGACTATTGAGCTATGTATGTATTAAGAATTGTTAAAAGAGTTGTGAGTTGATTTTATGATTCAACTCTTTTAGGTGAATTGAGTTGTGGGAGTTGAATCTCCTAAAAGAGTTGAAATTCCCACCTCTATAATATACCTACTAATACAAACGTATTTAAACGTGTACATATATACATTATAATATATAATACACTGGATGATCGCTTTCGAGTGTCGCTGCAATATACGCAATATTACAGTATGACCATTATTAGATTACGATTAGATATTAGACTGGTTCGTCGGTGTAGAGGGCCGCGTAGGGGACAACTTTGGCGACGCGAAACTCGCCTATGTTATTCTGCGTCATCTTGCGACGAACGCCCATACAGCACACATCTACGCATACCGAAAAGCCTATTTCCGAAACTACTTAGTGCTTTTCATTTCGTTTCGGTCTGTATCTGTATCTGGCGCTTTGCAAACCGGTGAGTACAAGTTTTACATATTCTAATAATACAATATAATATAATAATATACGTACAGGTGTATTCATGGCTGCGCGTGTCGCGCACCAGTGCCAGTGCACCACCGTTTCATTACACACGTTGTTCATCGCTATAATATACGCGATATTTTCACTATGGCGAATTTGGTGTTTTTTTTCACGCACCGCGTGTTTACTTTGAATCTAACGCTTTTTTGTATCCGCCTTCGTATTTGAAATTCGCCGTGGTTGACGTTTGGCCGTTAACCGATTCATTTTAACTGGCGCGCTTACCGTTGCGCCATTGCGGTATTTGTTTAAACAGTTAACTGTGCTGCTCTGTATGCCATTTTTCGATTTTATAAAATATAATATTTGCAGTAGGTATTAATTCTAAAAATAACACACTTGTACAGACAGCATACTGATAACGTCATTATTTTTGATTACAATGAGTGTAGAAAATTAGTTTATACTTACTTTTTACTTTTCATGATGTTTTTAGGCTATTCACAACGTACACAATGGTCAAACGCTGTGTGATGTGCGGAGTTGTGGACAATATCATTGATGTTTCCGTACACAAGTATTTCACCCTACACACACATACGAGGTGTGTTCAATAAATACCCAGACTAAAATTATTAAAAATTATATTTCAAACTTACAAATTATTTAAATGGATCACCTTCAAAATAGTGTCCTTTAGCATCAATACAATGCTCCCAACGGTCTTGCCACTTTTTGAAACACCTTTGAATTCCCTCTAAAGGCCTTTATCTCTTGTGTCGCGTTATGAATAGTTTCATTAACGTCTTCAAATCTGTGGCCTTTGAGGGTACTTTTCAGTCTCGGAAACAAAAAAAAATCACAGGGAGCTAAGTCGGGTGAATATGGTGGATGAGGTACCACTGGTATATTTTTAGATGTCAAAAATTCACGTACGGAAAGTGCAGAATGCGCCGGTGCATTGTCATGGTGCAAAAACCACGACTTTGATTTCCACGCTTCTGGTCTTTACGGCGCACTTTGTCTCTTAATCTTTCTAATACTTGTTTATAGAACACTTGCTTTATTGTCTGACCTATAGGTGCAAACTCATAATGAACTAAACCAAAAAAATCAAAAAAAACTATGAGCATTGCTTTGATGTTTGACCGGACCTGACGACATTTTTTTGGACGAGGTGAATTTGCGGTCTTCCATTGCGATGATTGGACCTTGGTTTCGGGATCATATCCATACACCCATGTTTCATCGCCCGTAATTATTGATTTGATAAAACTTGGGTCATTAGAAACCCGATTTTTTAGATCCAAACACACTTCAATGCGATGTTCCATTTGCTCCTCGGTTAACAATTTTGGCACTAATTTTGCGGACACTCTTTTCATACCCAATTCATCTGATAAAATCGAATGACAAGTACCAATTGATATGCCAACTTCATTAGCTACTTCTCTGACAGTTAATTTTTGGTCGGATCTAATTTTGTTTCGAACTAGAGAAATGATATCATTTGTTTTTGATGTTGATGGACGCCCAGGACGATGGTCATCTTCAATGGATATACGACCTTCTTTAAAACGTTTGAACCAGTCAAAAGTTACACAACGGCTTAGTGCAATATCTCCAAAAGCCAATTTTATTAATTCAAAACTTTCCGTAGCATTTTTACCAATTTTGAAACTAAATTTAATACACGCGCGTTGCTCCGAAATATTATCCATTGTGAAATCGCGATTTTATACAAAACGACCAACTTCGAACGCGTATTGTCGATGACCGATTTGAGATAATGATTATTATTATACACTGAAATAATGGTCATTATCTCTAGTTTATTTTGGTGCAATAACATTTCCAATAACATTAAATGTTTTTCTACAATAATTTTAGTCTGGGTATTTATTGAACACACCTCGTATATATATAACTACTCATATTAAATATGACACTTTTAGATTTCCAAACGATGTGCGTCATCATCAGTGGGTGGCATTTGTGATGGAAAATGGTTTTCCTGTGAACCAATCATCAAAGTTGTGTTCAAGGCATTTCGTGCCTGGCATCGACTATGTCATAGGAGACGCACAACGCCGTCGTCTGGTGATCACAGCAGTGCCGTCTTTGGTGAGTGTATAATCAAGATTGTTACTACACCACTAATATCCTTATATATACCTGCTGTTAGGAACTTAAGTTGATAACATTCAACGTGACTAAATATATTTTAACGGAATGTTTCACTTTAATACATAACACTGTGAATTACAATATCAAGTACCTATTGTTAAAAGCAGTTTTAATTCATCATCCACACACATACACCCACAACCCTCCTATGCCACTAAGTTGTGTTATGTTTTGTTTATAATTTACTGCACATTTACAGTATGGGTACTAAAGAATACAAATTACTTCACAACAACATTTATCATTCATCATTATTTAGGTATAGTACATTTTCACTGTTCACCGTGTACACTGTGATTTACATTATTAGGTTGCTCAACACTTAACTTTTTTAAGTACAGTTAATGTTATTACAGTTAGTTAGTATAACACACTATTTATGTATTTTAATATTGGACCCCTGGCATAACCTACTAAATGTTTGTAATCTGATGTAACTAACTTCACACTAAATGTACACTGTGTTCTCCTTGCTCAGTAGCATGCATTAAGCAAGTATCTGATATTCACTTGATGCATATAGGTATCTACATTTATTGTTATAGTATGCCACAAATGTTATTGTTACTGTTAAACACGTAAGAACATTAAACACTTTTTGATTCAGCCTAACCAACAATAAACAATGATTAAAAATACACAACCAATTATTAAACGTTCTTCTTTTTTGTTCATTGGCTGTAAATGAAAACAAAAGACAACTGAATATTTTGCTACACCTATGACTGTATTAATGTTGTTTAGGTAGAACTGTGTGTAACTTTCTTTTAAATTGTATTTCATCTTATACTTATATGATGGCCAATTCTCAAGAATTTTTATGTACAACATTAATACATTGTAGTTATATACTCAGCAATGTACGATTATGTAATATTAATATAATATTATATTATATTATATTATTAATGTAAGTTTACACTGTACTCACATGATACTACAGGTATCTTACCTCAGACTTATCATATAATTTATAAATTCACTTAATGCATATAGTGTAGTAACTATGCTTACTTTTATAAAGTGCAATATATATATATGTACACACACACAACTAATTATTTTATTAATTTTTTTTATTGTTTTTAGCCCTCCATGCTACACACGATAAGTAGTGTTACAGTTTTACTGTTACTTATAACTTACTACTTATACGTTTTCTTACACAGTTGTTTGTCTCTACATACATAACACGTTGATATCTAGGTACTTTAACTACAAACAGTTAAACCACATGTTGAGTTCTTTCTACTGATGTGTACTAGGAATTTCATCATTCCGGATGCTGTACTCTGATTAATGCTCCCTATTTCAATACTTTATATGCCGCGTTGTTAGAACTAACTTAACATTGTATTTCCCGTACCAAATGCCATACAGCACTACATCAGCAAAATATTCTACAAAACATAAACTTATTATTCATTTTATTTAATAGATAGTTATGGAGTTCATAATATTCAAAATGTCCACTTAACAAAGCATACACCAACTGTAAAATACAGTGTTCTATAGAATAGTAATATATAAACTTAATATTAATTTATAAACATACAGTTAAAATTAATTAATCGGCCTATAAAAAAAGTCATTACATTACACCTGCCTACTACAATGCCAAACATGCTGTCTTAAACACCTTACTTTTTTTAATTTGTTTCACTTAATATTCATATTAAGCACACTGAGATTTGAAAATTGTATCCATTCTACATTAACTCAACCTAACTTATAGGTGCTGGGGAATGTCCAGATGGAGGAGGAGGTCGTGGAATTCGTCGAAGTCGAGCTGGAAGAAGAGGAGGAAGTGGAAATCTTCGACGTCCCGATGGAGGAGGGGGAGGGCGTAGAAGTCATCGACGTCATGGTTGAGGAAGAGGAAGGCATGGAAGTCGTCGACGGTGAGGAGGATATTGAAGTCATCGACGTCCAGGTGAACGGCGGAGGAGAGGGCATGGAAGTCTTCGAAGTGCTGGTGGAAGATGAAGATGAGGGTGTGGAAATGGTCGAGGTTCAGATGAACGAAGCACAAGCAGAACTCGAGTTTGCCGACGTGATCGACGAAGAGGTCAGTAAATATGTCTTTAAAATATAATTTTATCATAAATTATTTGAATTGCAGTTCGAACCAATTCCTGCGGGTGTTCCGGTAGAACAACCCAGAAGACTTGTGCCCATGATCGACAGGCTAGCTGCCGTGAGACACCCGCTGCCAGAGCGTCACTGCGTGGGTGCTTTGACTGCTGTCTGCGGGCACTGTAACGCCCGCCACTTTCCCAGCGAACGTACGACCATGGGTCAATTCTCCACGTGTTGCAATAACGGCCAAGTGACCGCTACAGGAGACCACGTGTTGTTGCCTGCCCCGTATCTGTTAATGAATTTGCTAATTTCTGATTCGCAGGATGGTCGTAGTTACCAAGGGAACATCCGGGGCTGTACAATAATGCCCTGGCATTTGCTGCGATTTCCACCAGCGTGAATCCCAGACCTTTACAAGGGCGAGGTCCGGCGGTGTTCACACTCCAAGGGCAATTGTACCATAGGACTAATAATGACGTGGCTGCCAACAGAGAAGAAGCGAGATACTGCGAGTTGTACTTCATCGAGTCCGGGGAAGCCAACACCCGCCGCCTCGACATGGCCCGACAGAGAAATCAACGTGAACTGTCAGAGAGTGTGATGGCAGACTTGGACACTATGCTGCGGGACAGGAATCCATACGCATTGGCTTTAATGTGAGAAAAATTATTGTGTCTGTTGACTTTAGACATCTTAATTAACCGACCATTTAGAGTAAGACTCATTAAGAGCTACAAACATACAGCAAACATAAAGTTATTGCTTAATGATGATTCAAAATATACATACAACACAACTCACTACTCAAACAACTCACAACTCAACTTTGTAAAAAAATAACTTGAATAATAACAACATTTACCCTCTTACTCTAATCATGTAAATTATTTGAATGAATTCATTTAATCCCATACACCATATCACTGTTATACAATACAACACTTTTTGTTCAGCCTTACACAGATCATAAATATGTATGAACACACATTAAAAATATAAATTTACACTGTACTGCCATTGCACAGTGGCACGCATTCACACAATACTACAACATTCTTAACATTTACCATATACAATTGATAAATTCACTTTACGCATACCTACACTTACTGTTATGGAGTGCAACACATTTTTACTGTTTGCAGTTATTTCGCTACACCTATGACACACACACACACACACACACACACTAAGTAGAATTACAGTAAGTTACAATGGACTTTCTTTTAAATTGTATTTCAACTTATACAATACTTAGTAATGTATAATGTACACTGTACTCACATGATACTACAGGTATCTGATATAAATATTCTGCAAAACATAAATCTTACCTCTGACTAATCATATAATTTATAAATTCACTTAACTACACTTACTTTTATAGAGTGCAATATACATTTTTAAAATTAAGTTACTAACACAAAATTCAGTATCATTACATTGATGGTGGAGTTCTGATATTTATTCCCCCTTGCTCTTGCAAATACTATTATTATTGGTGTGTTTAACACAATATACATGTGTACATTTATTCCAGGAATATGCGTCAGGTGTGGCTGGCAGAAAGAGACGTAGCAGATGCCGACCCAGCAGGTGTGCATCCCAGGCCGATCACAATGCATTTTGTCGCAGATGCAACCAGGGATCAGCGGCGTTACAACCTGCCCACAGCAAACGAAGTTGCTGCCGTGTTCGTCGGTGACGACGGTCGTCCGCCCAGAAACCTGAATCTGGTCATCTACGACACGAATCCAATCGACCCGCAACACAGGATGCAAAACATACCTGCGGGTTAGTTAATAACTATTTGAATTGGTCTTTCACTTACTTTCAATAGATTTATACACTATAATAGCACAATCAACCTTAACTCTTTCACAGGGACATTTGAAAAGCATTCATAGGGTTTATGTCATACAACAAATACATAGCATAGATGTTGTAGTACGTTGGTACTATTTACATTATATTTTACTGAACTCTATCTACACAACATAAACAATTAATCCTTGCGTTATAATAACTGTATATTTATAATAATTAGGTAAATTTATTTTAATTTAAAATTCCATGTACAAATGTGAAGTACACTCCCACACACACACACACACATGTTAATCAAACATATCCTTACATTTGCTGTACAATTATACTATTCACTCTGTTTGCACCATCATTCACATACAATTCATTGCGTTGTTGTTCTGGTATTGTTCTGTTGTAGAATTTTGAACTTTTACACATGCCTTCCTCTTGCTGTTCTACAAAATATGACCTTACCTTACACAACTCCATAACCTGACTTTCCGCCGCATTTAGTAATTCATTCGAAATAATATATACCATTTATTACATTCCACAAGGATCGTGTCACACGGATCCAATGTTGTATCCGCTGTTGTTCCCAAGCGGAGAAGCCGGTTGGCATTTCGGTATGAGACAAGAGGGCAACCGCCGAAATCAAGTCCGCAGTCGGAACAGTATCAGAGAGTTTGTGTGCTTCCATTTGGCGATACGATATTGGGGAAATAACGATACGATGCATGCACAGTTCAGTCTAATACATGCTGGTCGATTTTTGTTGCAGCAGTATGTGTGCGACCAGTACGTTCGAATGGAATCGAATAATCTGAACTATGTGCGTATGAATCAGCGAGCTCTCCTCGCAGATGCGTACCAAGGGCTCATGGACCACGTGAACCAGCAGCACCACTTGGACATTGCCGATCCCATGGCGGTCGGCCGGAGGATCATTCTACCGTCTACGTTTGTCGGCAGTCCCCGATACATGAAGCAGTGTTATCAGGACGCTATGGCCATAGTTCGTAAGTATGGAAAACCAGACCTGTTTATAACTTTTACGTGTAATCCCAGATGGCCGGAGATCACGGACAACCTAGCGATTCACAGCACGGCAAGCGACAGGCCTGAACTGGTGGCCAGGGTGTTCCACTTGAAACTACGGGAACTAATAAGTGATATAACTGTTAATCGTGTGTTTGGTAATGTCGATGCTTATGTTTACACCATTGAGTTTCAGAAACGCGGTCTGCCCCACGCGCACATACTCATTATCCTGGCGGAGGATAGTAAGTTGCGCATGGCAGAGGACGTAGACGACGTTGTTTGCGCTTTCTTGCCAGACCCGGCAACCGACAGGCAATTACACACCTGCGTGACATCCCACATGATATACGGGCCATGTGGAAGAGTCACCCACGGAGTCCGTGCATGGTGGACAACAGTTGTTCCAAAGACTACCCGAAGCCACACACAGAGGAAACTGTGTATGTTTCGGATGGCGGTTACCCCAAATACCGCCGACCGGACAACGGGCGAGTGGTCCTTGTAAGAAATCACGAGGTCGGTAACGAGTATGTAGTTCCTCACAACCCTTACCTACTTGCCAAGTACGACGCACACATAAACGTAGAGGTGTGCTCTTCCATTAAGAGCGTGATGTACATCTACAAATACATCTTCAAAGGACACGACTGTGTGACATTGGAGGTTTGGGATCAGGACGAACTAGCCAAGTAAGTCTGAGGTTTAATCAAAGTAATACTGTATACTATCCCTAATTGATACATTAATAATTACATAAAATAAAAATACTTAAAAAAAATATAATAATAGTTGTACAAGTTTATATAGTATCTACTTTGTGGTGAAATTATGAAGGTAGTTAACCAAAAAAATATACTACATAGCACATAAACTCTCATAGTTTATGTTAGGTCGAGTGTACCTATATAAAACAGAACACAATATTATTATTTTTATTTTTATTATTATCTGTCTGTACTCGGGCTGTTTTTGTTCTACCATGCTGTCAACATTAACAATTTAAATACCACTTATTATTATATTAAAAATGTCAATATCTATTGTATTCTTGTTCACTTATAATTAAAAGTAAGTTTTGAAAAAAGTAGTTCCTTAGGTTTGATTAAACATTTTAAACTAGACATTTCATTTAATTCATGTTTCGGTTAAGCAACTCAAAAAATAGTTCTTAGGTTCTTATGTTTCATTCATAGTAGTATTACAATATATTTTTATTAATATTCAGTAATTGCCGTTTATTTATTTTTCAGTTATTATATTAAGTAGGTAAGATGTAGTTCAATATAATATATATTTACTGCAGTTAATAATTGATACCAAATAGGTTAGGTTAATTAAAACCTTACTTAATCGATAGTTATATTTTTCAAACAATAATTAAATACATGTACCTTTAACAATATACTTAGCTTGCTCCAACACTCAACTTCTTTTATTCAACAAAGTTATAAAGTACAGTTGATATTATTACAGTTAGTACCTATGGACCTATTGTTATAGAGTACCACACGTATTATTGTTACTAACACTTAAGCACATTAAACACTTTCTTAGGTTCTTATGTTTGATAAAACATTTTAACCTACATGTTTCATTCATAGTAGTATATAGTAATATATTTTTCTTCATATGCAGTTTAATACAATACATTGAATGTATTTATTATCTGTCGGTACATTAACAATTTAAATACCACTTATTATTATATATAAAAGTAAGTTTTCAAAAAGTAGTTCCTTAAGTTTGATTAAACATTTTAAACTACACGTTTCATTTAATTCATGTTTTAGTTAAACAACTCAAAAAATAGTTCTTAGGTTCTTTTGTTAGATTGAACATTTTAAACTATAGTTTATAACATCTTACTCGCTCAGCCTAACCTCATACAATAATATTAAAATGCCAAATGGTATCATCTACTGAGTCACACAAGATAGTTATTGATCTTATTGTTTTGGTTTTCAATTACGTTAACTCAAGATATGTCAGCCCACCAGAAGGCATCTGGCGGTTGTTTTCGTACGAACTACACAAGAGAAGTCACACGATCGTCAGACTTCCTGTCCACCTGGAAGGTCGACAGAATGTGTATTTTGCGCCAGGACAAGCGCAAGAACGGTTACAAAATGAAGCTTTACATCGAACAAGATTAACAGAGTTCTTCACACTTAACGTGAACGACGTGGTGGCACGGCAATACCTGTACCACGAAATACCGACACATTACACCTGGAATGCGCCGCAGAGAACATGGTCGCGGCGGCGGAGACTGATGGCAAACGAGACGTTGGCTCGGATGTACATTGTCAATCCACTGGACCGGGACCGGTTCCACTTGCGACTGCTACTTCTGAACCGAAGAGGTCCGCAGTCCTTTCAAGACATAAGGACGGTGGACGGGGTAGTTCACGAAACATACGTGGCGGCGGCCGTCGCACTAGGATTATTGGAAGACGACCGAGCGTGGCGGGTCTGCCTGACGGAATCGGCGGCGTTGGACACACCGCGGCAACTGCGGTATCTCTTCATCACGATACTGGTGTTCTGCGAGCCCTCAAACCCGCTGGCGTTGTACGAGGCGAACGAAGCAAACCTGATGGAGGATTTCAATCGGCGCCTCCAACTGACTGTGGTGGATCGCCTGCTCAGGGACGTCATGGGATCAGAATTACCTTTCGGTGGTAAGCCCATGCTGTTCGCAGGTGACTTCAGACAGATATTGCCCGTAGTCCGAAGAGGATCGAGAGGTGACATCGTCATGTCTTCGATCAAGCACAACGGTCTATGGCGCGGCATGGAACGTTTCAACCTGGTCCGCAACATGCGCGCCGACAACGACGTGCAATTTGCGGCTTGGTTACTTCGGCTCGGCAACGGCCAACTGCCCGCGGTCGACGGTGTTCGGGACACCGTGCTAATCCCTCAGGAAATGGTATGTGATGTTGCCGATTTAATTGATTTTGTCTATCCGCAGCAAATGTCGTTGACCAACGTTGACGACTTTGCTCGGAGAATTGTTCTGTGTCCCAGGAACGACGATTGTAGAGATGTCAACAGGGACGTGCTGCGACGCGTCGACGGCGCTCAGAGGAGCTACACCGCCATCGACACTGTGGTCGTCGACGATCCCGACGAAGTGGCCAATTTCCCCACAGAGTTCCTCAACAGTTTGGAACCAGACGGCTTGCCGCCGTACCGGCTTACGTTGAAGGTGGGTTCAATTGTTATGTTGCTCAAAAATCTAGATCCAAAGAGACGACTGTGCAACGATACGAGGTTGGTGGTCACCGAACTGCGTCAGCATAACTTTAAAGCCAGGGTTTTGAGCGGTGATGCACAGGAAGATATCATCGTGCCAGCGATAATGCTCACGTCCAGTGGCGAGGACGACCTGCCCATCATTATGCGGCGCGTTCAATTCCCGGTAAGGTTGTCTTTCGCTATGACTATCAATAAGTCACAGGGTCAGACGTTTGATCGAGTGGGTTTGTTACTGCCGTCGCCCGTGTTCACGCATGGGCAACTGTACGTAGCTTTTTCGAGAGTGAGAAACGCACAGTCATTGAGAGTAGGTATGTACGGTGATGACGGTCGATTCGTCACCAAGAACATTGTGTACAGAGAAGTTCTAGACTGATGCGTTTACAAGTGTACATTTGTTTAAATGTCTCTGTGCTAATGCATAATATTTTTTGTCCTTCGTGGGCTGGTCTTCGTGACCTGGTCTGTGTGACCTGGGTCTTCGTGACCCTAGGGCCTTTGTGGACCTAGCCTTCGTGGCTGAACGGAGAGAAAGTTTGACAACCTCCACGTGGTTCTCTCTGGATGCAAATTCACTATAATGTGCAGTATTTATAGCAAGTTAATGATTTTTTTTTTAACTCAGTTAATAGTTAAAAGTTAATTCAAAATGTTCTATCAATTGAATTAAGTTAAGAGTTAACCAAAATGTAATATTAACTTTTTAACTCAAATTAAGTTACTATTTTATGTGTGCAAAAGCTAACAGTACCTTATAAAATGTGTACCTACCAGCAATTTGTACTCCTACAATAGTTCACAAAATTTTAACTTTTTAACTAACTTCAACTTATTAACGCGTTAATGCCTTGATTTATAGTGAATTCGTAACTAATGTCAACATTTTAAACTGAATTTTATTGTAGTCTTTGTAATAATATACATATGTTAAAATGTATATTATGTGTATCATGTGCATTTGTATTACGTTTATAAAAAATGTTCATACACAATTCAATAGATGTAATAATTTAATATATTTGTATGCCTTCAACATAATTACATTGCATTTTAATCACTTTAAAGTATTGGTTCTTCGTTCTGTAATATGTTTAACACACACAATGTAACATTATAAATACATTTGTAACATTTTGTTATCACTGTGAACATCTATTAATAATTGTACCTATTTTATTAAATGTAATTAAATTATATTATACAAAAAACGTCCAAATCTATCATCTTATTACCTAACCAGAGAAGTTCTAGACTGATGCGTTTACAAGTGTACATTTGTTTAAATGTCTCTGTGCAATATTTTTTTTTGTCCTTCGTGGGCTGGTCTGCGTGACCTGGGTCTTCGTAGCCCTAGGGCCTTTGTGGACCTAGCCTTCGTGGCTGAACGGAGAGAAAGTTTGACAACCTCCACGTGGTTCTCTCTGGATGCGAATTCACTATAATGTGCAGTATTTATAGTGAATTCGTAACTAATGTCAACATTTTAAATATTGTGTAAACATTATCACTGAATTTTATTGTAGTCTTTGTAATATGTTAAAATGTATATATATTGTATTATATTGTACTCGAATCACTGTGAACTGCTGTTTTAATCCTTATTAATACTTTTTGTAATCAATGTTTATGAAAAATGTTTATACACAATTCAATAGTTGTAATAATTTTAATATATTTGTATGCCTTTAACATAATTACATTACATTTTATATTTTATTTCATAAACATGTATTTAATCACTCTTAAGTATTGGTTCTTCGTTATGTAATATGTTAAACACAAACTCACACACACACAATTTAACATTATAAATACATTTGTAACATTTTGTTATCACTGTGAACATCTGTTAATAATTGTACCTATTTTATTAAATGTAATTAAATTATATTATACAAAAAACGTCCAAATCTATCATCTTATTACCTAACCTAACCTTGAAAAAGATGCAATTTGTTCTCTAATCCAATAATCAACAGTAAAGGAAAGCAATTATTATTGATAATAAATTCAATTTGTTACATGTAAATCTTCATACATACTATTCAAGGTAACCTACTTATTATTTATGTTTTCTTATAAGAGTAGATAAAAAGTACCTCCTCTACACAAGTGTTTATACCTAAAAGGAAAAACAAGATTAAAGGAAATGAAATAAAAATACATTTTAATGAACTTTAATAATTTTCTTTATTGATCAGCTGAAAAACAAAAAATTAACATGGCTGAGTTTTGTAGGAAAAATGTTGATGTTAAAAACTTACAATTGGTCTGCCGCTACACTGACCGACTCCTTACCCCCGGTCTTTCAGGAACTTTCTGAAAATAATTATTAGTTAGATTATACATATATTATACGTAATATTCACATCAATCACCTCAATCACCCTAGGCTGATTTTTTACGGCCCGCGCCGGTGACTTGCCTCGACTCCTCGGCTCCTGAAAATAATGTAACTAAAAATTTGTATCCAAAAACTTGATATTTTTTAATAATAATAGTTACTTTCTCCGACAACCTATTAGAGATTGGCGACCGGGATTGTACCCGGTACTTCTCCCGGTAATACTCCCAACCACGGAAGCCGCCGCTGCTCCGGGAACCACCACCGCTCCGTGAATCGCCTTCATTTCGACGTATGGCTACAACATAAATTACATTGATATAATTTTTAACACTGTTGAAAAGTGTGTACTTCATGCTTACCGCAGTCCCGTGCAATATGACCCGTTTTATGGCAGTTGTAACATTCTGAAACGCGTAAACATAATTTCCATTTTTATGTTTTTTTTATTCAAATTTATTATACTTACGTCGGTTGCCGCCACTTCGACGTGTAACATGTACTGAGTAGGTACTCCTGATGAAGGCGTATTCAGTTCTAAATGGTTTGAAAATCAAATATATATATTAACATTAATCATATCATCTTAGAATCTACTTTTAATTCCACATTTTATTAAAATAAAAACAAAAATATTGCTTATATTTTGGCTGCTAGTAGAACACTTGTATATATTTACGAATTAATATGTCTGGACACACGTGTACAACTTAGGTAATGTCTTGATATTCTGTTCGAGACAAAGTTATATCATGTAATTATAAATATACATGATTTTAATACCAACGTTCATTGAAACCAAAAATGTGTTTTTAAAATACACCCTCATGGTATTCATTTATATAGATTAATAAAATAATTTAGATTAAATTCTAATGAAAAAAGCATAATGTCAAACTGTTATAAGACACATAATTATATATTTTTGCAACATTTTCTTGAATTAATATAATTTTTCCCAACAATATACAGTTTTCATAATGGATTGTCTGTATTTAAGCACGTCAATATAAAACTGTAAAATACGTGATGTGATTCAAGTTATGTACAATAACAATTTAAATGAATTTCAAACGATTTAGTTCGTCTGAAAATAAATGTAACTACCAGGGGAATATACTAATGATATCGCCGTGAATAAGTGATAGCGAATGTGTCTTCGATATTTAATGGAAGCGCCAAAAAACTACATATGGTTATAAATTCAAAAGTTAATTTTAATAATATATTTTTGTAGTAACAGTATGAAAATTAGGTACGATCTTAAATAGAGTTTACAGTTAATTTCAAAATCATAGCTATCGACGGAGGACTATTTGAGATTTTAAGAATTATCGTACCAGGATTAAATGCGTAATATGAACTCTGTGGGCAATCTAATGTAGGCATAGTCAATGGTGTGCATCGTCCAATTTTCATTCATAATCTCAATGATTAACTGGTATATATCCCACGTTTTTATTTAACAAATGAACATCACCGCTATTACATTAAATATGTTTATAAAAAAGTTTAAATAATACACTATGGCTGGAACGAATAACAAATAATATACTAATAAGATTCGTCTAAGAATTTTTTACCACATTTTCTATGAAAATCCCTCATGGTATTTCATTTATATAGATTAACATAATAATTTAGATTAAATTCTAATGAAAAAAGCATAATTTCAAACTGTTATAAGACACATAATTATATATGAACGGGCCGGGAGCGTAAGATAATAATACGCGCGCCCGGTTACCCAACTACTTCGTAGCGCACGCACACACCGACCGACCTGTGTAAATGTGTATACGTGTATATAGTGATTCAAGGGAAGTGGACGGGGTCGCCGAGCAAGACCAGAGAGTGCTAGTGTGTGGTGGTGTGTGTAGATGTGTATATTTGTGTGTGTGTGTTCTTAACTGATAAAGGAGATAGGTAACTCTAAGTAAAAATGGTAACTCAATTTAAATGCTGATAAATATATAATAAACAGTAATAATGATACTACGGCCCTTTTGGCCCAACAGGTAAAAATATAATATTATGCTGCTATGTGAGCTTGTATAATTGACAAATATAAATATATAATACGTAGCCCTCCTGGCCCAACAAGATATAATATACGCTGCTATGTGAGCTTGTATAGACAATAAATATAAATATATAAATTACGGTCCCTCTGGCCGGTAAAAATAATAATATTATAATAGTGTAAATAAATAACAATAATAGTAAAAACTCACAATTTGTGGAGCGCAGTCTGGCCAGCTGGTCCTAGCTATACGGAAAAGTTCACACTCACACATACAAAATAGAAAAATATAACAATAATAATAATAATTCACGACATACACACTATGCCGGAACAATAGTAAAAATAATAATCTGTGGCGATTAGCGCCCGTACAATATAATAATATTAAATAAATTAAAGTGGCGATTCGCGCTCACACGAATTACGAATTATAATAATACTAAATAAATTAATGTGGCGATTCGCGCTCACAAGACATAAAATAATACTTGGTAATTCATGCCGATAAACAAACTATATAAAATAAAAAGACGGCGATTTGCGCACGTAATTCTTTGCGAGTATTTCTCGTGATACTCCGAAAACTAGACTGGTTTGGTTGGGCGGCCGTGCTAAGTATATTCGCTTAACAGCGGCGGGCGATCGCACGTAATCTACATATTATATAATATACGATAATTAAAACAGAAATAATAATACAAAAATAAATTAATGATGTCTTGTGTGTGTGCGTGCCGATCGGCGGCGAGATACCTATTTACGTATTATATAATAATTCACAGTTGATACGGACAATTAAAACAGAAATAAAAACAATAATACAATATATAAATATATAGGTACAAACAGGTAACAGATATGTGATGTGGGTGTGTGTGTGTGGTGAGCCGGTCGGTGGCTATATAGTGTTATATGGCGTCGACAATATATTTTTGCAACATTTTCTTGAATTAATATAATTTTTCCCAACAATACACAGTTTTCATAATGGATTGTCTGTATTTAAGCACGTCAATATAAAACTGTAAAATTCGTGATGTGATTCAAGTTATGTACAATAACAATTCAAATGAATTTCAAACGATTTAGTTCGTCTGAAAAGAAATGTAACTACCAGGGGAATATACTATTGATATCGCCATGAATAAGTGATAGTGAATGTGTCTTCGATATTTAATGGAAGCGCCAAAAAACTACATATGGTTATAAATTCAAAAGTTAATTTTAATAATATATTTTTGTAGTAACAGTATGAAAATTAGGTACGATCTTAAATAGAGTTTACAGGTAATTTCAAAATAATAGCTATCGACGGAGGACTATTTGAGATTTTAAAAATTATCGAACCAGGATTAAATGCGTAATATGAACTCTGTGGGCAATCTAATGTAGGCATAGTCAATGGTGTGCATCGTCCAAATTTCATTCATAATCTCAATGATTAACTGGTATTTACCCAAGTAGCAAAGAAATGTTTTTGAAACGTTTTAAAAAATGTATGAAAAATATATAATAATATTATTAAAAATGTTTTTTAAATATCTTCATGGCCGCTTTTACATTACTTTGAAAATGTTTAATTAACATTTTAAATAGGTTGTAAATACATTTTGTTTTCAATGATAAAAAATATTTTTAAAACCATTCTTAATAATTTAAATATCTTTTTTTTATTGTTTTAAGGTATTTTTAAAATGTTTTTTTTTTTTATAAAACACCCAAATATCATCTATAATATAAGATGATGTGTATAAATTATCAGATCTATATATAAACTATATATAGACAGACTAAAGGTTCTTAAACTCCATCTCAATAATATAGGTAAAAATAGCTTTGACGGAAACAATAAAATTGACATCCACATGCTAAATCATAAAAATTACATAAAATATATAATTATTTATTTTGCAATATTTTTTTTTTTATTCAGGAAAATAAACAAAATCAACAACTGTTATTATTTTTAAAATAACATTCATAATATATTTGATATAGCCCAGGCTATAAAATATAATAATACTAAATATATAATGATAATTAATAGTATATTATAATATTATATGAATAATGAATTATATAGTATCATCTTCATCAAATGATGATGATTGTAGTAGTCCTGCGGCTGGCATATTTTCAGTAGATTTTATGTTTCTTTTTTCGTCTCTATATCAAACAAAACAAAAATAAATTCAGCATAAATATATTACTATAATTATAATACAATTTTATATTTGGATTAAAATGTATTATTTAGATATTGATGTATAAAGATGATAGTTATTTATTTATACTATGTCTATAAATATGTACACATAAATTATTTGTGTCCTTGGGCCCAGTCTAAATATAAAATAAATTCAAAATATAATATATGCTACTTGTGAAAATTCAAGTTTAATAATTTTTCAAAAATTATCACTTATTGGTACAATATACTGATAAGTATGTAAGTATTATGTAGTTTCAAAATTAATGGCTATAATTCTCAACACAGAAACCAGTTCTTATAATGATGTGATTAAGAAATATAAAATATACTCAATGCCATATTATTATGTTTATAAGTTATAACTAATAAATTTATCATATTGAAAGAATAAATAATATCACTTATTTATTTTATTATCATTTAAATGAATTAATAATAAATACCAATGTTTAAGCTATAACACCCAACAAAAATTAAAAAGATTATAAGAAACTAGGTAATTTAGTTAAAACTGATACATTCTCAGTATTTATAACATAACAGAACCTACAAAACTTATATATCTTCCATTATAATACAAGAAAACAAATTTCAAAAATCAATATAAATTATTGACGTAGTATCATAAATATTTAATGTTTAGTGTATAGTGCAAAAAACTACTATATATTATTATATGTATAATAAACATACCTAAGAATTCTAGTAGGTGCTTGGTCAAACCAATTCATTACACTTGCAATGACATCCATCTTGTAGTTTTCTGAATTAGGAAATTTTTTACCAACACAGTCTAAAACAATATTTACACAAATTATGTTTACCTCAATAATATGTTATAATCATAAAAAAATAATAATATGACTTACTTATAATAACTTTGAAAATTTTATAATTTTCTAATTTCTTTTTTTCTTTTTGACCTTTCCAGCTAAAGGCAGATGCAAATTTATCAGTAAATATTGTTTTCAATAAACTATTGGTTACTTTGGAAATTTATTTCCCTTCAGAAGCAAACATAAATGTTGACAACTGTTATTCATACATGTATAAAAAAAACAAACATTATTTAACACAATAATTTAATGCTTATAAAATAAGTTATAGATAGGTAGGTACCAATTTATCACTATATCCAAGGTCATAAAATGCGAGCTTTGATTCGAGAGTCAAAAGCTTTTCCTTGTCATTAATTGGGAATGTTGATAAAACATCATCAGTTTTTTCCTGATTGAATGTATTATTTTGAAGTGTTGAAGCCTCTTTATTTTCAATGAATGAAGTTAATTCCAGTTTTAAGTAATTCATGTTTGATTTGAACTTCATAAAGTCAGCTGTAATTGTTAAAATATTTAATTAATATATTTTCATATCTAACATTATAATACATTGTCATTTAGTGTTAATAAACATACAAATTTATGTAGTTTAAATAATAATAATTTTTTTTTTTTATTATTAGATAGACGACAAAGTTGATGTCCCAACGATACTAATAGTTGATAGTTTTCATCTTTGTTTGTATTGTTATTTTGAGATTCAAACGAACAATGATGATTATTTTTCTTATTTAATTTGCAGTTTACATTACTTAGAGCTGAGTCATCTAAAATTAAATTAAACAATAATTATAAATAATATTAGAAATAGTCATAAACAACTAGTCCAAAATCTAACTTAGTTTCAAAAAAATGTAAAAACTTTAAAAATATATTAAGATAAGTAAATTATTCTATGTAATGCTTGAATTACAATAAATAATTCACTTATAAAAAATGTTCATTTTATTATAATAAAATACTGCCATAATTTATTTACTAATATAACGTTATATAATATTCTTACAGTTATTATGTATTCCAATATGAGGAGTCTCAAAATCAGCATCAATTAATTGATGATTATCTAATGGTGTACTTGTATTTATTGCAGATAATCCTGTTGATTAAGAAAGTTACATTTATTATTAATTTAAAATGTATTAAACAATTACATTACACAACATTTTATTAAATAAGTAATTAGAATATCAGCTGTAGGTATTTCATTTTACATAATTATCTCATTTTTCTTAAGCAAGTTCATTTGAATTATTAAAATATATTCCCATTATCAACAAAAATAGAATTTGACATTTGTGTTATTTTAATTTCTGAATTTTATGATCACAATAATTTTATTTAAGTCTATTAATTATACATACCTAACTTATTGCTTTGGCGGGGAGTGCTTGTTTTTTCTTTTAGTACAGCGCATTCATCAAAATTATGATTTTCTAAGAAAAACAAAAATGTATCATTTAAACATAAACTATACCTAGAAATAATAATAATAACTCACTACTGAACTAATGTAATCATATTAATACCTTTTTTTTCTTTTGGAAAATTCGGATAGTCTAACTGGGTTGTTGATGATGACTTCTGTTTGATACTGATATGGAAAGCTTCATCAGAATTATCAGAGTCAGATGTTAAATTAGAAAATAAATTTTTAGTATTATGATCTTCATATTTTAATTTTTTTCTCATTCCACGTCCTTTCAATTCAGCATCAGAGTGTAAATTTTTTTTGCTTTTGTTTTTCAACAATTTATACATAAGTTTTATACCATAATCATAATTATCTGTAAATTAATAAATAATAAGTTTAAACAATAATGTAATAAATTTACAATAAATAAATATAGTAAATTAGATACCTATGTTGCTCTCAACTATTTCAATTTTAAATTTTTCCCAATCATTTGTATTTGGTTTTGCTTTTTCTCTAGCAAGTGATTTTATTTTAGATAATCGAAATGACATAGGGTACCAACATGTATCATTATCGATTATCCATGCATTTGGAATTAAATCCGGGGTTTTTGCATCTGGAGGTTCATATAAATGTATGAGTGTCCACATTCTAAAATAAAAAACTTAATCAATTATATCTAACATAAATCATGGTATGCTGTTTTAATAATCATTAAAATAAATTAATAAGCACCTGAATAAATAATTAAAATTCTTCATATAAATTGTGATATATAATTAAGATAGAAGGAAAATAATGGATAAAATATAGGAAAAAATTATAAATAATGTTATACCATATTGACAGGTGTATTTATATAGTTGAATATGATGCTAATAATGATTTATATACAATAATGTACAAAATTATAATTTGTTTGGAAATTAATAAAATTAAAAATTAGCTTGTTGTATTATTATGCTGTATGCAATAGGGGGAAAACAACATAAATATTATGTTTATGCTTGAAATACACATATTTTTTACAAATAAATGAAATGGGACACAATTCAGGCTCTGATAATTTTTCAACTTCATAAACACCTATTAATGAGCTACTACAAGGAATTTCAAAAAAGTTTCGTTTGATTAAAAATTTTCTACCAATAATTACAGTACAGTTTAAATCAATAGAATGACATATATTTTCTACCATGACTATGTCTCCACATTCTAGACCACAGCAGTTATTTGGGGATTCAATTTTTAAGCTAAAATTAGGAAAATGTATTTCCTTGTACTGGAGACCCACACATTTAAGAGGTAATGCACCATTATTATAATGAATATGAGATAATAAAGGAAACTGTTGATTCAGAGTTCTCAAGGATGGAAATGACGAACTAATATCACAAAACAGTTCTGCCATTCGGTTTCCAATTTGCTCTAGGGGCTTATTTCTACCTCTAACCATCGACTTAATTTTTTGTAAGTAATTCTCAAATGGAAATGCTGAGATCTTATCCAATGTAAATTCATTTATTTTCGATGAAAAATAATCAGCATCATCAACCAAATGGATCAATCCATGAAAGTTATGTGTAATAAAACTTTCATCATATATTTTAATAAATGATTGAACAAAATGCATTAGTAATTGCCTAGCATAGTTTCGCAAATCTAAATCACCACAACTATTTGGGTTAAGTAAAATGGAAATTGCTACATTTAATGTCATGAAATTATTATATTTGTCTCTGTCTAAAACTCCTCTTGTGGCAACTGGTCCAGTATATAATAAAAATGAACGAAATTCAGTAGCTTTCCAACGAAGAAGATACTTTAAAGCTCTTGGTTTTCTTATAAATTCTTCTGGAAGATTTTGGATTTCCATAAAATCTGATATTTTTTTAATTAACTGCTGTGATAATTTATATGGAAGAGTCCCCTGGTACCACGTTGTTAGCATAGTTCGCATAACTCCCAAATATATTAAATGCATTGGATCTAATATAAATGAATTTACAAAATGAATCTCAGGAATTCTAACTAAAGCAGTATCGCGAAGACGATAATTAGAATCAGCCCAGTTAATAAAATCTTCATGTGTTCTGGCTGTACAATTTAATTCTGTAAATACCCTTTTACGGCTGACTGTAGAACCACGAACATGAAAAATATCCTCCGTGCCCCTTTATACCTAGTAAATCTTTTTTAGCTGGTGCATCACAAACAAAACCAACAATTTTTATAGAAAATAATATACCATTACTGTTTGTTATACCATGCTGCGATAATTCTACTATTTCTGAAATAAATGAATCTAAAAAAATATTCATATCACTTGGTTTTTCTAATCCATAATACAATCCAACTGGCAAAACAATTTTTTTAAATGAGGTATATTGATTATTGTAACTAAAATTGGAATCACTTGACCAGATGAACTTTTGAACAATGGTAAACCATCAACATTTACTAATAAATTTAGTTCATAAATATCATTAAATGAATAATTATCAACAATTCAAATGAATTTCAAACGATTTAGTTCTTCTGAAAAGAAATGTAACTACCAGGGGAATATACTATTGATATCGCCATGAATAAGTGATAGTGAATGTGTCTTCGATATTTAATGGAAGCGCCAAAAAACTACATATGGTTATAAATTCAAAAGTTAATTTTAATAATATATTTTTTTAGTAACAGTATGAAAATTAGGAACGATCTTAAATAGAGTTTACAGTTAATTTCAAAATCATAGCTATCGACAGAGGACTATTTGCGATTTTAAGAATTATCGTACCAGGATTAAATGCGTAATATGAACTCGTTGGGCAATCTAATGTAGACATAGTCAATGGTGTGCATCGTCAAATTTTCATCCATAATCTCAATGATTAACTGGTATATATCCCACGTTTTTATTTAACAAATGAACATCACCGCTATTACATTAGATATGTTTATAAAAAAGTTTAAATAATACACTATGGCTGGAACGAATAACAAATATTATACTAATAAGATTCGTCTAAGAATTTTTTACCACTTTTTCTATGATAAAACCATTTGTTGAACAGTATATAACATTTAATGAATTGAAATACCAGAAGCACTAGACGTGTAACATGTACTGAGTACGTACTCCTGATGAAGGCGTATTCAGTTCTAAATGGTTTGAAAATTAAATATATATATTAACATTAATCATATCATCTTAGAATCTACTTTTATTCGCACATTTTATTAAAATAAAAACAAAAATATAGATTATATTTTGGCTGCTAGTAGAACACTTGTATATATTTACGAATTAGTATGTCTGGACACACATGTACAACTTAGGTACTGTCTTGATATTCTGTTCGAGGCAAAGTTATAGCATATAATTTTAAATATACATGATTTTAATACCAACCTTCATTGAAACCAAAATTTTGTTTTTAAAATACACCCTCATGGTATTTCATTTATATAGATAAATAAAATAATTTAGATTAAATTCTAACGAAAAAAGCATAATGTCAAACTGTTATAAGACACATTATTATATATTTTTGCAACATTTTCTTGAATTAATATAATTTTTCCCAACAATATACAGTTTTCATACTGGATTGGCTGTATTTAAGCTCGTCAATATAAAACTGTAAAATACGTGATGTGATTCAAGTTATGTACAATAACAATTCAAATGAATTTCAAACGATTTAGTTCTTCTGAAAAGAAATGTAACTACCAGGGGAATATACTATTGATATCGCCATGAATAAGTGATAGTGAATGTGTCTTCGATATTTAATGGAAGCGCCAAAAAACTACATATGGTTATAAATTCAAAAGTTAATTTTAATAATATATTTTTTTAGTAACAGTATGAAAATTAGGAACGATCTTAAATAGAGTTTACAGTTAATTTCAAAATCATAGCTATCGACAGAGGACTATTTGCGATTTTAAGAATTATCGTACCAGGATTAAATGCGTAATATGAACTCGTTGGGCAATCTAATGTAGGCATAGTCAATGGTGTGCATCGTCAAATTTTCATCCATAATCTCAATGATTAACTGGTATATATCCCACGTTTTTATTTAACAAATGAACATCACCGCTATTACATTAGATATGTTTATAAAAAAGTTTAAATAATACACTATGGCTGGAACGAATAACAAATATTATACTAATAAGATTCGTCTAAGAATTTTTTACCACTTTTTCTATGATAAAACCATTTGTTGAACAGTATATAACATTTAATGAATTGAAATACCAGAAGCACTAGACGTGTAACATGTACTGAGTACGTACTCCTGATGAAGGCGTATTCAGTTCTAAACGGTTTGAAAATTAAATATATATATTAACATTAATCATATCATCTTAGAATCTACTTTTATTCGCACATTTTATTAAAATAAAAACAAAAATATAGATTATATTTTGGCTGCTAGTAGAACACTTGTATATATTTACGAATTAGTATGTCTGGACACACATGTACAACTTAGGTACTGTCTTGATATTCTGTTCGAGGCAAAGTTATAGCATATAATTTTAAATATACATGATTTTAATACCAACCTTCATTGAAACCAAAATTTTGTTTTTAAAATACACCCTCATGGTATTTCATTTATATAGATAAATAAAATAATTTAGATTAAATTCTAACGAAAAAAGCATAATATCAAACTGTTATAAGACACATAATTATATATTTTTGCAACATTTTCTTGAATTAATATAATTTTTCCCAACAATATACAGTTTTCATACTGGATTGGCTGTATTTAAGCTCGTCACTATAAAACTGTAAAATACGTGATGTGATTCAAGTTATGTACAATAACAATTCAAATGAATTTCAAACGATTTAGTTCGTCTGAAAAGAAATGTAACTACCAGGGGAATATACTATTGATATCGCCATGAATAAGTGATAGTGAATGTGTCTTCGATATTTAATGGAAGCGCCAAAAAACTACATATGGTTATAAATTCAAAAGTTAATTTTAATAATATATTTTTGTAGTAACAGTATGAAAATTAGGTACGATCTTAAATAGAGTTTACAGTTAATTTCAAAATCATAGCTATCGACGGAGGACTATTTGAGATTTTAAGAATTATCGTACCAGGATTAAATGCGTAAAATAAACTCGTTGGGCAATCTAATGTAGGCATAGTCAATGGTGTGAATCGTCCAATTTTCATTCATAATCTCAATGATTAACTGGTATATATCCCACGTTTTTATTTAACAAATGAACATCACCGCTATTACATTAGATATGTTCATAAAAAAGTTTAAATAATACACTATAGCTGGAACGAATAACAAATAATATACTAATAAGATTCGTCTAAGAATTTTTTACCACATTTTCTATAAAAAAACCATTTGTTGAACAGTATATAACATTTAATGAATTGAAATACCAGAAACACTAGACGTGTAACATGTACTGAGTAGGTACTCCTGATAAAGGCGTATTCAGTTCTAAATGGTTTGAAAATTAAATATATATATAAACATTAATCATATCATCTTAGAATCTACTTTTAATCGCACATTTTATTAAAATAAAAACAAAAATATTGCTTATATTTTGGATGCTAGTAGAACACTTGTATATATTAACGAATTAGTATGTCTGGACACACGTGTACTACTTAGGTTCTGTCTTGATATTCTGTTCGAGGCAAAGTTATAGCATGTAATTATAAATATACATGATTTTAATACCAACCTTCATTGAAACCAAAATTTTGTTTTTAAAATACATCCTCATAGTATTTCATTTATATAGATTAATATAATAATTTAGATTAAATTCTAATGAAAAAAGCATTATGACACATAGTTATATATTTTTGCAACATTTTCTTGAATTAATATAATTGTTCCCAACAATATACAGTTTTCATAATGGATTGTCTGTATTTAAGCACGTCAATATAAAACTGTAAAATACGTGATGTGATTCAAGTTATGTACAATTACAATTCAAATGAATTTCAAACGATTTAGTTCGTCTGAAAAGAAATGTAACTACCAGGGGAATATACTATTGATATCACCATGAATAAGTGATAGTGAATGTGTCTTCGATATTTAATGGAAGCGCCAAAAAACTACATATGGTTATAAATTCAAAAGTTAATTTTAATAATATATTTTTGTAATAACAGTATGAAAATTAGGTACGATCTTAAATAGAGTTTACAGTTAATTTCAAAATCATAGCTATCGACGTAGGACTATTTGAGATTTTAAGAATTATCGTACCAGGATTAAATGCGTAATATGAACTCGTTGGGCAATCTAATGTAGGCATAGTCAATGGTGTGCGTCGTCCAATTTTCATTCATAATCTCAATGATTAACTGGTATATATCCCACGTTTTTATTTAACAAATGAACATCACCGCTATTACATTAGATATGTTTATAAAAAAGTTTAAATAATACACTATGGCTGGAACGAATAACAAATAATATACTAATAAGATTCGTCTAAGAATTTTTTACCACATTTTCTATGAAAAAACCATCTGTTGAACAGTATATAACATTTAATGAATTGAAATACCAGAAACACTAGACGTGTAACATGTACTGAGTAGGTACTCCTGATGAAGGCGTATTCAGTTCTAAATGGTTTGAAAATTAAATATATATATAAACATTAATCATATCATCTTAGAATCTACTTTTAATCGCACATTTTATTAAAATAAAAACAAAAATATTGCTTATGTTTTGGCTGCTAGTAGAACACTTGTATATATTTACGAATTAGTATGTCTGGACACACGTGTACTACTTAGGTTCTGTCTTGATATTCTGTTCGAGGCAAAGTTATAGCATGTAATTATAAATATACATGATTTTAATACCAACCTTCATTGAAACCAAAATTTTGTTTTTAAAATACACCCTCATGGTATTTCATTTATATAGATTAATATAATAATTTAGATTAAATTCTAATGATAAAAGCATAATGTCAAACTGTTATAAGACATATAATTATATATTTTTGCAACATTTTCTTGAATTAATATAATTTTTCCCAACAATATACAGTTTTCATAATGGATTGTCTGTATTTAAGCACGTCAATATAAAACTGTAAAATACGTGATGTGATTCAAGTTATGTACAATAACAATTCAAATGAATTTCAAACGATTTAGTTCGTCTGAAAAGAAATGTAACTACCATGGGAATATACTATTGATATCGCCATGAATAAGTGATAGTGAATGTGTCTTCGATATTTAATGGAAGCACCAAAAAACTACATATAGTTATAAATTCAAAAGTTAATTTTAATAATATATTTTTGTAGTAACAGTATGAAAATTAGGTACGATCTTAAATAGAGTTTACAGTTAATTTCAAAATAATAGCTATCGACGGAGGACTATTTGAGATTTTAAGAATTATCGTACCAGGATTAAATGCGTAAAATAAACTCGTTGGGCAATCTAATGTAGGCATAGTCAATGGTGTGAATCGTCCAATTTTCATTCATAATCTCAATGATTAACTGGTATATATCCCACGTTTTTATTTAACAAATGAACATCACCGCTATTACATTAGATATGTTTATAAAAAAGTTTAAATAATACACTATGGCTGGAACAAATAACAAATAATATACTAATAAGATTCGTCTAAGAATTTTTTACCACATTTTCTATGAAAAAACCATCTGTTGAACAGTATATAACATTTAACGAATTGAAATACCAGAAACACTAGACGTGTAACATGTACTGAGTAGGTACTCCTGATGAAGGCGTATTCAGTTCTAAATGGTTTGAAAATTAAATATATATATAAACATTAATCATATCATCTTAGAATCTACTTTTAATAGCACATTTTATTAAAATAAAAACAAAAATATTGCTTATGTTTTGGCTGCTAGTAGAACACTTGTATATATTTACGAATTAGTATGTCTGGACACACGTGTACTACTTAGGTTCTGTCTTGATATTCTGTTCGAGGCAAAGTTATAGCATGTAATTATAAATATACATGATTTTAATACCAACCTTCATTGAAACCAAAATTTTGTTTTTAAAATACACCCTCATGGTATTTCATTTATATAGATTAATATAATAATTTAGATTAAATTCTAATGATAAAAGCATAATGTCAAACTGTTATAAGACATATAATTATATATTTTTGCAACATTTTCTTGAATTAATATAATTTTTCCCAACAATATACAGTTTTCATAATGGATTGTCTGTATTTAAGCACGTCAATATAAAACTGTAAAATACGTGATGTGATTCAAGTTATGTACAATAACAATTCAAATGAATTTCAAACGATTTAGTTCGTCTGAAAAGAAATGTAACTACCATGGGAATATACTATTGATATCGCCATGAATAAGTGATAGTGAATGTGTCTTCGATATTTAATGGAAGCACCAAAAAACTACATATGGTTATAAATTCAAAAGTTAATTTTAATAATATAATTTTGTAGTAACAGTATGAAAATTAGGTACGATCTTAAATAGAGTTTACAGTTAATTTCAAAATCATAGCTATCGACGGAGGACTATTTGAGATTTTAAGAATTATCGTACCAGGATTAAATGCGTAAAATAAACTCGTTGGGCAATCTAATGTAGGCATAGTCAATGGTGTGAATCGTCCAATTTTCATTCATAATCTCAATGATTAACTGGTATATATCCCACGTTTTTATTTAACAAATGAACATCACCGCTATTACATTAGATATGTTTATAAAAAAGTTTAAATAATACACTATGGCTGGAACAAATAACAAATAATATACTAATAAGATTCGTCTAAGAATTTTTTACCACATTTTCTATGAAAAACCATCTGTTGAACAGTATATAACATTTAACGAATTGAAATACCAGAAACACTAGACGTGTAACATGTACTGAGTAGGTACTCCTGATAAAGGCGTATTCAGTTCTAAATGGTTTGAACATTAAATATATATATAAACATTAATCATATCATCTTAGAATCTACTTTTAATCGCACATTTTATTAAAATAAAAACAAAAATATTGCTTATGTTTTGGCTGCTAGTAGAACACTTGTATATATTTACGAATTAGTATGTCTGGACACACGTGTACTACTTAGGTTCTGTCTTGATATTCTGTTCGAGGCAAAGTTATAGCATGTAATTATAAATATACATGATTTTAATACCAACCTTCATTGAAACCAACATTTTGTTTTTAAAATACACCCTCATGGTATTTCATTTATATAGATTAATATAATAATTTAGATTAAATTCTAATGATAAAAGCATAATGTCAAACTGTTATAAGACATATAATTATATATTTTTGCAACATTTTCTTGAATTAATATAATTTTTCCCAACAATATACAGTTTTCATAATGGATTGTCTGTATTTAAGCACGTCAATATAAAACTGTAAAATACGTGATGTGATTCAAGTTATGTACAATAACAATTCAAATGAATTTCAAACGATTTAGTTCGTCTGAAAAGAAATGTAACTACCATGGGAATATACTATTGATATCGCCATGAATAAGTGATAGTGAATGTGTCTTCGATATTTAATGGAAGCACCAAAAAACTACATATAGTTATAAATTCAAAAGTTAATTTTAATAATATATTTTTGTAGTAACAGTATGAAAATTAGGTACGATCTTAAATAGAGTTTACAGTTAATTTCAAAATAATAGCTATCGACGGAGGACTATTTGAGATTTTAAGAATTATCGTACCAGGATTAAATGCGTAAAATAAACTCGTTGGGCAATCTAATGTAGGCATAGTCAATGGTGTGAATCGTCCAATTTTCATTCATAATCTCAATGATTAACTGGTATATATCCCACGTTTTTATTTAACAAATGAACATCACCGCTATTACATTAGATATGTTTATAAAAAAGTTTAAATAATACACTATGGCTGGAACAAATAACAAATAATATACTAATAAGATTCGTCTAAGAATTTTTTACCACATTTTCTATGAAAAAACCATCTGTTGAACAGTATATAACATTTAACGAATTGAAATACCAGAAACACTAGACGTGTAACATGTACTGAGTAGGTACTCCTGATGAAGGCGTATTCAGTTCTAAATGGTTTGAAAATTAAATATATATATAAACATTAATCATATCATCTTAGAATCTACTTTTAATAGCACATTTTATTAAAATAAAAACAAAAATATTGCTTATGTTTTGGCTGCTAGTAGAACACTTGTATATATTTACGAATTAGTATGTCTGGACACACGTGTACTACTTAGGTTCTGTCTTGATATTCTGTTCGAGGCAAAGTTATAGCATGTAATTATAAATATACATGATTTTAATACCAACCTTCATTGAAACCAAAATTTTGTTTTTAAAATACACCCTCATGGTATTTCATTTATATAGATTAATATAATAATTTAGATTAAATTCTAATGATAAAAGCATAATGTCAAACTGTTATAAGACATATAATTATATATTTTTGCAACATTTTCTTGAATTAATATAATTTTTCCCAACAATATACAGTTTTCATAATGGATTGTCTGTATTTAAGCACGTCAATATAAAACTGTAAAATACGTGATGTGATTCAAGTTATGTACAATAACAATTCAAATGAATTTCAAACGATTTAGTTCGTCTGAAAAGAAATGTAACTACCATGGGAATATACTATTGATATCGCCATGAATAAGTGATAGTGAATGTGTCTTCGATATTTAATGGAAGCACCAAAAAACTACATATGGTTATAAATTCAAAAGTTAATTTTAATAATATAATTTTGTAGTAACAGTATGAAAATTAGGTACGATCTTAAATAGAGTTTACAGTTAATTTCAAAATCATAGCTATCGACGGAGGACTATTTGAGATTTTAAGAATTATCGTACCAGGATTAAATGCGTAAAATAAACTCGTTGGGCAATCTAATGTAGGCATAGTCAATGGTGTGAATCGTCCAATTTTCATTCATAATCTCAATGATTAACTGGTATATATCCCACGTTTTTATTTAACAAATGAACATCACCGCTATTACATTAGATATGTTTATAAAAAAGTTTAAATAATACACTATGGCTGGAACAAATAACAAATAATATACTAATAAGATTCGTCTAAGAATTTTTTACCACATTTTCTATGAAAAAACCATCTGTTGAACAGTATATAACATTTAACGAATTGAAATACCAGAAACACTAGACGTGTAACATGTACTGAGTAGGTACTCCTGATAAAGGCGTATTCAGTTCTAAATGGTTTGAAAATTAAATATATATATAAACATTAATCATATCATCTTAGAATCTACTTTTAATCGCACATTTTATTAAAATAAAAACAAAAATATTGCTTATGTTTTGGCTGCTAGTAGAACACTTGTATATATTTACGAATTAGTATGTCTGGACACACGTGTACTACTTAGGTTCTGTCTTGATATTCTGTTCGAGGCAAAGTTATAGCATGTAATTATAAATATACATGATTTTAATACCAACCTTCATTGAAACCAAAATTTTGTTTTTAAAATACACCCTCATGGTATTTCATTTATATAGATTAATATAATAATTTAGATTAAATTCTAATGATAAAAGCATAATGTCAAACTGTTATAAGACATATAATTATATATTTTTGCAACATTTTCTTGAATTAATATAATTTTTCCCAACAATATACAGTTTTCATAATGGATTGTCTGTATTTAAGCACGTCAATATAAAACTGTAAAATACGTGATGTGATTCAAGTTATGTACAATAACAATTCAAATGAATTTCAAACGATTTAGTTCGTCTGAAAAGAAATGTAACTACCATGGGAATATACTATTGATATCGCCATGAATAAGTGATAGTGAATGTGTCTTCGATATTTAATGGAAGCACCAAAAAACTACATATGGTTATAAATTCAAAAGTTAATTTTAATAATATATTTTTGTAGTAACAGTATGAAAATTAGGTACGATCTTAAATAGAGTTTACAGTTAATTTCAAAATCATAGCTATCGACGGAGGACTATTTGAGATTTTAAGAATTATCGTACCAGGATTAAATGCGTAAAATAAACTCGTTGGGCAATCTAATGTAGGCATAGTCAATGGTGTGAATCGTCCAATTTTCATTCATAATCTCAATGATTAACTGGTATATATCCCACGTTTTTATTTAACAAATGAACATCACCGCTATTACATTAGATATGTTTATAAAAAAGTTTAAATAATACACTATGGCTGGAACAAATAACAAATAATATACTAATAAGATTCGTCTAAGAATTTTTTACCACATTTTCTATGAAAAAACCATCTGTTGAACAGTATATAACATTTAACGAATTGAAATACCAGAAACACTAGACGTGTAACATGTACTGAGTAGGTACTCCTGATGAAGGCGTATTCAGTTCTAAATGGTTTGAAAATTAAATATATATATAAACATTAATCATATCATCTTAGAATCTACTTTTAATCGCACATTTTGTTAAAATAAAAACAAAAATATTGCTTATATTTTGGCTGCTAGTAGAACACTTGTATATATTTACGAATAAGTATGTCTGGACACACGTGTACAAATTAGGTTCTGTCTTGATATTCTGTTCGAGGCAAAGTTATAGCATGTAATTATAAATATACATGATTTTAATACCAACCTTCATTGAAACCAAAATTTTGTTTTTAAAATACACCCTCATGGTATTTCATTTATATAGATTAATATAATAATTTAGATTAAATTCTAATGATAAAAGCATAATGTCAAACTGTTATAAGACATATAATTATATATTTTTGCAACATTTTCTTGAATTTATATAATTTTTCCCAACAATATACAGTTTTCATAATGGATTGTCTGTATTTAAGCACGTCAATATAAAACTGTAAAATACGTGATGTGATTCAAGTTATGTACAATAACAATTCAAATGAATTTCAAACGATTTAGTTCGTCTGAAAAGAAATGTAACTACCATGGGAATATACTATTGATATCGCCATGAATAAGTGATAGTGAATGTGTCTTCGATATTTAATGGAAGCACCAAAAAACTACATATGGTTATAAATTCAAAAGTTAATTTTAATAATATATTTTTGTAGTAACAGTATGAAAATTAGGTACGATCTTAAATAGAGTTTACAGTTAATTTCAAAATCATAGCTATCGACGGAGGACTATTTGAGATTTTAAGAATTATCGTACCAGGATTAAATGCGTAAAATAAACTCGTTGGGCAATCTAATGTAGGCATAGTCAATGGTGTGAATCGTCCAATTTTCATTCATAATCTCAATGATTAACTGGTATATATCCCACGTTTTTATTTAACAAATGAACATCACCGCTATTACATTAGATATGTTCATAAAAAAGTTTAAATAATACACTATAGCTGGAACGAATAACAAATAATATACTAATAAGATTCGTCTAAGAATTTTTTACCACATTTTCTATAAAAAAACCATTTGTTGAACAGTATATAACATTTAATGAATTGAAATACCAGAAACACTAGACGTGTAACATGTACTGAGTAGGTACTCCTGATAAAGGCGTATTCAGTTCTAAATGGTTTGAAAATTAAATATATATATAAACATTAATCATATCATCTTAGAATCTACTTTTAATCGCACATTTTATTAAAATAAAAACAAAAATATTGCTTATATTTTGGATGCTAGTAGAACACTTGTATATATTAACGAATTAGTATGTCTGGACACACGTGTACTACTTAGGTTCTGTCTTGATATTCTGTTCGAGGCAAAGTTATAGCATGTAATTATAAATATACATGATTTTAATACCAACCTTCATTGAAACCAAAATTTTGTTTTTAAAATACATCCTCATAGTATTTCATTTATATAGATTAATATAATAATTTAGATTAAATTCTAATGAAAAAAGCATTATGACACATAGTTATATATTTTTGCAACATTTTCTTGAATTAATATAATTGTTCCCAACAATATACAGTTTTCATAATGGATTGTCTGTATTTAAGCACGTCAATATAAAACTGTAAAATACGTGATGTGATTCAAGTTATGTACAATTACAATTCAAATGAATTTCAAACGATTTAGTTCGTCTGAAAAGAAATGTAACTACCAGGGGAATATACTATTGATATCACCATGAATAAGTGATAGTGAATGTGTCTTCGATATTTAATGGAAGCGCCAAAAAACTACATATGGTTATAAATTCAAAAGTTAATTTTAATAATATATTTTTGTAATAACAGTATGAAAATTAGGTACGATCTTAAATAGAGTTTACAGTTAATTTCAAAATCATAGCTATCGACGTAGGACTATTTGAGATTTTAAGAATTATCGTACCAGGATTAAATGCGTAATATGAACTCGTTGGGCAATCTAATGTAGGCATAGTCAATGGTGTGCGTCGTCCAATTTTCATTCATAATCTCAATGATTAACTGGTATATATCCCACGTTTTTATTTAACAAATGAACATCACCGCTATTACATTAGATATGTTTATAAAAAAGTTTAAATAATACACTATGGCTGGAACGAATAACAAATAATATACTAATAAGATTCGTCTAAGAATTTTTTACCACATTTTCTATGAAAAAACCATCTGTTGAACAGTATATAACATTTAATGAATTGAAATACCAGAAACACTAGACGTGTAACATGTACTGAGTAGGTACTCCTGATGAAGGCGTATTCAGTTCTAAATGGTTTGAAAATTAAATATATATATAAACATTAATCATATCATCTTAGAATCTACTTTTAATCGCACATTTTGTTAAAATAAAAACAAAAATATTGCTTATATTTTGGCTGCTAGTAGAACACTTGTATATATTTACGAATAAGTATGTCTGGACACACGTGTACAAATTAGGTTCTGTCTTGATATTCTGTTCGAGGCAAAGTTATAGCATGTAATTATAAATATACATGATTTTAATACCAACCTTCATTGAAACCAAAATTTTGTTTTTAAAATACACCCTCATGGTATTTCATTTATATAGATTAATATAATAATTTAGATTAAATTCTAATGATAAAAGCATAATGTCAAACTGTTATAAGACATATAATTATATATTTTTGCAACATTTTCTTGAATTAATATAATTTTTCCCAACAATATACAGTTTTCATAATGGATTGTCTGTATTTAAGCACGTCAATATAAAACTGTAAAATACGTGATGTGATTCAAGTTATGTACAATAACAATTCAAATGAATTTCAAACGATTTAGTTCGTCTGAAAAGAAATGTAACTACCAGGGGAATATACTATTGATATCACCATGAATAAGTGATAGTGAATGTGTCTTCGATATTTAATGGAAGCGCCAAAAAACTACATATGGTTATAAATTCAAAAGTTAATTTTAATAATATATTTTTGTAGTAACAGTATGAAAATTAGGTACGATCTTAAATAGAGTTTACAGTTAATTTCAAAATCATAGCTATCGACGGAGGACTATTTGAGATTTTAAGAATTATCGTACCAGGATTAAATGGGTAATATGAACTCTTTAGGCAATCTAATGTAGCATAATCAATGGTGTGCATCGTCCAATTTTCATTCATAATCTCAATGATTAACTGGTATATATCCCACGTTTTTATTTAACAAATTAACATCACCGCTATTACATTAAATATGTTTATAAAAAAGTTTAAATAATACACTATGGCTGGAACGAATAACAAATAATATACTAATAAGATTCGTCTAAGAATTTTTTACCACATTTTCTATGAAAAAACCATTTGTTGAACAGTATATAACATTTAATGAATTGAAATACCAGAAACACTAGACGTGTAACATGTACTGAGTAGGTACTCCTGATGAAGGCGTATTCAGTTCTAAATGGTTTGAAAATTAAATATATATATAAACATTAATCATATCATCTTAGAATCTACTTTTAATCGCACATTTTATTAAAATAAAAACAAAAATATTGCTTATATTTTGGTTGCTAGTAGAACACTTGTATATATTTACGAATTAGTATGTCTGGAGACACGTGTACAACTTAGGTTCTGTCTTGATATTCTGTCCGAGGCAAAGTTATAGCATGTAATTATAAATATACATGATTTTAATACCAACCTTCATTGAAACCAAAATTTTGTTTTTAAAATACTCCCTCATGGTATTTCATTTATATAGATTAATATAATAATTTAGATTAAATTCTAATGAAAAAAGCATAATGTCAAACTGTTATAAGACACATAATTATATATTTTTGCAACATTTTCTTGAATTAATATAATTTTTCCCAACAATATACAGTTTTCATAATGGATTGTCTGTATTTAAGCACGTCAATATAAAACTGTAAAATACGTGATGTGATTCAAGTTATGTACAATAACAATTCAAATGAATTTCAAACGATTTAGTTCGTCTGAAAAGAAATGTAACTACCAGGGGAATATACTATTGATATCGCCATGAATAAGTGATAGTGAATGTGTCTTCGATATTTAATGGAAGCGCCAAAAAACTACATATGGTTATAAATTCAAAAGTTAATTTTTATAATATATTTTTGTAGTAACAGTATGAAAATTAGGTACGATCTTAAATAGAGTTTACAGTTAATTTCAAAATCATAGCTATCGACGGAGGACTATTTGAGATTTTAAGAATTATCGTACCAGGATTAAATGTGTAATATGAACTCTTTGGGCAATCTAATGTAGCATAATCAATGGTGTGCATCGTCCAATTTTCATTCATAATCTCAATGATTAACTGGTATATATCCCACGTTTTTATTTAACAAATGAACATCACCGCTATTACATTAAATATGTTTATAAAAAAGTTTAAATAATACACTATGGCTGGAACGAATAACAAATAATATACTAATAAGATTCGTCTAAGAATTTTTTACCACATTTTCTATGAAAAAACCATTTGTTGAACAGTATATAACATTTAATGAATTGAAATACCAGAAACACTAGACGTGTAACATGTACTGAGTAGGTACTCCTGATGAAGGCGTATTCAGTTCTAAATGGTTTGAAAATTAAATATATATATAAACATTAATCATATCATCTTAGAATCTACTTTTAATCGCACATTTTATTAAAATAAAAACAAAAATATTGCTTATATTTTGGCTGCTAGTAGAACACTTGTATATATTTACGAATTAGTATGTCTGGAGACACGTGTACAACTTAGGTTCTGTCTTGATATTCTGTCCGAGGCAAAGTTATAGCATGTAATTATAAATATACATGATTTTAATACCAACCTTCATTGAAACCAAAATTTTGTTTTTAAAATACTCCCTCATGGTATTTCATTTATATAGATTAATATAATAATTTAGATTAAATTCTAATGAAAAAAGCATAATGTCAAACTGTTATAAGACACATAATTATATATTTTTGCAACATTTTCTTGAATTAATATAATTTTTCCCAACAATATACAGTTTTCATAATGGATTGTCTGTATTTAAGCACGTCAATATAAAACTGTAAAATACGTGATGTGATTCAAGTTATGTACAATAACAATTCAAATGAATTTCAAACGATTTAGTTCGTCTGAAAAGAAATGTAACTACCAGGGGAATATACTATTGATATCACCATGAATAAGTGATAGTGAATGTGTCTTCGATATTTAATGGAAGCGCCAAAAAACTACATATGGTTATAAATTCAAAAGTTAATTTTAATAATATATTTTTGTAGTAACAGTATGAAAATTAGGTACGATCTTAAATAGAGTTTACAGTTAATTTCAAAATCATAGCTATCGACGGAGGACTATTTGAGATTTTAAGAATTATCGTACCAGGATTAAATGCGTAATATGAACTCTTTGGGCAATCTAATGTAGCATAGTCAATGGTGTGCATCGTCCAATTTTCATTCATAATTTAAATGATTAACTGGTATATATCCCACGTTTTTATTTAACAAATGAACATCACCGCTATTCCATTAAATATGTTTATAAAAAAGTTTAAATAATACACTATGGCTGGAACGAATAACAAATAATAAACTAATAAGATTCGTCTAAGAATTTTTTACCACATTTTCAATGAAAAAACCATTTGTTGAACAGCATATAACATTTAATGAATTGAAATACCAGAAACACTAGACGTGTCACATGTACTGAGTAGGTACTCCTGATGAAGGCGTATTCAGTTCTAAATGATTTGAAAATTAAATATATATATAAACATTAATCATATCATCTTAGAATCTACTTTTAATCTTACATTTTATTAAAATAAAAACAAAAATATTGCTTATATATTGGCTGCTAGTAGAACACTTGTATATATTTACGAATTAGTATGTCTGGACACACGTGTACAACTTAGGTTCTGTCTTGATATTCTGTTCGAGGCAAAGTTATAGCATGTAATTATAAATATACATGATTTTAATACCTACCTTAATTGAAACCAAAATTTTGTTTTTAAAATACTCCCTCATAGTATTTCATTTATATAGATTAATAAAATAATTTAGATTAAATTCTAATAAAAAAAGCATAATGTCAAACTGTTAAAAGACACATAATTATATATTTTTGCAACATTTTCTTGAATTAATATAATTTTTCCCAACAATATACAGTTTTCATAATGGATTGTCTGTATTTAAGCACGTCAATATAAAACTGTAAAATACGTGATGTGATTCAAGTTATGTACAATAACAATTCAAATGAATTTCAAACGATTTAGTTCGTCTGAAAAGAAATGTAACTACCAGGGGAATATACTATTGATATCACCATGAATAAGTGATAGTGAATGTGTCTTCGATATTTAATGGAAGCGCCAAAAAACTACATATGGTTATAAATTCAAAAGTTAATTTTAATAATATATTTTTGTAGTAACAGTATGAAAATTAGGTACGATCTTAAATAGAGTTTACAGTTAATTTCAAAATCATAGCTATCGACGGAGGACTATTTGAGATTTTAAGAATTATCGTACCAGGATTAAATGCGTAATATGAACTCTTTGGGCAATCTAATGTAGCATAGTCAATGGTGTGCATCGTCCAATTTTCATTCATAATTTAAATGATTAACTGGTATATATCCCACGTTTTTATTTAACAAATGAACATCACCGCTATTACATTAAATATGTTTATAAAAAAGTTTAAATAATACACTATGGCTGGAACGAATAACAAATAATAAACTAATAAGATTCGTCTAAGAATTTTTTACCACATTTTCTATGAAAAAACCATTTGTTGAACAGTATATAACATTTAATGAATTGAAATACCAGAAACACTAGACGTGTAACATGTACTGAGTAGGTACTCCTGATGAAGGCGTATTCAGTTCTAAATGGTTTGAAAATTAAATATATATATAAACATTAATCATATCATCTTAGAATCTACTTTTAATCGCACATTTTATTAAAATAAAAACAAAAATATTGCTTATATTTTGGCTTCTAGTAGAACACTTGTATATATTTACGAATTAGTATGTCTGGAGACACGTGTACAACTTAGGTTCTGTCTTGATATTCTGTTCCAGGCAAAGTTATAGCATGTAATTATAAATATACATGATTTTAATACCAACCTTCATTGAAAAAAAAATTTTGTTTTTAAAATACATCCTCATAGTATTTCATTTATATAGATTAATATAATAATTTAGATTAAATTCTAATGAAAAAAGCATAATGTCAAACTGTTATAAGACACATAATTATATATTTTTGCAACATTTTCTTGAATTAATATAATTTTTCCCAACAATATACAGTTTTCATAATGGATTGTCTGTATTTATGCACGTCAATATAAAACTGTAAAATTCGTGATGTGATTCAAGTTATGTACAATAACAATTCAAATGAATTTCAAACGATTTAGTTCGTCTGAAAAGAAATGTAACTACCAGGGGAATATACTATTGATATCGCCATGAATAAGTGATAGTAAATGTGTCTTCGATATTTAATGGAAGCGCCAAAAAACTACATATGGTTATAAATTCAAAAGTTAATTTAAATAATATATTTTTGTAGTAACAGTATGAAAATTAGGTACGATCTTAAATAGAGTTTACAGTTAATTTCAAAATCATAGCTATCGACGGAGGACTATTTGAGATTTTAAGAATTATCGTACCAGGATTAAATGCGTAATATGAACTCTTTGGGCAATCTAATGTAGCATAGTCAATGGTGTGCATCGTCCAATTTTCATTCATAATCTCAATGATTAACTGGTATATATCCCACGTTTTTATTTAACAAATGAACATCACCGCTATTACATTAAATATGTTTATAAAAAAGTTTAAATAATACACTATGGCTGGAACGAATAACAAATAATAAACTAATAAGATTCGTCTAAGAATTTTTTACCACATTTTCTATGAAAAAACCATTTGTTGAACAGTATATAACATTTAATGAATTGAAATACCAGAAACACTAGACGTGTAACATGTACTGAGTAGGTACTCCTGATGAAGGCGTATTCAGTTCTAAATGGTTTGAAAATTAAATATATATATAAACATTAATCATATCATCTTAGAATCTACTTTTAATCGCACATTTTATTAAAATAAAAACAAAAATATTGCTTATATTTTGGCTGCTAGTAGAACACTTGTATATATTTACGAATTAGTATGTCTGGACACACGTGTACAACTTAGGTTCTGTCTTGATATTCTGTTCGAGGCAAAGTTATAGCATGTAATTATAAATATACATGATTTTAATACCTACCTTAATTGAAACCAAAATTTTGTTTTTAAAATACTCCCTCATGGTATTTCATTTATATAGATTAATAAAATAATTTAGATTAAATTCTAATAAAAAAAGCATAATGTCAAACTGTTAAAAGACACATAATTATATATTTTTGCAACATTTTCTTGAATTAATATAATTTTTCCCAACAATATACAGTTTTCATAATGGATTGTCTGTATTTAAGCACGTCAATATAAAACTGTAAAATACGTGATGTGATTCAAGTTATGTACAATAACAATTCAAATGAATTTCAAACGATTTAGTTCGTCTGAAAAGAAATGTAACTACCAGGGGAATATACTATTGATATCACCATGAATAAGTGATAGTGAATGTGTCTTCGATATTTAATGGAAGCGCCAAAAAACTACATATGGTTATAAATTCAAAAGTTAATTTTAATAATATATTTTTGTAGTAACAGTATGAAAATTAGGTACGATCTTAAATAGAGTTTACAGTTAATTTCAAAATCATAGCTATCGACGGAGGACTATTTGAGATTTTAAGAATTATCGTACCAGCATTAAATGCGTAATATGAACTCTTTGGGTAATCTAATGTAGCATAGTCAATGGTGTGCATCGTCCAATTTTCATTCATAATTTAAATGATTAACTGGTATATATCCCACGTTTTTATTTAACAAATGAACATCACCGCTATTACATTAAATATGTTTATAAAAAAGTTTAAATAATACACTATGGCTGGAACGAATAACAAATAATAAACTAATAAGATTCGTCTAAGAATTTTTTACCACATTTTCTATGAAAAAACCATTTGTTGAACAGTATATAACATTTAATGAATTGAAATACCAGAAACACTAGACGTGTAAAGGTATGTTTACACTCGTGCGTTTTTTCTTGCGTTAGACGCATGCATCATAGCGCACCGTGAGTTGAACGAAAAAGCTTGCAATAGCGCATGCCCTTTCAAGTTGAACGGCTACATTTTAGTGACGCACGCTTCGACGCAAGGTCTCCCGCGCTCGGTGGGAATCCGTTCAACACGCTGTGCTTTTTTGTATTGTACTATACGTATATTAATATTTTAGTATATACTGATATTATTTTATATTTTGTGTGTATTTGTTAAAAAATGACTGAAAACGAAGATCAAAATCAAACAACACGATTCATTGACGATTACAGGTAATATTATATTTTAATTAAATTAAATAAATTACATTAAATTAAATTAAATTTATTTATTTATTAAAATTAGTTTTAATTAAGGAATTGATTTAATTAATTACATAATATTATTATTATTTTATATTATGTAGATCGTTTCCGATACTATGGGATGCAAACCACAAAGACTACACAAACAAGATTAAAAGAAACGATGCCATTGTCTCGATAGGCACAAAATTTAACATGGACGCGGCGGCAGTAAAATCAAAAATAAAGAGCTTGCGATCGTACTATTCTAAAGAACGACAAAAAGTACTCAAGAAAAAATCTGGTTCTGCCACGGAAGAAAATTATTCTTCCTCATGGTTTGCGTATAAATCGCTACTCTTCATTTCTGATTCAACTACACCAAGGGAAACAAGGGATAGCGAAGAACATGATAACCCGACAAGCGTTAACAATAATGAAAACGTAAGTTATTTTATATTTAAGCATTTTTATATTTATCAGTGTTTATTATTAGATTCAGTGTGTTATTTACGTATCTGTTAGCTATGATAACCATATGTAAAACTATTTGGGTTTATTTATTTCTGGTTTATTATTATGTGTACATTGATTAACAAATCATAATATAATACGGTTCACTATATTTATTATTTTATAATACTAATAACTAATAATCTCGCAGTCGTATAATTACGCAGTCGTACGTTATAAGTTATTTTGTTATAATACGTATCTCTATATTATCTTAATAATATAATAAAAAAGAGAAATAACTTAATATTTTTACAATTCAATTGCTGGTGTATTTATTTATAAGTATATGTCCTGAAATGGTACTGACCCAATTTCGGACATAAAATATGACATAAATTCTTCTCTGACGTTTTTTGCGGTTGTCGCTGGTCTTCGTGGAATTGATCGAAATGGCCTCAAACCAGTGTCACCAGAAGTGATTTCTCTCCACGATCCAGGAATAATTTCCCCTGTACTTGTATCATAACTATCGAAACACCCTGACGTTGAATAGAATTGTCTAGAATCTGGTTGCACTCTTAAAAAATTGTGAAGGTAAACACAAGCTAGTACAATATTAATTATTGTATCTTCAACTTTGATTTCTATTGGCTTGCGGAAAACTCTAAACACGGAAGAAAGTAACCCAAATGTGTTTTCTATTATTCGACGCGCTCTGGACAATCTGTAATTATATACTCTTTTTGGAGAACCTTTGTTTAAGTCTGTGTTGTATGGTTTCATAATATGTTCAGTTAATGGAAAAGCATCATCAGCTACTAAAACATAAGGAAGTGACAACGTACGACCAGGTAGTGGTTCATTTTCTGGTAAATTAAGTTCATTTTTTTCGAGTTTCTTATAAAATGAAGTATTTTTGAAGACACCTCCGTCTGAAATTCGGCCTTGGCATCCAACGTTAACGTATAAGAAACGATAGTTAGCATCAGCTATTCCTAATAAAACAATACTATTTGTTCCTTTGTAGTTGTGAAACTCACTTATCGTATTTTCCGGTTTTTGAATTACGACGTGTTTGCCGTCAATAGCACCGAAACAGTGAGGGAAATTCCATAGCTTGTTGAATTCATTTGAGATAGATTTCCATTCTTGGTCACTTGAGGGAAGCTGTAGGAAAAATAATTTATTAATATATGCAATAAAATGTGTTTGCAGGATCTACAAAATGAAGAAATATGTGACGATCTGCAAAATACTATAACAGATTATGAATTCGTACAGCCTATAAGGGCAAAGAGAAATTTAAAAAAAAGTGTTCGTGATGAGAGAGAAGACGAGGCTTACAAATTCATGAAAAAAGCAGCTGACGAAATGTCTGCAAGAGATGAGTTTCGTACATTCGGCACTTTTGTAGCGGATAATGTAAGGAAACTTAAACCCATGAACCAAATTTTGGCCAAACGTCAGATTACCAACATACTTATGGATTTACAAATTAAAGAAATGGAAACATGTGAAAGACAACGATTCAGGACTGAATCGCCAGAAACCTCTGTTGGAACATACAGTAGTGACACCCAGTCTTTCGTATTTGACGAGTCAACAAATCTTGCAGTAAACACAGTTGATGATTTGACTTCAAATGACAACATAGATGCGTCGTTAAAAATCGGCGAATTTTTATCATTCAATACAGCAAATGAGAACATTTAAAGTGCCTACCTACATTTTTCATTTTTCATTCTCATTTTTTTTAAATGTAATAACTAATTACCAATATGTACATACAATAAATAACAATAAAATGTTTCCTAATATGCTCTACTATTATTGTTAGTTATTATAAAAAAATATGAATTGAAACGTATTATAATATAATAATTAATAAGTTACGAAAAATTATTCTGAGTGGAGACGTTGTATCATAATTGTATAAAAAATCAAATTTAATAGTTAAAAAGGTGGGCAAGTGGGTGTCGCTCTGCTGTACAGTAGGTTACAAGTGGGTCATTGTAATGGATTGTGTTAAATTTGAATTCAATGATATAATATCATTGTATAAGAAAAACGATTCTGAGCGAAGACCTATGATATTAGTAAGTATATTTGATGATCTTATATCTTATAACATTTTATACATTTTTAACTAAAAAATAATTTTAAAATTTAAATTTGATAAATTTAGGTCTGTATGAGTTTTTGAGTTACACAAAATTAATTGGTTTAGCATAAAAATTAACACTTTTTATTTTTCTTAACTCTTTCTATAACTACTTGGAATTTTTAATTTTGATCTTCTATAAGTACCAACTAGATTCACTTTTCTACTAGAAAAGGTGCTAACAGACAGAAAAAAAACAAAAAAACAAGAGAATCTAAAAAATGGAATTAGGTACTATATAATGTATACCTTAAACCTAATTTAATTGTATGAATACATTTACTTACCTTTATATAATTCTGTAGAGCATTTATTATAGCTTTCAATACCGTGGGCAACATAGTCGATATAAATGGCTTGGAGACTTTAAACAGGTACATTAAAGAGGAAAACGAATCTCCTGTAGCTAAATATCTTAGCGTTATTAATAACTTAATTTTAGCTGGAACGGCCTCTCTGAAACGAGTGTTTTGTTTTACTATTTCGGGTTCAATTATTTTTAATATTGAGTAAAAATTGGCTTGAGACATTCGCGTAAAATTTCTAAATAAAATATCTTCGTCTAATTGCAAATCATCTATAATTCCGAAATTTCGATTTTTTAAATAATTTTTAACCCACAATGAACGCTTTTTCCTACGTTTTTTATTTGCACTCGCAATAATTAAGTAGGCCGCACTGACACCGAGAAGTAGATTTGAATCCGACATGATTTTTATTAAAATGCTGGAAGGTGACTACTTTGACGTCGCTGGTGTGAACAGAAAAAAGCATGCATCTGAAGCATTCATTAAAGGCATGCACTTGGTGAAAGTGGAATTGAATGTTGAAACGCATGTTGAATTGAAAATTGAAACGGAAAGTGCATGAGTGTAAACATACCTTAACATGTACTGAGTAGGTACTCCTGATGAAGGCGTATTCAGTTCTAAATGGTTTGAAAATTAAATATATATATAAACATTAATCATATCATCTTAGAATCTACTTTTAATCGCACATTTTATTAAAATAAAAACAAAAATATTGCTTATATTTTGGCTGCCAGTAGAACACTTGTATATATTTACGAATTAGTATGTCTGGACACACGTGTACAACTTAGGTTCTGTCTTGATATTCTGTTCGAGGCAAAGTTATAGCATGTAATTATAAATATACATGATTTTAATACCTACCTTAATTGAAACCAAAATTTTGTTTTTAAAATACTCCCTCATGGTATTTCATTTATATAGATTAATAAAATAATTTAGATTAAATTCTAATAAAAAAAGCATAATGTCAAACTGTTAAAAGACACATAATTATATATTTTTGCAACATTTTCTTGAATTAATATAATTTTTCCCAACAATATACAGTTTTCATAATGGATTGTCTGTATTTAAGCACGTCAATATAAAACTGTAAAATACGTGATGTGATTCAAGTTATGTACAATAACAATTCAAATGAATTTCAAACGATTTAGTTCGTCTGAAAAGAAATGTAACTACCAGGGGAATATACTATTGATATCACCATGAATAAGTGATAGTGAATGTGTCTTCGATATTTAATGGAAGCGCCAAAAAACTACATATGGTTATAAATTCAAAAGTTAATTTTAATAATATATTTTTGTAGTAACAGTATGAAAATTAGGTACGATCTTAAATAGAGTTTACAGTTAATTTCAAAATCATAGCTATCGACGGAGGACTATTTGAGATTTTAAGAATTATCGTACCAGCATTAAATGCGTAATATGAACTCTTTGGGTAATCTAATGTAGCATAGTCAATGGTGTGCATCGTCCAATTTTCATTCATAATTTAAATGATTAACTGGTATATATCCCACGTTTTTATTTAACAAATGAACATCACCGCTATTACATTAAATATGTTTATAAAAAAGTTTAAATAATACACTATGGCTGGAACGAATAACAAATAATAAACTAATAAGATTCGTCTAAGAATTTTTTACCACATTTTCTATGAAAAAACCATTTGTTGAACAGTATATAACATTTAATGAATTGAAATACCAGAAACACTAGACGTGTAACATGTACTGAGTAGGTACTCCTGATGAAGGCGTATTCAGTTCTAAATGGTTTGAAAATTAAATATATATATAAACATTAATCATATCATCTTAGAATCTACTTTTAATCGCACATTTTATTAAAATAAAAACAAAAATATTGCTTATATTTTGGCTTCTAGTAGAACACTTGTATATATTTACGAATTAGTATGTCTGGAGACACGTGTACAACTTAGGTTCTGTCTTGATATTCTGTTCGAGGCAAAGTTATAGCATGTAATTATAAATATACATGATTTTAATACCAACCTTCATTGAAAAAAAAATTTTGTTTTTAAAATACATCCTCATAGTATTTCATTTATATAGATTAATATAATAATTTAGATTAAATTCTAATGAAAAAAGCATAATGTCAAACTGTTATAAGACACATAATTATATATTTTTGCAACATTTTCTTGAATTAATATAATTTTTCCCAACAATATACAGTTTTCATAATGGATTGTCTGTATTTATGCACGTCAATATAAAACTGTAAAATTCGTGATGTGATTCAAGTTATGTACAATAACAATTCAAATGAATTTCAAACGATTTAGTTCGTCTGAAAAGAAATGTAACTACCAGGGGAATATACTATTGATATCGCCATGAATAAGTGATAGTGAATGTGTCTTCGATATTTAATGGAAGCGCCAAAAAACTACATATGGTTATAAATTCAAAAGTTAATTTTAATAATATATTTTTGTAGTAACAGTATGAAAATTAGGTACGATCTTAAATAGAGTTTACAGTTAATTTCAAAATCATAGCTATCGACGGAGGACTATTTGAGATTTTAAGAATTATCGTACCAGGATTAAATGCGTAATATGAACTCTTTGGGCAATCTAATGTAGCATAGTCAATGGTGTGCATCGTCCAATTTTCATTCATAATCTCAATGATTAACTGGTATATATCCCACGTTTTTATTTAACAAATGAACATCACCGCTATTACATTAAATATGTTTATAAAAAAGTTTAAATAATACACTATGGCTGGAACGAATAACAAATAATAAACTAATAAGATTCGTCTAAGAATTTTTTACCACATTTTCTATGAAAAAACCATTTGTTGAACAGTATATAACATTTAATGAATTGAAATACCAGAAACACTAGACGTGTAACATGTACTGAGTAGGTACTCCTGATGAAGGCGTATTCAGTTCTAAATGGTTTGAAAATTAAATATATATATAAACATTAATCATATCATCTTAGAATCTACTTTTAATCGCACATTTTATTAAAATAAAAACAAAAATATTGCTTATATTTTGGCTGCTAGTAGAACACTTGTATATATTTACGAATTAGTATGTCTGGACACACGTGTACAACTTAGGTTCTGTCTTGATATTCTGTTCGAGGCAAAGTTATAGCATGTAATTATAAATATACATGATTTTAATACCTACCTTAATTGAAACCAAAATTTTGTTTTTAAAATACTCCCTCATGGTATTTCATTTATATAGATTAATAAAATAATTTAGATTAAATTCTAATAAAAAAAGCATAATGTCAAACTGTTAAAAGACACATAATTATATATTTTTGCAACATTTTCTTGAATTAATATAATTTTTCCCAACAATATACAGTTTTCATAATGGATTGTCTGTATTTAAGCACGTCAATATAAAACTGTAAAATACGTGATGTGATTCAAGTTATGTACAATAACAATTCAAATGAATTTCAAACGATTTAGTTCGTCTGAAAAGAAATGTAACTACCAGGGGAATATACTATTGATATCACCATGAATAAGTGATAGTGAATGTGTCTTCGATATTTAATGGAAGCGCCAAAAAACTACATATGGTTATAAATTCAAAAGTTAATTTTAATAATATATTTTTGTAGTAACAGTATGAAAATTAGGTACGATCTTAAATAGAGTTTACAGTTAATTTCAAAATCATAGCTATCGACGGAGGACTATTTGAGATTTTAAGAATTATCGTACCAGGATTAAATGCGTAATATGAACTCTTTGGGCAATCTAATGTAGCATAGTCAATGGTGTGCATCGTCCAATTTTCATTCATAATTTAAATGATTAACTGGTATATATCCCACGTTTTTATTTAACAAATGAACATCACCGCTATTACATTAAATATGTTTATAAAAAAGTTTAAATAATACACTATGGCTGGAACGAATAACAAATAATAAACTAATAAGATTCGTCTAAGAATTTTTTACCACATTTTCTATGAAAAAACCATTTGTTGAACAGTATATAACATTTAATGAATTGAAATACCAGAAACACTAGACGTGTAACATGTACTGAGTAGGTACTCCTGATGAAGGCGTATTCAGTTCTAAATGGTTTGAAAATTAAATATATATATAAACATTAATCATATCATCTTAGAATCTACTTTTAATCGCACATTTTATTAAAATAAAAACAAAAATATTGCTTATATATTGGCTGCTAGTAGAACACTTGTATATATTTACGAATTAGTATGTCTGGACACACGTGTACTACTTAGGTTCTGTCTTGATATTCTGTTCGAGGCAAAGTTATAGCATGTAATTATAAATATACATGATTTTAATACCAACCTTCATTGAAACCAAAATTTTGTTTTTAAAATACACCCTCATGGTATTTCATTAATATAGATTAATATAATAATTTAGATTAAATTCTAATGAAAAAAGCATAATGTCAAACTGTTATAAGACACATAATTATATATTTTTGCAACATTTTCTTGAATTAATATAATTTTTCCCAACAATATACAGTTTTCATAATGGATTGTCTGTATTTATGCACGTCAATATAAAACTGTAAAATTCGTGATGTGATTCAAGTTATGTACAATAACAATTCAAATGAATTTCAAACGATTTAGTTCGTCTGAAAAGAAATGTAACTACCAGGGGAATATACTATTGATATCGCCATGAATAAGTGATAGTGAATGTGTCTTCGATATTTAATGGAAGTGCCAAAAAACTACATATGGTTATAAATTCAAAAGTGAATTTTAATAATATATTTTTGTAGTAACAGTATGAAAATTAGGTACGATCTTAAATAGAGTTTACAGTTAATTTCAAAATCATAGCTATCGACGGAGGACTATTTGAGATTTTAAGAATTATCGTACCAGGATTAAATGCGTAATATGAACTCTTTGGGCAATCTAATGTAGCATAGTCAATGGTGTGCATCGTCCAACTTTCATTCATAATCTCAATGATTAACTGATATATATCCCACGTTTTTATTTAACAAATGAACATCACCGCTATTACATTAAATATGTTTATAAAAAAGTTTAAATAATACACTATGGCTGGAACGAATAACAAATAATAAACTAATAAGATTCGTCTAAGAATTTTTTACCACATTTTCTATGAAAAAACCATTTGTTGAACAGTATATAACATTTAATGAATTGAAATACCAGAAACACTAGACGTGTAACATGTACTGAGTAGGTACTCCTGATGAAGGAGTATTCAGTTCTAAATGGTTTGAAAATTAAATATATATATAAACAATAATCATATCATCTTAGAATCTACTTTGAATCGCACATTTTATTAAAATAAAAACAAAAATATTGCTTATATTTTGGCTGCTAGTAGAACACTTGTATATATTTACGAATTAGTATGCCTGGACACACGTGTACAACTTAGGTTCTGTCTTGATATTCTGTTCGAGGCAAAGTTATAGCATGTAATTATAAATATACATGATTTTAATACCAACCTTCATTGAAACCAAAATTTTGTTTTTAAAATACACCCTCATGGTATTTCATTTATATAGATTAATATAATAATTTAGATTAAATTCTAATGAAAAAAGCATAATGTCAAACTGTTATAAGACACATAATTATATATTTTTTGCAACATTTTCTTGAATTAATATAATTTTTCCCAATAATATACAGTTTTCATAATGGATTGTCTGTATTTAAGCACGTCAATATAAAACTGTAAAATTCGTGATGTGATTCAAGTTATGTACAATAACAATTCAAATGAATTTCAAACGATTTAGTTCGTCTGAAAAGAAATGTAACTACCAGGGGAATATACTATTGATATCGCCATGAATAAGTGATAGTGAATGTGTCTTCGATATTTAATGGAAGCGCCAAAAAACTACATATGGTTATAAATTCAAAAGTTAATTTTAATAATATATTTTTGTAGTAACAGTATGAAAATTAGGTACGATCTTAAATAGAGTTTACAGTTAATTTTAAAATCATAGCTATCGACGGAGGACTATTTGAGATTTTAAGAATTATCGTACCAGGATTAAATGCGTAATATGAACTCGTTGGGCAATCTAATGTAGGCATAGTCAATGGTATGCATCGTCCAATTTTCATTCATAATCTCAATGATTAACTGGTATATATCCCACGTTTTAATTTAACAAATGAACATCACCGCTATTACATTAGATATGTTCATAAAAAAGTTTAAATAATACACTATGGCTGGAACGAATAACAAATAATATACTAATAAGATTCGTCTAAGAATTTTTTACCACATTTTCTTAAAAAAACCATTTGTTGAACAGTATATAACATTTAATGAATTGAAATACCAGAAACACTAGACGTGTAACATGTACTGAGTAGGTACTCCTGATGAAGGCGTATTCAGTTCTAAATGGTTTGAAAATTAAATATATATATAAACATTAATCATATCATCTTAGAATCTACTTTTAATCGCACATTTTATTAAAATAAAAACAAAAATATTGCTTATATTTTGGCTGCTAGTAGAACACTTGTATATATTTACGAATTAGTATGTCTGGACACACGTGTACAACATAGGTTCTGTCTTGATATTCTGTTCGAGGCAAAGTTATAGCATGTAATTATAAATATACATGATTTTAATACCAACCTTCATTGAAACCTATATTTTGTTTTTAAAATACACCCTCATGGTATTTCATTTATATAGATTAATATAATAATTTAGATTAAATTCTAATGAAAAAAGCATAATGTCAAACTGTTATAAGACACATAATTATATATTTTTGCAACATTTACTTGAATTAATATAATTTTTCCCAACAATATACAGTTTTCATAATGGATTGTCTGTATTTAAGCACGTCAATATAAAACTGTAAAATTCGTGATGTGATTCAAGTTATGTACAATAACAATTCAAATGAATTTCAAACGATTTAGTTCGTCTGAAAAGAAATGTAACTACCAGGGGAATATACTATTGATATCGCCATGAATAAGTGATAGTGAATGTGTCTTCGATATTTAATGGAAGCGCCAAAAAACTACATATGGTTATAAATTCAAAAGTTAATTTTAATAATATATTTTTGTAGTAACAGTATGAAAATTAGGTACGATCTTAAATAGAGTTTACAGTTAATTTTAAAATCATAGCTATCGACGGAGGACTATTTGAGATTTTAAGAATTTTCGTACCAGGATTAAATGCGTAATATGAACTCGTTGGGCAATCTAATGTAGGCATAGTCAATGGTGTGCATCGTCCAATTTTCATTCATAATCTCAATGATTAACTGGTATATATCCCACGTTTTAATTTAACAAATGAACATCACCGCTATTACATTAGATATGTTCATAAAAAAGTTTAAATAATACACTATGGCTGGAACGAATAACAAATAATATACTAATAAGATTCGTCTAAGAATTTTTTACCACATTTTCTATGAAAAAACCATTTGTTGAACAGTATATAACATTTAATGAATTGAAATACCAGAAACACTAGACGTGTAACATGTACTGAGTAGGTACTCCTGATGAAGGCGTATTCAGTTCTAAATGGTTTGAAAATTAAATATATATATAAACATTAATCATATCATCTTAGAATCTACTTTTAATCGCACATTTTATTAAAATAAAAACAAAAATATTGCTTATATTTTGGCTGCTAGTAGAACACTTGTATATATTTACGAATTAGTATGTCTGGAGACACGTGTACAACTTAGGTTCTGTCTTGATATTCTGTTCGAGGCAAAGTTATAGCATGTAATTATAAATATACATGATTTTAATACCAACCTTCATTGAAACCAAAATTTTGTTTTTAAAATACACCCTCATGGTATTTCATTTATATAGATTAATATAATAATTTAGATTAAATTCTAATGAAAAAAGCATAATGTCAAACTGTTATAAGACACATAATTATATATTTTTGCAACATTTTCTTGAATTAATATAATTTTTCCCAACAATATACAGTTTTCATAATGGATTGTCTGTATTTAAGCACGTCAATATAAAACTGTAAAATTCGTGATGTGATTCAAGTTATGTACAATAACAATTCAAATGAATTTCAAACGATTTAGTTCGTCTGAAAAGAAATGTAACTACCAGGGGAATATACTATTGATATCGCCATGAATAAGTGATAGTGAATGTGTCTTCGATATTTAATGGAAGCGCCAAAAAACTACATATGGTTATAAATTCAAAAGTTAATTTTAATAATATATTTTTGTAGTAACAGTATGAAAATTAGGTACGATCTTAAATAGAGTTTACAGTTAATTTTAAAATCATAGCTATCGACGGAGGACTATTTGAGATTTTAAGAATTATCGTACCAGGATTAAATGCGTAATATGAACTCGTTGGGCAATCTAATGTAGGCATAGTCAATGGTGTGCATCGTCCAATTTTCATTCATAATCTCAATGATTAACTGGTATATATCCCACGTTTTTATTTAACAAATGAACATCACCGCTATTACATTAGATATGTTCATAAAAAAGTTTAAATAATACACTATGGCTGGAACGAATAACAAATAATATACTAATAAGATTCGTCTAAGAATTTTTTACCACATTTTCTATGAAAAAACCATTTGTTGAACAGTATATAACATTTAATGAATTGAAATACCAGAAACACTAGACGTGTAACATGTACTGAGTAGGTACTCCTGATGAAGGCGTATTCAGTTCTAAATGGTTTGAAAATTAAATATATATATAAACATTAATCATATCATCTTAGAATCTACTTTTAATCGCACATTTTATTAAAATAAAAACAAAAATATTGCTTATATTTTGGCTGCTAGTAGAACACTTGTATATATTTACGAATTAGTATGTCTGGACACACGTGTACAACATAGGTTCTGTGTTGATATTCTGTTCGAGGCAAAGTTATAGCATGTAATTATAAATATACATGATTTTAATACCAACCTTCATTGAAACCTAAATTTTGTTATTAAAATACACCCTCATGGTATTCATTTATATAGATTAATAAAATATTTTAGATTAAATTCTAATGAAAAAAGCATAATGTCAAACTGTTATAAGACACATAATTATATATTTTTGCAACATTTACTTGAATTAATATAATTTTTCCCAACAATATACAGTTTTCATAATGAATTGTCTGTTTTTAAGCACGTCAATATAAAACTGTAAAATTCGTGATGTGATTCAAGTTATGTACAATAACAATTCAAATGAATTTCAAACGATTTAGTTCGTCTGAAAAGAAATGTAACTACCAGGGGAATATACTATTGATATCGCCATGAATAAGTGATAGTGAATGTGTCTTCGATATTTAATGGAAGCGCCAAAAAACTACATATGGTTATAAATTTAAAAGTTAATTTTAATAATATATGTTTGTAGTAACAGTATGAAAATTAGGTACGATCTTAAATAGAGTTTACAGTTAATTTCAAAATCATAGCTATCGACGGAGGACTATTTGAGATTTTAAGAATTGTCGTACCAGGATTAAATGCGTAATATGAACTCTTTGGGCAATCTAATGTAGCATAGTCAATGGTGTGCATCGTCCAATTTTCATTCATAATCTCAATGATTAACTGGTATATATCCCACGTTTTTATTTAACAAATGAACATCACCGCTATTACATTAGATATGTTCATAAAAAAGTTTAAATAATACATTATGGCTGGAACGAATAACAAATAATATACTAATAAGATTCGTCTAAGAATTTTTTACCACATTTTCTATGAAAAAACCATTTGTTGAACAGCATATAACATTTAATGAATTGAAATACCAGAAACACTAGACGTGTAACATGTACTGAGTAGGTACTCCTGATGAAGTCGTATTCAGTTGTAAATGGTTTGAAAATTAAATATATATATAAACATTAATCATATCATCTTTGAATCTACTTTTAATCGCACATTTTATTAAAATAAAAACAAAAATATTGCTTATATTTTGGCTGCTAGTAGAACACTTGTATATATTTACGAATTAGTATGTCTGGACACACGTGTACAACTTATGTTCTGCCTTGATATTCTGTTCGAGGCAAAGTTATAGCATGTAATTATAAATATACATGATTTTAATACCAACCTTCATTGAAACCAAAATTTTGTTTTTAAAATACACACTCATGGTATTCATTTATATAGATTTATAAAATATTTTAGATTAAATTCTAATGAAAAAAGCATAATGTCAAACTGTTATAAGACACATAATTATATATTTTTGCAACATTTACTTGAATTAATATAATTTTTCCAAACAATATACAGTTTTCATAATGAATTGTCTGTTTTTAAGAACGTCAATATAAAACTGTAAAATTCGTGATGTGATTCAAGTTATGTACAATAACAATTCAAATGAATTTCAAACGATTTAGTTCGTCTGAAAAGAAATGTAACTACCAGGGGAATATACTATTGATATCGCCATGAATAAGTGATAGTGAATGTGTCTTCGATATTTAATGGAAGCGCCAAAAAACTACATATGGTTATAAATTCAAAAGTTAATTTTAATAATATATTTTTGTAGTAACAGTATGAAAATTAGGTACGATCTTAAATAGAGTTTACAGTTAATTTTAAAATCATAGCTATCGACGGAGGACTATTTGAGATTTTAAGAATTATCGTACCAGGATTAAATGCGTAATATGAACTCGTTGGGCAATCTAATGTAGGCATAGTCAATGGTGTGCATCGTCCAATTTTCATTCATAATCTCAATGATTAACTGGTATATATCCCACGTTTTAATTTAACAAATGAACATCACCGCTATTACATTAGATATGTTCTTAAAAAAGTTTAAATAATACACTATGGCTGGAACGAATAACAAATAATATACTAATAAGATTCGTCTAAGAATTTTTTACCACATTTTCTATGAAAAAACCATTTGTTGAACAGTATATAACATTTAATGAATTGAAATACCAGAAACACTAGACGTGTAACATGTACTGAGTAGGTACTCCTGATGAAGGAGTATTCAGTTCTAAATGGTTTGAAAATTAAATATATATATAAACATTAATCATATCATCTTAGAATCTACTTTGAATCGCACATTTTATTAAAATAAAAACAAAAATATTGCTTATATTTTAGCTGCTAGTAGAACACTTGTATATATTTACGAATTAGTATGTCTGGACACACGTGTACAACTTAGGTTCTGTCTTGATATTCTGTTCGAGGCAAAGTTATAGCATGTAATTATAAATATACATGATTTTAATACCAACCTTCATTGAAACCTAAATTTTGTTTTTAAAATACACCCTCATGGTATTCATTTATATAGATTTATAAAATATTTTAGATTAAATTCTAATGAAAAAAGCATAATGTCAAACTGTTATAAGACACATAATTATATATTTTTGCAACATTTACTTGAATTAATATAATTTTTCCAAACAATATACAGTTTTCATAATGAATTGTCTGTTTTTAAGAACGTCAATATAAAACTGTAAAATTCGTGATGTGATTCAAGTTATGTACAATAACAATTCAAATGAATTTCAAACGATTTAGTTCGTCTGAAAAGAAATGTAACTACCAGGGGAATATACTATTGATATCGCCATGAATAAGTGATAGTGAATGTGTCTTCGATATTTAATGGAAGCGCCAAAAAACTACATATGGTTATAAATTCAAAAGTTAATTTTAATAATATATTTTTGTAGTAACAGTATGAAAATTAGGTACGATCTTAAATAGAGTTTACAGTTAATTTTAAAATCATAGCTATCGACGGAGGACTATTTGAGATTTTAAGAATTATCGTACCAGGATTAAATGCGTAATATGAACTCGTTGGGCAATCTAATGTAGGCATAGTCAATGGTGTGCATCGTCCAATTTTCATTCATAATCTCAATGATTAACTGGTATATATCCCACGTTTTAATTTAACAAATGAACATCACCGCTATTACATTAGATATGTTCTTAAAAAAGTTTAAATAATACACTATGGCTGGAACGAATAACAAATAATATACTAATAAGATTCGTCTAAGAATTTTTTACCACATTTTCTATGAAAAAACCATTTGTTGAACAGTATATAACATTTAATGAATTGAAATACCAGAAACACTAGACGTGTAACATGTACTGAGTAGGTACTCCTGATGAAGGAGTATTCAGTTCTAAATGGTTTGAAAATTAAATATATATATATAAACATTAATCATATCATCTTAGAATCTACTTTGAATCGCACATTTTATTAAAATAAAAACAAAAATATTGCTTATATTTTAGCTGCTAGTAGAACACTTGTATATATTTACGAATTAGTATGTCTGGACACACGTGTACAACTTAGGTTCTGTCTTGATATTCTGTTCGAGGCAAAGTTATAGCATGTAATTATAAATATACATGATTTTAATACCAACCTTCATTGAAACCTAAATTTTGTTTTTAAAATACACCCTCATGGTATTCATTTATATAGATTAATAAAATATTTTAGATTAAATTCTAATGAAAAAAGCATAATGTCAAACTGTTATAAGACACATAATTATATATTTTTGCAACATTTACTTGAATTAATATAATTTTTCCCAACAATATACTGTTTTCATAATGGATTGTCTGTATTTAAGCACGTCAATATAAAACTGTAAAATTCGTGATGTGATTCATGTTATGTACAATAACAATTCAAATGAATTTCAAACGATTTAGTTCGTCTGAAAAGAAATGTAACTACCAGGGGAATATACTATTGATATCGCCATGAATAAGTGATAGTGAATGTGTCTTCGATATTTAATGGAAGCGCCAAAAAACTACATATGGTTATAAATTCAAAAGTTAATTTTAATAATATATTTTTGTAGTAACAGTATAAAAAATAGGTACGATCTTAAATAGAGTTTACAGTTAATTTCAAAATCATAGCTATCGACGGAGGACTATTTGAGATTTTAAGAATTATCGTACCAGGATTAAATGCGTAATATGAACTCGTTGGGCAATCTAATGTAGGCATAGTCAATGGTGTGCATCGTCCAATTTTCATTCATAATCTCAATGATTAACTGGTATATATCCCACGTTTTTATTTAACAAATGAACATCACCGCTATTACATTAGATATGTTCATAAAAAAGTTTAAATAATACATTATGGCTGGAACGAATAACAAATAATATACTAATAAGATTCGTCTAAGAATTTTTTACCACATTTTCTATGAAAAAACCATTTGTTGAACAGTATATAACATTTAATGAATTGAAACACCAGAAACACTAGACGTGTAACATGTACTGAGTAGGTACTCCTGATGAAGGCGTATTCAGTTCTAAATGGTTTGAAAATTAAATATATATATAAACATTAATCATATCATCTTAGAATCTACTTTTAATCGCACATTTTATTAAAATAAAAACAAAAATATTGCTTATATTTTGGCTGCTAGTAGAACACTTGTATATATTTACGAATTAGTATGTCTGGACACACGTGAACAACTTAGGTTCTGTCTTGATATTCTGTTCGAGGCAAAGTTATAGCATGTAATTATAAATATACATGATTTTAATACCAACCTTCATTGAAACCTAAATTTTGTTATTAAAATACACCCTCATGGTATTCATTTATATAGATTAATAAAATATTTTAGATTAAATTCTAATGAAAAAAGCATAATGTCAAACTGTTATAAGACACATAATTATATATTTTTGCAACATTTACTTGAATTAATATAATTTTTCCCAACAATATACAGTTTTCATAATGAATTGTCTGTTTTTAAGCACGTCAATATAAAACTGTAAAATTCGTGATGTGATTCAAGTTATGTACAATAACAATTCAAATGAATTTCAAACGATTTAGTTCGTCTGAAAAGAAATGTAACTACCAGGGGAATATACTATTGATATCGCCATGAATAAGTGATAGTGAATGTGTCTTCGATATTTAATGGAAGCGCCAAAAAACTACATATGGTTATAAATTCAAAAGTTAATTTTAATAATATATTTTTGTAGTAACAGTATGAAAATTAGGTACGATCTTAAATAGAGTTTACAGTTAATTTCAAAATCATAGCTATCGACGGAGGACTATTTGAGATTTTAAGAATTGTCGTACCAGGATTAAATGCGTAATATGAACTCTTTGGGCAATCTAATGTAGCATAGTCAATGGTGTGCATCGTCCAATTTTCATTCATAATCTCAATGATTAACTGGTATATATCCCACGTTTTTATTTAACAAATGAACATCACCGCTATTGCATTAAATATGTTTATAAAAAAGTTTAAATAATACACTATGGCTGGAACGAATAACAAATAATATACTAATAAGATTCGTCTAAGAATTTTTTACCACATTTTCTATGAAAAAACCATTTGTTGAACAGCATATAACATTTAATGAATTGAAATACCAGAAACACTAGACGTGTAACATGTACCGAGTAGGTACTCCTGATGAAGTCGTATTCAGTTGTAAATGGTTTGAAAATTAAATATATATATAAACATTAATCATATCATCTTTGAATCTACTTTTAATCGCACATTTTATTAAAATAAAAACAAAAATATTGCTTATATTTTGGCTGCTAGTAGAACACTTGTATATATTTACGAATTAGTATGTCTGGACACACGTGTACAACTTATGTTCTGCCTTGATATTCTGTTCGAGGCAAAGTTATAGCATGTAATTATAAATATACATGATTTTAATACCAACCTTCATTGAAACCAAAATTTTGTTTTTAAAATACACACTCATGGTATTCATTTATATAGATTAATAAAATATTTTAGATTAAATTCTAATGAAAAAAGCATAATGTCAAACTGTTATAAGACACATAATTATATATTTTTGCAACATTTACTTGAATTAATATAATTTTTCCAAACAATATACAGTTTTCATAATGAATTGTCTGTTTTTAAGAACGTCAATATAAAACTGTAAAATTCGTGATGTGATTCAAGTTATGTACAATAACAATTCAAATGAATTTCAAACGATTTAGTTCGTCTGAAAAGAAATGTAACTACCAGGGGAATATACTATTGATATCGCCATGAATAAGTGATAGTGAATGTGTCTTCGATATTTAATGGAAGCGCCAAAAAACTACATATGGTTATAAATTCAAAAGTTAATTTTAATAATATATTTTTGTAGTAACAGTATGAAAATTAGGTACGATCTTAAATAGAGTTTACAGTTAATTTTAAAATCATAGCTATCGACGGAGGACTATTTGAGATTTTAAGAATTGTCGTACCAGGATTAAATGCGTAATATGAACTCTTTGGGCAATCTAATGTAGCATAGTCAATGGTGTGCATCGTCCAATTTTCATTCATAATCTCAATGATTAACTGGTATATATCCCACGTTTTTATTTAACAAATGAACATCACCGCTATTGCATTAAATATGTTTATAAAAAAGTTTAAATAATACACTATGGCTGGAACGAATAACAAATAATATACTAATAAGATTCGTCTAAGAATTTTTTACCACATTTTCTATGAAAAAACCATTTGTTGAACAGCATATAACATTTAATGAATTGAAATACCAGAAACACTAGACGTGTAACATGTACCGAGTAGGTACTCCTGATGAAGTCGTATTCAGTTGTAAATGGTTTGAAAATTAAATATATATATAAACATTAATCATATCATCTTTGAATCTACTTTTAATCGCACATTTTATTAAAATAAAAACAAAAATATTGCTTATATTTTGGCTGCTAGTAGAACACTTGTATATATTTACGAATTAGTATGTCTGGACACACGTGTACAACTTATGTTCTGCCTTGATATTCTGTTCGAGGCAAAGTTATAGCATGTAATTATAAATATACATGATTTTAATACCAACCTTCATTGAAACCAAAATTTTGTTTTTAAAATACACACTCATGGTATTCATTTATATAGATTAATAAAATATTTTAGATTAAATTCTAATGAAAAAAGCATAATGTCAAACTGTTATAAGACACATAATTATATATTTTTGCAACATTTACTTGAATTAATATAATTTTTCCAAACAATATACAGTTTTCATAATGAATTGTCTGTTTTTAAGAACGTCAATATAAAACTGTAAAATTCGTGATGTGATTCAAGTTATGTACAATAACAATTCAAATGAATTTCAAACGATTTAGTTCGTCTGAAAAGAAATGTAACTACCAGGGGAATATACTATTGATATCGCCATGAATAAGTGATAGTGAATGTGTCTTCGATATTTAATGGAAGCGCCAAAAAACTACATATGGTTATAAATTCAAAAGTTAATTTTAATAATATATTTTTGTAGTAACAGTATGAAAATTAGGTACGATCTTAAATAGAGTTTACAGTTAATTTTAAAATCATAGCTATCGACGGAGGACTATTTGAGATTTTAAGAATTATCGTACCAGGATTAAATGCGTAATATGAACTCGTTGGGCAATCTAATGTAGGCATAGTCAATGGTGTGCATCGTCCAATTTTCATTCATAATCTCAATGATTAACTGGTATATATCCCACGTTTTTATTTAACAAATGAACATCACCGCTATTACATTAGATATGTTCATAAAAAAGTTTAAATAATACACTATGGCTGGAACGAATAACAAATAATATACTAATAAGATTCGTCTAAGAATTTTTTACCAAATTTTCTATGAAAAAACCATTTGTTGAACAGCATATAACATTTAATGAATTGAAATACCAGAAACACTAGACGTGTAACATGTACTGAGTAGGTACTCCTGATGAAGGCGTATTCATTTCTAAATGGTTTGAAAATTAAATATATATATTATAAACATTAATCATATCATCCTAGAATCTACTTTTAATCGCACATTTTATTAAAATAAAAACAAAAATATTGCTTATATTTTGGCTGCTAGTAGAACACTTGTATATATTTACGAATTAGTATGTCTGGACACACGTGTACAACATAGGTTCTGTCTTGATATTCTGTTCGAGGCAAAGTTATAGCATGTAATTATAAATATACATGATTTTAATACCAACCTTCATTGAAACCTAAATTTTGTTTTTAAAATACACCCTCATGGTATTCATTTATATAGATTAATAAAATATTTTAGATTAAATTCTAATGAAAAAAGCATAATGTCAAACTGTTATAAGACACATAATTATATATTTTTGCAACATTTACTTGAATTAATATAATTTTTCCCAACAATATACAGTTTTCATAATGAATTGTCTGTTTTTAAGCACGTCAATATAAAACTGTAAAATACGTGATGTGATTCAAGTTATGTACAGTAACAATTCAAATGAATTTCAAACGATTTAGTTCGTCTGAAAAGAAATGTAACTACCAGGGGAATATACTATTGATATCGCCATGAATAAGTGATAGTGAATGTGTCTTCGATATTTAATGGAAGCGCCAAAAAACTACATATGGTTATAAATTCAAAAGTTAATTTTAATAATATATTTTTGTAGTAACAGTATGAAAATTAGGTACGATCTTAAATAGAGTTTACAGTTAATTTTAAAATCATAGCTATCGACGGAGGACTATTTGAGATTTTAAGAATTATCGTACCAGGATTAAATGCGTAATATGAACTCGTTGGGCAATGTAATGTAAGCATAGTCAATGGTGTGCATCGTCCAATTTTCATTCATAATCTCAATGATTACCTGGTATATATCCCACGTTTTTATTTAACAAATGAACATCACTGCTATTACATTAGATATGTTCATAAAAAAGTTTAAATAATACACTATGGCTGGAACGAATAACAAATAATATACTAATAAGATTCGTCTAAGAATTTTTTACCACATTTTCTATGAAAAAACCATTTGTTGAACAGTATATAACATTTAATGAATTGAAATACCAGAAACACTAGACGTGTAACATGTACTGAGTAGGTACTCCTGATGAAGTCGTATTCAGTTGTAAATGGTTTGAAAATTAAATATATATATAAACATTAATCATATCATCTTTGAATCTACTTTTAATCGCACATTTTATTAAAATAAAAACAAAAATATTGCTTATATTTTGGCTGCTAGTAGAACACTTGTATATATTTACGAATTAGTATGTCTGGACACACGTGTACAACTTAGGTTCTGCCTTGATATTCTGTTCGAGGCAAAGTTATAGCATGTAATTATAAATATACATGATTTTAATACCAACCTTCATTGAAACCAAAATTTTGTTTTTAAAATACACACTCATGGTATTTCATTTATATAGATTAATAAAATAATTTAGATTAAATTCTAATGAAAAAAGCATAATGTCAAACTGTTATAAGACACATAATTATATATTTTTGCAACATTTACTTGAATTAATATAATTTTTCCCAACAATATACAGTTTTCATAATGAATTGTCTGTTTTTAAGCACGTCAATATAAAACTGTAAAATTCGTGATGTGATTCAAGTTATGTACAATAACAATTCAAATGAATTTCAAACGATTTAGTTCGTCTGAAAAGAAATGTAACTACCAGGGGAATATACTATTGATATCGCCATGAATAAGTGATAGTGAATGTGTCTTCGATATTTAATGGAAGCGCCAAAAAACTACATATGGTTATAAATTCAAAAATTAATTTTAATAATATATTTTTGTAGTAACAGTATGAAAATTAGGTACGATCTTAAATAGAGTTTACAGTTAATTTTAAAATCATAGCTATCGACGGAGGACTATTTGAGATTTTAAGAATTATCGTACCAGGATTAAATGCGTAATATGAACTCGTTGGGCAATCTAATGTAGGCATAGTCAATGGTGTGCATCGTCCAATTTTCATTCATAATCTCAATGATTAACTGGTATATATCCCACGTTTTAATTTAACAAATGAACATCACCGCTATTACATTAGATATGTTCATAAAAAAGTTTAAATAATACACTATGGCTGGAACGAATAACAAATAATATACTAATAAGATTCGTCTAAGAATTTTTTACCACATTTTCTATGAAAAAACCATTTGTTGAACAGCATATAACATTTAATGAATTGAAATACCAGAAACACTAGACGTGTAACATGTACTGAGTAGGTACTCCTGATGAAGTCGTATTCAGTTGTAAATGGTTTGAAAATTAAATATATATATAAACATTAATCATATCATCTTTGAATCTACTTTTAATCGCACATTTTATTAAAATAAAAACAAAAATATTGCTTATATTTTGGCTGCTAGTAGAACACTTGTATATATTTACGAATTAGTATGTCTGGACACACGTGTACAACTTAGGTTCTGCCTTGATATTCTGTTCGAGGCAAAGTTATAGCAGGTAATTATAAATATACATGATTTTAATACCAACCTTCATTGAAACCAAAATTTTGTTTTTAAAATACACACTCATGGTATTCATTTATATAGATTAATAAAATATTTTAGATTAAATTCTAATGAAAAAAGCATAATGTCAAACTGTTATAAGACACATAATTATATATTTTTGCAACATTTACTTGAATTAATATAATTTTTCCCAACAATATACAGTTTTCATAATGAATTGTCTGTTTTTAAGCACGTCAATATAAAACTGTAAAATTCGTGATGTGATTCAAGTTATGTACAATAACAATTCAAATGAATTTCAAACGATTTAGTTCGTCTGAAAAGAAATGTAACTACCAGGGGAATATACTATTGATATCGCCATGAATAAGTGATAGTGAATGTGTCTTCGATATTTAATGGAAGCGCCAAAAAACTACATATGGTTATAAATTCAAAAGTTAATTTTAATAATATATTTTTGTAGTAACAGTATGAAAATTAGGTACGATCTTAAATAGAGTTTACAGTTAATTTCAAAATCATAGCTATCGACGGAGGACTATTTGAGATTTTAAGAATTATCGTACCAGGATTAAATGCGTAATATGAACTCGTTGGGCAATGTAATGTAGGCATAGTCAATGGTGTGCATCATCCAATTTTCATTCATAATCTCAATGATTAACTGGTATATATCCCACGTTTTAATTTAACAAATGAACATCACCGCTATTACATTAGATATGTTCATAAAAAAGTTTAAATAATACACTATGGCTGGAACGAATAACAAATAATATACTAATAAGATTCGTCTAAGAATTTTTTACCACATTTTCTATGAAAAAACCATTTGTTGAACAGCATATAACATTTAATGAATTGAAATACCAGAAACACTAGACGTGTAACATGTACTGAGTAGGTACTCCTGATGAAGTCGTATTCAGTTGTAAATGGTTTGAAAATTAAATATATATATAAACATTAATCATATCATCTTTGAATCTACTTTTAATCGCACATTTTATTAAAATAAAAACAAAAATATTGCTTATATTTTGGCTGCTAGTAGAACACTTGTATATATTTACGAATTAGTATGTCTGGACACACGTGTACAACTTAGGTTCTGCCTTGATATTCTGTTCGAGGCAAAGTTATAGCATGTAATTATAAATATACATGATTTTAATACCAACCTTCATTGAAACCAAAATTTTGTTTTTAAAATACACACTCATGGTATTTCATTTATATAGATTAATAAAATAATTTAGATTAAATTCTAATGAAAAAAGCATAATGTCAAACTGTTATAAGACACATAATTATATATTTTTGCAACATTTTCTTGAATTAATATAATTTTTCCCAACAATATACAGTTTTCATAATGGATTGTCTGTATTTAAGCACGTCAATATAAAACTGTAAAATACGTGATGTGATTCAAGTTATGTACAATAACAATTCAAATGAATTTCAAACGATTTAGTTCGTCTGAAAAGAAATGTAACTACCAGGGGAATATACTATTGATATCGCCATGAATATGTGATAGTGAATGTGTCTTCGATATTTAATGGAAGCGCCAAAAAACTACATATGGTTATAAATTCAAAAGTTAATTTTAATAATATATTTTTGTAGTAACAGTATGAAAATTAGGTACGATCTTAAATAGAGTTTACAGTTAATTTTAAAATCATAGCTATCGACGGAGGACTATTTGAGATTTTAAGAATTATCGTACCAGGATTAAATGCGTAATATGAACTCGTTGGGCAATCTAATGTAGGCATAGTCAATGGTGTGCATCGTCCAATTTTCATTCATAATCTCAATGATTAACTGGTATATATCCCACGTTTTTATTTAACAAATGAACATCACCGCTATTACATTAGATATGTTCATAAAAAAGTTTAAATAATACACTATGGCTGGAACGAATAACAAATAATATACTAATAAGATTCGTCTAAGAATTTTTTACCACATTTTCTATGAAAAAACCATTTGTTGAACAGTATATAACATTTAATGAATTGAAATACCAGAAACACTAGACGTGTAACATGTACTGAGTAGGTACTCCTGATGAAGGCGTATTCAGTTCTAAATGGTTTGAAAATTAAATATATATATTATAAACATTAATCATATCATCTTAGAATCTACTTTTAATCGCACATTTTATTAAAATAAAAACAAAAATATTGCTTATATTTTGGCTGCTAGTAGAACACTTGTATATATTTACGAATTAGTATGTCTGGACACACGTGTACAACTTAGGTTCTGTCTTGATATTCTGTTCGAGGCAAAGTTATAGCATGTAATTATAAATATACATGATTTTAATACCAACCTTCATTGAAACCTAAATTTTGTTTTTAAAATACACCCTCATGGTATTCATTTATATAGATTAATAAAATATTTTAGATTAAATTCTAATGAAAAAAGCATAATGTCAAACTGTTATAAGACACATAATTATATATTTTTGCAACATTTTCTTGAATTAATATAATTTTTCCCAACAATATACAGTTTTCATAATGGATTGTCTGTATTTAAGCACGTCAATATAAAACTGTAAAATACGTGATGTGATTCAAGTTATGTACAATAACAATTCAAATGAATTTCAAACGATTTAGTTCGTCTGAAAAGAAATGTAACTACCAGGGGAATATACTATTGATATCGCCATGAATAAGTGATAGTGAATGTGTCTTCGATATTTAATGGAAGCGCCAAAAAACTACATATGGTTATAAATTCAAAAATTAATTTTAATAATATATTTTTGTAGTAACAGTATGAAAATTAGGTACGATCTTAAATAGAGTTTACAGTTAATTTTAAAATCATAGCTATCGACGGAGGACTATTTGAGATTTTAAGAATTATCGTACCAGGATTAAATGCGTAATATGAACTCGTTGGGCAATCTAATGTAGGCATAGTCAATGGTGTGCATCGTCCAATTTTCATTCATAATCTCAATGATTAACTGGTATATATCCCACGTTTTAATTTAACAAATGAACATCACCGCTATTACATTAGATATGTTCATAAAAAAGTTTAAATAATACACTATGGCTGGAACGAATAACAAATAATAAACTAATAAGATTCGTCTAAGAATTTTTTACCACATTTTCTATGAAAAAACCATTTGTTGAACAGTATATAACATTTAATGAATTGAAATACCAGAAACACTAGACGTGTTACATGTACTGAGTAGGTACTCCTGATGAAGGTGTATTCAGTTCTAAATGGTTTGAAAATTAAATATATATATAAACATTAATCATATCATCTTAGAATCTACTTTTAATCGCACATTTTATTAAAATAAAAACAAAAATATTGCTTATATTTTGGCTGCTAGTAGAACACTTGTATATATTTACGAATTAGTATGTCGGGACACACGTGTACTACTTAGGTTCTGTCTTGATATTCTGTTCGAGGCAAAGTTATAGCATGTAATTATAAATATACATGATTTTAATACCAACCTTCATTGAAACCAAAATTTTGTTTTTAAAATACACCCTCATGGTATTCATTTATATAGATTAATAAAATAATTTAGATTAAATTCTAATGAAAAAAGCATAATGTCAAACTGTTATAAGACACATAATTATATATTTTTGCAACATTTTCTTGAATTAATATAATTTTTCCCAACAATATACAGTTTTCATAATGGATTGTCTGTATTTAAGCACGTCAATATAAAACTGTAAAATTCGTGATTTGATTCAAGTTATGTACAATAACAATTCAAATGAGTTTCAAACGATTTAGTTCGTCTGAAAAGAAATGTAACTACCAGGGGAATATACTATTGATATCGCCATGAATAAGTGATAGTGAATGTGTCTTCGATATTTAATGGAAGCGCCAAAAAACTACATATGGTTATAAATTCAAAAGTTAATTTTAATAATATATTTTTGTAGTAACAGTATGAAAATTAGGTACGATCTTAAATAGAGTTTACAGTAAATTTCAAAATCATAGCTATCGACGGAGGACTATTTGAGATTTTAAGAATTATCGTACCAGGATTAAATGCGTAATATGAACTCGGTGGAAAATCATATTGAAAAAAGCAGTCTATTTAACAGTTATTATCATGTGTAGTTAACTTTAATAATGTTGAATGAATTGACCTATTAGCAAATTTAGGTAACTAAGTATGGTAGTGTGTCTCCTTAAACATTAAATATTTGACTCATAATTGTATAATCTTAAATATTAAAACTAAAATTTTAAAAGGATACAACAATATAGTACATTCATTAATAAGTTCAACGATGAGTTCTTTCTATACCTAAATCATAACTTATAAATCAAATTGCTTTAATAGTAAATGGTGATGATGAGACTAATTACAGATAGATATTTTTTTAATGTATACATATAATATACCTATAAGCAAATATAATGAACAAGTATTTACATGTTTCTATGCTTAGGAGTATTATTTATTGACTGATTTCATCAACTGGAGAGAATATATGATTTATAAACGCATAATTATTATGTTATTTTATATTCTTGTTATCAAGCATATCAGTTTAAATCTGCCAAAAATTAACATTTATTCTATAGTTGAAACTCAATTAAAAATTACACATTTTTTAAACCATAAAGGGATACTTTTATTGTTATAACTTACATTATACTTATATTAAATGGGATCTAAAAAACATTAAAATCTCAATAAGGAAAATGTCGAAACTCTTAATAATTCATACTAACAAGGAAGAAGAATGTTTTACATTTTATATTTTATATTTATTCATAGTTACAATACTACAACATTGAACATAATACACAATAATAAAATATAGATTTGCAAAACAAACCTTTATCCACTGATTGATTTTATGCAATTAAGTATCCAACCATTGATTTCTTAAGTTTGTTATGGTTTATAGACAAAAAAAGAAAAAAAAATGTGCATTAAAAATTAAATACATATTCATATTACATACTTACATCCATATTTTCAATGTGCCCAGAATATTTTCAATATCTTATTCTATGGATTTGATTTTTTACATTTGTTATTGAAAAATGTTTAATATTCATCTTAACTTAGTAAATACTTTATAATCGGTACTATTATTTAATAATTCACATTTAATTCAGTAAAATCACACACTAGACCTCACTTAAGTTTACTTTTTAATTGGTGAAATTATTGAAAACTTGGTATACTTTAAGGCTTTGAGTCTTTGAACGAATATAGTGTTTTACTATTTTTCGTTTGTCATACCATTCTCTGCATAGGTATAAAATATTTTGAAATAATTTCATAAATGGTTTATGTTTTTCTGTAGGAATATTATGAGCTGAATCCCACAACCACCACTAAAAAGCTTGTTAATTGATTCAATTGCTTAAAAGTGTTAGGAGCATATTCATTACATTTTTAACGTTAAATATTATTTTATCAACTTAAAACATGAAAATGATTTTTGGTGCTATTTGAGTCAGTATAAACACACAAAATCAGTGTATAAGGTGATATCTCCAAGAAATATATAATTTAAATCTGAACTACCTACTATAAATTCATTAATCATAAATAACTAATTAGGATAGCCTTTAAGATATCTTTTAATTTGAATACAGATATATTATATAATACATTTTAAATTCAAAGTAATTTTATGCAAAATGTATAGTTTATATTTTTCTAACTTGAATATGTCAGTTTCAACTAGAATTATTCTACTTCTCAAAAAATAAACAATGTATATAAAATAAGTGAATATAATATTGAATTTGGTGACAGGGATCATTTAAATATAGTTTTAAATTTATTTATGCAATATGATATTCCTATATTCATTTTTATCATTTATTATGGTTGTTACGATAAGTATGTGAAGTATAATAGAAATTCTTGTTTTTTGTAAACCTTATATATCAATTGCACTCTTCTCAAACTTTGTTCTTTCGTAGTTAAAATTATTATTTATTTATTTGATTAAATTTTAATTGATTGATTGATTTAAAAAGGATATTTTAATCTAATTATTTTAAATTTGAACCTCCCCTCTTAGAAACTAACCGTTGTCCGCTCTGCAAATCAAGGCTTTTGGAGACATTAATTTATTACTTTATTTAAATAATTTGATTCTTAAAAGGTAATAAATATAAATATTATTATTATTTATAAGTCTCCTCTTACAAATAGTTATATGCATAATGTATTGAATTGTACACTGTCAAATTGACAACCAACATGGTAAATAACGCGCTTTACAATAGTTTCTTTAATAAATTGTTAAATCGAATAAAAATTTCAAAATATTTTGATTATTTTTGAACGATTTATAAACTTTTTAAATTTTCAAAGTTTTTAATTTTTTTCTCTAAGCATTGATAAAAAAATTGCATTTATATCTAAGATTTACAAATATGATACAAGGCCATGACTTTTTTACATAAACAATTTTAGTTCAAAATTGGACAAAAATGATAAAATTTAACAAAATTCACAAATTATTTTGTAATATAAATGAACAAAAAGTTATATAGACAAAGATTGAAAATTTCAACAAACCTTCTATAATTATTTCATTTTTTAAGTAATGATCTAAAAATAGATATTTTAAGTCTATTGTAGGTAGTTATTATATAGTATAAACAAATCAATTCTTTAATATTATGACAATTTTTATCCCCCCCCCCCCCATCACAACATAAATAATCCTTGTATCCTGATCTCATTGACACGGGTAGTACTAGTGTGTTACTGATCTCATTCTTAATAAGTATAATAATAAAAAAACAACACAACTCAGTTCATCATAGTAAGTTTATTTTTAATTTAACAATCCATATTGATTACCTACTGGATTGGATAATCTTTAGGAAAATCAGCTAATACACGTCCAACTGTAAAAACAAAAATAATTATTGAAGCAACTATTATTTTGTGTGTTTCGTGGATTTAAGATTCAAAAGTTGAAGTATATCTAACGGATTCTAATCCAGCATAATACTTAAATTAAGTAACTTAATGATATTTGAGTTAAAAGAGTGCATAGAGAAAATAAAGCATAGTAGAAGGCCATAATTTCAGATTAAAAAATGAAATTAATTAGGTTATTGCAAATTTTCCTTTGAATCATTAATATGTTATATAATTTATTTAGATACTTGTTAGGAATTAGAATAACATCTAACAATTTCAATATTATCTACTCTATGTGTTTTAAATTGCACTCTTTTATCTTTAAATCTCACCAGTAAAGTATTTTAAGCAGATACTTACTTAGGGGATAATAGTATAAAGAATAATTAATGAGACTTGATTTTCCGTCTGAATCTGTAGATTCTGCAGTAGTCACTGCAAATTGGGAATTAGATCTGCAATTTACAAAAATTAATTTATTTCTGAATAAATAATACATTGATTGGTAATTTTCCATTGAGAACAGTTTGGTTGGGTGTTTTGACCAAACATTATTAGCCTGTTTGGGTGATTGAAACTGGTTTTACCTGGTGACTTTACTATGGACGTTCTTAAAAATTGTGTTTGTTTTTGAATATTTCTACCCCGGATCTACATCACAAGTAGAATTATCTATTTTATGTTTTAATATCAGTAATTCTAGCCATAATACTGAATTTCGAAAACATTATGTTTTTAAAATGTAATAAAAAATTATTTAATAAATAAAAAATAAAAATGATTATAAACCTGCTATGTGTCTATTGGCTATAATACCTACATTGCTTAAAAACCAAAAGTATATGAAAAGTATTGCGAATACTTTAATAAAAAATTTGAGTAGTGTTCGAACTATGATACAATTTGAGTATTTGAATAGTATTTAAATACATAAAAAATAAATATATTTGCAGAGTATTTACCGAAATACTTTTTAAATGTATTCTTTACAGGTCTGGACTTAGATATATATTTAGAAGGTTAGGTTAGGTTTGGAAATTTTAGAATAAATGAAAAATTACATACATCTGTGGTTCAGGAGCGCAATAATATTGTTTTAGGTATTTTCGTTTGCATGGAACTGAACAACATTCATTCACTATCCCTCTTGTTTTTCTGGTTTGTTGACTACCTGAAAATCAATATAAATAATTAGACAAAAATTTAATAAACCTATAATCATAATAAAATATTATATAATTGTTTATTGTATAAGTAAGTAATTCATACATTAAAATTCTTTATTTTACAGTAAATTTTATTATATTGTAATGTAAAGTAGGTAAAATTTATGTTTTAGGTGATTATAAAAAAAAAAAAATCTATTACTAATTAAGGTTAATTTTCTACCTATAAAAGATGTTTTTTAACTTGCACAAATTTCAAACATGTCAATAATATTATCATACATTTTTTTAAGTTTTAGTGCCTTTTTAAAATTACTGACACTCTTTACTTCCTTAACTATCCACCATAGTAAAAATAGTCGTTCATGTGGGACCTTTAGTAAATCAATGGCAGTAGTTTGGGTAAAGAGCTGGATAATAATGTGATTATAGCGTAGTATTATAATAGTATGATTAAATAGTAGGTAATATTACTTGTATAATTCTAATATATATTCAAATCATTTTGATAGTTAAAATTTGAGATAAAAAAAAATTGAAATTACAATAAAAGATGGACTTTTTAAATCACCCATTAAAATAAATAAATATTTCATTTCTAAAGCCTATAAATAAATCATGTAGGTATATATTAATAAGTAAACAACTTATTTGTCTTCGTACTTATTACTCTGCCCTTTTCAATAAAATAACAAAAAGTATTTCAAAAAAGTTTCTAAAGCTAATTCAATCATTATGAAATTAAACTTCCTGAGCGTCGTATAAAGTACTTGGGTAAAGGTATTCAAATATTTTTTAAAGGGTACTAGAACAAAATATTTTGAACATTCTCTTGAAGTATCTGTATTCAAAATCAAATACTAATTTTCCATTATTTGTTTAAGTTTACTTATACATTTTCCATTTTAGTTTTAATTTTTTTTTAATTGAGTAAAAAAATGAGACTGGATTCAGATTTTATTTTACAGTGAATGATACTCTGTTGAAATCCTAATACTTGAACAAAAGTATCAAGTGTATGTTTTGATAGTTACACCAAATGATATTGTGCAAAATTATCTCTCAAATTAACGTAATACATGAAAATCAGGTTTGTGTAATTAACTATTAGGTTAGAACAATAAAAATTTACTTTTACAATATTACCTCACAATATAATATGAATGTTAAAAAAAGCAATATTTTACAGTTTCGAGTTAATAATAACTAAGATGGGGTTTATAGCCGAGATTCGTCCAATGAATAATACTAGTTATCATTGATAATTATATACTATAGAGTAATTATATTTACCTTTATCTTCATTATAACGCCCATTGCAAATTATTGACATTTCAATAGCCAATTTTCCACCACAGAATTGCACTGGTTTTTCCCAGTAGGTTTTGTTGTTGATAATAGGCAACCCCAAAACTGCATTAGCACAAACTAACATTATTGTAATAAAAAATAAAACCTTCATGATTATCTGAAACATTCAACATATACTGTGGAATATATACCTATTATAAACAAAACAAAAAAATGAATTAAATTGCTTATTCAATAAAAAAAAAATAATATTAGTATGTATTGCTCTTGTTCATTATTTAATCAATATTTTTAATGAAGATCAATTGATATACTATTATATTATACTTTTAACACAATTTAAATACAGTTCTAAAAATTGATGTATGTAGCAATAGTGGTGTACACAGATATTTTCAATGAGATGGGTTATGTAAATCATTCATGTGTATATTGTATATGTCACATCCACATAGTAAAATCACTTGTTTCATGAAATGGAATATCCAAAATAGTGAAAATCGTCCAGATAGTGAATACATTTGACGAAAACACATTATATGGACATTGCCTATATGGCTATATGTGTACTTTGTGTTAGTATTATATTTGAATCAAGATTGCTATGTTATTTAGCAATAAATAATTAAATAATATTATATTACTATAATTGTATTTTATTTTATTGTATTGTATTGTATTATATGATATATAATATAATTATTCATTGCTTAATAACATAACAATCTTGTTTTATCTGTAATAATTACACTAAGTATACAATATAGGTATTGTTTATATAATGGGTTAGTTTTACATTAATAAATGCCACGGATAATTTAACTTAAAGAGCAGTTTGTTTATGGCGAATAATAGTAACATACCTTTATCGAGAAGATTCACTGTGTAGACTATATTTGATGGCTCGCTTTATCTGGTAGAAGAGTAACAAATTAGTTGTATAAACACTGTAGCTTAGGTAATTAAATTGTGATGCTTCAAGGTATAGCGCAGAATACGTAATGCGAGCAAGGTATGGCCCTACTTATGTATATCAGGACTCTAGGTAGAGAAGGTGTAGTATAAGTGGGGATTAAATGATCACACTCACGTGACAACGGTCCCTTAGGTGTAGGAGCGCATCAGAGTTCCTATTGTTACCTATTGTTCATTTCTACTGCTGAAATAAAATTCCACGTGTTTATTTAACATATAGGTACTTACGTATACCTACGAATATTAATATCACATAATATGTCCACGCCATATAAGATTTTTTTCGGCAGATACCTACCTGGAAGATAATCATATAGAATAGGCACAACGAGTGTAGTGAAATCGATAATAAGTGTAAATTTATAAAAGTCCAATCATTAAGGTTAAGGACGTCGTCTTCGCATTCGCTGTCTCTGTCTTTAAAACGTTGTAAATTGTACATCCCCTGTAATTTGTTTAAATCTGTTATTCGGTAGCCGGTAGGTAGTTAAATGGATAATGCATTAAGCTAAGAATTTAGGGTTTTTATTGATCAAATTATGATTCAACCGTTCAGTATGTCGGTCCCGCATTGTATAGTTCACAGTCAACTAGGTACCAGCCGCACCAATCTAGGGAAGGATGCAACGAACTTTGTAAATGTAGGAGAGACAGTATTTCGTGGAAATTCTTAATATTAGGGAAACACGAAATCATGTGGTCATACGACTATAAAAGATCATTGATAGGGGCACATAAGGTGTGGGATTATACATCAATACTAAAGTTCCAAGAACCAATGTTATAATGTAATATCATAATATATAGTTTTACATAATAATAATATTCATAATAATATAAATTATCGAGGTCTGCAGCTGCACGGGATGCACCTTTTGACTTGTATGTGGGCGAGTAACATTTCCCGTCAGTCTAGATAACTATACCACATCCGTGAGAGCAGCGACAAGAGCAAGTAGACTATGGTGAGTAGAGGGTAGCTCTATATAAGGGACCCCGAAACGGCCTGTATTCAGACGCGACTTGACCAGACTAGCCAGAGCACCTTCACGCCAGTCTGTTCTTTAAATCAATTAAATTGAACTTAGAAAATATTCGAGTCAAACCAAATTTATTCTAGTTTTTCAGAATACTTAATTATTTAAATAAATTCAGCTTTCATGTTTTAAATAAATGTATATGTTTTGTACTTTTGTCAAAATATATAATCCAATAATTTAATTAAGAAGAATTCCACGTTGTTTAAATTAACTCAAGAGTCACCTTCCAAACATCATCCTTGACTACTGACACCTGTAGGCGACGTGATCACTACATGTTTAAGAAACCCTCTAGTTTTCATTTCAACAAGTTCAGATTTATTAGTGTTTATTTCTGAATTATTATTTTATAATCTACCGATACATGTGCACTTATTATTTTAACTTAAATTTTTGGCTATGTATCTGTAAATTTTAAAGTTAATATTTTATTTTATAAAAATATTTAAAAGAACATAAATACCTATATTTTTTATCATATTTATCATATTATTTTTTCTATATTTACATAAATAAGTAAGCATTGTTCAAAATGTATTTAAAAAGTACCTAATGATTTTAGTAAGTCTTATCTTACCCTCCTAAATAATATATAACACATTCAAAAACAGTGTTTTTTGTATAATCATGCTTAAGAAAAATATCTTCTGGATTTTTATCACCTTCTATTAAAATATCAATTTTTTAACTTTTTCTTTTCTTACTGATGTAACATTTATACACTATTTTAAATCAGTAGTTTCTAATATTAATGTTTTTTTAATAGTTGTATAAGTACAATGTATATTATAATTTATTTACTGTGGACAAATTTATAACATTTATGTAGACATTAATAAATTCATGAGAAATATTATACCTTCATCTACTTTACAATTTCCACTTTTAGGAGGTTTTAACAATGAATATACATTTAATATCCTGTATAACTGTAAAAAGATGGGCGTCGATGGATAATCATTAGGTCCTGCAATTTGCCTTAAAACGTCAAAGAATTTCTGGTATTGAAACCAAAATTAAATATAATTATTAACTATATTATTATTAATCAAGTTTAAAATATGGGTGCAATTGTATACCTCTAAATTATCCTGATTCATTTTGGATGTCAAAAACGTAAGAAAAATTGCATTTTCATAATGTAATATCAATATAATATTGAATTGTTACTCTCAATCCTTCTGCAGTATGATGGGTAAGAAATTCATCAGCTGTAATATTATTACCATCATCATAATTCGAATCCCAAGAATCAAGACATTGTTTTCCTTCATTTAATACCCATATAACAAAAAATTAGTTGGTATTATAGGCATAAATAAAAATTATTTTATAAGTACGACAGTAAAAACATCTAAATCATGGGAATTTCGTTTGATATCTTCCTTTGGAAATTCTCAACTCATAGCATCAAAAAGATAAAAAATTTAACATTAATGTGAATAGTTCAGTTTTGACTGAATCTTTAAAAATGTCAGGCTCTCTCTATAAAAACGTAATCCAACTGCTACTGAGTTCAGGGGCGGACTGGCCTGGCGGGACACCGGGAGTTTTCCCGGTGGCCCGTTACAATAATAGATTAAATGGCCTGATAATATTTTAGAAATTAAAAATATAGTATACGAAAAAACATATAAGTATAATAACATAATGCATAAATTGGATTTTAAGTATCACATTAATCGATAATATTATAATATTACTACGAAGCACAGAAGAGTCCGATAAGCTATTATTATTAGCTCCATAAGCTATATTTCGTTTAAACAATTTATACTATGTACCGTCTGTAGTCTGTATACATGTACGATATATATATATACAGAAATAAATATATAATATAAGCGATAAGCCGTACAGCTCGTTTAGTGATTTATTTATAAATTATAAACTATTATATTATTATTATATATAGTTATACTTGTAACGTGTAAGTTGTAATAATATAATATAATACTTATACTCTTGGTAGTATTTTGATTTAAATTTTTTTTTTTGTTTACCAAACACTGACAAAGGATATGTCTGAAAAGTGATGAACATAATTCATAATTAACATTTATGTCAAGTAAATATTGCTTATTTTACATGTTGGTTATAAGGCTATTCAACAGTAAAAAACTATAAATAAGAACATAAAATTAAATAAGAAATATTACAAGAGTATTATTTAGACTTACTGACAAAATAGGTTGTGCAGGGCCTGTGTTCAAGTCACCTAAATCTTTTACCGAATTTGGTTCTATATGTCCTGAGTCTTTAATTACGCATTCATTTATTTCAGCATGATTATTAGTATCATAAATATCAGGATCATCAGCTGAATCTGAATCATTTGTTTGAGGTAAAATTGACTTCAATTGTATCTAGTTAAGGATTTAATTGAGATGTTTAAATAATATAGGTACCACTTAATATTTTTTCAATTGTAAATAAAAAAATTACCGTTTGCAAATTGGATTCCAAAAACTTTTTTTTTGGTTCTTGAGAGTGATTATCATTTATTTTACTAACAATATTATTGCTTTTATTTTTGGCATATTGTTTTTTATTATTAAATATACTAAACATAATGACCGTAAAATAAATTGTAAATTTATTTCGTAAATCAAACTAATTATAATGTAATTATAAAAACAATAAAATACACCAATTACACTTCTCAATCACTAAATGAATTATTAAATGAGATGGTAATACACTAATTGTCACTTATACTTATACACTTTAAATAGAGCATGGATGTAAAATGCAAATGAAAAAAGAAAAGAACACACTAACACAGTTGTAGTACGGACAGTACAGTACAAATAAGAAATATTGAAAAATCATCTTAAATTATTCAGAACAAGGAAAATCCGTCACATTTCTATTTATAAAATTATTTTACTTAAATCACTGGTAATAGTTGTAATAGTTGTATTACACCCGTCCTACTAGCTTTAACTGTTGCACAAACTGCAGCCGTAACTTGTTTCACACTATTATCGCAATATTCGATATCTATTATCATTTTTTTTCATATCACACATGATTGTGTTCTATTGCGATTTATGTAAACAAAAATGTATTATTTCAAGTATTTCAATAATTTGCTTGTTTTCAATTCATATTTCATATTAGACGGGCTTGAGAGGCTAAAGGGTGGGCTAAGCCCACCCAAGCCCCCCCCCCCCTATTTACGTCTATGGTTTATGTTGATGTCCGTGGAGAAGCGAACATTAGCTTCTATAGATGACGATATTTTAATCGACAGAATCGGGGAAACTAGTGAAGTTATGAAAAAAAACCTAATTATATAAAAAAGGAATTACTTTAAGACTTAATTTTAATATAAATGTATTATATTCGAATGTGTACACCATATCGTCTATAGGTATCTATAAAAAAAATATCATATATAATATTAGGTACCTACATAAAATGTTGGAAATATTTTTAAAGTAATAAAGGTTTTTTATCATTATTATTATTTTTTTTTTTGCATACTTATGGCCAAATCGTTGGTCCTCTATTAATTTTTGGCCTGGCAAAAAAAATTCCCGGCCTGAAATATTCACCCAGTCCGCCCCTGACTGAGTTACTGGAAATAAATGGTATAGTTATTTTATTTCTAATAAATTTTGGCATTATTCTTGTTTTATTATAATAATTGTGTATAATATAATAAATACTTAACATTTTAGAATCAAAAAATGTATATATTGCTATATTTATTAAATTTGTAAGTAGAGAGTTATTATAATTTACCTGAGTAGTATACTTAACTTTAATTTTAGTGATATTAGATAAAATCACACGGTTTTTTGTTATTTTAGGACAGACTTTTCCCAAATTGATTTTCTCAATTTTAAACAATTAATAGTACTTCCATTTTATAAAAGATTTTGAATGATGAATCTAAAATATCTGTATGTACAATAATTAAAACAAATATAACATACAATTTAACTTTTGAATATGACTATTACTTTTAACTGCTTTTTATCATGTAAACGATTTCTTATGGTTTTTATTAGATGCGGTTAGGCTTCACTAAACAAAAAAAGTTTCCATTTTCATTATATGGATTTAAAAAATAACATTTTTACATTTAGAATGCCACCAACGACCGTTAGCTTCAATTACATTGATTCCAAGACATTTTGTATTATTTTTTAATATTGATATTATTGAGTTCATGAATACTATTTTGAATGTCCATTAAATTTAAAGGATTGTAATGATTAATAATTTTAAAATCATATGCATTTAGTCTTTTAGTGTTAATTTGATATATAATTTCAGAATTTATAATAAAAATTCAAATTTATGAATAATGAACATATAGTGTTAGGGCCGGAAGCATATAATGTTAATACGCGCACTCCGGACACCTTTGTTGTTCACCACTAACACCTAGGTCTTAAATATGCGAGGACTAGCTGGGTGTGTAGTGGTGTAATAGCTCGAACAGCAGTGGTCGGGATTGCCGGGCAAATACTGTCGAGCTACGTAATGCGTGTTGTGAATTGTGTGTATTTGTGTATGAATGTGTGTATGTATGTGGGTGTGTACAATAAAACAAATAATAATAAATGGTAACAAAGTTTCTAGTAATAAGTTGCTGTTGCTGTATAATACACAATAATAATAATTGCACAAATATATAATAAAATCACAGCAACACAAATGTATAAAAAATATAATATTAATAAATCACGGCCCTTATGGCTAAGTAATATAAATATAGTAATGCAAATGTGCAGCCCTTGTGGTTGACAATACAAATATAATGAATCGGCCCTTCTGGCCCAATAGAGTAAAGGTATATGCTTGGCCCTTATGGCACGAACCAAAACAAATAGTGATAAGCACAGCTATCAGAGCTGATGCTCGTGTAAAAATAATTCTGGCTTAACAATTAAATAAGTATAATAAATATGTATAGCCCTTATGGCACAATGGAATATGATAATAAATAATAATATATACCTATATAGCCCTTTTGGCTCAACTAAATATATATAAATTGACCAGCTATTTAAGCTGTCATCAAATGTAAATAATGTGACCCTTCTGGTCCAACAATATAAAAATAAGTATAATAATTAAAATCTGTTACATAGATGCACGGCCCTTATGACCAAACAGAATAAATATATAAATTAGGTAGCTATCAGAGCTGTAAGCTTATATAGAAAAATTGTAATATAAAAATAATACGCGGCCCTTCTGGCACGACACAATATAGTAAACATGTAATAATAAAAATAAAACTCACAAGTTGTCGGTGCACTGCTGGCCAGCTGTTACCGGTACCTATATAATTCTCAGCTTAATAATAATAAAAGCAATAAATGCCAATAATATATACAGTGATGATAACAATAATATAATAATATTTGGCCTTTATGGCTTACAATAGTAAGATAATATAAATATATGATGTCTTTAGTAATTAGCACCAAGAAAACAATAATTATAGGGTAAGGCCCTTCTGACACGACAATATAATGGCTGCATCCGAATTGCGTGCCAAAAAAAAAAACGATGTTGGTTGACAACCGAATTGCGTGCGCGTATTTTTCGGAACAGGTTCGAATTGCGTGCGCGTATTTTTCGTGACAGATTCGAATTGCACGCGTAAAAGTTTGAATATATAGACGACCGGTTTTTGCCGATCATTTGAGTTTGTACTGTAGTAAATATAATAAAATTCGATAGTTATATGGGTTTTCTCCGAGGAATGAGATTAGATTAGTGAATAGCGATTAGAAATGATCATAAGTTGATAAGTATGTAACAATATATATACAATTTATAATTTTCGACAATCAGTTAATAGTTAGCGATCTGACGATCAAAACGTCAAAACGTCAAAATGGAAATTAGTGTTATGTTTAGCGAGAAAAATAAAAAATTATACTTAATTGATGGCTATAAATTTCATTTTAACAAATATTTAAATAATAATATTCAAAGATGGGCATGCACAAAACGTATGTGTAAATCATTTTTTAAATTAAATGAAAATAGTGAAATTATTTTTAGTGTTTTAAATCACGACCACGAAAAAGACGATGTCAATATTTTAACTCGGTAAAAAGTAAGTAATAAATTGAAACGTAAAGCTTTGGAGGATCCGTTTGAAAAGCCATGTAAGATTTTACACCGAGAATTACGTGAAGGAGATATAAGTAGTCTAACTACTACAGACACGATGCGTATTAGAAAAAATATTCACTATGCACGTTCAAGTATGATTCCAAAGTTGCCTACAAATTTAGATGAACTACATTTGGCTCTAACAAATTTAGGCGAAATCAAAACAAATCGAGATGAATTATTTTTGTTAATTAATAATTCAGAAAAAAATATAATAGCATTTTCAACACAAACTAATTTGAAATATTTAACTGAATGTGCCGTTTTATATATTGATGGTACGTTTAAAAGTTGTCCGAAACCATTTTATCAATTATTTATTATTCATGGAGCTAAAAATTCAAATTATACCCCGCTAGTATTTTTTTTATTAACGGGTAAAACTACAAAAATATATGAAGATGCATTTTCTGATTTGTTAGATAAAATTGGTGAATTAAATTTGACTTTTACACCACGTATAATTTACGCTGATTTTGAACAAGCTATTCACTTGGCAATTTCAAAGATTTTTCCCGAAGTAGTTCGTAAAGGCTGTCGCTTTCACTTGGGCCAGACTATGTGGAGAAAAATCCAATCACTTGGCCTAAGTAAGAACTTTAAAAAGAAATCAGAAATTGGCCATTTTTTAAAAGTATGCTTTGGATTATCCTTTTTAGAACCTGAGGAAGTTCAAAAATGTTTTTCTGAAGATCTTATGACTATAAAACCAAATAATCAGCAATTAAATGCTTTTTGTGACTTTTTTGAAAAAAATTACATTTTACAAAGCAGTAAATTTCCACCATCAATATGGGCGGAGTTTTCTAACAGTTTAATGCGTACTACTAATGCTTGTGAAGCGTTTCATTCGAAACTCAATAGTATGTTCTACTCTTCGTATCCAAATATTTTTCAATTTTTAGAAGTTTTAAAAAATGTACAAGCTGACATTTACATCAAAATGCGTTGCTCAAATCAAACACATAAACGACGGATGACTGTGGAAAAGGAAAATTATATTCATGAAATTATGCGTCAGTATAAAGATCAAGTTATAACCCGTTTGGAGTTTGTAGAAATTTTGGCATACAAAAATTTGCCAGTTTAATTTTTAATTTTTATATTATTTTTATACTTATATTTTTAAATCATTTGTATATGTATTTGTTTGCTAATATTTTTCGACTTAACAATTTTTTATATTATTTTAATGTATAAACACAAAATGTATTATTGATTATAATTTTTTAAATTCGTAAAAATATAAACTTATAAAAAAATATGCACTAAAAATTGGTAAATTTAAAAAAATCTACGGCACGCAATTCGGTTGTGTCGCGAGAAAACCGCGCACGCAACTCGGTCCTGTCACGAGAAAATCGCGCACGCAATTCATCCTAAATAATGATATTCGCACGCAATTCGGAAACACCGAATATAATATATAAAAAAAAACAATAATGGCAAACAACCTTTGAATAAGACGAGACAAAAAAGTCACGGCGACGGCGGCCGTGCTAATAATATTTGCGCAGCCGATAGCGGCGATTATCTATATATTATATAATGGTTATATAATTCACACGGGACACAATTTAAAACATACAAAAATAAAACAATAATTATAACGGTAATAATTATGTGTGTGTGTGTGTGTGACCAGCTGTCCTCCGCGACCGGTAATATTTATAATTTATATTGTTCTTCGGCGTCAACATATAGATTATTAAATTATATTTATAATATTAATATGATTATGTTAATTATTTATATTAAACACACATCTTTACTTAAAGTCAACTGTTTTTCTAAATACCTTTGGCTACAGTTATAAAATTTATTTAAAGTAAAGAATGCTACAGCAACTGTAGGGGAGCATGGGGCTATATGATACACTTTTGGTTTTTTCATATTTTACACAAAACTGATATAGCAAATCAATTTGATACACATGTAATGATTGATATGATTATGATAACCAGTGAAAAAAATATATACTTGGAAGTAAAAAATACATTTAAAAAAAAAAAAAATAATTTGTATCACATTACCCCAGGATGGGGCAATGTGTTACAATTGCTGGGGTTAAATGATACAAGTTACTCAATAAACATTTTTATATATTATATAAGTAATGATAAACCTTACTAGACTTGTCCAAACAGTAATTATATTAGATACTAAGTAAGTCCATATTGAAGATGAATATCTAGCTAAAATGTACAATGCATACATAGTGTTATGCAAATATTTAACAGGAAAATAGTTCCAAAAATTAAAATAACAATCACACTTAGAATTTTTTTTTTTTTTTTTGATACTATGTTTGGTGAACACAATTTTTAATAACTTAATTGATAATTAATTAATAATTTTAAAATTTAATTATTGGTTAGTTACTTTAAACTTATTTAAAAATGTGAAGTACTTTAAGTTAATACTTAATACAATATATTTAATAAGAGCAAGTATAACAGAAAAAAACATTTCAAAAAATAACATAAACATAACAATAGAACATAATATAACTTTATACCTAATAAGATACAATTTGAGAAAAAAATTTAAAAGTTAGCTTCCTCTTGAGCATAATAAATATATTTAATGACTTTAATAGTTTGTCATAACTAATATAATATTTAATAACAATAAAAAACAAACAAAATTCATTAATATAAAATTAAACCATATGTTATAATATAGCTGTTTTAAAATAAAAATTTCTTTTTAAACTTAATAATTAAAAATAAGTAATTTAATTAACAAATTATTAAAAAACAAATACAACCTAAATAGAAACTGTAATTAATTCAAATTAAAACTTAAAAGTTATTGCTATTCTTAAAAGTAAAAATTAGTCTGTTAAGCACATTGCACATGTAAAAGTTAATAGATTTTTTTTAGTTGTACACTTTACATGTGCCCAAAGTTTACATGGTAAACACTGAATCCAATCTTTTTCCGAAGCTCTTGATTGAGAATATGGCCCATTACACATCAGACAAAATGTTTCATTCTCTGAGTCATCTCGTTTATCAAATTTTAATATTTTGCATACTTTTATTGGTTTGACCTTGTTTTTTTTTCTTCTCTAGCATTATGTTCTTTTTGGATTTTTTCTTTTTCAGGGGTATCTGTGAGAATAGTAGATTTTCTTTTTCTTCTTTGAATTTTACTGTTTGTTGTACGGACACCAGCTTTTGGGAATAGTCTTATTTGTTCTGGCGATACATAATTATCATATGTTTGATGAGTGTGCATGGTTTGTACTTGTGAAGTGGAAGGACTTTGAATTGGTAGTTCATTAATATTATTTTGATTAGTTTCATCAGCAGTGATAGTATTTAAATTATTTGTTTCTTGTGGTCGATCAGTAATATAACTAGGTAGAAATTCTTCATCAGTGAATATATCTAGGTTATAAGGCCATATACCAGATACTTTAAACCCAGATTGAATATTAGTCATAGTTGCAGCCATGGGTAATGCCTGTTTAACAATAAATGGAATATCATAGATTGACATTGGTCTACCATGATTATTTCTCATCCATGAATCACTAAATTTATGTATGGCTGTTTTAAAAGATCTAAACACAGATCTGTCGAATGGTTGTAATTTATGCGAACAATGTGGGGGGAATGATAATAGTACAACACCATTTAATTTACAAAATTTGAGTACTTCAGTATTTAAATGAGACTCATGATTATCCAAAAGTAAAAAAATAGGTTGATCAATGGATGGCTTTACATTTTTACAAAAATGTTTAATAAATATTAGAAAACCATCACCTGTCATCCAACCTGATGAATTGGCATTTCCTATAGACCCAACTGGACTATTTGTTAAAAACCATGGTTTCATTTTTTTTCGAGGAAAAAGAAACATAGGAGGCACTGTATTACCTATAGCACTGACAGCTAATGCTACGGTTACAAGTGTTCCTCTTTCCCCAGATGTTATAGCTCCAACTTGTTTAGTTCCTTTAACAGCTAAAATTTTAGATGGCCTGTGGACAGTTGTAACTCCAGTTTCATCAACATTATAAATATTATGTGGTTCAAATCTAAAACGATCATATAGTTTACATAAATTTTCAAAAAATGATTTGACATTATGTTTATTAAAGCTAGTTGCTCTACTTAAATTTGTTGCTTGAGGTATTCTTAATGACAAATCTTTATTTCGTTTTAAAAAACAATATAACCAATCCTCACCAGCACTACAGTTATTGTACCAATTATCAGGCATTTTAACATTATTTGCCTTTCCAAATTGAAAAGCCAAACTTCTGAGATCTGTTCCAGAAAGTCCAAAATATATTCTTGATGACTGTTTTGTATAAAGAACCAACTCTGTTTCTTGATTTTGTGTGAATACTGTGTGCTTAGGCCATCCAATTGAAGCTGGTACTTTAATATCTAACAATTAATATAGATAGGTACCAATTATTATTGATAAAGAAAAATACAAATTTAATAAACTTAAATTACTCATTAGGATCAGTTATTTTAGTTTTATATCGCTGTAAAGTCATCACATTTACATTATATTTTTTAGCTGCAGCTCTCAGTGTCATGATACCATCAATCACTTCTTTTACTGCTTTGTCATAAATATGTTGAGGCGTAGCTCCAAAATTGGTTTTTCTTTTATAATTTCTGACCATTGTAACAATCTATTAAGTGATAAGTATATTTAAATTATAATAATAAGTATTTTTATATGCAAAATTTAGTTGCTAGTATTATTAAATTTACATTAATATTTGGTCTTACTAAATTATATTTGAGCAAAACAATTTTAAAAATCTTTTCAATAATAAACACAGATAAATTAATAATTAAATTAAACAAAGACTAAAACAAATTGATTTAAAATATAATCAAATTTTACTATGATATTAATATTTAACGTTATAACAGTTTGCCCAGATCGACCATATTTTAGTATTTTGGTTATAACGCAATCATTTATTTGTACAAATAAATAAACGAAATGAAATATCATTCTGCACAAGATAGACATTATAATAAAATTAAAAAAACTTACCTTTGAGAATAATTGTAGAAAAAAACTTGATCGATAAAACACGTTTTTTTTTTTTTTCAACACATTTTAGTTTTCTTGAGTTATTTATAAAAATACGTTTGTTATTGAACTGGCTTATCAACGATAGTACGCACATCATTGAAGCCGATAAATCCGCGTAATTATTTTAGTGTTACCAACTGTGTAGTACAAATTATTGGTACCGTAACACTTTGCCCCATGTAACACTATGCCCCATGCTCCCCTACATTTAGTACGAACCATTGATATATCAAAGAACAATCTATTTGGTAGAGTAATGGAGCCAATTTAACTCAGCAATGAATTAAATAATGATTCATCTTGTACTATAATTTCATTTACTTTTTCAATGTCTTCTATAACCTAAAAATCAACAAATTTCCAAGTTTGTGTAATTTTTTAGTACCTATAATAGCCCTATAAAGCTGTAGTTATAGAAAACTGAAAAACAAACCGTCAAAATTCTAGTTGGTTTAACATCAGAATACTCATATTCTTCAGGAATACTTATTTTTTTGTTAATATGCTATAGTTATGGTCATGAGTCATGAATCATGAAGTTATGAGTACCTAACTGCACTATTTGATGTTGTATCTACTACCTAGTAAAAGTTTAAAAGAGATATTCAACTGTTAATTTACATTTAAGAGAACTTATAAGTATTCACTAAAATAACTAACTTTCTCATGATCAGTATTAATTATATTAGTACAGCTTCAGTTTTCAGCCTTGGTCTTTTTAAACAAATCTAGCCACAAATATATAAGAAATATACTTAATTTTAAATAAAATAATTTAATAAAGGTCTTTTAAAACTCACAGAATATTTACTGTTGCCATTACCAGACACCCAAGTATGAACTATGTTGCTATTTTTAAAATGTTTAGCACACACTCTTTGTTGACACTGGTTAGTTGTGTAGGTAGTAGGTACCTAAAGATTTTTCCCACACAGCAATATCTTTAATAGAGATGCCAAATTTTGTTTTAGAACTTTCGTGACACCCGTATTTGTTTGACGCCATAATAACGTTATTAAATAGATACTCAAATAAAAAAACTAGATTAGGAAACTAAGGAATTATGAAATATCTTTTATTATCTAAATAGGTAATAAGCATAAATGTTGGCATATGATATAAGAATCAAATATAAAATTAACGATTTGCTTTTTTGCACTTAAAACGATGGTGTAAAATTTTTTTTTCGAAAACTGTTATTTAAGAAGTTATAACCTTCCAAAGTTTTCGATGGTATACGTTATTTGTACGCTTGAGTGCGACACTACTGCCTCGCGAAATTTGTGAATTATTTATTTATTTTTACAGAATAAACTATAATACTATATTAAGTTGTTTTGTAATTATATTCAAGTAAAAACAGACCAATGAGTGTATTGTAACCTTGAGTCCTTGCCTGTTAAAATATAACGTAAGTATACCCCCCGGGGCCCGGTGCTAAAATAGTTAACCTGTTGTGGGGGGGTGAGGGCGGATGGGAGAGCGTCCCATAGACGGATAACCTAATAAGTAAACCTAACTTTATTGTTTAAAGTATCTTATAACACTGCACTTTTAACTGCTATTATTGTAGGTAATATAATTTTCATAAATTTTGAGTTATCAATTATGATGAATATTGAAAAGTAGAAGTAAAATCAAATAATCAAAAGACTAGAGAGTTAGTGAACTACAACATGATAATACTCAACTTCTGATACTCTTGAGTCAAAAATTAGTAATCAATACTTTTTTTTACTCTACCTAATAAAGTAATAATGTACCTAATAATTAAAAACAAAAAATTCTAACTGATTTTTGTTTCATATAAGCAATATACAATAAGTAGGTAAGTTCATTAAACCACATAAACACTATACGCTTATAAAAAAAACGTTATGTTGTGTCCAATACAATACAATATTAACTACTATCTAATAATAACATAATATATTTCTAATATTTAAAAAATCTATTTTTACTTTACAAACAAATTTAGTATTGAAAACATTGTTTTAATGACTCCTCGAAAACTACATTTTTGGCTTAGTGGTTTTTGACGGCAGTTTAAAAAAAAATAAAACCTTGCTGGGTCAGAGAGCTACTAATTAGTAATATGTATTGTTTGTAGCTAATTAATTTTAATATCGGATGTCACGCTCCTAAACAGCCAACCGACAAGATATGCGCGCTAAAAACATTTATTTCACTAACGTCCAAACACATAAGCTTTTGGTTTAGCATATTTTCTCGATCAGAATATTGATAGGTGTTGTTTTTTGTTCATAAAATCACATCCACTTAGATTCAACCGTATTTTTCTCGTGTTGGTCTATTCTATTCCTCTTTCATTACAACTGCTTTTAATCGTTTCGTATATGGCAAACGCTATCCCATTAACTGGAAAAGCCCGTATACAGAGTAACCAAAATCCTCGCCAAAAACTTATCACGCCGCCATTGTTGTACGTTTTCTTTGCACAGTCCCACGCACCTTTATACAATGGCTGAATGATGCTGTCTGTGATGATTTTGGATTTTATCACGTCAAATGGCAGCACCATAACCCAACTTAGTACGCCTAAAATAAAATCATACAAAATTGATTTTAATAATATATTATTTTCATAGATGAAATTCAATAAATTCAATATTTTTGTTAGTTACGTCCTTCTTAGTATGATTTATTCAATTTTTTATTTGTTTTACCTGCTACACCTCCAGATATAATTTGCACATGTTTTGGCATACACTCTTTGTTAGTTTCAGAACATGATAGTTTTACTAACATACTACATAGATGTTCATAAGAGAGCATATAAATCCCCATACTAGGAACATCTCTAAAAAAATATGATACTATTAAAAAAATAATTTTCTTTTGAATTTTACTCTAATAATTTAATATAGTAAACCTAATAAACAATAATGTTCCTCCTCGATATAGTGAACGTATACCATTGACCTTATAAAGTTCGATCATTAATTTAAATGCACTGGTCGTTTTTAATGGATAAACTTGTTTTGAATTTTCTACATTTTCTTGCTTCAAAGTTACATCTAAAACCTTGTTATTTATGAGCATTGTGGAAGCAAATAGTATTAGAATGATTACTTCTTGTTTGTAACAATGTTTTTATAACTTCTATTGGTGTGTTTATCAATGCAAAAGAAAGACCGGCAATACAACCCGATAAAAATACATCCAAATGCCAATACTTATGTAAATGTTCAGCATCATTGCAAAACCTGACATCAATATTCTTATTTGTTCGATTGTCACGTTGTATTTGGATTAATCTCAGCGTGTTACCATAAGTTCCAAAAAATACCGAATTCGCAATACCCACGCTTAAGATCGGAAACATCATTCCTCTAAAATATCCTTTGAACTATTTAGTATATAGAAGATTTAATATCAGTAAAGCTATTAAGGAATATTTGTTGTATTTTTAATAAATACTTATTGCATTTTATAAAAATTAAATTTTGTTTAGTTCTACTATTAATATTCTAATTAAATTGTTTTTCACTCACTTTATCTTGAATGTAAATATCTCTAACGGGTTTTTTTATAGTACTATCATTCACTTGTTGTACTATCTTTACTGTATCTATTGGATATCCAATTAATGTAGAAATAATACCTAAGAATAATAATGTATAATATATAAAACGCAATCGTAGTACCTACAATTGACAATAAATAATAAATTCAAGTATTTAAACTACAATTTAACAAACCAGCTGTCCATCCAGATACAAAATCACAAATGGAAAAAAGGTTTTTATTAAATTTATTAAATCATCGAAGATGTACGATTAATATCTGTAGTCAAAGGTGTGAACTGAGTGATAGGTGTATCAGATGCAGATACAGTTGATTGTAATGAGGAACTAGAGGAACTTATAACTGTTTGAGTTGCATTCAATGAATTTGACAATGAATTCGTTATTGAAGGTGGTTTTGAAAAAAAAGATTGCATTTTTGATTGGTTTTTTTTCAGCCATGATTACTATTTATTTTAACTTCAAAACCTAAAATACATCGAAATCGAATGATAATGATAATGATGTGATAATAATAATTTTAAAACTTAACTACTAACTTAATAAATGTATTTTTTATCGACGTTAAATTAAAGAATTAATTTTTCATTACTTTTTTTATTTCTAAATTAATTTATTTTGTTTTTCATTTTTTTTACATTTCATTATTTGTTGCCATGCCAAAATGTCAATAATATTGACATAATAATATGATATAGTTTGCCTAAATATGCTAATAATGCTGTATAAATACCAACACTAAAATCTAAAATAAAAATAAAAAAAATCAATTACCTACTGATTTTACGATTTTACGGTTTTGTGAGATGGTGATGTAGTCCTGCAATTTTAACAGTATTCAATTTTGGTTTCACAGTAACAGTATTCACGTTGATAGTTAAAACATTACAATTAAAAATACCTATCTTATTACCATTTTTTATAAATACTAGTATTTATAATCAATGGTATTACGATTTACACAAATAATATCTGTTTGAAAGACAACTGTGGCAATATTGTAAATTGTTTCATATACCTATATTGTTATATTACATTATATTTGTGTACAGGTTCGTCGAATGGACGGTTTACCCGCACGTCGTTATCGACGGGCGACGGACCATTATGTTATATATTTCATTTTATATTTATATCTATATTGTATATCGATAAACGTTAATTTGTACGTCGGGGCTACGCCGATTCCCGGTCGTATCATATTTTTAGTTGGTTGTTGCCTGTCGTCGGCGAATAAACGTATATTGTACCATTATTGCGACTTATTCTCTTTTTCCACACCACACGCATCAGACCCAGGTTGTCTACGCTACGGCATGATATAGCAACGATAAATACATAGTAATATATTATATAATTTACCTACAGTTCAGGTGTGGGGTTCGTGTGTGTGCGTGTGCGAATATTGGGTGAATCGCAAGTCGTGAGTGCGTTTTTCAATACAGTACAGTGGTGCGAAATTGTATTGTACGCGAATATTTCGTTTAGCAAACGAAACGTGCGCTTTGTTTTTTTTTTTTCTTTCAAAGAACAGCCGTTTCGGGCCAGGTTATTTGTAACTGGGACTGACCGATATTGTAGTCATTACAAATCGGCGGAAAATCGCGTATATACGTGACGTGTGGCTCGTTGGAGTGAGTTTACAGTGTATCAGTCAACTTTTGATAACCACGGTAGGGCTGGAATATTGCTTGGCAATGGCCGAGGGTGGTGAAAATGTTGTTGATGGTGGTACTGAAATAGTAACCGAACACCGTCGCTGGTTAGGCGATGTGTCGGGCGTCTTACCGGAATTTAACCCGGTAAATCCGACTATGGCGATCGATATAAATGGATCGATAAGATCGAAGAATTCGCTATACTTTATGATTGGGACGATGTTGCTGTACAACACTTTGCGTTAACAAAACTTACTGGTGTGGCGAAGACTTGGCGGGACAGTTTACCGAGAGCCGATCGAACTTGGCTCGACTGGGTAAAATTATTAAAAGATAATTTTCCGACAACCACGGTGGAAGACGTGATACAATTAAAATTAGATGCTCAAAATTTTTCCCGGAAAAATGGACAGAACATGATCGAATATTTTTACGAAAAAATCGCAAAGTGCAATCGTGCGAATATGAGTGACGCCGAAGTTATACAGTGGGTAGTTCGCGGATTAGGAAATGATCGATATCGCGATTATCTTGGTCCTCTTATTAAATACCAACGACCTACTGAATTATTACCTCATTTAATCGCCGCAAGTAAATATATACGAGATAAAAACGAATATTTTAACACAAAATCGGATAAAAATTCAAGTAAAAACGTAAATAGTAAAAATTACGGTAATCTATCGAATAATCGTATTACGACAAAATCGGCGGTTATGTGTTTTCGATGTCGAGAGACTGGGCATTTATCAAAAAATTGTACAAAAAAATCGACTATAGTGTGTTACCGGTGTTCCAAACCGGAACACAGGGCAAATGAATGTAACAGTAAATCGAACGGACAAGGAAATAGTACAGCTAGTGGTAGTGAAAATCCACAGAGCCAAGCGGTATTGCAACTCGGGACTTCGGTGGTACAGAATAAGTATTTTAAGGACGCGATCATAAACGGTGTTTGCGTTCGTGCCTACGTGGATATGGGTGCATCGTGTGTAGCTATGAAAAAAAGTGAAGTTGACCGTTTAAGTATTGTGTATGATGAAAAAATTCACGATGAATTTATAGGCTACGGTTTCGGACGCGTAAAGGCATTGGGCCGTTTTGAAACAAATATAAGTATTGACGGCGTTAGTGCGTGTGTGTCGATCAACGTCGTACCCGACGACGTTCAAGAAATCGCGTTGCTTGTGGGACACCCGTTTACCGAACAACCGCATATAATGATTACCAGTACGGCGGGAAAATTAAAAGTTGAAGAAATTATACCGATTGGTGCTGAAAATCAAGTCACTAAAACTCCGATGTGGGCAAATGATGCGGTGGTGATTCCAAAAAATCACATAGGACATATTTCTGTTAGTACAAATTTTCGTAGTACCGATTTATGTATAGAAGGCGGTATACGAGCGACACAACAGATGATTCCCCGATGTTTAGTCTCAACGGACGACCGAGGACTAGCAACTGTACCAGTAATGAATTTATCGGACGCAGATTACAGAATAAAAAAAGGCCAAACTGTCACTAGAGGTGTATTATTTACGGAAGATAAAATTCAGACTACTAACCGTGAGGTAAATACCAAACCTATACGTATAGACGAAATCGTAAGTGATCTGTCGTCGGATCAGGTCGAAGACGTGTGTATTGTGTTAAATGAATATAAGGAATTGGTCGCCCGAAATCTCCGTCAAGTGGGGTGCACAAATTTGGCCGAGATGAAACTTAACCTTAAGGACGAACAACCTGTAGTTTATCGTCCATACCGTTTATCATTTCACGAACGACAAAAGGTACGTGAACTAATCGAAGAATTAAAGGGTGCCAATATTGTCGAGGATAGCAGTTCTCCATACGCCAGTCCGATCGTGTTGGTGAAGAAGAAAACCGGTGATGTTCGAATGTGCGTTGACTATAGGGAGCTCAACAAGAAGACTGTTCCGGACAAGTATCCATTACCACGTATTGATGACCAGCTGGACCGGTTATATGGTAACAATTTTTTTACTAGTTTAGATTTATTTAGCGGCTATTACCAAGTACCTATAAAAGACCCTTCCACACGTGAAAAAACTTCTTTTATTACCCCAGACGGACACTATCAATTTAAACGAATGCCTTTCGGACCGACAAATTGTCCGGCAATTTTTTCACGGATGGTTAGTTTAGCATTAGGTAATCTTTTATTTTCAGTAGCACTAGCATATTTGGACGACATAATTATACCCAGTAAGGACGTAGGGGAGGGCATTGAAAAATTAAAACTTGTGTTAGAAGCGCTTAAGGACGCAGGTCTCACTATTAGATTAGAAAAATGCAGATTTTTTATGCGTAGATTAGACTATTTGGGTTTTGAAATAAGTAGTAGTGGCATAGAACCAGGGAAAAGGAAAATTCTGGCAGTAGAAAACTTCCCCATACCGAAAAATGTAAGGGCAGTACGAGGGTTTGTAGGTTTAGTTAGTTTTTTCCGTCGGTTTATTAAGGGATTTGCCGTTATTGCCCGACCAATTACGGATTTATTAGCTAAAAATACACCGTTCATTTGGGGAAAAGAACAGGAAAAATCGTTCGAAATGTTAAAAAATGCACTAACTAACAAACCGATTTTGGCCATGTATAACCCAGAAGGACACACCGAGGTACATACCGACGCGTGTATAAATGGTGTGGCGGGTGTATTAATGCAAAGACAATTAGACGGAAAATTACATCCGGTTAGTTATTATAGTCGTAAAACGTCGAAGGAGGAGGCAAAATATCATTCTTACGAACTAGAGGCGTTAGCTATAGTTTGTACGTTAGAGCGATTTAGAGTTTATTTAATAGGTATATATTTTATTATAAAAACTGATTGCAATAGTTTAAAATTATTGGCGGATAAAAGAGATTTAAATCCTAGAATAGGCCGGTGGTTCATGAAATTGTCCGAATATAATTACGGTATTGAGTATATGAGTGGGTCACAAAATTTGGTGTCGGATGCGTTAAGTAGAGGTCCGGTAGAGACAGCGATAGAGCCAGAGGTAGCCAGTCTACACGTCTTTAGTATAATAAATACGACCGACTGGATCGCAGCGTTACAGCGGGACAGCGCCGAAGTTGCATCGATAATTTCCAAACTTGACGGAAAAGACGGTACAGTTGTAGATAAGTATGCTATGGAAGATGGACGACTATATCGCACTACGAAAGGTCGGTGGAGATTATATTTACCAGATGAATTACGTTATGATATTGTGCATGAGGCGCATAAGGACTTGTCACATTTGGGGATAGATAAAACGCTTTCGCGTGTGAAAGAAAATTTTTACTTTCCAAAAATGCGTGATTTTATTTCTAAATATGTAAATAGGTGTATTAGTTGTCTTTATTTTAAAATACCGAGGAAAGGTGCTACGTATTGGCACCCCTTAGAAAAAGGAGATACGCCGTTTCACACAATACATGTCGATCACGTAGGGCCGTTTGTATTAACTGAACGGGAAAATAAATATGTGCTCACTATAGTTGACGGCTTTAGTAAATATGTTGTGTTACGAGCTGTAAGGGACACCACAGCAGATGAGACGTTAATTTTCATTAAAGAATTCATTTGTCATTACGGTAAGCCCACGAGAATAATTAGTGATCAGGGAACTGCATTTACCGCGGCAGTATTTGAAAAATTTTGTCGAGAACATTTTATTATACACGTCAAAGTGTCTTCAAAAAGTCCACGTAGTAACGGCCAGGTTGAAATTGTGAACGGTGTTGCGATCAAATGTTTGTCGATGATAACTAAGGATAGTGACAATAGTGATTGGGATTTACGCTTAGTAGAGGTACAATGGTCATTAAATAATAGTACGAGTCGCGTGACAAAATGTAAGCCGTTTGATGTTATCCACCGATATAGTGCAAATGGTTTGACAGAAAATCCGTTAATATCTGAAATAAAACGACTAAACGAAAAATTAGGTAATGGCGGAAATAAATGCGACCCAACAATCTCTCTCCGTAAGCATGTCGATAAAGAAAAAAAAAAGATCGCTAGTCGTGCGACCGCGCCAGAAAAATTTTCGGAAGGTGATTTGGTGCTAGTTAGGTGGGATGCACCTGCAACAGGTTATAGTAGAAAGCTAGAACCTAAGTACCGGGGCCCATATCAAATAATTAAAGCACTAAGATTTGACAGGTATGTAGTAGGGGACATCCCGGGTGAACAAATTAGTCATAAACCATATAAAAGAGTAGTGGGTTTCGATCGTTTAAAATTAGTCAAATTGAACTGTTAATGAATTATATATTTTATTTGTTATTTAAAAAAAAAAAAAAATTCTGTATGTGCAATCATTAATTTATTGTTTTATACTGTTTGTGTGTATAATTTATTTTTCTATAATTTGATGATTATCGTATTATTTTTGTATTATTATTATTTTTATTATATTGTATTCTTTATAGTTTGTTTATTAAAAAAAAAAATGTATTCTGTATTGTCGAGACGACAATGTAGTCAGGAAGGCCGAACTGTGGCAATATTGTAAATTGTTTCATATACCTATATTGTTATATTACATTATATTTGTGTACAGGTTCGTCGAATGGACGGTTTACCCGCACGTCGTTATCGACGGGCGACGGACCATTATGTTATATATTTCATTTTATATTTATATCTATATTGTATATCGATAAACGTTAATTTGTACGTCGGGGCTACGCCGATTCCCGGTCGTATCATATTTTTAGTTGGTTGTTGCCTGTCGTCGGCGAATAAACGTATATTGTACCATTATTGCGACTTATTCTCTTTTTCCACACCACACGCATCAGACCCAGGTTGTCTACGCTACGGCATGATATAGCAACGATAAATAAATAGTAATATATTATATAATTACTACACAACTAAAATATATAATATACTAATTAAATATTTTAACATGGTCATTTACGATAGTGCTATATAAATAGAATCCATTTCACCGTATTATTGTCGTTCACGAGAAATTCAACGATTATAACGAAATCGGTTTTTCCTCCGTTGTCTGATCGAGTCGGTCGAGATAATGACAATATTAATATGTACCTATGCAATAACTGACTGTGTACGATCAAGTGACTATTTTGATTGATATACGGCAACCATAATTTCGTTATGAAATCTTTTTTCGTTGTTGGTAAAGTATAGTGTTTACTCAATAGTCATATTATTATGACGTTTGTTTGTCCGTGTATAATAAGAAATTCATCAATAATATCACATTTTTTTTTTGGGTCCTGGGGGGGGGGGTTTAAACCCAAACCCCCCCCCCTCCCCCCGTAGGTACGCCACTGATCAGAAGTGTGCTATCCATGGCAAAGTAGGTACTATATCTATTATAATTTATTATTCGTTTTTTCGTATTTTTACCATATAGTAATACATTACTTATGATTTTTTTACTTTTAGTTTATGTAAATTATGTATGTACTTCTAAAATATTACAAAACATTATTACCTACTACGAAATTTGATATCTGAATAAATAATCTAAGTTCTAAGCGTCAATAACGTGGTTGCTGAGTTCCGATATTTCATATAAACAGTTTCAAATACATACAAGCATACAACACATAATTTTTATCATTTATATTTATCCACGTAGTACTTATTATTTTAATTTGTATTTATTAGAAAAAATTAGACTTTAATTTTTATAATTTATATTTAACTAAAAACAGATAAATATTGTTAATTTTTAAAAATATTAGGCGTACACCTACCTACATAACAGTGGCGGCCCGTGAACCGTTTGATGGGTGAGGCAGATATTTTCAAAATGTAAACCCATCATAGGGAAATGGGAAATAATTTCCCACCCAAAAAATTAAAATCTTGAAGGTTCTGTTTAAATAATTCATTGCTGAAGCAAATGTCAATAATATATCAATAAATGCAGAAAATTGTATATTAGGTATATATTTTATTATTAATCTCTATTTAGCTATTTACTCCACGATTTTAAATATTATTTTTGTTTGTTTTTTTTTTTTTTTTTGTAGGGGGACCTATAAAGGTGAGTTTTATAAAAATGATTTTCAAGTTAACCGTCATTTAATATCTGACGTTTGTTATATTCACTACATCGAGAAAATGGTGTTCCAAGTAAATTCATAATAGACTATGGTAGTCGTGATACTATTATCAGTTAGTGATATGACTGGTTCCAAACATCTTTGTACATTGAAAAAATATAACTTGTCAATAAAAAGTTATTTTTTTCTTGAAATTAAGCAGTCTTAAGATACAGTTTGTATAGTTTTATCTTCTATTAGCTTATTTTAACAATAATAATCATAATTTTTTTCAATTTGATATTTTTAAATCATTATACTGTTCCTAAAGTAAACACATACTTGTTGGAATCTATACTACCTTTTCATAGTAAATTGTTGTTACTTGTTTTGTTTTACTATTTTATATATAACATTTTTATTACATATAAATGCATATTTCTGAACTTTTAAAGGCATATTTCAATGCATATTTTTCCAGATTTCAATGCATAAGTATATACTTATATAGGCGTTTTTTAGAGCATGAACTCACGAGCCCTGATAATATATATTATTATATAGGCTCTCTAGTTTTGGCTATGTAAACCGAAATAGGTATATTCTAACATATACGCAAAACATTGAGCCTAGCAACATAGTTAAATTGTAACATTGATTCACAAATAATCAAACAGAAATTATATTTTATAAACAATCCAAACTGAGTTTGATCAAAAATAAAATTTTGGTACAGATAATGTTTATGTCTGGTAGAATACATAGTGCTAAAACCATAACCTTGGTTTTCAGAATCTTTAAGATATGTAGGGTTAAAAAGTAACGTACTAGGTCATGTTTTAGTTTATAAGTATATATTAAATATAAGTATAAAAAAATACTCAATTATGAATGTTTTCAAAACCTAAAATAAGTATTAACTTCAAAAAATAAGTACAAACTTCAACTAAGTATTACATTTTAAATCTTTCAATGATAGAACACAAATTCATAAATATAACTTTTTAGTATGAAATTGTGTTTCAGTGGCGTAGCAAGGGTATGGCGAACTGTGCCTACGCCAGGGGTGCAAATTATGAAGGGGCGCAAATTGATCAACTATTGGACAAGAGAGACTCACAAGCATGGAACTTTTATCCATAGAACATGGATTTTCTAGACAAATTTCATATGACGAAATCATCGATGAATTCTCTAGCCTTAAAGCAAGAAAAGAAAATTTTTAAAGTTCAAAATTACATTGTAATAATAACTTATAATTATATAATGTTGTATTGCCTAATTATATAATATATAAAAAATAAAAAAATATATCATTTCGTATTTTCGTCAATTTTTTAATCGCTTAAAAGGCGCATTTTCCTAGGTTGGCCATGGGCGCTAACAAGTCTTTCTACGCCACTGTTGTGGTTTGTGACCTAGTACGCACCAGTTTAAAAGTTTAAAAACTTTAAAATTACTTCAATGTTGTATGTTTGTTCTCTCATGCTTTTAAATTGTTATTAAGAAAAACACATTTTTTGACGTGTACAGAATCGTATGCATTTTCACCTCTTTTCAACAATTTTAATTCTTCTTTGAAAAACTCATGCACACAGTGCAATTTAATCCAACTTACGGCCGTCATAGTTTACACTTAATATCTCACAAATGTTTGTATTCGTTTTCTTCTTCTTACTACTCTCTTGGATCAGTATGAACTAGGAACTTAATTCAAAATATTTCAGTAAACTGAGTAAACTGTACAAATAATATAGGAATAGCCGTTTGTTTGGAACTAGAGGTCTTATCACTGTTATGTGATAATGGATCGTGACGTCAGACTACCCTGCTCTATCAAGTCCTTAAACGGAAACATGATAAGTTATAACATATTAAATAGAAATGTATTAAAAACTATTTATTACTCTCAGAGATCTACAGTAGCACAAATTACAAGACGCTAGACACGCTATACATAGGCGGTACAAAATTGAAAATTGAATAATGATAATATGTTATTAATATTATTATGTTAAATGTTAACTTTTATTTGTTTGATTAGAGCCGACATCTTTAGTTTGTGATAAAAGTATTGTGGTAGGTATACACTTACACTACATTACGACAACCTCCCAGTTCCTATTTCTATTAGTGGAAGTTAAACAAATGACTAATGGATAATGTTGACAAGCTCTGAGGCCCGAATTATTCTGCCTCATTTCAAAATAAAACATATGCATAACATATTGTATAATAAATTTAAATAGCAGTTCATTTATTTTAGCTTAATTATATACTATAAATAAGAACTATCCAAGGACCCATTTTGTCTCTCCGAAAAAGTACTCGGAGTTGAATCTAATATTACGCCAAGTGCTTATTAAAATTTGATACCAACATAATGTAGAAATTTATTATCAACCCGTTATACTGAGGTTGATAAATTGTATAAATGAAATAGAAAATACTATAAATAGATGTAGGTATTAATTAGCTATATCATTTTTGTTAGGTAGTCTTAAAATTAGTATAAACTGTTAATTTAACTTCCAACTATAAAACTAAAAGGTAATATTGCGATAACATTTTAATGAGTTCTGGAACGTATAAAGAGGAGGGAGGGGTTCAAATTATATATATTGATGAAAAATAAAATTCAATTTTTAAAATATTCTTACGAACCCTCCTCCCACCAGTAACTTCTTTTGTATACCTACGAAACTATGATGTTCATACAATTGGGTTTTAACGGTATTTTAATTTTTATTAGCAATTTAATTGTGATTATTACTGTACTCGATACAATGAAATATATATTTATATATTTGTATTAATCTCTGTTATAGTAATATAGACATTATAGGACATAGGTACCTAGTATACTAGTATTTGTTATTTCAACGATCTAGGTGTGAGTCACACGTAAACATTTATATAGTGACATTTAATAGAATCCGGTAAAAATAATCCCGAAGTATATGAACAAATTATGAAAGAACATGATAATGCAGATAATGATATATTCTATTACTACCTATAATGATAAAGTCGTCAGATAGTTATAAGTTAAATAATATATTTTTTGACGATACAATCACTGAAAAAACAACGTCTGGCGATCGTTGGGTTCTATCAAGTTTCCTCCGGCTAAGCCAGAAGTTTTTTGCTATATTATTTCATTTTGTTTTATGCTATATTTTGTTTAATACAATATCTTATAAATTTCGTTATACGTTATGCTTTGTATAATGCCATTAAATGCATGTTGATTGACAATTGTGCATTAGTCTTTTAATATGTTTTACTATTATAGACTTCTAGGGTATTCTAGTGACAGTAACAGAGGGTTCTTTTAAGAAGTTGAGAAATGCTATGGCAAAATATTTAGAATTTTGATAAATGTTTTTGTATTAAATGTTTATTTCATCATATTTTTTTGGCGTATTTTAACGTATTCACTCTCAATAATTTGAAAATAATTTACGAGGCATGTGCTTATTTAATATTATTTATATAGTATATTTTAGCATTTTTTAAATGTATAATTTGCGTATTTTTAATTAAATATTTAAACAAATGCGTATTTCATCATTTATTGTTGTATATAAATCATAGCCTTGCAGTTATTACTTATATACAAAAACCTATAAAATATACTATCATATTTTTTTTATATACATAGTATTTATTATTTCAATACACTTTTTTACAATTCCATTTCAGCTCATGTGCTTAGAGTGGAACCACCCAACAGTTCTTTAATAACCATATTATATCTATAACCAACTGGGTCTATTTTCTCTACAGGGAAACTAAATATTAAAATTAGGCCCCACTTACTATTTATTAATGAAAATAAGACTCATTTATAACATGTATACCTATAATATCAATTATTAACCAAGTTATCTACTTAATTCATACACCAAGACAAAACTATACTGCAAGTCACAAACACTGTAAAAACAGTTAACTGTAATTGAATTTCTGTTCAGATTAATAATAATCTTGATTTTGATCTATTATATGTATTACAATAATAATAATAATAACAATAATAGAATATAGTCAAATATGTTTGAAAAAAAAGTTCTGATTCACAGATGAATATAGAAGTAAAGTAGATACACTGTTCCGATTAAGTTGAATGAAATTATTAAAATAATTATGGGAAATGTATTTTTATTTCTAAGAATAAATTTAGATTAGTTAAAATTAATATAATAATATTATCCTCCTTGTTTTATAACTCGTTGTTTGTTGTCTGACTTCAATCACTGATTTGTTCTGAATGTCAGCACTGGCCGGTGCCATTAGTTCTCGGATTGGTTGACTCGGATACTTGGTGGCAAATCCTTGAAAAAATCCTTGAAACTTATACAAGTGTTTGAAACAACCGAATAAACTGTTCCAACCGTACCAATAACACCAACTATAACCAGTTGGTAAGTGTGTAATCACTAACCCCTACAATAGCTAATAATCATAGTAGCAAGGCTTAAAATCAATAAAAAAAAATAATAATAAAAAAAAATATTAATACAGCGGCATCACAAACGCCAAATATTAAGCGTAATATCTAACCGATGACGAGCGTCTTAAATTCTTTATGACCAATGCCATAATTAAATAGATAGCATACGATTAATAATAGTTTTTTATTCATTACTATTCATTATACATGAAATGGGTATACATGCAATAGGTTACTTCTTACGTAAAATATAATTTTAAAAAAATATCATGAAATGTCAATTAACAACAGATGAAAAAAATATGTTCTATTTTTAGTTCTAATTCTTAAATATAATTATCAAAATAAATTGGATGACACCTATGTTTAGTTATAGTATAGACAATTAATAGATGTTTGTGAAAGTTCTTACTACAAGGTAAACAAAATACTCAATTATTTGTTTATTTCTGAGAGTTGTATTGTTGGATTTTGAAACATTTTATGAAGGAATCATATAAAAAGGTATGCTGCATATTTGCATTGAATGTTTGGAATGATATAATTAATTTTTAAAGAAGTTCTTAATTTGATTCCATAGGCCAAGTGGTTTTATAGAACCTGTGTTATTATTGTGCACACGATTAGAAAGCATCAGGGTGAAAGGATTTACGCCTGCCAACACTGTAACATTGGTTTTGGCCGTTTTGGGTGTTGAACTATCTATGTGCCATAAGCGCATTTCCATCAACTGCAGGCTGTTGAGTTTAAATGGTCTTTGTAAAAAACTTATATCCTTAATTTTGGCCGTGTTTACATCTTCATCATTCGTATTTGACTGCAAACCATTAGAATTGGCGTGGTCCAATACTGCACCATATCTGCCATCTCCATCACTCGTTTGAAGGTCATGTCGTCGACTATTTCAAGTAAACAAAAATTCAATGTTATTTTTTAAATAATTACCACCCACCTTTTATAAGTATAGTTTATTATCCAACAACGAAATCTGTAATCTGTACTACCATTATTATTTAATAAATGCTTTTTAGTTATATATAATATTAAAATTATTTATGAGTTTATCACCAAACATTATTCTCAGTTGCTGAAAACCCCTTTGACACATCTCGGATGTGTCGTAACTAAATCACGGATGCAACTTGAACAAAATACATTTAGTGACGCAATTCGAATGCGCAGAACTATTCTTAGTTGTTTTCAAGTACGAGTTGTGATACTATATGATACATGAATGTGGTATATATTTTTAACTGAATTCAACTATAAGCCATTAGACTTCACTAGCTACTTCTGATTTTAGTTCAAAATACCTAAAGTTATGTCAACATTAAATGTAGCTTACGCTTTTCGATTTTAATTCAGAAAAAACAATTGAATTCAACCAAAAAATGTCTATAAACGTACGAAACATATTGAATTTTTGATTTGATTTACAGTTATTATCTATAGTTACGTAAAATCCAAATACCACTGACTCGCTGATTACTGTATCTCAAAAACTACTCAATGAACGAACTTGAAATTTAGAACAGTGGTTCCTCTAATATTTTCAGCGTGCAATAAGAAAGGATTTTTCAAAATTTTGATTTTAAACGATTGAAATTGGCAAAAATAAATTTGTACATGTAAATTGTAAGTTTATATACATATTGTGTATTTATATAACAAGATATTAAATAATAATATTAGTTGGCTAATAACGTCTAGCTGGTGCATGTCGGTACTACAGCTATGCCGAGTATTAAACGATGAATTAAACAAATTTTAAATTTTACAGACACAACTTATACCATATTTTTAACCATCAATGAAGTCCACAAGGATCAGCTAGTAATAATTATTTATTTGTTAAATAGCATGACGATAAGTTGTGAGATATTTTTGTTATGAGACTAACCTTCTTTGTTTTTCTTCTTTAATCTCTTCTGTCCTCCAAAATGGGTTTGGTCGATTTCCAACATTTTGTAGGATGTACCCTAATCTCTCGTAACGCTTAGATATCGATTGTGTCGACTCAGTAGTTATTGTGGTTACGTCATGTTTGGTCTTGTTAAATATCATCAACATAGACCCCTTGTTGGGTCGACGAATCAGCTGTGGATTGTACAATATTTCTGACAAGCCATCACATGAAACGTCACTGCTAATTGCCACACGGAGTGTTTTTTCATGATTGTTGATCTTTTCATACAACTATGGTCCACGAGGACAAGAAAAAGAGAATAAGTATTAAAATCAACATTATGTAGGTAAGCAATTGATAAGAGGAAAAGGCGTATCCTGTGTTAAAGGAGCTATTTCTGTCGTTCCTAATTCTTTTTTTTTTTTTTAAATTAATAGCATAAAAATAAATATTATATTTAAACTAATAAGGTATACTGAATTGAATAATTAAAAAAATTAGATAAGCGATGTGAAGTTGATTTAATAACGAATTTAAATAAGTTTCAGATGTGCCAGTTGGTAAGTCCAGCTGTAGGTATTATATACTTACAGCACATCTGCGATCTCGTGCTCCCGTCTTATTGGCAGCTTCGTCGTATAGCCATACTTTGTTTATATACATACGTCCCTTGCTGATGTCTGCTGACGGTGAAAGTGGTTTTGATAGGCAGTAAAAAAGAAAATACTCTATACCTAGATATACACCGATGGATGACAAAACAGTACAAAACAAATACAAATTGATATAAATTTGTGATATTTTTAATATAAAATGAGTGATATTCAATGAGATATACAACTTTCAGCCATCATCAGACAGTTAATAATTGGAGATCGTTTTTGGACCCAGAATGGCAATATAATAGGTACCTAACTTATTGAATATCTTTGATGTGTGGTGAAAAATAGTTATGGTATAAAATTTAATTAAATTAACGACGAATTCTCAGTTATATCTATGCTTTTGTATATATAATGGTTAGATCTGTATTGAACTATTGACATATTAATACAATATATTTAACTCACAATGTGGAACTTTTAATTAAATTAATTAACGTTAATACTTGTTTTACTATTATTAAATTGAAGAAGCTGTGTTAAAGTCATGGGTGTAATGCAGAATCCTGTATCGTACTAAAATAATAGTTTGTTACACGTACCATGGCCACGGCAATATGGTCCATCATGTTCAATATTTCCAAACCACAAGCTATATGATTGTGGTATTTTGTCACTAGCATTGTAACTTATGTAGGCACAACCACCGATCAACGACGAAACCGATCCCTTTACGGTAACATCATACTCAGCATTCTCCATAAACGGACAACCTTCAGAGACTGTAATACATAGTAAATAAAAGTAATTAGAAGGTTTGGTTTTTATAGTGGATATATCTATTTACAGGTGCAGCGAAAAAATCAAACAGGATAACAGTCATATTATGGAAATAGTTTGTTTCTCATAAGTTTAATGTTTTATTTAGAATAAAATTAATTTAAAAAACTGGGTGGCTTGAGGTAGAATCCCAGGATAAAAAATAGTTAAATACAAAGGCTACAAGTCCCAACGAATCTATTTACATAACTTCTATTAAAAATTATTGCCAATTTTCGAACGACTATAAAAACATAATTATATAGTTAGACTAGATTGTGTATGTATATGACGGTAGTAACAACTTACAAAATCAAATAAAAATAATATGAAGTCTACATTAAGAATATGAAAATACAGCTAGTGAGGTACAGATGACGTATTCTGTTAAAAAATGTTAATCATAGAACGGCTGAATATTACGTAATAAAATAATAATTAAAATAAATTTTACTACCATTAAAACAATTTATGTAATTTGGTACAAATCGAATAGATATAATGTATTTGTCAGGTCGACTGTCTAATATAAAATATACTAAAAATATAGGTAACTATATTTACCTAATTACCTAATTAAAAACATGGAAATTTTAATTAATCATTGATAGGTATATAAAATTAAACAGGAAAAATGCAGAATATAATTATCAATTATCAATAGCATTTAATCTATAATAATGTTTTTATAAAACTTATTAATAGATTTTATAGTAAACTAGGTATTCTGGGCCAATATTAATAATTATATCAACATTCAGAGCTAACTATTACCTAAATCTTACTGTGAGGTCAAGTTTAGTAAAGAAAAATTGTGAAATTTAATGAGAACCATGTATATTGAAAATACTTGAAACAAAGACTAAAAATATTCTAGAAAATTTCACATATTTATAGAGTTACAATATGTTTAAAACATATTACAATGCATAGAGAAACCTAAATAAGTATTTGTATGTTATTTATAACTAAATAATAAAAACGATTTTGGTCGATAACTGGTGTTTTGCAAATAACATCTAACTTTTCCTTATTTTATTCTATTTTTCAAGTTATTCAGAACTTAATATTTTTAAATTTTTACCTCAAAATTAAAAAGATAGAAAAGATATAAAAGTTTTTTACTCTTTCAAATTCGATAAGACACAAACACAAAAAGAAATTATAATATTTAATTGTAAAATGAATAATATTCACTGCTCTGTTCAGAACTTAATTTTTTTCAAAATCCAAAAAATATTTCAAAATAATTATCGTAAGATTTTTTTATAACTAATCTTTATATATTATCAAAATGTGAGGGGATTTCTTATGAAAGTTATATCCAGTGTTAAAACACCCCCCCCCCCTTCAGCCGTATTTATATTAAAAATATAATGCTTATAATATAGGAATACAAACATTTGGACGTGGTACAATGTATTCTGTTATGCCGTATTCACACACTACCATGGTTTAAGATAAGCTTTATCTTAAATAGTACACACAGTGTCGTATCATTCTCAGACTTCTATACTAAACTATAATGTTACTCATGACAAATTTAAGTGCTGAAATGATCTCTCAGCATCAGCGCTAGTAGAAGTAATTGGAATCGTCAGAATCATTTGTAAAGCAATTAAAATATTAGGAAACAATTACGAGCTTTTTTTGTAATTTTCAATGCTTGTAATGCTATCATGTTTTCTTCATTCAAACTTTGAAATAAAATTAATTTTGTATATAAATCTACCACTTCAATATCGTTTGAGTCACTATAAGACAAAATATATTGTAACTCTTTACAATACCTATTTCATTAAATCTTCATAATTTGTTTCTTTTAACTTATTTATAGTAAATAAAATACCAAAGTTTATTTCTTCATACTACCTAAATCAGTTTTTTTTCTGTGTAACCACTTACGATTACCTGGTTAATAGCGTTTTACAAATATAAAATGTAAGGAAACTGCATATTTTTATTGCATGATGGTAATCGGCCTACAATAGTGATTTGAATATTTTAGTCATAAATGTTAATCATTTAATCTATCAACATTAATAATTTGTAAAAATGACCCAAGCACATTATTAAATATTAGTTCTGGTTCAAATATTGCATCTAATGCAAAATATATTTTTGTAAAACCATTTACAAACATTTTAATAACTTAGAAATTACTAACTACTTATTCATGTTTTGAAGTAAGTACATTAAAATTTAAAAATAAATTATTCTCTAAATAAGTTACAGTAGAAAAGGTGATTCTCATTTGAAAAACAGAAATTTGTATTGTCACAGGACACTCCTTATACAGTACAAACATTTCAAGAATTTGAAAATATGGTCCAAGAATATTTAAAAATTTCAAAAATCAGAATTCAAATACATTTTTTTTCAAAGGAAACACAAATTGACTAGGTGAGCATGCTTGGTGAATAACCCTGTAGGGCTGTATATTATAATAAATAGGGTACGGATAATGAATTTATATACATTAGAACCTTTTTTTAATAGTCCAAAAAGTAGCTAAATGAGCTACACGATTGAATTATAATAGTCAATATAATATCTTGAACTCCAAGTTTTATTTAGCATATTTTTGCATATTTCGTCATTTTTTGAGGCACACTGCATATTTCTGTATTTCACTATTGGTATCGTTTTTCCGGATGGGTCAACATAGGAAAACTATTAACATAATAATTCGATGTATATGAGAAAACAGCGGTGGAGATACCTAAGAATAGATTCAGTCTAAGCGGTGAAGTAGTCGGGGAGTCATCGGTGGCGGCAGTGGCGCCAGCAACGAACCAATGAAAAACAAAGAAATGCTTACGTCACATTACTTGGACTGAAGATAGTGGATGCGCCATTTTTGTTTGAAAACTGGTATTTTGTTGACGTACCTATTTATTTTTCCATGATGGACACATTATTATTTTTTTTTCAATTTCTCTAGTTTTCCGTGTTTCCACAAGTTTTTTTTAATAATAATTTAAAATAATTTATAATAATTTATTGTTACAGATTCTTAAAAAAAAAAGAAAAATTACAATTTTATTTCATATACCTACAGAAAAAAAAAGTAGATCTGAACCTTTAACAAAAAACATTTAATAATTTTATTTGAGATATATTGTACTGGTTAAGACTAAATCTAAATGTCTTATCGCAGTAATGAACATTCACCGTGACAGTTGAAGAAGTTATCGGAAATATGGCTTGAAAGAGTCACCGCAATAGTCTGATATAACATATAAATACTGTTGTTTTATTAAACAGCTTAATATATAGAATATAATAAATTAATAACTGTTTTATATAAAGTTTTCTGTATTATAACAAAGCGACGCGCGTTGTTCGGCGCGCGACACACACACACACATCTTTACAACCCCCACAACTCCTACGTCTGCTGCGATATTGATGTGTCGTCATCAGCAGCGGTGACGTGCGTTACTGCGTGACATATACAGAGTGATTCTTTTATCAAACATCACTCATAAGGTGTTTGTGTGTAAATACCACCTAACATACACCTAAAACACATCAACACCACCCAAAACCACACAACTTTGGAAGGCTTTAACTTGTAAACGGATTAACAAAAAATGAAAATTTAAACGTGAAAATTCATTGAAAAAATAGCCTTATTAGTTAATGAAATTTCAAGTTTAGGTTGTTATTTGAAAATCAAAAGTTCTAGAACAAGATGGATCTAAAATTTTGAAAAAGTCAATAGTTTTTGAAATAATGAGTATTGTTTGATAAAAGAATCATCCTGTACATTTTAAATTGTAGCAATAACAATGAAATTGTCATATCGTATAATATTAATATATAAATATTACGTATAATTAAATTAAGTTTTTATTTAAAACGGAATATTTATTAATTCCCACTGTAGGTGATGGAAATTTTATATTTAGTTTCGTGTTCCGTGACATATTTAATATTTGGTACTCAAGAAAAACATTGAGATATTAGACTAAGAGTTGTGAACTTGGTGATATAGTAGTTACATTCATCATTCGATCGTCGGGATCAGATGTGAACTAGAAGGGTAAAAGGCCAAGTATTTCATAACAGCCTTTATGAAAATCTAGTTTTTCGAGTAATTTATCAAATATATGTTATATATTATTATTTAAGTCAGCCTGGTGTGCTACGCCACACTAACATACCTGGCCAATACGCTATTGATCAGGATGTCAATTTAGAATAAGAAAAAATGCAATACATAATGCTTACATATTGCACGCAAGAACTTGGCGGATGGTGATAGAGAAGATAGACTAATTCCTAATACAATTATTGAAAGATATTAAAATTAAAGTAAACGGTCATCGTTGTTGCCGTGGTCGGTCTGGATCGTCGGTCGACGTACGCCAATAAACGTAAACATAATTTAATAATAATAATAATAATAATAATAATAATAGCTGATAAGTTTTTGTCATCGTGGCACGCAGAACGCACGGCGATAACACAAATACAAAAACCATACATACATAATAATTATAATAATAATTAAAATCCCTGCATTACATTCATTCATTTATTTATTTTATTGATCATAAGCCCGTCAAGTATGATCATAAGCTGTTTGTAAGGGGAAACGGTTGGTTTAGAACATGTGCGTGGCAAGGAATTGTTGCTAAAAACCTGGGTGGTCATCCATCCGGGTGCTAGAAACACTAGAACGTTTCTACAGGTGAGCATACGACCACACAATAATATATTATATTTATTTATCGGTGGCATATTTAGGATTTTGTCATGGCGGGGAGGAGGGATATACATTAGCAGTAATTTAATTTCCCTCTATAGGGAGGGGGTAGTTCACTTACCATCAACATCAAAACATTATAAATAAGTTTAGAGTATCTATCCCCCATACCAACCCCTCCCCCGTAAATATGACACTGTTATATGTATATACAGGGTGATTCTTTTAAGTGGGTACACTAATTATCTCGAAAAGTATTTAATTTTTTCAAAATATTTTTTTACATGGTTTCAAGTTGTTAAAAAACCAACGTTTTTATTAAAAAATTATATTTTTAAATATTTTTTATCCTTATCGTTTTTTAAGTTTTTTACTTTTTTGAATGACAACATAGAGTTTTAATTTCATATTCCAAAGCAGAATATTTTTATAAGTATTTTGATTCATAAAAATCGAATTTAGGATGAGAAGTTTATGAGTTGTAAGTATTTAAAGTTTAGACAAGCGGAGTAGTAGACAAACATTTTACGGAGTAACCGTATGGTTAGGTTAGGTCTACTCTACTCTACCAATCTAAACTTTAAATACTTATAACTCATAAACTACTAGCCCTAAATTCGATTTTTATGAATCAAAATACTTAGAAAAATATTCTGCTTTGGAATATGAAATTAAAACTCTATGTTGTCATTCAAAAAAGTAAAAAACTTAAAAAACGATGAGGATAAAAAATATTTAAAAATATGATTTTTTAATAAAAACGTTGGTTTTTTAACAACTTGAAACCATGTAAAAAAATATTTTGAAAAAAGTAAATACTTTTCGAGATAATTAGTGTACCCACTTAAAAGAATCACCCTGTATATAACTATCTAACAATCTTATTTATTTTTACCTTAACCTGGCATCAACGGGTAATACAGCTAGTAAGTATCATAATATGAATAACAATAGCAATTCAATTCGAATAAAGAACGAAATTAAAAATTAATATAGATAAATACTCACTTTCTGTAAAATCGTTATCGGATTGTAAATCAACTGCTTCCCCGGTAATAGTGATGATAGTGATGATCGATATCATCTGTACAATTATCGACATCATGGTGTTTTTTGTGAATGTAGGCTTAATGTAGAAAATGTCCGTCAATCAAATGATGCAAATACAATTAAATTGTCTGGATATGCAAAAGAAACGCGTGTTACAGGAAGACACGATACACTGGTGAGCTGGCACAGAAAGGTGAACGGAATGCAAACTGGTCGCTGTTACACTGTTTCTACCCTCCACAAGTTGTTTTATAGGCCATCTCCTCAGCTCTGGAAGTGGTGGTGGAAATCCACCACCAGCTGCACATAGGAGTGGCATCACCAGCGCGCGCTCTTCGACACTCACCCAATCATGTAAACCACAACCCCTCCCACCACACACACACATAAAAAATAATGTATTTTCCTACCTACACTAATGCAGATGGCATAAAATAATGAAGATAAAATATTATATTAAATTGAATGGTAAATTATTGTTTCTATTTAACTTAATTACAATACCTCTACAACGTACAATATACTAGCTACTTATTAGGAAAACTTTGAGACTAAGGTGAAATGTGTCAATTAAACAATTGTTTTAGTTTGTTCTATGACAAATATATCGTATTTATGACATAATATATTATATTATGTACTTTTAACTATGTACAATGTATGAATAATTAAAAAAAAGTATGTATCTGTATATTTAAGATTTAACTATGCATGTATAATTTAAAAAAAAAGTATGTAAGTATATATTTTACCATATTATTTAAAATACTAATCTACCGATGTTTGTTTTCTTGCGTAGGTACCTATAGTAAATATAAACGTAACGACTGCAAATAACAAATTAAAATAAACTGGTTATTACCGGATAATCGGTGCATATGTCAACTGACCTTAGCATAATTTTATTGTTTCAAATAAGCGACATGATGTTTCAAAAATCTGATTTATTTTCAATGTACTAATATACGGCCGTTCCATCCCAGGACAATTTGTTTTAATAACGCGAGAATTAACATTTTGATATCTTGCGGTTTCGAGAGATCTTATCAATTATATAACAAATATAGCTAATAATAAAACCCTTTTTTGGAGTGAGAGCACATCCTATTTAAAAACGTCTATCTATCACACGCCCTTGAAACCACTATCCCTTATTTTGTCAATATGGCTTATCCATTCATGCATTATCAATGGAAGTAGGGCATTAATTATATATTTTACATCAATTATTTTTTGGCAATGATACCTACTTTCGATATAAAATTAATAGGTATTTCATAAAATAATTGTGTATTTAAAAGTATTTGGTACAATTTGCATTGATAATAAGTTTATTTAAAATACTCTATTCAATATTTTAAATAAATAGAAGGCACCTATTTATAAAATATTCTATACTAAAAATATATTTAAAAATCAGTAGATTCCTACCTACCTATTCAAAAAACTTAAACTCTATATTATTAAACTAATAATATTGATAATTTGGTTGATTTTATGATTTAAATTTTTATTTTTGAGGTCACCAACGTATAACTACTACTAACTGAGCCAGCTGAAACACTTTATGTCTGAAGATGGATATGAAATAGAAATAAACAAAATTGTTCAGTGCGCTGTATGCTTTTATAGACAATTGTAGGTAGATACGCATTATTGAATAAATATATTTATCTAGTTCAGGCAGGCCGCCTGGAATGCTACAGCATCCATTGCCCTGAAATATATTTGATCTAATTTATTTTTAATCGAATATTGTACAATTTCGTTTAAATATTTGTTGTAACTTATTACCTATTTACGATTTTTATGTAATTTCAATTTTTTATACATAATCCACATATTTTAAATTTGCCCCAAACATTTTTGTTATTTGAACTTTAAATTATGTAGCACCTCAATCCCTCTATTACCTTATTATTTAAAACTCTTCATACATTTAAATAGAAGGTGGCTATTTCATTACATTTACGATAGATTAAGTTATAACATTATAGTTTATGCACAATATTTGATATTTCCGAGTATTATGCGAAGCCAACTTAACTCGTTAATGCCCCGTGTGTGTCTGAAATATAGTTTATTACAACATGGGACAAGGGGAGAAGGAAAAACCCTATTAGATTATAGCATAATAGGTATGTATCCAAAGTTAATATATCATATCTCGCGAGATCATAAATAAACATTTAACATATTTTATACTGCACATTACAGTATTAAGAAGGTTATGGTACCTATATTATTATGTTTATGAGCAAACGGAGTTCAACTTGTTTGGAAACGTCAGATGGCACAATGTGGTTTCAATAAGTAGGTATATAACACGTACCTCGCGGTACGTTGGAATGCAGTCCCTAAAACGACACGTTTTGGGTGGTCTTCGATTGTTTAAAATAACAATGATTTCAAACGCACATTTGAGCGTGACCGGGTCACATAAGTGTACAATAAACCATTGTGCCAAGCATTATCCACATATAATCTCCGTGTGGGAACACTGCTGGCATCCAGCTGTTATCCCAGAGCACTATTTTTTTCTTGGCTACAGCGTTCTTTTAATAAATGTGCACATACAACACAACACAATGTATAATATTATTAACTGGACGAATAAAAAATAAATATGCTTCACAAATTTCGAATACCGATTTATTTTAGGCCACCCCTGTCGGCCTTTCTTAAAATGCGATGCTAAAATGAAACATAGAACTGCAAGTCATACCATTAAAATTTTGTCCATTAGCTTATTATGAAGTTTATTTAAATTAACAAATTAACTTAAAACATAATGGTTACAATAAAGAAAAATAAACTGAATACCCTACAAAGAACTAGCCACTGAACGCTTCGTGGTATGCATGATAGAAATAATTAGTTATTATAGTTTTATTATATAAGTTACTATCATTAAATATCGTATACCTACAAGGCTACAAAGACAAAAACATCTATTATTATACATCATATTATATCATATAATAGGTAAAAATAATCATATAAAATAATAATATTTAACACGACATTTAAACTTTAACATTTACCTTTTCATTTATTTAATTTACAATAAATATATAGATCAATCTTATATTATTATTTAAATATATAAATTTTAATAAGGTACTCGCATAATATATTTTGAATAAATATGAAGAGCGAGAAATGAGTAATTTCTAATAAATAATATTATAAATTATAATCAATGGTGGATCTCTTATATTAGTGAAGAGTGTAGAGGAGCAGCTTAGAACGGGAAAATTTAGGGGAAGGAAAATTCCGCAGTGCTTTATTAAAATACGCATAAAATAAATATGCAAAATTAATTACTTTATACTTTATTTTATTTTTCTGTACAATAAAAACAAATTTATAATCTAAATTTATGTCTATATTAATATTATATACAATTCTTTGTATGTACCTAGGTACCTATTTTTTTTTCAGAACGTTGATGGACTTTTATTTTTTATTTTTCTACAAACCTGACTAAAAAATGTCACTTTTTCATTACTGCTATAGCAGAACTGCTCCTATACATCAAACTGAGGTACGTAGGTCAAAATATTTAAAATACTGCTATAGCAGTAATAACAAAGTTATTTTTGAGCCATAACTATATTATTTTTTACATATTTATATGATTGCAAATATTTAAAAGTTAATCTAGGTATACATATAGGCGAAACATAACAGTTTTAAAAGAAATCAAATATGTATCTTTACAAGTAAAAAAGGTTTTATTATATTCATTTTACTATCTATACTAATACTCATACACCAAAATTCAGTCACATTATAGAGTACATACAACTATATCGAAAACACCGATAACGATTGTTATTGTTGGATTGTTATGCAGTTAAAATGCACGTTGTGGAAACACACGAACAGGGATAAAAATAGGCTATAGATTATAAATATACTATTTTTATTTTTGTTTGGCTTTATTTTGTCAGTGCCCGATGGTTTATTGAAATCTACTGGGGCAGAACAATATGCTCTTTCATATAAGAACATTGAAAAAATTACTGCTACAGCAGTACTTCCATTTTTTTATGGTTTCTGTATTACTGCTATAACTGTAATATTTGTAAGTGTTCCTGTTATTTGTTCCCATCACTAGTTTATTTGTTTGCTAAGTTTTAATTAGTTTGATATTATTCCATACTATATATTATCTAATTTTACTTGTTGTAAATCACACCACTACTATGATTGAAATAGGTATAAACCTGAAAATATTGTAAACACTTTAATTTAAATAGGTAGGTGTGTAGGTATGATATGAAATTATGGAATACGATTTTTTTTAGTATATTCTTCATGAAATTATGTATTGAGATGTTAGATTTTTAAAATAGAGTACAATATTTACAAACACAATATTCTGGTAATGTTAAGGATTTTTTGTGGAACAAGACCCTAACCTTCAATACACTGTCCCTACCTATATATATATAAAAGAGTATACCTGCTCGAGTATCCATAATACAATACCCAAGGTTAAATTATATTTATATATATCATACAATATAATATGTTGTTCGTGTATGTGCAAGCGCAGTAAAGAATGCGGCAGATGTTGTATTGTACGTACCTACCCACCGGCCACCGTAAATGTATGGGGCACAAAAATACATATGCCTTCAATAAAAACTATTATATTCCATAATAACATTATTCAGGCCATCCCCTGACCTTCGTTGATGCGGTATGGCGTGGGGTAGTTAAAATATCCCGCAGTGTTTACGAAGAATAGCATTGGTGATCATTGTGTGTACAATATTGTATTATTAAAATATAATAAAACGTATGCGAATCACGTACTCACGCGTCCCTATGGTGTTGTTGCTGTTCTCAAAGATTTGAAAACGGAAAAAAAATAAATACATATAATAAATTATATTTTATGGTTATAGACCGTAAACGAAAATACCAGCACCACAGCCATCCCTGTTTTACTCAATATTTCGAACTGCGGAATTATTTCTATAAAATCACTGGTAATTTTTTTTTTTTTTATGTCAGAAGTTATCTTTTACCAATCATTTATCCGATAAAAGTGTTGAACACATACTTATCCAATAAATTACAATAACTGCGGAAATCAAAAATAAGAATAAAAAAATTATATTTATGATATAGAAGTGTAAAATGATTTTAATATCTATAACCTATTTGATTATGCATGACCCAAATTTTGTTTAATACAATATCCTATAAATTTCGTTATACGTTTATTTTGTATAATTCCATTAAATGATGACCATTGTACATTAGTCTCTCAATATGTTTTACTTTTTACTATTCTAGTATTCAAGTGACAGTGGCATAAGGGTCCTTTAAGCAGTTGAGAAGTGAAGCCATGGTAAAATATTCAGAATCTACACACAATAAAAATGTATCATAAAAAAATATAAATATATTTTTTGTTTACAATTGAAGTTGTGGACGATTCATATATAATATAATTTTATGTAATAAAATAAATGTATTTAATTTTAAAAAAAAATGAATATAAATTTTCAATCAAGATATAAGTTAAATATACAATGCCATATGCATTTTTTTATAGTTTATTGAAGATTCAACAAAATAAGTTTTTAGCCTACTTTAATCAAATAAACAAGAAAAAGAATATAATATATAATATACATTACAATTTAGTATGAATTTTACAGCATTATTATAATGATTATTAACAATGGATATTTTGTGATTTTATTATGGGATAATGTATTTTTTTATGATTATTTTCTAAACATTATTACTAGAAAATGTACTTACTTCAGTAATCATTTCAAACATCAGTATTACTATAAAAATATAATAATAGATTTTTTACCTACTTTTAACAATTATTGTTATAATAACATTAAAATTATTAAAATATTTTCATGGGAGGTATTTCTATAAAAGATAATTTTAATAATGGAGACACTTTGTACCATAGATATTTTTGCACAAACATTTTGACCCAGAACCTTTTTATTGTATAATATTATATTTGAGTATTTTTAATAACACAAATGCATATTTCATCATTTATTGTTACATATAAGTGCTATTACTCATATATAAAAACCTATAAAATACATTATCACATTTTTTCATAGATATAGTATTTGTTATTTCAAAGATCTCAAGGCATGTGCGACATGAAACTTAAAAATTCCTTAAGATATTCAATAGAATTGGGTAAAATTAACAAAAAAAACAGCATTGTTACATAATTCTATTCTATCCACTATGTTAAGTGTAAACAAAATTATTCTATACTTGCTAAAATTATGACTTTGATTAGATATTATGAAACATTTGATTATACTTACCAATTATAATTTGTTTATCACAACACAAACTAAACCAATATAATACATCCATATAAGTTATAGTGATTACTGATAACACAAAAAAATTCTGTCTTTTATAAATTATGCATAAGCTTTTTTTCTGCTCATGGGCTAAATTTCAATTGACTGAAATACTATACGTCATAAGATATAAAAAGAATTCAAAAGTCAATACTTAATACTCCTACTAAGAATATATGATTTTTAGAAAATATTTTAGGAAGGGGGATTTAGAACACTCAAAAAAAAAAAAAAAAAATTGGTCTTGTACCTATGGTTAAAACGATTAATATAGTATCAAAATCTATATGATACCTATAAGTACATATAATGTTATATGCTAAAAAAAAAAATTTCACGGACTACGGAGTAGTATTTCATTTATAAGTTTATAACCATAGATAATAATTATAATAATTATATAATGGATAGGTCATCTGGCCTCTCTGAACATTTCCATATGACAAGCTAATAAGTACAATAATTTTTATCTCACAAACAAGTAATTTTTTTTCAATTTTTTTATTTATAATTTTAAATAAAATAATTATTGTATAGTCATTTATAATTAACAACAAATAACAAGTCATAAATATCACAGTATAACATAACATATAAGAAAATATAAACTAGTATTTCTGAAATCGTGTTTATATTTCGAAATTCAAACAGCTAAAGACAAAGATCCACAAGTGATTTGCTCGTATCATTTGATTTAAAGTCATGGAATGAATAGTTGCTTTATTGATACATAAAAAAGATTGAAAAAGGATAGTTAATAGTCAAATGAGTTAGATAGAAATACAGACTGGCAAGAGGAAAGATGATGTAACTGTTATGAAACAATTTTTTGAAATAGAGGAAATGAGATCAATAAGATATACAGAATAATTATGTTGGAAAAGCTTTCAGCATGAAAACGAATCAATAAGATGAGAAATTTGGCCGAGATAAAACTTATTAGTTTTTAATATTTAAATACTAATATCAACTATGAACATTGAAGAATAAAAAAATCAAATTATAAACACAATAATTGTTTTTAAAAACTGTATATTTTTATTTAAAAATATATGAAATTACTTTAATTTGTTTATAGATCATATTGAATCAATTAAAAATTAGATTAAACTTGAATATGATGGTATTTACTAAATTATAAAATATTAATTTATGATAAAATATTTTATTGAACAAAAATAAATGCAACATTGAAGTTTGAACTAGATAAAGAATAAAACCAATAGGAATTTTTACACTATTGAATATTAATGTGTCAGATAAATTATTTCCCTGGAATATCTTAAGTTATAACATAAGTACATTGATTTGATTAGGTATCAAATAAAAATAAAAAATATCACAACTATCCAATTTTATGAACGAATCAACACAAATTAGTTCTTACATTTATGAATTATTTTTAAATTATAACTATAATTAAATTAACTACTAGTCTCAACCACTAATATTCAATATGGCTTTAAACTTTTCTAAACTTAAACCATCTTTTGTACAGTTTTCATCAACTGCAGTGTTTATACGAAGTAACCAAGCTTTTCGTGATGATCTAGTTTTTATGAGATGATCATTGTATAGATTAATACCATCACGATTGAATTGTGTGATAAAAAGTGATTTTAATCCTTCCAAAACATGTAGTAATTCTTTGTATTGGTACACATAATTAGTTATAACTAAATTAAAAAAATGTAATCATTTTTGAATAAAATTCATGATTTAGTTTTACTTATAAGTAACTTACAAATTTTTGAAGATTTCAAAAGAAGTAGTTCGCTCTCTTTCAGTTTATTTTTCCATTTCATATATAAACAACCCAAGTTACCTAAAGATATAGCAATTTCTGCATTGTCTTCATCTAAAATTGATCTTTTGATTTCAATAGCTTTTAAAAACATTTTTTCAGATTCCTGTAAAGATAAACAATTGTAGCTACAAATTTGTATAACAAATGCATAGTTATTAGTTATTACTTATTTCAGGAATGTCATATACATTTGAAAAAAAGAATGTTCTCGCTACACTTCAAAATTAAAACTTTTATGTTTCCCACCTAATAATCTAACATATTATGAATATTATTGCATACTAAATAAGAACTTAATTTTTTTTTTTTTTTAATTTTAACATTTGTAGATACTATTGTAGAATTGTATCTAAAACTATTATATATAAAACAAATACTGAAATCCTCAGTCACACATAAAATATTTAATATAAACCAAACATTTTTATATTTCATATAAATATTACATGAATAATATCACTAGGGAGAGGTAATGGCCACGTCGCCCCCCCCCCTCAAAACCACTACTGACTTAAGACCATAACCTAACCATGGATTAAAAAAAAAAAAAAAATAGTTTTTGCCCGGCACATAGAAATTATATTCAGGTCAGAATGAAATATTGATAAATTTTAGGTACGTATTAGCATATTCTATACACCTCAAATGATACCAATGATACCACTGGGTTATCTTAAATTATTAATCAATAATTCTATCAGTAATTAAAATATAAAACTAATGTAATTATTACTTCATATTTTTTCTGAGTTTGATAAATTTGACCTAAATTACTATATGACTTTGCTGAAAGCAGAGTTTGAACTCCAACAGTATTCAAAGTAATTTCTAATGCTTTTGAATGGATGTATTCAGTTTGAATTAATAATTTCTTCCTTGATGGTAAAGGCATCGTCTCATATCTCATATACCGTCGATTTACATTATTTCCTAAAACAATGTTTTTTGTTATTTTATCATTACAACCACGATTAACAATTTTATAATGTCATATTAAGTATGTTTATTAAAAATATGCGTAATTTTAAAAATAATCAAAGTTTAATTTAATACTTATTGTCGCCGCCGTATCACTATATATCTCGTCACCGACCGACACACACACACACACACTCACACGCACATTGCTGTTTTATGTATATTGTTTATTTTCGTTTTAATTGTTATGTGAATTATATAATAGTAAGATTACGCGTGAGGAAGCGCAATCAGCCGCGCCAAACCACAACGAAAAATAGCACAGCCGCCGCATTTTTATGTCTTCCCGTCCGTCCGCGTCGTTTGTATAATATTATAATAATTTTAGTCTCTTCTCCAGCTTTAACAAAACAACGCCTCTTACGTGCGCTAATCGGACAATTTTTATTGTTTAAATGGTATTTTGTGTGCGCTAATCGCCACTTATACTTCGAAATAGTGAGCGCGAATCGCCACTGTGTTTTTTATAAGTATATCGCATTGTCACGCGAATCGCCACCGTATCATATTACTATATTATATCGTGTGTACAAATCTCCATTGATTTATAGTGTTTTATTATATTTTGTGGGCACTAATTGTACCTAAGTCTGTTATTTTTTATTAATTATTGTTACCTATATATTGTGAGCGCTAATCGCTCGCCGCATCTATTGTTTTATATATATTTTGTATACTTGTCACAAATTGGCGTATCTATTTAATTTATTTTTCGTGTATTATATTTTTCAATTATTTCGTGTTTGTGTATGTGCAATTATTTATATAGGCTTTTAGGTAGCTGCAGCTGGCCAGCCGAGCACCAACAAATTGTGAGTAATTTTATATTATTGTCTCTATTTATTCATTAATTATTTTACTGAGCCAAAGGAGCTATAATATTTCATTTATATCATTATTATATTATATATCCGTAGTGCCAAAAAGGCCGTTGATTTGTATATTATTCTGTTGGGCCAGAAGGGCCATAGGTTATTATATCTTTTTATACCTTTTCTGTTGCTGTGATTTTTATATTATATTGTGGATTTTAAATTATTTGTATATTACAGCAACTTAGTTACCAAAAACCTGTGTTACCCTTTATTTTAGTTTTAAGTCTACACACCACACATACCTACACAACTACACACACCACCACACACTAGCACTCTTTAGTTTTGATCGGCGATCCCGTCCACTTCTATTGAGTCGCTATACAGACATATACACACATACACAGGTCGGTCGGTGTGTGAGAGTAGCGCGCGAAGTATTTGGTGACCGGGCGTCACGGCCTATTAATTGTGTCGTTCCCGGCCCGTACACTTATAATATGCATAGAACTAACTATGCACTATAATAGAATATATTGATAGTTCAACTATAATAGCTAATATCAGTGAGTAATTTTCTGTATGATATTTTCTTTTCCAAAAGGGTAAACAATACCTTGACATTTTTTACCTGACATAATTTATATTTTATAATAGTTATTATAAATTGTAATTCTGTTCTTTACTTAAAATGGTGGAAGAAGTTAAGAAAAAATGGAGATTCTTTGAGCAAGTTTTAAGAATATCTTGATTGTAAATCTATTTTTCTATTTGAAGATTAATACAGACCAGTATTTAGGAAGTGACATTTACAAAGTGAAAGAATATATATCCATAATAATGATTTCTGCACATTTTTTTTTTGCCCCATCGTCCTTATTTTGTTGAACTACATATTTCATAACAATAAAATTAGAAAAACACCACATAACTTATGTGAACTTATTCCTTTACTAAAAATAGAAGATAAGTTTTACAATTTTTATTTACAAAACTGATCAACCACCCTATCCCTATCACCAAAAAGAATGGCAGAAATTAATAAATGCTTTGGAGGGCGTCATTACTAATTTTTTAATACGGCCTTGATTTAACAGGAATATTAATAACATCAATATTAAATCAAAGAATGGGCCAGTAATTGAAAATAATTTTAGCATTGTTTGAATTCTGGAGGGCGATTACTAAATTCTTATTGAATTGTTGAAATATCTTCTAAAAATTTAACTGCTGAAAATGAAAACTTTTACGATTTAAAAAGATTTTGTCATTTTACTATATAAAATAGAGGGACAAATATGATCTACATAGTACATTTTTTAGGTAGATTTAGTATTTTGTACTTTAGTTTCTTAACTTACACCTATATTGAGGATATAACATAAATCAATAAATAATAAATATACAAACCAGGCATCAATATATTAATTTGCATATGTACATTTCCCATTAGTTCATATGATACTGCTTTTTCAAGTATTAATGCCTTTATCTTTTGAATATTTACATGCAACATATAGGTGTATGAGTCTTTGTTAATTGGAAATGGTGAATTCAACGTTTCAATAATAAATATGCCTTGTTCCAAGCTCTGCCTAAAAAGTCATGATTGTTAAGTAAAGGTTAAATTTATATTATATTTAATTAACATTATATTGTCTTACATAGCTTCGTTATAGTCAGTTACAGATTTATAGCTTAAATATCGAGCATACGCATAATCAACTAGAGCAATTGCAGTATTTAGATTATAATAACCAAATAAATTCCGTGTACAGTCTAGTGCAATCTAAAATTTAAATAATCTAATTTAGTTGATGGTTTTTTTTCATCATAAATTCATCACAAAAGATTCTTACCAAGTAACTATGAATACTTTCTTCTATTAATTCTGCTTTCATTGAGTAGAAAGCTTCATTTAATAATATTTCAATGCGGATCTTCAGATAAATTGTATCGTTGTATGTGCGCAATTGATTTATTAAATTTTTAGCTGTGCTCAATCTGTTCAAAGCAGTACAAACTCTAATGGCATGACTTACAACTAACAGCCTCAAGAATTTACTGCTCTTGTCTCTAAGTTCATAAATAGCTTTAACTGCCCACGACCATGCCTAAATAATCATTTATTTTAAGAATATAAAAAAATTAAATACACCCCAAAAAAGTATGAAACCTTATCAAATTCCAATAATGCAGAGTAGTACTGTGAAATGGCCACAAAGGCATATGCCATATTAAATGTTCTTTCTTCTATCTTTTCAATGATCACAATAGTATTTTTCATATGTTGTAAGACTATTTTAGCTTCATCATATTTATTCAACTTGGACACCACTAATAACCATCTATGGACAAATATTTTTTCGTTTAATCAACTATTATTTGAGAGTAAATAATTTGTAATCTAAGGGTCCATTTACTTGGTAAGGCATTGGGTAATTTTCAGCAATTTTAAATTTTGATCAAGACAAACCCATTTTGTGGTAATTATTTTGTATGTGTGTGATAATACTTGAGCACACTCTTCCAGCCAGCCGGCGTCACCAAAAAAAATTCCTATGCATCAATCACAAATTCAATAGATTTTCATCAATAAAAAAAAAAAACCTATGTAAAATACAAACCTAATTTTAGACCTTGTTCAATTCGACGAAAAATTATTTCATGATTGTTATCAAGTATTTTAATTTTTATCCATTCATATGACAACTCCTTAGGAAATCTAAGTCCTTTAATTTGCACACAAATCTGTAAAAGAATTTTTGAAATGATTAAATGATGGAAGTTGTAAAGTAAAACTGTAACTACCTGAAATATTGTAAACAGTTGCCCTCGACAATTGGCCACCTTCACCAATTTTAATAATAATTCCAAGTCAAAATGATCAAAAAAACTTGAATAATTAACAAATTTGGTCTAAAAAATAAAAGGACAATGACAATTAGATTTTAATTATAAAGTACATAAATGGGATATCATTACAGGCACATCAATAACACTCAGATATATCAATAATAAAGTGCTATGTTTTATATATTTTCATTTTATCGCAGATGGTCAAATTATGTAACTTAAAATGGCTCATCTGAAATTAATTGACTCAAAAACTACTGGACATATGAATATAGTTATTCCAATGTAATTGGTTACTTTAAAACTTAAAGATGAGTCAATAAGACATTATATACAATCGTCAAATGAACAACCAGTGCTTATTTTAAAATAGCATATACAGGGTGATTTTTTTATCATGAACCACTCATTATTTCAAAAAGTATCAATGTTTTTTAAAATATTTTTTTACAAAGTTTCATATTGTTAAAAAAACAACGTTTTTATGAAAAAATTATATTTTTTAATATTTTTTATCCTTATAATTTTTTAAGTTTTTTACTTTTTTGAATGGCAACCTACAGTTTTAATTTCATATTCCAAAGCAGAATATTTTTCTAAGTATTTTGATACGTAAAAATCGAATTTTGGACGAGTAGTTCATGAGTTATAAGTATTTAAAGTTTAGACAAGCGGAGTAGTGGACAAACATTTTGCGGGGTAACCCCGTACCACTCCACTCCGCCAATCTAAACTTTAAATACTTATAACTCATAAACTACTCGTCCAAAATTCGACTTTTACGTATCAAAATACTTAGAAAAATATTCTGCTTTGGAATATGAAATTAAAACTCTAGGTTGCCATTCAAAAAAGTAAAAAACTTAAAAAATTATAAGGATAAAAAATATTAAAAAATATAATTTTTTTATAAAAACGTTGTTTTTTTAACAACATGAAACTTTGTAAAAAAATATTTTCAAAAACATTGATACTTTTTGAAATAATGAGTGGTTCATGATAAAAAAATCGCCCTGTATTATTGAAGACAAGCACAACAAATAGGAAAAACCTTTTTGAAAGTGATTTTTAATATTTATTTTCAATTTATAAGCAAATGTAAGTGTGGTATAATCTTTATCACAAGCATTAAAAAAAATCCCTTTTAATTTTGTTTAAAAACTACTTTATATCAAAATCAATAGCACTCATAGTATTATGTGATTATGCCATAGGACATAGATAATAGATATATTTTATGGATTATATCTTAATAAATAGCTGGATTAAAAGTGGCAAAAAAAAATGCAGATAAAGTAACCTTTTCTAAACAATATTTTCAAAATGAAGATGGTTCATATTAATATTTAAGGACTTTATTTAATTTGTAGCTTAAGTTTTGTTTTAATTTTATTTTTAGGGAATTAATGTTTTAACAAAAATAATTAATAATTAAATGTATTTAAAATATATATATATTTGTATAATAAATTCAATGATTTTTAAGATTATGGGTGGCTGAAGGGGGTTGTCGGGGTCTTCATTCTCTACGGTAATGTGAAAGTAAATTTTGTGTGGAACACTCATTCAACTCACATCCACTGAGTCCCCAGTCCCCCTTCTAGTTTTTTTTCAAATCAACAACTGTTAAAAGTTTTCGGTTTTTATTAACATATTTCAATTTTTTTTTTTTTTGCATATGGCATGGTATTGGTGTACAACAAAAAGTAATAACGGAATAAAATAAATAAATAAAATAAAATAAAAGTGATAACAGATAAATATAAATAAATAACTAAAATAAACTAACTACATATTTCAATATTATTCATCTATTTAGTTCTATATTTGCAAACTAAACAAATATTTGTATAATAGGTACATAAATACATCAATAAAGGTAGTGGTAATGCGAACCAGACTTGTGTAAAATACTTTTTAAAAGTATTTCGAATACATATTTCGAATACTTAAAAAAAAGTATTCAGAATGTGTATTGGAATATTTTTCAAATACTTCTTTTTAGTAGATTAAGTTATTGTTTTTATTAGATTTTGATAAAGATTTTTTTTTTCAATTCAGTTTTTTTAATAATCTCGATAATACACCCCTATCTGGCAATCTATTAGTTATAAATTATATTCAAATTTAGTGACACAACTAGGATTTATATTTTTTTTTATTAGGGAGGGGGATATATATTCATATAAATAATAAGCACACAAGCACTCATTATTTTATTACTTATAATAGATAAATCCTGAAGTCATAATAATATCTTATCACCATCGATAGCTCGTTGCTATAAAATCAGAAAATAACATTACTGTCCAACTAAAAATAGTAGAAGACAAAATAATGTATTACGATAAAATATTTTGTATAGAAATATACATATTATATGCAAGTAAAAAAGCAATTTTTATGACAGAAAAAGAATGAAATTATTTTTAAATTGTGATTGAACGTTAAAAAAGTATTCTAAATATTGAATTGAGAATATACGTAAAACATATTTCAAAAGTATTTGGAATACTACCCAAATCTAATGAGAACCATCTATCAGTCTACCAACTGCTGTTGTCAAAAATCAAAAGTTACATATAATAATCGTTAAATGAGCGAGTGATGAGGGAGATAGATCTTCTCATGACCTTTTTTCAATGTATATTTGATAACTATTATTTAATAATTAAACAGAGCATGTTTAAGGCCATACTCCCGTTCATAAAAACATTATTTGACCGCCACTGGAAACATGGTTTACATCTGAATACAAAAAAAATTGAATATGGTGTACCATGGTAAAATTTTTCATAGTAATTTATATAAAAAATGTAATTTAAAAAAAAAAAAAAACAAATTTCATGTTTGTTACACCTAATACATTACTAATTTATTTTACATAACAAATAGTAAGTATTAATATACATCTAAAGAAATAATATATAAATAGGTAAAGTAATTTGAATTACAAAAAATAAAGATAAAAATTTATGATCTTATAATTATCAATGTTGAATGTAATAATCACCTCAAAATAAATCAAATTAATTACAAAATCATAATTATTTTAAGTTCATCAATTAATTTTTTTTTTAGTTTGTTAAAAAAAACAGTTTATGCATAACATTTAAAATATAATTTTATTAACATTTAATTAAAAAATTTATTTTTAAATAAAATAGTTGGGGTTTAACATGAATTTTTTTTAAATGTCTGTAATAAAGATTAGACCATACTTAATCAATTTGTTTGCATATAATTAGAAAATAAATTTCAAAAATAACTCTTAAAAGGTTTTTCCAACTTGAAAGAGAAATCTAACTTTGAGAGGCTTGACATTTGTGGTGATATCTGTCCAATGTAAATTGGGAAATTCATATTGGTTAATTTTTAAGATGCGGCTTAAACAGTTTTCAAAATACTGAACTCGTTTGTCATGCTTTAAATTTATAACTAAATATTAAAAATAATGTAACAAAATAAACCTATGGTTTATGCTCAAACGGTTTATGAGTCCCAACTTCTTGGTTGTAAATTTAATATAGATAATTTAAATACTAATTTAATTACTTGAGCTAAGAATAATACTAATATTGAATTTTTAATCATGTTGTATATAGCTTACATATTAGACTTATTATAAATGATTTTAATGAAAGAAAAATATCTATGTGAATTCCCAGAAATATTCACTTTAAGTGTAATTTGACTAAATAATCAATAATAATAAAAAAATACTTAAGTACTGTTTAATTCCAACTCTGGATATACGAGAATATTTTAATGTATAATGTAAATGTTTATATATCAAGTAAATACTTATAATTAATTATTATCACAGGTCAGAAATATAATATATTATTCCAATAATTGTCCGATTGTAAGCTTCACCAGAATACCGGTTAAATAAAAAGGTAATGAAAAGATGTAATGTAAGCTCTGCTATATTTGTTTTCGTATTTGAAATGGATGCATGAATACTCTACCAGTGTTAAGGCTTTACTTAACTTAATGATACATCTTAACTAAATAAGCTCATAAATTAAAATTGAAAAAAAAAATAGATAATATTAGAAAACACTAAATAAGTTTAATAATAGATTTTAAGTAGAAGTTAGAATATCTATATAAAATTGATCACATAATTTTAGTTCACAATTCAAAATATTATAATAAAACATTCCTGGATAGAAATTATTACAATTATTTATAATCTTTTATGATTGTTTGGCGTAATACACATTACAGTTTATATAATTTGTTTGGATAAATATTATTTTTATTTTTAAGTTTTGTATATTTTTGGCATATACACATACCTAACTATTATTTAATGAGAGCAAACATCATTATAAAAATTATAATTTACCATTATAGTAATTTTATATTTTCACTAAATTTTTGTTTTGAAGTAAAATACAATTTTTAATGTATAACACATAACTATTATTTACCGTGGACGATTATTAATATAAAAATTATAATTTTTTTTTTCATAATATTATATAATATTAGTTTTGAACTGTTACTTAATTGTCTTCACTGATAAAGTTTACATGGACGAAATTTTACCTATTATTTTTCCTGGCAGAGTTAACACTAAAAAAAGGGTAATTCGTAATTGTAAAGGAGTTTACAAGCACATAGTTGTAGGAATTGCATAACAAAAGGTGGATGGGAGTATGGATTTTTAATGTATTCATAATCTGGTTGTATATAGATGGCTTATATATAAGTAGATATTCCTGCTTTAAGATTTTATCATTTGATTCATTGTTTCATAAAATAATTACATTATACTGAATATAATAATGCTAAACTACAATAATTATATATTATAAAGAAAAATTTAATAACGATACTTGTTGAGTGATGGCAAATTCTTCATGAATTTTATAAACTTCAGATCTTCTCATATCTAAATTATAGAAAGAATCGGGAAAATTGTTCATTAATGAAATATGAGCAAGTTCACGTCCTCGATCAAGTGAACACTGCTCTTGGAGTGAGTTTTTATCGGGGAGCGTATGATTATACATAAAATCTTCACTACCATTGTTGACATACAATATCTATATGAAAAAAGTAAAAAATATAGTTACTTTTGACAAGCTATAATTATTTGTACGAAAAAAATGTTTAACCTTCCATATAATTTGTAAGCTGATGGTTGGTTGTAATAACTTTAACATACTTGGTATATCTTTGTTATGACATAATTGATTTAATGCCATATTATACAGCGACTCAACACTATGGCTACAGTCATTCATTATGATCTAGAAAATAAAAATGATTTAATGAAACTGCAATGAAAAAATATAATTTATCTGATTTTTAGTATTTTAGTATAAGCTATCATGAGTTTAGCGTGAATAAACTATGAATATAGGTACATTAAGTTTCGGACTGCGAAAAAAATTAGTTCTGTTTCACTACAGTCTACTATACCTACTCAATCAGTTTGTGCTGTGATCCAAGAAAATTGAGAGCTATAACTGACTTAATTTCGTTCGTTCGTTCTTGAAAGTCGAATGTCAAGAGTCAAAAAGACAATAAAAAGTGCTGACGGAACAACAACACGCATCCAGTAAGCATTAATTGATCGTCGACATTCGAATATTCGTTACAATCAACACTTGTTGGTGTTAATATCACTAGTTCCAGCTGTTTGAAAGCGTCTCTACAAAACACGAGTTTTCTCCATCATCGGGGCGTTAGTTGTCGAGCAGAGTAAGAAGAGGGTGGCTAAGTTGCAGCTAATGCGGTCCGAGTGGGTACCTACTAGTTCTCCCGGAGTGTGATAAGAATTGTGATAAAGCATATACCAAGGGGGTTACCAGGTATCTAGCAGTGACACCAATACGAAATAAGTTACGTCAGTGATGCCATGCTAGCGGCACTCATCACTACGCTCCTCGGCGCCGTCGCTCCGCTCCGCTGATCGAAAATATCCCTCGGCTTGCTGTGCAACACCACCTCAAGTTGGTCTCATGGTAACCACAGGATAACCGCCGCATAACAACTCTTATCACTCCGGGAGAACTGGGGTATCACCGGTCTGAGTGGCAGTTTGATATCTGTGGTCTACCAGTGTTACACTACGAACAATTTCACTATATTATTTTAAACAACAATTTCACACAGCGCGACCGTTCCGCGATTGGAAACCTAACCGTAATCTACCATTGGATACAATTTAAAAATATACAAGTTATTCATAAATATTTTACCTTTTTGAAATGGCAGTAAAGATTTTTTTTGAAGAATTCTCATGGACTTGATAAAACTGTTCATTTTGTCCAGTAAATTGTTTTGATTTGTATCATCTAGGTTAGGTTAGGTTAGAATAACCATAACTTTGAATTTCTTTATCAATTTTATGATGAGTGTTTAGTAAATCGAATAGCAAAACAATTTATAAAGCATGTTTGATAACAATCATTTTTTGTCCAGCATTATGTTAAATGTAATTCCAAAATAATAAAAAAATACTAAATATATATTTTTATACTACTTAATTATACATTTATAAAGTAAGTATTAATTACTTCTTTCTTGTTTGACGAACCCATATCATTAACCATTACAATGACATTAAACTCAACATTATACAGTTTCTCAATAATTTGATGTAACAAATCTTGTGTCATAATTTTCAATCTCGTCGTGAAATTAATATTACAAAATTGTATTTTTGGCGGGTAATTTAACGGCCAATGAAATGAGGCGAACCATGAATATGGCTGGGAAAGATGGGACGCGCAAACCCGACCAAAACTCGTATCGGTGCTGACGTACCTATCTATTTTGTCATTCTCATACTATGAATTAAAATAAAGTAATATAGATAGACAGTATAGTTTATAGTTCGATAATGATAGGGAAATACCCGCTTATCGTTATGCAGCCACCCGTCTTTGTTTTTTATTCTAATTTTTTAAAATAAAATTCAATTTTTTAAAATTCAATAATCTTAGGAAGGATGGAAGGGGGTGAATTGGAAAGTGTCTATAAGCGGAAAACTTTAATTAGGCAACCGAGTATATTACAGTGAGTTCCGCTTACTGTGATCACAGCTGGTTTATAGAATTTAAAATGAAAATCCCAAACCAAATCATATATTAATTATGTTAAATTGATTTTTTATTAGAATCACCAAGTACCGGATAATTGAATCACTTTTATGAACAATATCTTATCGTTTTTATGATATTTCAACCTGATTATTTTATAAAAACCATTTTATTTTTGAATTTATAAGTATTACTGTATATCGTTGTACATTATGTCAATCAATCTTTGTACGTCGCGGCGTCGTGTACTTGTATCATTTAGTTTATTTGGTTTATTGTAACCCACACAGCAATACAATATTATCAAGATATGTTATCAATATTTTCTACCAACACCAAAATATTTTAAATTCGTGTTTTAAAAATGTGATTTTAATGTTAACAATAATGATGCAATATTGTGACAACGTATCATGGCAGAAAATTCCATATTGTAGAATTGTGTTCTTTTGGATATTTTAACAATATGTGATACCACATATTTCTAAAATATAGTTTAATAATATTTCAGAAATATGACTCAAATGTTTTTTTGAATATATTGTAAAAACATGTTTTTCTCCCAAAATATGTTTACCAAATTAATAAAGAAATAATATTATAAGTAATCGTAGATCATTGGTTTTTTAAACCACCCTAATAAGTATTATACATTTAATTTAGATTACCCACAAAGATCAGCAGATCACCCAGAATGTTTATGTGTACATGTGTTACACCAACAAACCTTTAATTCTGTTGATTGACTAACTTGTTGTAAGCAGAAGTATGTTACAATATCATGAGATGTTTGTTAATTGAGTATTTGAATACCTTACAGTTTATAAGTTGAAGTTATATTCATCCGTATACAATTTTTTGTATAATATGCGTTACATTGTTACATACCATACTGATTCAGTGTATACTGGATATAGTAATATATATTATTATATATATATATATATATATATATATTTTAATTCCATTAACCGTGAGACGGTTTGAGATTCATGTTAGGTACCTTTATTTTATTTATGTGTTCCAAAGACTATTTTAAGAACTACTTTTTAGTTTTGAATCAATAAAACCCTATTATTATTCATGTTATTACTATTTTTAAGTATTTTAACACATTTAATGTAAGTTCAGGTTTATAGGATTTTTATTTACTGACCAACAACCATTTAAATTTCTATATCTACAATCTATTATTATTCTATTAATTATTTTATACTAAATTTAAAATCTCAAAGAGTAGCTATGAAAATATAAAAAAACCTTTTAATTAATTTATAAACCTCTTTATTTTTAAGTTATTTTTTTAAAGTTAAAACAATACACTTGATTTTTATTTACAATTTTTCTTTGGTTTTCTTGTTTATACGATTAGTGGCTTGAGCCATCCACTTGCTTATTGTAAGTGCTATCTCCATTTCAGGAATCTTTTCAAATTTTGAACAGCTTCGTACAGCTTCTAAAAACATAAAGAGTTAAACATAGGTATAAATAAAATATATTACAATCACAACATAAAATTATATTATCAGCTCTCACCAAAAATTATTTTGCATGAGTGCAAAGAAGAAAATTTGTTTTTGCCTTTAAAACCAATATAAGAGTAATTGCGTAACCAGTTATCGTTAAATAATTTTTGCATCATACGCCTTATTGTTTCTGGGATAGTTTTTCCAACTGAAAGGGATAATTCTGAAACCTGAAAGATAAGCAAATAATATACAACATTGATATTAAGTAATAGTTAAATTCATAATATATAAATGTTGATATTTACAACTTTGTCTCTATAAGTAGAAGATTCAAGTAACATTTCAAAATTGTGTAGAGTTTCCTCGTTAGATATAGGGATGTTTTCATTGTTTAAAACAGATACAGCAGTCCAATCCGAGTTTCTTGTTACACCTTGTTCTAAGATATTGTTAACATTTTCCAGCATTTTCTTATTTGATTCTGATATAAACGATAAATGCTTAATATCATACTTTAAGTTTGTGAATGATGTTTTTATTATATATTCATTGAGTCCTTGAAAAAATAAATTAGAGTTAAGTACATCAATAACTGCAATTAAATATATCACATTAAATTAATATTAAATCATTACAGTATTTAAGTTCAATTTAATAAAGTAAATACAGCATTATCAAATTACAGGTAAATAACTTACTATTAAAATCATCCAACTTGACTACATCTGCAGATTCAATAAGATTTTCTTTCAAACCATCAGTATCCAATTTTATAATTTTATTATTACCTTCAGAGAAAAAAATAACCAAGTTAATAGACAAATTTTAATAAACATTATAAAGAGCTATGTTCAATTCAATTTCAAAACCTATACCTAAATATATATATATTTTTAAGGAGAAAATAAAATATTATAGTAGATAGTTTTAAGATCCATAAATATATAATATATCTTTATTTACTTGAAACAATAGGCTGATAAGATTTTAATTTTTTGGTTTCTGTACCACCATTAAGAAAAATGTCTAGTATAATATACACTAGTTAGATAATTGGTGAATTTTAAATAATTCTAAATATATTTAATTAAATCAAGTATTATATTCTACTGTTAATAATCAAATACTTTTTTTTTAATCTATTAAAATGTAAAAAGTTGAATTTTTTAACTATGAAATATGATATTTAAATTAAAAAATCATAGAAATTATACTTAAAATTTAAAAGTATGGCAAAAAATATCACTATACCAGCATTTATCTCCAGCACATCATTATCATTGCTTTGAGCAAATAGTTTACGTTTAACTTGCACTTTTGAATCTGGAGTATCTACTTTTTTAATACTATTAAGTGAACCATCAATAGTAACGGCTGCAGTATTTTCATTTTGCACTTTCCATTTTCCAACAGGACTATTGATTATTTCTAAACAATCTACAAAATTTATAAAAAAAAAATAATTATAGGAAAATATGAAAATATAACATAATATTATGTAGTATTATAGATATTGGTAATTAATTTACACAACATGAGCCATATACTTCCCAAAGATTTTAATAATAATTTATAAGAAGTTATAAACAAATGACAGATTTCTTAAAAATAGATGATTATAGGTACTAGAAGAGTATGCTAATTATTTTTTAAATGTAAGCGATCGTTAACATTTTTATTTGTACCTAATTCAATTTATTACCATAAGCAACTTTATACACTATATAATATCAAATTATAGGTACATAGTAGTTACTTTTGAAATAGTGAAAAAATGTATTGGTTGAAATGTGAGAGAAGGCATGCTAGGATAAACTAATATATTAGGTACTATAAATAGTATTTTAAATTTATTAACTTTTTCTAAGTCATATTCATGACTACGGCCAGGATTTCAATGCAAAGTGCATATTTTTTTTGTTGATCATACACAGTGCTTTCTAAGTACATAATTCGTTTCATGTAACAAGGGTTTGAATTGTTTGAAAGCTACAAATTTTTAGCATTATTGGGTTATTTTGTTGGTTTTTATTGCATATTTGTTCAATATAGATATAAAATTCAGCCTATTCAAAATATTATCTAAAGATGAATTATTTTCTTGATGTTAATATTTTACATAAATTTTAATATATATTTTGGTATGTTTAAGATGAATAATATTTCCACAAAAAAAGCCAAAACATATGCGTATCAACATCATAGTACCTAGTCAATATTTTAATTTTTTTTAAATAAATAATAATTATATCTCATTTATAAATTAAAATTTGTTTAAAAAAAATTCTATGGCATTTTTAAGGTCATTTTTTGTGGTAAAATGCATTTTTTGAGGGCATATATGGCTATTTTCTAGAGCATATTTGTATGGTTTTAAGTGCATTTAAATCCGGACCCTATTCATGACATAATAATTTTGTATTTGAAAACAAATTATTGTTTTATAAATAAGACTACATATAAATAACAGTTATAGTATTACCGATATCGTCATTTTCCAAATGTTTGAAATTTAGTGGAGAGGCACATAACTGTTTTTCACTGCTTAACATCAATTGGTTAAAACTTCCACGATCTGTAATATAAATTATTTTGAATTATAGGTAAATTTATATTCCTTTGGTAAATTTAAGTAATAGTAACACTTATAAATATAAATAATAATTTAAATACTTTGATTGACACTTGGAGGCACATACGACTTATCTTTATCATCACTGTCATAAAAATCTGTATTTTCACTGGAATCTAGATTATTAGACAAATAAAGTATAAACAAATTGCAATGTTAATAAATATTATGAAAAGATTTACAATTTTAAAACTTTCATTATTTCACATATGTATAGATGAGACATGATTGAAAATTTATTTTGTAATGTAGTGTATATTATTAGATGGTTGGCTGTGTAGTTATTTTTGCTATTATTATAGTTTTAAATACCTACAAATGCTTAATTATCATGAAATATTTTTTAATTATGTTCTTAAAAGTTAATTTTTAATTTTTGCATAAGTAGACATCACATTATTATTTTATTTTTAAATAATTAGATATTTATTGCATAGTTTATATCATGTGTTTAGTGCCAAACAACCCAACCCTAGTTATTATATTTTTTTTTTTTAAACTATGCATCATTGAAACAAAACAGTACTAAACGTATATCTCTATAAACATAATAAATATGTCAAATTGAAAAAACTACCTGAGAATTCTGGTGCTATATTTGTTTCTTTAGATACACTTTTTTTGGATACTATATTTTTGATTCTTTTGTTAATTTTTGATCCACTATCTTCAGCTGAAGAAAGGTCTGAAGTGCTTTGAGCTTTTAACGCTTTAAGCCTAGCTTCGACGTAAGATGCTAAAAATATTTAAAGAATACAAATTAATTTTAAAAAATTTCATATAATATACAATTTTTAAATGATTAATACATTACTAACCAATCGGTTTTTCAGATAGTAGTCTCACTTTATAATAATCAAATTCTGATTTTCCAGGTTTTACTTGATTTTCTACAAATTTATTTTTATTTTTTATAAATGGTTTTGGCCATGCACAATATCCTCTTTTTACCCAAGTTGTTGGTACTGCTGACACAGAATTGTCACTTAAAAAATGAACTATGAGCCACATATTGTTTTCTATAAATCTATGTAAAAAAATATATTAATTATTTTACTTTTGCAACACAATATTATATTCTATTATAATGTTATATTAAAATATTCATGCTTTTGAATAACAAAAAGATGTTTACTATTTAGTTACCTAACTAAAACTAGATTGAATTTGGATAAAATATTTATTATAGTACCTATTTAGTTAATATTGTAGTTAAAAAGGAATATTTTAAATTATTAAATATTTAAATTATTTTAAATTGCAAAATTAGTAAATCAGTAAATACATATTTTATTTTTTTATTTAAAGCAAATATAAATACTAGTATACTACTATGATCAAGGTAAAGCCAATGAAATGTACCTGCATATTTGTATTTGTAATTTAAATGTGTCCAACGTTGTTGTCCATATTTAATCAATTTATCCTATACTATAGATGTCATTTATAATATTTATATCTACTGTTTAATTAAGTTAAAATTATATACACTTATATACACTAATTACATAATTACATAGTTCAACTAAAATGAATGTAAAATTGGAAAGGCAATATATCTTTCCTTGACAGGAAATAAAATCATTTTATTTTTAATTTCTGTAATTTTCCAATATTTTAAGATTTTTGATAAATTGTGTACAATGAATACACTCAATTTGCTGGACTTAATTGGCTTATCATAAAATGGTTGCTTATTTAAAAATTCAAATCCAATAATAAGGAGTTCTTTTGTAGAATTATTATGTGCAATATTTTTAATTTGAACAACTTCTCCAGTATTTGTAAGAATATAAGAGTCCGATAATGAACGTGTATTTATGTTTATTTTGTTGTGAAGCATTAATTTCAAATATTGAGGGCCACATGTATTTTGTATTAAAGGGCCATTACTATGTTCATAATTTAAAACTACAGCAATAGGTTGGTTACTCTTTTGACTAACAATTTCATTTGTACTTTTCTCTTGATATCGTTTAATGACTTGTTCAAGTGGCTTTTCATGTTTCCTTAACATTTGCTTAAGAGTTTTCATGTAATTTTCAAAAACAAAACAACTACATGAATCAAGTTGACCAAACCATTCATAATCTGAGCAAATATGTGTAAGGCCGTGAATATTATGGGAAACCATGTGCTTACCATAAATATTTTCAAAATCACTTACAAAAAAATGTAATAGTGAGTTTGCATATTTTAAAAGTTTATTTGGAATATTTGAACTCAGTAAAATGTTCATAGAAATATTTAAAAACATAAAGTTGTCATACATTCTTTCAGAAAGAATATTTTTTAAAACAAGTGGCCCAGTATAAATCAAAAATTGACGTAGCTCAGTAGCTTTCCATCGGCTAACCTCTTCAATTTTTCTTGGTTTTCTAACAAAATCGTTTGTTATTGATGATTTGAATGATAAGAAGTTTTTTGAAATTTTTTTTATCTGCCAACTAGGTAAACGAACAGTTAGAGGTCCATGCATCCACAAATTAATAAGTTTTCTCATTGCTCCCAATGTTACCAGATGCATATAGTCCAAAGGGAAAGAGTTGACCATATCAAAACCAGGGATTCTTATGAGGTCTGATAAAGAATTGCCAACATGATGTTCTTCTTGTACTTTATTAATATATCCTTCATGACTTCTTTCTCTAGGTTTAATTTCTTGGTATGGAAAGCAAGTACGGTTATTTAAATATTCACCCTCTACAAAACATCTAGTACAAGAATGATATCCAGTGTGTCCTTTAATTTTCATTATGAAAGATTTTGCTGGAGCATCAGCACACATAGCAAAAATAGAGACTTTTTGAATACGATTATTAATATCAATGCCATTTTTTACTAAATGTTCAGCTTCATCGATAAATTCTTTTAAGAAATCATTACTGTCAACAGGCTTCTCAAATCCATGATAAAGGCCGATAAGAAAAACATATTCTTTGAAAGGCTGTACATATGCCAAAATAGGCCAAAATTGGCTAGAACTACTTTTTGCTAAAGGCACTCCATCAATCCCAATAATTATTTTTATTTCATCCTCATAAATATTATAACGTTTAGAACATTTAACTATTCCATCTTTTAATCCAAAATGAAAATAGTAGCCAGGATTAACAATTCTTAAATTTGTGATTTTAGTATTAGAATGTAATAATGTTCTACAATCAAGAGGCAATGAATTAAAGCATTTATGCTGTTTCAAAATTGGTAAAAGTCTGTTAACTGTTGCATTAGGTACATTACATTGAACTGCCCAATTGGCTAATTGTGATTTAAAAGTTTCCGAATTGTCTACAATTTTATTTGGAACAGAATAAATGTGAGTAGAATTATTAGGGTGACCTGGAATTTCATTATGTTGCCCAACTGTTGATATTAAATTAATTGCATCATTATTTTTAGCTAATTCAGGATTGTTTTGAATAATATTTTCTGAAATATTTACCTCCTCAGAAGTAGATATTATAGTATGTACTTTAAAATTGTTTGATGTTTCATTTGATTTATTAAAAGAATTAAGAACTTTGAGCTCTTCTTGAATTTTTCTTCTTTTACTTCGGTAACTACGTATCATTTTAAAATCTATTTGAAATAAAAAAAAATAAGGAAATAAAATACCTACAAATAGATACAATAGGTAACTTCCTACTTAAAAATGTATTAGGTACTTTAATTTGACTAATTTGGGGTAATAATTTACACCAAAAACCTTGAATTAAAATTAGTACCTAATACTTTGTTGTTTTTTATTTTTAACTAGAAAATTGTACGATCTGTAAAATAATGATTTACAATAAGCACAAATGATTTGAAAATTAACATAGAAAAGATAAAATAATATAGGAAAACGTAACAAACAATAATAAGTTAAATTACAATTATTCAAATCAATTCTGACAGAGGGCTTGAGTGAAGAGGCCATCCATTGATGGAACTTTATGACACGTGGAAGTAGACTTAGTATATAGTTAAATAAATATTGGATGCAGGATTATAATATATTCAAGTGAAAATACCTAACTATGTTGTATTTCATAATAATGTGTAATAAAAGTAATTATTTATTATTATGTATTTTAGTGATAAGTATGTTCATATAATGTGTGATATTATTATTTTCATATATAGGTAGGTATGAAAGGATTGTATATTATATATAGTATAAATTAAGCTAACATCTGGATTTGTAGCTTAAGGTATCTACGATGATTATTATATTTTTATAAGAAAAAATATTAGGTAGTCGGTAGCTGATAAGGTAGTAAATACTAAATAGGTACCTACTAAAACAATCCTATTTTTTTTGTGTTAGAAATACCTTGGCGATTAAAAATATAATTTATAACATTAATAAACAATGTCAATGTTATAATAAATTAATTTTCTACAATTATTAAGTTATCATTTAAATGTATATTATTGTATAATGTATATCATATTATCATACATGTAAAATCATATTCTGTTATAGGCACCTACCTCATTTTTTTCTCATATATTTCAGTAATTTAAAAATGTTAGGAATTACCGAATTTATAAATTGGGTACCAATAGGTAGGTACACCAGTGGCGTCAACTTGGGCATTTGCCCTAGTGTAACATTTACAATGACTTTAAGTCGGCACAGTTAAAAATGGCTATAGATTTATTCTATGTGAATCTGTGTGAAAAAAATGTTGAGTCGGCAAATCAGTGAGTGGTTACCCTAGTCGAATAAAAACTGAAATGACGCCACCGAGGTACACAGCATTAGGTGTATACATGGTAAAATTGAAATAAAATATAATTAAGTAATATATAATAGAATAGGAAAATGGGGTACTTACCAGTATGTATGTATGTTGGTACAACCAAACTACCAAACTATTACTATTTACTGCAGAGTGCAGACGTGAGTCGTAATTGAAAAATGTAAATAATGTAAATGTAATACGTATGTAGTCGTGTAATATTGTAATATACTGATTACTGGTCACTGCCCACTGGTGGAATGAGTAAGAACACTATAACGTCTATAACTTATAAGAACTATATCGGCGATCGATCGCTATCTGTAACGGCGGCGCGCGGCGGTGAATCGTACTGGCTTATCTTGGGAAAACCAAAATTCGATCATTTTTAGCAAGCGGGCGGCAGGCGGCATGTGTACGCACGACGACTCCGCTCTCCACCACACCCGACGGTCGACACCCGACCGACCGTCCGCGTTTAATAATACACACGAATTCTGCAATATTAAGCGACGTTGTCGATTGTTGATAAATAAATATTATAAATCATCGTTTAAAATCAACGACCCCCTCCGGCCTCCGTTTAATGTTTATACTTTTATAGATATTAAACTCAAAATAACTTAAATAATAATTATTACTATTACATTATTGACTTAATGCCATCAATAAAAATATATTATAATAATGATTTATTTAAATTTTGTACATTTAAGAATACAATTAATTGGTTAAAAATGTACCTATTCACCTATGATTATAATATTATTAGGTACCTATATCATATTTTAAACCAACGTTATACCAGTGGTACGACACTCGAGGTTGGTCAAACCATGTTTGTACGAATTCTACGATAAGTATAAGTATACACTGTATGCAGTATGCACACTAACTTGATTTCGTATTCTGAATATACAAAGTTATTCTGTGATAGTGATACTACTACTACACGTTACGATAATAGTTTGAGTAAATCGTATCAAACTGAGTGTTACACTTAGCTCATTGCTGTATGATTAATTACATCGTGTATATGGGACTGCAGGGACACACACTTAAGCCACACTTTCACCCTCTCTGTACTGGGGGCTCTATGCTCTATTATACATTTTTAATCTTCAATTTTATTTTGGAAAATATAATATTAAGATCAAATTAAAATCAGTATTTTTTTTAAATAAAACACTATGATTAAAATTTTCAACTCACAGGTTATTTTCAATAGGAAAGTTTAACTTGAAATAAATTATTCTTTAGTATTTCTATAATAACGTCATCACTGCTTTAGCCTGTAATAGAGTAAAATATTATGCCGAATTGCCGAGTTTTCGATATCTCCGTTATGGCATTAGTGCATTACCAATAACTACGGAAATACCTATCGGCTATCATATTTATTTTTAAGCTTTGAACAATAATCGAGATAATCCTTTCAAGTTTCAGCTTTCAGCGCCCTAGCCCATAGGTATCGCTATATAAACTTGATACTTGTACACTACTTTTGCATTTAACTTAATATAAATGTACATTATTTTTAAAGCTGATTCAACACAAAAATAATCATACAAATCATTAATCAAACTATATTAACGCAATAATTATTCATATTATGCACTAAATTATTTTGTATTTATAGTTTGTACGACAAAAGTCTCACTGTGAAGGACGGGAAATTCCCTAGTATCCCGCCGACCAAGGCCGCTATAGTTATATTATATACAACTACTATAATATGTCACAGGCTCACGCTGTGGCATATTATTATTATAATTATTATATTATGTTCTCAATAGTTAGAGATGTACATTGACTCAATATTTTTACATGATGTTGCTTAAAATATTTTCTTGTTTATCAAATAAACACGCCGTCATAATATCTACCAGAACATGTTTTATCAATAATATACATAAATACGTTTTCACAATATTTTTACTTAATTTTCCTTAAGATATTTTCCTGACAATTAAATAAACATATTGTAACGATATCTACCGGAACATATGTTATCAATCATTTTAAAAAAACATTGTCAACGTATATTTTAATGATGTTTCTTATAATATTCTCTTCAACACGTAGAAAACACACTGTTACAATATGTTTTAAATATTACTTTGTATACATATTTTTGTTCATAATATTAACATATTGTCAAAATGTTTTTGAACTAAATATTTTCAAAAACACGAGGAAAACATATGTCTACAATATAAATATTATAGAATTGCTGTGTGGGAATTCGTGATCAGGCGTATTTTTTGAAATGTCGACCAAACGAAAAGATTTAACTATAAAAGAAAAAAAAGATATACTCGTTCGTTTTGATAAGTTGGATAAATGTTCTCAAAGAGAAGCCGCATTAGCTCTGAAAATTCCTCAACCAACGTTAAACAAAATTTTAAAAAATCGTAAGGAATAAATTGTTGAACATGAAGAACAAAATTTGCCTCTTTCTCGAAAACGAAATGGACAAAATGTTGATGTAGAAGAATCTTTATTACGATGGTTTCAACAAGCTAGAAATTTAAATGTACCGGTCAGTAATTCTATTTTACAAGAAAAATCTATAAATTTAGCTTTGCAATTAGGTGTAGACAATTTTAGTCCAACGATCGGGTGGTTGACTCGTTGGAAAACCAGAAACAATATTGTTTTTAAAAAAAACACGTGGAGAAAAAAAGATGCAAATTTTGAAGCTGCAGAAAATTACTTAAAGAATTTTATTGCATCGTCTAATTATGCACCTAATGACATATATAATGCAGATGAAACTGGTTTGTATTATCGAGCTCTGGTAGATTCTACTTTTGATTTTAAAGGGAATACGGTTAATGGATGTAAAAAACAAATGCAAAGACTTACGATTCTGCTGGTTTGCAACATGACAGGTACGGATAAAAGACGTCCTTTAATTATTGGTAAAAGTAAAAATCCACGCTGTTTTCGAGGCGTTAAAACATTGCCCGTCGATTTTTACGCTAATTCAAACGCTTGGATGACTAGTCTAATTTTTACCGAATTTTTACGAAAATGGGACAGAGAAATAAAAAAACCAAGACGTATTTTACTACTTCTTGATAACTATACAGCACATAAGAATTTACAAAATTTAGAAAACATAGGTTTGATATTTTTACCACCAAACATTACGTCACTTATTCAGCCTCTTGATCAGGGAATCATAAAAACAATGAAAACTTACTATCAAAAAGCAATGCGGAATTTTATTGTTGAAACTATCGATGTATGTGAAATTCCTGCATGTATTAATGATTAATATACAGGGTGATTCTTTTATCAAACAACACTCATTATTTCAAAAACTATTGACTTTTTTTCAAAATTGTAGATCCGTCTTGTTCTAGAACTATATATTTTTTAAATATTCTCACCATTATATTTATCAGGTAAACCATTATCAAATTTTGATTTTTAAATGACAATCGATACTTGAAATTCATAAACTAAAAAGGCTATTTTTTCAATGAATATTCACGTTTAAATTTTCATTTTTCGTTAATCCGTTTACAAAATATAGCCTCCCAAAGTTGGGTGGTTTTGGGTGGTGTTGTTTGATAAAAGAATCACCCTGTATTAAGATATTAATAACCTAATCTATGATTTAATATTTTAAATTTATTAAGTTAAGTTTGGAAACGAACATTGATTAATTGTGAAACCAGCATAAACGCCTTATTCATATTTTAATATACCCTTTATTGAACGTGCTCGAATTAGTTTTCAACATTACACTATAGTATGGGTTTATACTTACAAGGGCTTGAATTAACTAAAAAAAAAATTTAAATAATGTTCAGGTATGTTTAACTTTTTCGCAATCTCTCTCATGGCTAAACTTTTACTACCCTAAATTAAAACTCCAATTTTTTAATTTTTTTGTCGTTTGTTTATAAGTATATTATTTTAATATATTTTTTTAGAAAAAATTGTTTCTGTTTTGGAAACTTTTGGCTTCATAATTGGGTATCAATATTGAAATAATATTTTATAATCCCATCCAATTTCGCACATTAAATAGTTATCATAAAATGTTGGTACCTACTACCTATACAAAAATCGATGTTTAATTTATTATCCAGGACGTAAGATTGTTATGCGTCTGGAATACGGATACAACATAGCAGGTGTGGTGTCATCTAGAGCATAACACATCCTTCTTTTGGCTATGCAAATCAAATATTGTTATTTTGATTCTAAATTCTATTTTTAAATTTATTTAAATTTTAAATCATTAACATAGCCTTGAAAATTAAAAACATAATTCTCAAATAAATTCCTCGGTAAGCAGGGACGGACTGGGAGGTAAACGGCCCAGTAGGTATTCTACTGTAGTAAATACCATTCTCTATGAATAAGGTAGGTATTTATAATACCTAGCTACTTTTTCGGGTATTTTATCAAATATATTAAGCGAAACTGGATTGCGCATAAATACCAAAAAGATAACTTGTTTGCACACTACAAAACTAATTTTCGATTCGAAAAATTCACTAATTTCTAAATCCATGTTTAGTACCTAATTACAGGATAAAGTCATAACTAGAGACGAATTTTATGCATTTGCATAGTGATACTAAGTATATGCACTTATAAGATGGTTTGAAAAGTCGGCGATTCAGACTTTATTGGATCCGTAGACCAATTTTAATTTTGCATATAAATGCATATTTGGTGGGTTGGTGCATATTTTTTCGTAAGTGCATATAATGTGCATAATTTTAGTCTTAGTAAATAATCACATTATTTATTTTTTTCATTTTGGAAATTGGAATTTTTATATTCTGGCGAAAAAAAAATGTTAGAAAATTGAATACAAGTTTTTCTATAAGCTAGGTTAGAAATATTAAAAATACATAGGCGCGTTTTTTTATTTATCCTTTAAAGTTAAAATTCTGACAAAATCTATTTAATTGAAAATGTTGCACATTATTTGGTTAAAATATCCTAGACTGACCGTCTCCGTTCAGAATCATTTTTTGTATACAATAATATTACCTAAATCATAAAATTCAAATTTAATACCATCCATTACAGCGGCCCACTTGTAACCTCTATAAGAGAGCGATTTCCAATTACTCGCTTTTTTATGTTTTATTTCTTTAAATTGTCTTTTTTTTTAAATTTTAATTGTTTTAAAAAATATAAAATGATTTATTTTAATATTTAAAAATGTTGTTGATTATAATATAATTATATATATATTATATAGGTATAAAATAATATAAAGTTATGAATTATGATGCATATTTGAGCATATATTTCAATTATTTGTGTATATTAATACATATTTTACCCTTTTGCTTTCCATATTTGCATCTTATTTGCCACATTTTTAGTGCATATAATTCCGATTTCTAGTCATGCATTTAATAAAACAATGTGCCCAAACGAATTCCAATTTTTCAAGTAAAAATTATTAATTGTGCATTAAGCGCAAACAAGTTGTAGCCATATATATTATATTATTTATAATATACCACCCACTTGTTCGTCTTGTGGCTTGTAGGACTGTAGGACTTCAGAAAATATACCTACTAAATACTTAGGTACCTTATTGCGGTTATAACAGTGATTGCATTAAATATCTAAATATTAGTTACATATTATTGATTTAAATTAGAGCAAAACAAAAAAGTTACCTAGTAGAGCTTGAGATTATTTCACCTTTGTTATGTAAATTAGGATAGGTGTACCTATTGAATCTTAAAGAACGACGAATATTTTCTTTAATAAAACTATTTCGACCAATTTACCAATCTCATATAAAAAAATATATATATAACTAGGTTTGTAAGCAGAAATTAAATTTATATTAAAAAAATTATCAAGCATGAAGCATCATTATTTAAGTGAGCATTTTTTTCATTAAATTTGAAGTACCATCTACATATTCGAGAATATCTGAAAAATCTACATTTTCCATAATGTTAGAGTGATAACATTCTTAGTATCTACAGCATGTCATGGAATAATTTATTAATAAATAATGGATGAATTCGTGATTAATGAAGTATAAGGATACAATCAGGCCCTGATTTAGTGAAATAAGGGTCCTGTGCACTATAAACTTTGAGGTCCTTTTTAGTTATTACTGTATCGTTTCAATAGCTGGCAACCGATAGCAGTAGGTAGTCTTAAACTGTTTGGTATTTAAAATTTGAAAATACATTTAGGTATTATTAATATACTAATATTGTCAATTTATGTTCATGAGCCCCTAGTGGCCCAGCGGCCCATAAATTGAGCCGGCCCGGTGTGCTAATAGGCACATTATATTTTTTAATATATTTTATTAATTTTAAAAATTAAAAATATTACAATAAGTCATTGAATGATAAGTTTTTTATTAATATTCTCGAATAAAATATTTGACATACAATTTTACCATGATGTGTTTTTTTTTTTTGTGTGTCTGTCATCACGTTTTGGGGAATTAAAAATGCTTCGATTTTTGACTTCAGTACCTCGTTCGATCAGAAAGCGAATCTAGTTGGTACTTTGGGGGGTCAAAAGTAAAAAATTCTTAATACTTTTCTAAATAATTGAGAAAAACAAACTAAAAATTAAGGGAAAAACGGGAAATTTTATGCACACTCATTTTTCGACAAAATCGATTTTGGTTTTTGATGTAACTTTAAAACAAATGACCATAGATACATGAAATTTTCACCTAATCTTTATATAAGTATATTCTATCCACCATGCAATTTTCAAAAAATTTCGACTTAAGTTGAACTATTCATAGGCATTTCAAATTTTCGATCATTATTAGTTTTTTTTAAAATTAATATCGATAAAAATTTATTTGTTAGGCAAAAAAGCTTGAAAATTTAATACAAGGCTCTTAACATATTGTTACAATAGCAGTTGAAAAATAAAATAAATTCATAGTCACAATTTTTGATTATAAGCATTCAAAGTTTGAATTTTGACAAAATACGTAAAAATCACAAAATCCACAAAATATTTTAAGCTAGAAATTCATAAAAAATTTTCTTTTTAAATCTAAGATTTAAAAATTTAATACAAGATTCCTTACAAGTTTTTCAATCTTTACCACAAATAAAAATTCCACCTGAAATTCAAAGTAAATTTTTATGAGCATTTGAAATTTAAATTTTTACAACATTGGATTTTCACTTTTAGCGATTTCCTTATTTTGGTGTAACTCTAAAACAAATTACCACAGATACTTGAAATTTTGACTAAATGTTTATATAGGCGTGTTATATATTCGATAAAATTTTCAAAATATTTTGATTTGTTTTGAGCTGTTTACTGACATTTTAATTTTTCAACTTTATTAGTTTTTTTTTCTATAAATATCGATAAAAATTTATTTGTTCGGTAGAAAAGCTTGAAAATTTAATACAAGGCTTCTAACACATTGTAACAATAGAAGTTAAAAAATATTAAAAATTCGTAGGCACAATTTTTTTTTATAAGCATTTAAAGTTCAAATTTTGACTAAATACGTAAAAATTACGGCAATGTTCAAATTATCTTAGATAGAAATTCATAAAACTTTTCCTTTTATATCTAAGATTTGAAAATTTAATACAAGGCTCATTATAAATTTTTACAATAGCAATTGAAAAATAAAAGAAATATATAGTCACAATTTTTTTTTATAAGCATTTAAAGTTCAAATTTTGACTAAATACGTAAAAATTACGGCAATATTCAAATTATCTTAGATAGAAATTCATAAAAGTTTTCCTTTTTAATTCTAAGATTTGAAAATTTAATACAAGGCTCCTAACATATTTTTACAATAGCAGTTGAAAAATAAAAGGAATACATAGTCACAATTTTTTTTTTAAGCATTCAAAGTTTGAGTTTTGACAACATATGTAAAAATCACGAAAATTCGCAAATTATTTCAAACTAGAAATTCATAAAAATTTTTCTTTTTAAAACTAAGATTTGAAAATTTTTAATAATCTATAATATATCGTAGACAGATAAACCGTCTTCGCTCAGAATCGTTTTTCGTATACAAGGATATAATATCATTGGATTCAAATTTAATTCCATCCATTACAGTAACCCACTTGTCACCTACTGTACAGCAGAGTGACATACACGACTTACCCGCCTTTTTCAATTTTATTTTATTTTTGTCGATAAACCGGTTCGATCAAAACGACGACTTGTGAGTGAAAGGAAAATATAGAAACTTGCCAACATCCGATCATTCGCATTAAGGCACATATAATCACGTGACTTCTTCATCGCGGCCTGTTGGTCTAGGGGTATGATTCTCGCTTTGGGTGCGAGAGGTCCCGGGTTCAAATCCCGGACAGGCCCATCGATTTTTTTGCATTTTTTTATTATTTAGAGTATAGGATATAGTTAACGATTTATTTACTGCAGATGAAACTTTTTTCAATTTTCTACGAATTGACAATTGCTATTAAAAATAAAATATAAACTGCTCTAACTGGAGCTAAAAAAAATTAAATAATATATTTCAAGTTGTATTTTTGTTAGATGGTTATGATAGTGTATATTTTGACTCTAATAAAAACAATTATAAGCTAATGAGTCGGGATCAGATTTATGAATACAACTATTACAACTACATTTATTCCTGGCAGGAATTTCCTGCTATAATCTATTATAATAAAGTTTGGGTACCACAACAATTAGATGAGAGAATGTTCGAAATGCAACATACAGTGCAATACAACATACATAATACAAATAATTTCAACTAGGTATTTATTAATATAATTATTTGTCTTATATTAAATATTTAATGAATTATACAAATGTTTACTTAAAATTAATTTTATTGCATATTTTAAGTGCATAAATGCATGCATATTTCGTAAATTTTAGTCCAATTAGTATATTATATTATAGATTTTAAATGTAATGCCAATACTTTGTACACTGGTATTAAAACCACCAACAATTAAAATGGTTCTATGATAAAAATTAATTTTATATTTAGAACATGCCTTTCGTAAAAATTATTTAACAAACTTTATATTTTATTGCACAGCATCAGTTTATATTTGTGATAAACAATTTTTGGAAAAACATTTTATCCATCAACAACTTGGAAATAGACTATACTCAACACATACAAGTTGAAATCATAACTCATATATACTATCTACAAACCATACTTTTTTGAGGAGAGTAGGTGGTAATAATGATATAAGAATTCTCGGAAAAAATCAAGTAAGTTTTTGAGTTAAATAAATAATAATAAACACAAATTTCACAAAACAAAATACAGTGAAACCTCCATTAATGGACACCTCTCAATAGCGGACACCTCCACATAGCGGACGACGTTTAAGCGACCGAGAGTGTCCGGTATTTAGAGGTTTCACTGTATATTGAATAATAAAGTTACCTCACTTCAATTACCTACTATTTAAGTACCTAAAGTATATTATGTAAATTACGGAGAGAGATAGAATTGAATTATTTATTGTATAGAATACATTATTTTATATAAAAATAAAAATTATGTTCGCAAAAAAAAGCATAAATGGTTATCTCCTACAGCCTAAATTTGTGAAAAATATAAAAATATAGATTTATTATATGTAAAAGTTTGTGCAGTAGTAGGTATACAAATCCGCGCTTTACTAATAATACAACTGCGTAAGTTGAAATTTATCATATTTACTACTTGAGACATTTTCCTATATGAATCATCCTACATGGTTGCTGTAAACTTAATTTACAGATTGTGTGTTTAAAATAAAGTAAAAAAAAAATATATATATCTATTTAAGTTTTGATGAGATCAAAATATTAATTTAAGTATCTACGTATTACCTATATATCGCCATATCGGTAACCTTACGCAGAGCCGTGCCGTGGGGCGGGCCTATGTGGCATACGCTTCGGGCGCAACGTTTAAAGGCGGGGGCGCCAAACATTTTTTTTATACTATTTTAAACTTAAAGAGGGCGAATATTTTTAATTTTGCCCTGGGCGCCAAATCTTAATGGCACGGCTCTGATCTTACAAGTGGTAGATGATATATTATTTTCGCGTATCGTTATATATTATTGTTTCCTATCACCGTTTCTAGGAAAATTTTTGTATGATATATCGTCAATCGCTACCGGCATTATAAGATCTGTAAATTGGACAAAGAAAAACACACGATAGATATATTTATTGGACTATACATGCATTTTATATTAATTTTATGCAATTATGCATCACACAAATTCGTAGCTTCGGAGAAAGTTAAAAATTCAATGGTAACATGTGACAAAAACACCTGTTCTAGGACCCAATAGATAATATTTGGATACATATGACTAGCGTAAAATTAAAATCTATCAATACAATATTTTATTTTAACATCTAAGATTTGAATTTCGAATATTAAATTCAAGATTTTCTATCAGTATTTATATCATAATATTAAATAAAATTGCATTATAATAATTAATAATATAATGTAGGTTGTAGGTAGGTAACTATGGAAGACTTACATTCCGAGTTGGTTAAGGAACCATGTTTATGTTTGTTATAGGTATGATAATCAGCCGATACCTAAATTATTATTAATGATCTCAATTTCATTGAATCTAATAATAATAGTATATTGTGTGTCAAGGGCGGGAAGTGAGCCATTTCAGTCGCGGGCGTCGTGTGCGGCACGAGCCGTAGGCGAGTGCCGCATTTCGCCCAAGACTGAAATGGCCTTCCCGCGCGAGCCACACATACTATTTTTTGTCACGCCCCTGCGTTCATGGAAAAGGTTATGTAGGGATCTATGCAACAATTATAGACTATTCTACAAAAACAATTTCATGGAAGACATTTACTAACGCATCGTTCGACGCACTTATCTAGGAACAGTGCAAATTAAATATGTTTAAATGTTTATGCGTCATGCAAGGAGGTTATACTATACATTTAAGATGTAACCAAAAGTTTATGTTTTGTAAGAACCGTGGTAGGTATACATTTTAATTTCTGGTTGTGCAGGGGATACGCGCCCGGCGGTCGGCACTTTTGGGGATTTCTTCTTTTCCGCCCGGCACTTTTGGGGATTTCCTCTTTTCCGCCCGGCACTTTTGGGGATTTCCTCTTTTCCGCCCGGCACTTTGGGGATTTCCACTTTACCGCCGCTGGACGGAAAAAGGACGCTTTCGAACGCTTCAACCGTTGTCGAAAACCAAACTTTCGGTGCAGGCGTGACAAAAAAATATTATCATAATCTGCAGAATATTTTCAAATAGTATTAAAAGGTATTGTGAAATTCGATACCTATATTTATTCTGAGTCTGGTACCTAGAAAGTAAATATGTCTAAATAAATGCATATGAGCTAGAGACTAAGTAATTTTAAATGTTTTATGTTGCCAAAAACTTTTCCATTAGTAATAATGAAAGAAACATTCAAACAGAATTATTGTACGTAATGAACTGACTACTAAAGTTATACAGTAAATATAATTAAATATATATATATAGGTAATTGTATACCTGGAGTTGTATAACTTCAATTACGGCTTTTTTATGAAAAAAAAAAACAAATGAGTCTGTTTGTCACAACTAATTCAAATCAATACTAGGTACGTCGTCTCAGAATGAAATGGTTCTAAGTTTCTAACATATTTTTTTAAATTGTTCAGGGAAACGTTTTTAAGTTAGAAATGGAATACATTTTCTCAGCTGTAGTCAATTTGCACCAAAATTGACCCAAAATATTTTACAACATGTGTAATTTGCACCAATTTTTTTAAAATGCATCATCCTCAGGTATTAATAGAAATAGGAAATGTATTTTGCAACAAATTTAAAATTGATTATTTTTTCGATAGTATTTCGATAGTACAAACATACAAGTTTCTTTTCCTAATATAAATTTAGCTTAGTTTTTGTTTATACAATAGTTGAGCTTATGCACATATTGTTGTAATAAGTTTATATAAAATCGAATAATAATTAATAATACAAAAACGTTGGCCAATTAAAAAAAAAATATTTAAAATCAAAGTCGTATTATTATAATTCATAATTTATGAATATAAAAAATATTTAGCAGATTCAAAACATTATATGTTAAATTAAAAAAAAAAAAACAAAATTACCTATGTTGATTTGAAAGATTTGTTTTAATGGTATTTTATGTTTTACGATTAATCGAAGGTTTAATAACCTGGAAATAATAATTTATAATTAAAAAAAAAAAAAAATATTTAAAAAGGTATACATATTAATTGCTGTTATACTTCATTGCTTTAATACTTGCACATTTTAGATTCTGAGCGGAGCGATGAATGTATTGATTTTACCATGATGTGTGTGTTTTTTTTTTGTGTGTGTCTGTCATCACGTTTTGGGGCAGTATAAATGCTTCGATTTTTGACTTCAGTACCTCGTTCGATCAGAAAGTGAATCTAGGTGGTAATTTGGGGGATCAAAAGTGAAAAATTCTTAATACTTTTCTCAATAATCGAGAAAAACAAACTAAAAATTAAGGGAAAAACGGGAAATTTTACGCACACTCATTTTTCGACAAAATCGATTTTGGTTTTTGACGTAACATTAAAACAAATGACCATAAATACATGAAATTTTCACCGAATGTTTATATAAGTATATTCTATCCACCATGCAAAAATTTTCGACTTAAGTTGAACTATTCATAGGCATTTGAAATTTTCGTTCATTATTAGTTTTTTTTTTAAATAATATTGATAAAAATGTATTTGTTATGCAGAAAAGCTTAAAAATTTAATACAAGGCTCTTAACATATTGTTACAATAGCTGTTGAAAAATAAAATAAATTCATAGTCACAATTTTTGATTATAAGCATTCAAAGTTTGAATTTTGACAAAATACGTAAAAATCACAAAATCCACAAAATATTTTAAGCTAGAAATTCATAAAAAATTTTCTTTGTAAATCTAAGATTTGAAAATTTAATACAAGATTCCTTAAAAGTTTTTCAATCTTTATCACAAATAAAAAGTACACCGGAAATTCAAATTAAATTTTTATGAGCATTTGAAATTTAAATTTTTACAACATTGTATTTTCACTTTTAGCGATTTCTTTATTTTAGTTTAACTCTAAAACAAATGACCGCAGATACTTTAAATTTTCAATGAATGTTTATATAAGCATTTTCTATATTTGATAAAATTTTCAAAATATTTAGTTTTGTTTTGAGCTGTTTACTGACATTTTAATTTTTCAACTTTTTTAGTTTTTTTTTCTATAAATATCGATAAAAATTTATGTGTTCGGTACAAAAGCTTGAAAATTTGAAACAAGGCTTCTAAAACATTGTTACAATAGCAGTTAAAAAATATTAAAAATACATAGGCACAATTTTTTTTTATAAGCATTTAAATTTCAAATTTTAACTAAATACGTAAAAATACGGTAATGTTCAAATTATCTTAGATAGAAATTCATAAAAGTTTTTCTTTTTAATTCTAAGATTTGAAAATTTAATACAAGGCTCCTAACATATTTTTACAATAGCAGTTGAAAAATAAAAGAAATACATTGTCACAATTGTTTTTTATAAGCATTCAAATTTTAAATTTTGACAACATATTATGTAAAAATCACGAAAATTCGTAAATTATTTTATGCTAGAAATTCATAAAAAATTTTCCTTTTATATCTAAGATCGTATACAATTATATAATATCATTGGATTCAAATTTAATTCCATCCATTACAGTAACCCACTTGTAATCTACTGTACAGCAGAGCGACATCCACGACTTACCTGCCTTTTTTGTATTTGTATAATGCAACTAATTCAATGAATGAAGTTCTTGAAATCAATTTACTAAGATACTGGTCCAAAGCAGCTTGAATTTGTTTCGTCCGTTGACATGTTTGAGATGTTTTTCGTGGAGTTATATATAAACTTGATAGTTTTATGTATGTGTCTGTTTATAAATTTAGGTATTAGCATTTTAATGAAACTGAAAATGTGTTGGTATGGATGATAAAACGCTGAGTTAAATTTACTGTGAAAGGATTCACATGCATTCGTTGTAAGTGACGACGAGGCTGGTGCAACTGCCCAAATACACGGTGGAAATGAATTGTTGTCTATATAATTGTCAGTAAACATGAGCCCACTTCATTAGGATTTAAAAATATTATTCGACCATTCACCTTCGGGGGTTTTATTATTTTTATACGCTATTTACACATCCAGTCTTAAGTTTTGTATTTCTCTGTACCAAGACTGTGTTAAGTGAAAACGACATACAAAGATTTTCACATTATTCACTTCTATTAATGTGATATGAATCGATTCTTCAAAATCACATATAACTGTTGTAGGTTTTAATATTAGTCCAACATTTTGGCATTCAAGTATACTAAAATATTTAAAAAATGTGTAAAGTTAGTAAGTTTGTTTTGTTTTATTTGGTAACACCGAAAACACAAGTGGAACGTAATTATTATAAAAATATCCAAGTCTGGGCACAAACGCGCTAAAAAGTTAAAAGTTAAGTTAATTTTAACTTTTAACTTAACTTTTTAAAATTTAATTTTTATAAACTTCATTTTTAACTTAACTTATATTAATTGATATAAACATGATAAAAGTTACTTTTAATCAAATTCAAGTTAAGTTAATTTATAAATAATGAAATAATAAATATAATGAAGTATAAAGTTGGCTATATTCTCTAACTTGCAGTTTTAGACTTTTAGTTTCCTGAAAAAGTATTCAGAGTACATTATTAAATACCATGTTATTTTTATTTAATAATTTTAAAAAAATGTATAATACTTGTCTGTATTAGTGTATTAATAAATCAAAAGATTGTATTTGTTTCGGCATTTTGAATTTTGTATTTTTTTCATATCTACTACATAATTCTATTAATTCAATACCTATGTATATAAAAGCTATTGACTATTTCCTGTGGTCAATAATATTTATGATTTTTATTATTTATATATCAATAGATATTATAAAAAAAATTTCAGACAATAATCGAATGTGCCATCAGTAGTATGAAATGGCCGGTTCTGGTGACCCCCCGCTTCACCCCCCCCCCCCCGCCCTCCCATCAGCGCCACCCTGCGCCACCCTGCGCCACCCCCCGCACTTCAGCCTGCGCCGCCCTGCGCCTCCTACGTCATAGACGCCCGGCCACCGGGCCATCCCCTCCCCCCACACCCCACCAGCACCACCTACGTCATAGACGTCTGGCCGCCTGCGTTACCCCCTCCCCCACCTCCAGCATGTACCACGACACCCACGTCATAGACGTCTGGCCACCTGCGCCACCCCCCCGCTTCGCCCCGTCATCTGCCTGCGCCGCCCTGCGACACTTACGTCATAGACGCCTGGCCACCGGACCACCCCCTCCCCCCCACACCTCCCGGCAGCACCGCCCACGTCGTAGACACCGGGTTAACCCCTCCATCACCCCCGCTTCACCCCACCCGCGCCACGATGTCGCGCGCGGCGCGCTCTGTCCGCGACGCGGCCTCGCTTATCGGACGCCGCCGCGCGGACGCCGCCGTGACATTTCACCACCGCCGGTGGCGCCATCTATCCGCCGATTCTGTAACGAGATTTTTCGACGCATACATACACAAAAACATATACATATATGCATTAAAACACATACTAACGCAAAAAGCTATACATACATGTGTAAAAACATATACATTATGTACATAATGTGTGAAAACATATATATACATAGTCAGAAACCTATACATACATATGTACATAATGTGCGTAAACATATACATACATGGTAAAAACATATACATTATGTACGTCATGTGCGTAAACATATACATAAATGTGTAAAATCATATACATATATAGTTAGCGTGATGCCGAGTCAGATATTAACGCGATTAAATTGTTAAATATAGTTTTATTCAATTAAAATGCATATACAGATATTATATAGAGGGTACAGTGAAATAATGAATATTGATTTAGCTGCATGTTAGCCGACGACGTCATACGATTCCGATTTACATATACGGTCTTGACTATTATCATAACGATCGTCACGATTGATATTGTTAAAGCCATTTTTTACGTTCCCGATAAATTTTGCGCCTTTATATAACAGTACAAATACGCATTCGGGATTATGCACGCCGTGTTGCTGCCACACTTCGTCATTTTCCTCCCATTTTCCCACACAGTTTTTCGTCTAGTATCATATCACGATATTATAGCACGGAATAGATGACATTTCATTTATTCTCTGATTACAGTGCAAGAACTTCACCCCCCTCCCAACACTATTATCGCTATACACCGTGAATAGATAACGTTTAAATGGTCGTTCGTAACACTGCAACACTGCAACAGCCTAACGTGAAACTAGTGCATTTAATTCTTCCGGTGAAAAAATGACGCGAAAAATTAAAACCACCATCTCGGAGGTTCGCGGTGAGCGCAAGGGCAAAAATATACAACGTTCGACGACTATGCGGCCGCCTAACGATTTGATTGACTGCACAAACTTCGTCATAGACTTTGCTGGCCTAAAATCCGTGAACGTCTGCAACGACATTGAAGAGGTCATTATTACTATTGAAATATAATATCATTTCGTATTATAATATCCCTAGGATATCGTAGAGAATATTATATCATATAATATAATTTGATATTTTTTTCACAGCTTTTTAGTATTCAACGAGAACGAAGGGCCTGCCATGTACACATATTGAGACTATTGCCGTTAACGTCCTACTAGACCTCGACATTCCGACCACTGGTCACCGCCGCTGCCGCCGACCGTGTACAATAATATCATAATATGCATAATAAAGACGTGTTATATATATATATATATATTATATGTATATAATATGTACCATCTGTCTGCGAATATATAATATATATACTAATATACTTTAACGGGATACCAAGTCGAGTATTAAATTGTTTAATATAATTGTATTCAATGAAAATGTATATTATACAGATATTATATAGAGTGCGGTGTAATAGCTGTAGCTTATTAATAGCTATTTAGCTAAGTGTTAACGGACGGCGTCATACGGTTCCGATATACGGACTTGTCTATAATGATTGATATTATTAATTTTATTTTTGACGTTTTCAATAAATTGCACGCCTTTATATAATATCACCGATACGCATTCAGGATTATACACTTCATCGTTTTCCTCACATTTTCCCAACAATACACCCCAGTAGCGGCATTGAACCTAGTGAAGCCATATTCGACCATCGTCTATTTATCGTACTAACGATCGGCAGTCGAGAGAACATGTGAATAACAATAATACCTCGTATAAAAATAATAAATCTCAGATAATTCGTTTTATATGCACGCAAATAAGGCACTTGTAGCCAGTATATCGGTCTCTCGGTAACTGCAGCAGGTGGTTGTATACTATATAGTAATAATTTGCACGCGGTGTAAGCGCGTCAATAATGATTGTAACAAAAATAATGCGAATTAAAATATTTGAATAGTAAATACCACGTCGAGTAGTTATTCCTAGTTATCTGTTATATGCGAATAAACAGTTGACCATGACGTGTTGGACGAGTAATATTCAGAATAACACCATAGATCACGTCCCCGAGTAATGACAGTGGTGGTGTCGACGACATTGAAGAGGTGATTATTACTATTAAAATATAATATTATTCCGTATTATATAATATCGCTAGGATATCGTAGAGAATATTATATCTTATAATATAATTTGATATTTTTTTCACAGCTTTTAGGATTCCAGGAGAACGAAGGGCCTGCGATGTACACATATTAAGATTACCAACCCCCTTACTCGACCTCGACATTCCGATCACCGCTGACCGAGGATAATAATAATAATAAGATGAAACACGTGTATAATAATAACATGATATGTATTATTATACCGTGTTATAATATACATATATATATATGAACCATCTATCAGTGAGATGCTTTTCTCCCACACACACACATATTGTAAAATGAGATTGTGTTGTATACCGCACATATATATCGTCAAATATAATATTCATTATATTATATTTTAGAAAAAAGGACGTATTTTGTTTTGAATTTTTAATATTTCATTTATTTCAAGTTAACCCCCTTCCTCATCCCCGACCATTTACCGCAGCGCCGTACGTCACCACACCCTAAACGAGGACGTCGTGCGCGCGCGTCCTCTATCCGCAACGCATCTCCACTTATCGGACTATTATCTATATGTATCTGGCGTAACCGCCCTCGCGGTTAACGTCATATTATCACCAACATTGGCGTAATATATCCGTTAATCGGGTAGACGCAGTTTTTCTACGCACCTCATAATATATACTTTAGGATATCAAGTGATCGAGTCAAATACTGACATGATTAAATTGTTTAATGTAAATTGTTGTTTATTCAATAAAAATATGTATATATAATATAGTCATATAGGTTATCGTGTTATAATGAACAATAATATGTTACCCGGTAACATCATACGATTCCGATTATACATGACCGATTATTACTATATTACGGTAATTATTATCTATACTTCATATGGTTCAGATTTGCATCTACAGGCTCGAATGCTGCTATTAACACGATTTTTATTATGTTTCTTACTAAATTCATTTTTAAGCGATCCCACCTCATATAGTGTAGAAACATACATATTATGCATAAATGTTCAAAACCATATACCTACATAATTACGTAAAAACATATACACACACGCGTAAAAACATATACCTACAATATATACATACACGTATTAAAACATATACATTACGCATAATCGTTATATGTTGCCTATGCGCCGTAAAGGGGGAGCGACAGAGAGACAGAGAAGCAATATAATATTACTATAACATATTATAATATTAAAATAATATAATATAATATACTCCGCATATTATATTAGTTGTCGAGCATAATAAGAATTCAGCTAAATTTGTGGGCCCGCAGTATAGTTGTATTAGAACTACTGCAGATAACGAGTGAGAGTATATAACACGTTATATTTAAACGCGTTCGTGGAGGACACCCGCGTGTGTGTAGACTGTAGAGTGTAGAATAGCAAATTTTACGCTCAGCAGATCACTTTTATCCAGGTTAGTTTAAAATTTAGAGTGAATTGATCAGTTATAAAAATTAAAGACAAAATTACTATCTAGGTAATCTCATAGACTTTTATTATATTTTAATTCATTCTAAATTTTAAACTAACGGAGATAAACGTGATCTGCCAAGAGTAAAATTTGATATACTACGCACTTGTACGATGAAGGCAACACATGCGGATGTAGCGTCCTCTTAAGAGGAATCGTATTCTACACATTACAATATAATATGTATACTATTACGAGACACAAAGTTATTCTACGACGACACTACTATTCATCTAGTTCCATATACATATACGTATAAAACCCCCCCGCTACGTGGTACACGGTTTGCGCGTCTGTGACCGTATAATTATTACCCTGCGAGCACCGAATGGACGACATATACAATATTGACCAGTGCACTAGAACCTCCACTGAACCTTAAAACTGATAATCACTATATTATCTATATCAATATATAATCATTTAATATTCTAACTTAAGTGAATGTGTTTCACTTGTAATTACCCTTTAATTACTACTGAAACGTTAACAACCTTTGATAATTATAAACAGTTGAAGTTTCTCTAATATCAATATTCCATTATCAAATCAAACATTTTTCTAATATCACAAGATCATTACAACTATGATGGGGTAGCTAACAACTTAATGATGGGAAGTCATCTAATTTAATCAATGAGATAGATCATAAAACTCATACATATTATCTAAAATATCATCTTTGATAGGTGTTCATAATAATAATTTACTAAAACCTATGATATCTAGTTGGTAGATAGTGAATATTATTATTATCAACTTGATAATCTTATATTATATACAACTAATAATATTACTTATTATAATCCTTTCAATAACTATCAAAGTGTTATTAATCGCTAATAATATTATAAGCAGTCAAATCTAATTTAAATGATATTCGATTATCTTCTATCAAAAGTAATATGTTCTTAATTGAAAAATTATATTTAATTACCTATTAGATAAATATATAACACTTTAATATACTGTTTACTAGTATCAAAAATTAAATATATTATTATGAGATGTGTAGGTGTTATTACACTTTCAATTAACCTTTAATATCTATCGATAGCCAGCGAACTTCACGCGGCGGCCAGAAGGAGGTACCCTCGACGCCGCGTCATTGTTTACGGAAAAAACGATTTATTTCAAGCGGACCTCGTTGACATGCAACAATATTCCGGCGTGAACAGATCGTATAAATATATACTCTGTATTATCGATTGTTTCACTAAATACTCGTGGGCCCTGCCACTCAAGTCGAAAAAAGCCGAAGAAGTCACTGCAGCTGCAAGTAAAATTTTTGCACAGAATAGTCCTAACCTATTACACGTCGATCAGGGACGTGAATTCTATAATAAACATTTCGAAACGTTAGTGAAAAAACACAATATTAAAATGTATAGCACGTTTAGCGCGGTCAAGGCGTCTATCGTGGAAAGATTTAATCGCACGCTAAAACAGCGGATGTTTAAAGAATTCACTAGCAGGGGTTCACGCGACTGGATCACGATTCTACCCTCGTTAATCGATGACTATAATAATTCTACGCATAGGACTATCGGTATGACGCCGGTGCAGGCTGACGCCGACCCGACACGTGTTGAACTAAAATACGCTGTAGAAAAAACCGGTAAAATAAAATTTAGCGTCGGAGACAAAGTACGCATCAGCGTGTACAAGGGTGTTTTCACCAAAGGATATTTACCGAATTGGTCTACGGAAATATTTACTATTATTAAAGTGAATAAGACTACGCCGAGCACGTTTACGCTACAAGATTATACGGGTAGACCGATCGCCGGCGGGTTTTACGCCGAAGAAATACGCAAAACAATGTTGCCCGACGATTATCTGGTGGAAAAAGTAATTCGCACAAAGGGCCGGCGTGTATTCGTTCGATGGCTAGGTTTTACGGACGAACATAATAGTTGGATAAATAAGACCGATCTTAAAATATAAACACAGTTACCGCGGTGCGATGGACGCGTTTGGAGGTTCGCCGGCTAGTCGGTTAAATAAATCCATAGCGGATATGGAGGAAAGGTTCGAAAAAGAGCTCGCCTCACACGTTAATTTAATCGAGATTAATTTAGTAAAAATCGGGACACTCGGTGAAAAGTTTGCAAATGAGTTAGCTATACATAGTAATATAAATGACGTGAACGAGAAAAAAATCTCAACGCTCGGCGAGCGCACACAAGTGATTGAAATGAAAATAAAACATTTAAAATCGACACCAGTACCGTCGATCGATAAATATATTTCGGAAAACAATAATAAAATTGAATCCTTAAGGATCCTTAAGGATTAATCAAATCCGTTGAGATTGTTAGTAAAAACATCAAAGATTTGAAAACTGACTTGTCGGTCGCACGCGACAGGATAGTCATACTCGAGGATAAAGTCTTTGGATATCATCAGTATTCATACAAGTCTAACGCTAGTAAGACGTTATAATACATATATATATATATATATATATATATATAATATATATATACCTATATTATAATATAACAAGTGCGATAACGTGTATGATGTCGTCGGGTATACTAGATATTCAGTGTGTATTAGGCCCAAACTCGAAATACTTGATAAAAGAAATGTCGGTAGTGGACGTGGGCGGATGGGCTAGCCAACACTGGATTTTTAAACACACTAGAACGCGCGAAAATACGTCGAAAGTCAATGCTACCAACATGTGGTTATTTCGCAACTACCATCAACTGTCTTTGGATTGCGGGGACGTGGAGTATTCTGAAATAGAAAAGATTTTAAAATCGTTACATTTCGAATGCATTTACGTGAAAGGCGAAGAAAAACGGCAGATCATTCAAGACTTCATTCCCAATGTCGAAATCGTCGAGATGGGCACGGATTTGGACTGTCCGCAACTCGATCAGCTACACGCGGGGCTGGGCAAAAATATACAGCCGCGCTGTCTATACCATATGAATTTAGATAGTGCACAATGTACATTGTTGTCGCCAACATTGGTTTTTGAATCTTATTCGTTTGGTGGGTTTTTCGTTTTGTGAATTTCGTGTTGAGGTACCGGTTCGTATCGTGCGCCACCGCGGTGCGGTTGACAACAGCTGTTGTGTGATAACCGTCCGGTGCGTGCGTGCAGCCGTTATCTCATTTTCTGTTTAAAATGTTTTCGTTATTTCGTATCGTGTGTGTGCGGTCGAAATAAATTCGGTTATGTTGTAATGTTTCATGTATTCTTAAAAGTCATTCTCCTCAGTGTCTCCGACAGGTCCATAAGTTCGCGTGTTTTCATTTGTGTAGGTGGCACTGAGCTTTCGTTTCGTACTTCATACTTTTGTGTTTGTCGTAGTGCTCACATTGTCGTTCGTTTTTCTTGTTCTTTTTCCGCCTCTCGAGCTGCACGGTCATAATTCCCAGCCAGTGGTGTTGCATTATATACCATTCGTGTTACTACATTAATTAAAAATTCTTTTTAATATACTCATATTTGTTCATCGTTTGTTCATTTTTCGTTGTTAGTCATCATAGTATCAGCGGTTCTGTGAGTATCACAATCATATTATACAAAAATTCTAATTATTATTCCCCAATTCAGGGCGGTCAAGTCACACGGACTTACAGAACCACGTGATCGTCAAGTGTATAATTTATTGTTTTTGGTGTCAAGTTGTTTTTGAGTTATTCGTTGAACTGGTGGCCCGTTGGTCGTACGTTCTCGGGATTGTCACACACTTTATTTTATATTGTATTATTTTTATTGTACAAGTGTGGGCGTCCCGAGACGGTAGCGTTCTGGTTCGAAGCCGCCAACGGACACCAGTTCCCAGGTAATAGGCTGACGAGCCTCAGTATTATTATTATTATTATTATTACACTTTTGTATAGCCAACTTAGGCAAACTTATTATATTATACGGTTGGATCGAGCCAGCTTAGGCCAATTATTATATATCTTTTTGTATAGCCAGCTTAGGCAAAACATATCATATATTTATTGTCAGCCGACTTAGGCCAATCTTTATATTTATATCTTGTTGCATTAAGCCAACAGGCTCAAATTTACATTATTATACTGTCTTATGCATTGTTGAGCCAGCAGGGCTACTTATATTATATTTTGTTATATTGTTGAGCCAGCAGGGCTACTATTTATTACTTGTATTACTGTTAAAATAAAACTCAATTATTATTATACATACTATATTAATTATATCATCCTCTTATTTTTGGTTGGTAGTGCAGCACTTTGGGTAGCCTGCCTTTCTGCCGTAAAGGCGTTTTAATATATTATTCAAACAATCCATATTAAAGCCGAGTGCGGCTACATACATATAATCGAATTTTTGCATTACTTAAATGGTTTAAAAATAATATGTAAAAATAATGTGATATACTATTTAATTTTTGTATATAATATTTCTGAAATAAATGTATATTATATTATATAATCGTGTAAAGAGTTTTATTACGCATATTATATCCTTGTGTGTATAACATGTATATACTCCACATCTGGGATTGATGGTTGGTCAGCGTCGCACAAACGACCTCGCATTCCATAACACGATTTTTAAAAATAATTTGTAGAATAATATCGTTTCCGTACACGTCGAGTTATTAAAGTCTCCAAGTAGATACATATACATAATATAATGTCTACGAATATTGAGTTATTCACACAAATAATCGTATTCGTTAGCCGCATCTGGACAACCCTACAGACGGGGTGTAAAATACCATATCATCTGACGGCGACGGTCAACCCGCCAGTCCCACGTGGTTCGGACAATACATTCCGCTAGCTATACGACGCGCAGGATCCGCTAAGCGAACGACCCTTTTCGTCTGTAATGTACATATATGCGCTTATCAATCCCTGTACCCGCACGATATTGTACACGCCGATAGATTATGGCGGGGGCGTCTGTTGATAATAATTTTGGACGCCTGACCGTTGCCAGTGAATTTTAAATCAGTCGTATATTTCAGTCATCACAAACCAGAACTCTTCACCTAATATCGTCTATCGACAAGTTCTAAATTTTACATCGTTGCTCGAATAAAGTGAGTTTTATTTAATAATTATTATTAATATTATTATTATATGCAGACGTATTACACGAGACTAATGCCTATAATTTTTAAAATATCATTCGTTTATATACTATACGAAATTAACAGGAGTTATATTTTTCAGTTCTGAATTCATTCAACACATTCAACTCATTCAACGCATTCAACACATTCGACAACTATCCACAACTACACGATCAGCTACTAAAAATAAAAGTGAGTTAATTTAATAAATTTAATAAAATTAAATAATTATACAATTGTGCCAGACTCAATTTTTATTCGATATTAATAGACAATATTTTTGTTTTAGTTCAGCTCGTTTCCGTAGTCCGCCCGCAGACCCCGTGTCACCATCAAAATCTTCGTCGAATTTATCTCGAAAACTTAAAGTGAGTAAATTTTTACTCTAATAAAATAATAATAAAAATATCTATTCACGCATAGCGGTATATTATATTACGTGTACACTAGCGTTTAGTCAATTTATTTTTTATTTATTTATTTATTTTTTACTGTCCTCAGCGTACTATACTACTATGGCATTCTTAAAATCACTGAAGAGCCAGGTGAATACTGTTAACCTTTCGATTGGCGAGCTCCGAAAGGACGAGTCGTACCCCGTGCGGACCATGAAAAATGTCGACACGAAGTTTGGTCCAGCGGTGTCTTGCGTCCTAATAGACATTGCAAACACACAAACCGTCAATGTATTCCTCCCTAAAGCTATTCGAATGTCAGACGAGGATATCGCCGCGTATAATCTTGGTGCTGTCCCGCCGGTGAGCATCATATACCGGGGGTTGAATAAGAGGAGTTTTATTATCGATTTCGAGTGAGTTTAATAATAAAACACTTCTCTGTGTACATTGTACATCATTTTTAATTATTATAAATTATAATTACTGTTTTTCAATAAAAAATATTTACATATATATTCTTATCTATATTTTATCTCGACCCTATAATGATAATGTTTTTTTTTTTTTTAAATAAATACAAACTAATGATATATATTTAACGAGATGTATAATATAAATAGTTTCGATAAAATAGGAGGTTCTTTTAAAAAAAAAAAAAAACTTAAAATGTATATTATATTATGCATTTAATGAGGTGAATCATATTTATTTTATGTGTGTATAAATAGTATAAATAATGTATTTTTTTCAAGACATAATAATAATAATAATAATAATTGGTATTCTACGGTAAAAATCTATTATTTAGATTTGAAAAAAAAACTAGACTTCAGTATTTTAAATAATAATATATACTTGATGCCTCGACGTCATAATAATAATAATTGGTATTCTACGGTAAAAATCTATTATTTAGATTTGAAAAAAAAAAAAAAAACTCGACTTCAGTATTTTAAATAATAATATATACTTGATGCCCCGACGTCATAATAATAATTGATATTCTTCGGTGAAAATCTATTATTTAGATTTGAAAAAAAAAGAAAGTTTTAAGTGTTTATAATAGGATATTTTATTTCTACATAAAATTGGATATCATTTTTTTTTCCAATGTACAATTCTGTACAATCGGCTCTCGTCGTATCTGCCTCCATCGGAATAATCACTCGGATGGAATGATTGGGCGTCGTCTGAAAATGTAAGATGTGATTTAAAATATATTAGTTTTATTAATATTATTAAGACTCACTTGATAAGTTCACGCCGTATGGAAATTGGCCGGATATAAGGTCTAATATTGGTGGTAAATCTGTGTCGGTTGTCTGCCAGGGTAAACGTTGACCGACTTCGAATCCTAACGAATATTTGTCATCCGGCAGTCCATATTCCGCGACTCGGAGCGTGTAGTCCTCCAGTCTATAAGTAGCGGGGAATAATTGCGGCGACTATAATAAAATAAAGATTGATTTAAATATGATAATAAAAATAATAATAATAGTTGAAAAACTTACCAAACATCGAGACGTGGGGATATTGTCGTAAAATGAACACGAGGACAACATAATATTAATGTCTTGTTATTTCACGTTGAGCACGTTCACTGCAAATGGCGGGCTCTGAAAACTGTTTGGAGCCAGTGTTGCCATTAAGTAAAACCAATAATAAGCAAATAGGTGATAAAAAATATGCTAGATAATGCTAGATAAAAACTCTTCCAAAAAAGCTAGAAAAAGCTTTAAATTTTAATGTTGTTATAAAAATAAAATAATTCATTTATATATTATTATATATAAATATATTTTAATATAATATATCCCTAACCTATCCAATAACCAATTGTAAAATTCATAATAAAAATCATTTATTACTTCATAAATATAGGTCATTGTATTAAAGTATTAATAACAACATTTTAAATTAAAATAACACTTAGCTACTTAGGTATATATTACTGTTAGTATTACAGGTCCACCTAAATGTATGAAATCAGCCTTCCTTGACTAAATAATAAATAATAAATAATAAAATAACAAAGATTAAGGTAACATTTAGAGTATTATAGGTCAATCTAAATGTATTAAATCAGCCTTCCTTGACTAAATAATAAAATAACAAAAATTAAAGTAACATTAAGAGTATAACATGTCAATCTAAATGTATTAAATCAGCCTTCCTTGACTAAATAATAAAATAACAAAAATTAAAGTAACATTAAGAGTATTACATGTCAATCTAAATATATTAAATCAGCCTTCCTTGACTAAATAATAAATAATAAATAATAAAATAACAAAAATTAAGGTAACATTAAGAGTATAACATGTCAATCTAAATGTATTAAATCAGCCTTCCTTGACTAAATAATAAAAACTAAGGTAACATTTAGAGTATTATAGGTTGATCTAAATCTATCAAATTAGTTACATCTTCGAGTAGTCTGTCAGTCTCTTCGGTTACTTTTGCAGGATAATAATTTGAGTTGGAAATATCTTTTAATAAATCTTTTGATAGCTCATAATCAGCACAGCACTTGCCATTTCTTTTAAGACCATATCTTACAGTTAAAATAGAATCCAATAACTTTGGTCCCATACGATTCCTTAACTTTGTCTTTACTATATTCATTTGACTAAATAGTCGCTCAACATCTGCGTTGGACCAGGGAAGAACAAGAATGCGTTGACTGAGATCACACAGCTCAGAAAATGGATTTATGTTGGAAGCATCTCCAGTGGCGGCGCGATGCAGAATTTTTGGGTCAAGTGTCCCATCTATAAATTGGGGTGGGTGGTGTGGTGGGTTGACCCGTGGATTGGTAAGTAGTTAATATAAATGTATGTAAAAAAGTTATGATGTTATGTATAAATAATATTATTTAGGATGTAGGTAATACACTAATAATACGCAATCAACAAAGAATAATAGTATAATACCTATTATATTTTTATAGGCTTATCTAATAAATCTTATATCTTATAAATTTACGAACGGTAAGTAAACATTATTACTCATAATACATAAATAACCAAAAATGTAGGTAATTAAATTCATAAATTTAATTGATTAAGCTTGATCCTGATTCCCGAGCATGAAAAGTTGCGAGATTTGTGGGCGACAAAAAGGTGACATGAATCCAACAAATTGGACTAAACATGTCAATAGTTGCAAGTCTAAAATTTCAACAACAAAAAGAAATTTAACAAACATTTCAATTAAAAATTTTTTAGTCAAGAAGCCAAAATTAGAAAATATTGGTAAGTCTATGTTTTATTTTATTATAGTTAGTTTAATTGTTATATATATATTAAAATTTTAAAGAATTAGTATAAATTAATATTATTAGGTATATTGATATTATGAAGAATTAATACAGTCGAGTCGCTATAAGTCAAAGTTGAAGAGGGATAAAAATTCACTTTAAGATATTAATTATTCAAGTTACTTATTCTTTTTAGGGGAATAAAAATTGAATTGTCAAGTTTTTCGAGTTATCGCATCTTGACTGTATAAATTAATATTATTTGAAGATCTAAGCATTAATGTACCTAAGATTTATTAAGTCACATTATACAATTTTTTGGAATCTTTAAGACTTTAACTGAACTACCTATACTTTATATGAATATATTATGATATTCGACTGTTTGAGATTTATAAATTATGTAACAAAAACTTTATTTTCAATTAGTCACTGATAATCATACAACAACTGAACAACAACTTAATATTGTAACTAATAAGCCCAATGCATGTTCTGCAGCTCATATTTCTGTTAGTGAAGTAAATTGTGATTCCGCTGAGCCGTGTGAATCAATAGGTAAGAAGAATATCAAATAAATTATGTTTGTAGATTTTTTTAATTGATGTCTTTGTAATTAGGTGTTGGCAGCTATACCAAATATATTGATAACTGTACTGTAGCAGACCAAGTACTAGATAGTCTAAATATAACATCTTCTACAGTCCATGTTGAAGTTAACGATGATTTGGTTGAACAGACTTCATTATCAGGTCGATATCTTATAAATTATGTTTCTGGATTTTTTAAAAATGTTTAACTGGTGTGTTTGTAATTAGGTATTGGTAACTATAGTATGGATATTGATAGCTGTTCTTTAACAGACCAAGACCAAGTACTAAATATTCCTAATATAACACCTACTACAGCCTATCCTGAAGTAAACAATAATCCGGTTGAACAAACTTCATTATCAGGTATAGTTATAGAATGTAATGTAGGTATCTTATAAATTATGTTTGACGATTTTTTAACATTTATTTTTTTAATTTGTGTGTTTCTAATTAGGTGTTGGTAGCTATGGCATAGATATTGATAATTGTACTGTAACAGATCAAGTACTAGATAATTTAAATAGAACATCCACTACAGTCCATGTTGAAGTAAACAATGACCTAACCTTGACAGGTAGATATCTTGTGAATAAAATATTATGCTGTATATTTAAATTTGTGTAGTCCGTGTACAGAGTGTTGGTCTGGCCTTATTATATTTTATAAAATAACTTTTAAATGTTGTATATTTTTACTTGAGAAATTATATGTCTTGTGTTCAAAGAAATTAAATAAAAATGATTAATACAGAAGCCAAATCGACACTGTGTATATCTTAAAATACATAATAAATAATTAAAGCCTAAAAGTATTTCTATTCATTTTGACATAACACACAAAGGTGGGCATCAACTAGTTAAAAAGTTAAAGTTAAGTTAAAAAGTTAATTTTTTTTAATCTTTTTAACTTAACTAGTTAGTTTGTTTTGTAATTAACTTATGAACTTAACTAGTTTAATTTACAGTTGAAATAACTTAGCTATTCTCAGTTGATTTAAAAAAAAATAAGTTAATAAATTAATAAGTTAAAATAGTTAAAAATAGTTTAATTTAATAAATAATAAAAAAGTAAAAGGGTATACAGTGTACATTATGATAAAAGTTAAATCAAATTGATTTATAATTTACAAATTAGAAACTAGAAAGACACATTCACTCTTTATGTGATTTACTTATTAATTTAAAAAAAAAAATAGATTAACTTTTTTTTAAACTGAGTTAAGTTAATTTTTTTCTATATTAACTTATCGAGTTAAATTTATAATTTGTTAACTGTTAACTTTTAACTTATCAATCTTATATAGATTTGGACTTATATCCTAATGATCCTGGAAAATTTCCGGAAGTTATTACAAATGAAATGCTCACTTATTTCATGCAGTATGAACCATGTCAGCCCCTTCCATGGGAACTTCCCAACAAATGTTTCCCAACCTCAAAAGATAATCATGGCGTTTGTAGAAAGTTCCATGAATCATATTATTATAACACATTACCAAATGGATCTTTAGTTAAACGTACCTGGTTGTCTTACTCTGTGTCGATGAACAAAGTATACTGTATATCTTGTAAATTGTTTGGCCTCCCCAAGGCAAAAAAGTTACTATTGGCTCATAAAGGAACTAATGATTGGAAACATTTAAAAAGAAACCTTGACAACCATGCTCATACGACTGAACATCTACAAGCTGAGATAAGCCGGGGGTTATTTTCTAAAAATGTTAGAATTGACTTAAAACTGCTTCATTCTCATCATCAAAAAATATCAGAAAATAGAGAAGTTCTTAGAGCTATTATAAAAGTTTTGTTATTTTCAGCCAGACAAAATATTGCACTAAGAGGTCATAATGAGTCATTTATGTCCCAAAATCAAGGTAATACTATGGTAAAAATGCAGTATTAATTCTAAAATAGTATGTTGGATATTTGACATTTCAACTGATAAAATAAAATATTTTCAGGCAATTTCATAGAGATGTTGAAACTTATTGGAGAATATCATGGGCCTCTAATGAATCATTTAAATAAAGTCTGGTCTTCAAAAAAAAATAGGCTTACATTTTTATCTCATGAATCTCAGAATTCTCTTTTGAAAATTATGGGAAATCAAGTTCGGTTATCTATAATTAAAGAATTGAAGGACAGTGGATTATTTGCTGTTATAATAGATACCACTACTGATGTTGCTAACATAGAGCAATTTACTTTTGTAGTGAGATATATACATGAAGGTATCAAAAATATGATTAAATTTTCATGTCAACGGAAATTAACAGTCTTTTTTTATTTTTAGGTAAACCATATGAACGATTATTGAGCTTAGAAGCAGCTACTGATGCGACCGGAAAAGGAATGTTTGATACTTTTTGTCGTATTACCGATAATTATCAAATTAATTGGAAAAAAAATCTTTGTGCCCAGTCATATGATGGAGCTGCTTCAATGCAAGGGGAGTATTCTGGTTTGAGAACGTTCTGAGTTCAGTAACATAATTATACTATTTTATCTTAATTATTACATATATATTCTACTTATGTAATATCCCTAAGTCCTAACAGTTTCATACTTATAAGTATACAATTATGTTTTTTTTTGTTTTATTATGAAATAAATATTTATAATATTATATAAATAATAAAACATATTTTTTATGGAAATTGACCATGCATTTTCTTTTTAATTTTGATTAATATATACCTATATTTACTATATTATCATATAATATTATAAATTAAATATGCGGTGTCTAAATCAAATTTTTATAATGTATATATTATATATAAAATAAATAGGTAAATAAAAGATTATTTAAATGTTGTGGACATGTATGGAGGAACATATTTATAAAATATGTAGGAATAATATTGGGGCAATATTTGTTTCATTGAATTTGTTGTTTAGAAAATATTTAAAACATAGTGACACCACATATCAAAAATATTAACTATATGTTTCAGCAACATTTTAATTAAATATCTTCAAAATATGTTAAATATATCATTGCAACAACGTGAATTGGAACATATTGTCTCAATGGTGGATTTTTCTGCCATTTCGTTATTGTGTCAATATGGTAAGAATATTTTGAACATCAGAAAATCGTAATAAGCACATATTGTTGCAATGATAATCTGTTTTCAACAATATTTTTTCAATGTTATTAAAATATGATATTGCTATCTGGGTTATGAACATCCATAGTTTTTTTTTTTTTAAATTGAAGTTGCATCTATGATACTAATACATCTTAACAATAGAAATTAAATGTCATTTAAATTAATATCAGGTTAATAAAAAAAAGTATTAAGTATAACAGTAAATTTTTTTAGATATTGCTATGTACTGACGGATGTCCGGCTATGCGCTAAACACGCACATACACACAGAGAGTAGGACTATATTGGAGAGCCCTGAATAGACCAAATGCAGACGTGAGCCACCAGAGTCAGTGCAAGCACCTCCTTCACGCCAGTCACCATTCCAAATTAATCATTTGAGAGATAGAAACCTTAATGAATATATTAGATATCTAAGGAATACTCAATTAGATCTATAATGTACTGTGAGTCTTGAGCAGGGTTAAAATCTTGATTGATCTAGTTTCATAATTGTAACAATACAGTCATCAACAATTAATAATTTATATAGTGTAATATAAATAAAGAAGTTTAATTACATGAAAATAAAATATCATTATCTTTATTTAAACATAGATAATATATAGAGGATAGGCTATTCCAATACCTACAACCATAGGCGTAGAATGGGGGGGGGGGCTAAGGGGGCTATAGCCCCCCCCCCCCCCCCCCCCAAAAAAAAAAAAAATTTTGTTAAGCCCCCCTAAAATTCTTCTTAGCCCCTTGTGTAAAAATGAACTATTTTATACGTCCATGGTCCATGTACTATGAGAACTGAAGAATAATTGTTCTATTATTTATTTTTATTTTTATTTACAAAGAATATTTTAAATGATAATTCAAATTTTAAATTATTCAGTTATTTATACATTATATTACATCGATATCATTAGCAATAATAATATTTTGTTATAATATTATGTTATTTATATATTAAAATATGATATACACTGAATTTCCACTTAGTGTGATTTATGAATATAGCTAATAATCATCATTAGACTAGTATAATGTAATCGCCATCGTCTATCGATATTTCTGGGAATAATACTATTTAGGATAAAAATAGTCCAATTATAGGGGCAGCGACAGCGACTATTTTGTTAGTAATACTACTGGTACTGAATGTTCTGTTGATAATATGGATGAAGGAATGAGTGATGAAGACGCACAGTTTGAATACTGGAAAATTAATGGTTATTTTAGGATACTTGACTGTGTTATATCTGGTTTGAGAAGCAGATTTTCAACAGAAAGCTTGAAAATGGGACTTAGTATTGATAACTTTATGAAGTTAAAATATCCTGAAAGTTTATATTTTATTGAACATTACGAGGTTAGTAAAATATATAAAAATATATAATATTTATGTTAATATAAGATTTTGTTTTTAGAAAGCTTTATGTATTGATAAGGACCAACTTAAAGCTGAAATGCTAATTATGAAAAATTGTATTGATAAAGATAATTTTGATATAGATTCATTGTATCAGAAATTAACAAAAAAGTTTTTCCAAATTTATATAAACTATTACAAGTAGCACTTACTATTCCAGTAAGTTCTGCGTCATGCGAAAGATCGTTTTCAGTAATGCGGCGAATAAAAACATGGCTTAGAAATTCTATGACTAATGATAGATTTCAAAATCTATCATTACTTTATATTGAAAGGGACTTAGCTAATATTATTAATTTTGAAGATGTTCTTAATATATTTGCGCAAAAAAGTAGACGTTTAAACTTGATAGGTACTGTAGGTAATAATTTCCTAATTAAAATGTTTTTTTTTACACTTAATTCAATTATAAAATATGTATTTGATAATATGATATGTGGTATTTTATTTATTTATATTAAACTTAAATATATGCTTATTTAGTTCTTTTTATATTTTATTCCTTTAAATTTTTCTTTAGTTAAATTGTTAGTACTTATATATGTTTGTACCCAAATTATAGACCTAGCCCCTTCGCTGAAATAATTCACAAGAAATTCCAGCAGCATCATTGATTCTACGAGGAAAAAAAGGCTATAGCCCCCTCAAAAAAATCAACCATGCTACGCCTATGCCTACAACCCATGGGTTCGCGTGCCAGAAGAGCCCCAGACTAACATTGGTTATGGTAACCTGGTTATCAATGGTTACGTTATCCTGCTATCTTGTTAATGTATTTGAATCAGGAGTACGAAATGTCGAAATTTGAATTATTAAACATTTTATTATTTATTACTACTATGTATAATACAGAATGTTACGACACGTACCGACCGTCAACAAATTATGAACATACATTTTTGTTTAAATCGTGGTAAGTAATAGGTAAAATTTTTACGTATATTAAATAGTAAAATTCATAATTACAATTTACATGCATATTTACATTTTATATACATTATTATAGAATTTAGGTTAGGTAACTTATGGAAACTAGTATAAAGTAGAGTCAAATATAAATTATATAAAACCTTATATCGTTGACCAATACTTATGGCTTACGGGGGTCATTTCTGTCATTATATTGTATAATTACTGGTCATTGTAGTTTATTAACTATTACTCATTTGGAATTCATTCGTGCCTGAAATGTACTATTTTTTTCAACTTTTTCTTTATTGGAAGTTTGTCATTAATTTTCCTGGTTTCATGAAATAACCTTATTTGAATGTATTTCTGTATGATATTATCAATTAGTACAATGTTATGTCGACTAATTTGACTACAACTTAAATTTTGAAATAAATTATATTCAGTTAGAATGTGTTTGACTTGATTCATCATTAATTGAAATTTTTGTCTCGTTTTTAATATACATGAGGTGTGATTTTGTCTGAATATATCTTCTGTAACCTTACATATCGTGACTAAATCTGTGTTTGGTTTTTTTAGATGGCCTCTATCTTTGATAATTGCTAAACTATTAGAATGGTAGTTGCTCTGTAACTCCATTATATCCATTATACAAGACTCACAGTTCAATTTTTTTTGAAGACTTCGGAGCACAAACCCTGCAATGTATGAACTAACGTCTTTAACATATAGAGTCATTGTATTTAAATTGGTTAACTTTGCATTATCTATGTTTGTAATGTTTTCATTTAATTGATTATCTTCATTTATGATTTCCACAGCTGAAGGGTTTTTCAAAGTATTGTCCAGAGCTTGACAATTACCGTACATGGAACTACGTATTTGGTTGTGAACTAATAGTCTTTTGTATGCTGTTTGGAACTGATGACAAGTTGGATTGTCACTATAACCACATCTGCCCCGAATAGCACTAAAAAAAGTTTCAAGGTGGTCTTGACTTAGCTTGTAAGTTAGTAAATAAGACATATCACCCTTTTCATTTAAAATTGTATAATAATCCAAAGCATTTTGTATGCCAAAAATCATTCCGATAAAACCTGTTTTGCGTTGAGAACAAATTACTGTTGTACCATCTTCAAAAGTAAGTGCTTGAACATATGTAGAAAAATTGTTCAAAAAGTCTTTATATTTTTGGTATGTGATTTGACTTATGGAACCATTATATGGTTTATTTGACAAATATTTTCTTGAATTTAAAATGTCAAAAGCATTGTTAAAAATTTTACAAAACTCAGCAGTAGCTAAACATCCTTGAAAATTAGGGTCTGTGCCATTTAAATATAATAACGCATCGCATACACTATCACTTAAAACTTGTGCCGCTAGACGGACATTCATTTTTTCATTAAAATAATTAATATGTCGATTAGTTAATTTTGTTGCTACCCTTAATCCTTCTGAATTTTCTTTGTTATAAAGTTGTTTGATGACATCCCATTTTATTTTTTGACCATTACCATTGATGATCACTTTTTTGTCTCCAAAGGTATTCCTTATAAGTTTGATCATGTGTGACGGATCATAAAAACAAAATATTTTTTCATTATTTGAATTTAAAAAATATGGACTATTATTGTTTTCCAGATCAAATTTTGCTCCGAGAGAAGTGCACATAGTGGTGTTCACATTTGCTCCATCATATGTTACTGAGTTGAGGTTTGCTCCAGTTTCACTAATTAAGTCTATAGCTATTTTCAACAAATTACTTCGCTCTTTACCACTCAGAGAATCAATAAGGAAATATCCAATAGGTAATTTCCAGTAGCCATTCATTCCGACAACAAGAAACACTAAAGCATTTCTTGCTTCTGGAATTTCGTCATTGTCCAGTTCATACTCTGTGCCCATATTCACATACCCATAAACATTTTGACAAGTGTCAAGTTCTACATGTTTTTTATGCATATTTCATCAACAGTTAAATTACAGTACACTGGTCCTTGTTTTGATTTAATACTAATAGCATCTAATGATTCTTGTGTAAAACCCGGCTTTCCATCAACAACTGTGTACCAGCGACGCAGTGTTCTGGTATGTGGTAGAATATTTGAAAAGGAATTGCGCACAAAATCATATGCCTTAGGTGAATAGTAATGAAGAGTTAATGCAAACCTCCTAATTTCATTACTATATAATTTCTTATTCTCCAAATTGTTGGCTATTAAACTGTTTAAATAAAACATCTGAACCCAAAGCCTAGGAAAAATAATTATATAAAAAAAATAATAATATTATGTGTATTTGCAGTTAACACTCAACCAACCACCGTATTCAATTAAATATAACTGTAACAATAGTTTAGATTACATTTAAATCCAAGGCCTAAATAAAAAAACAAAAAACATATGTGTATTTGCAGTTATCGCTCTCAGCCAACCACCAAAATGAATAAAAAATATAGTAGCAATAGTTTCTGTATATAAATATACATTTTTGTTAAACAGAATATCTTTGTTTAATTTCATTATTGTATACCTTCTTATTCTTCAAACTTTTTTCCCGTGTTTTTAAAATATCCAAAACCAAAGATTAAATAAAACAGTTTATTTATTAAAAAAGAATCATATTTTTGTGTACCCCAAGACAATACACTCACACACTCAACTAACCACCAAGATAAATTGAACAGAACAGTAAAACAATTTGTACATAAGAGTTTTTATTTTATATTCATTTTTGTAAATTGTATATTTGTGTAACTTATGTTGACGGCTATGGCAGAACTGAAAAAACACTTAAACATATACAAAACATAAATAACATCATTAACATTCAACATATCCAAATTCACCTTCAAATTGTCTGCTGCAGCATCTGAAATATAACAATTTGACTGCAAATCAGAAATTATTGATTGCAAGGATTGGACCTTAGTTTGTAAACGACGATTTTTTTCCATCAAATTTTTACTTTTTGAGCGAAGACCTGAAATGGTTGATTGGACAAGAGAAAAATTGCGACGTGCTCTATTAGGACTACTAAAATCATTAATGCTAAGGTCCCCAAAACGTGTAGAATTACTGGATTTTGAATTTTTTTTGGCAATAGGTGAAATAGAATCAAATAATTTTCTGAAAACAAAAAAATTATTTTGGTTATTCATGTAATAAGTAGGTAATAATTATGAATATAAATTAACCTCTTAGTATTCACTGGTGAATCTTCAATAAATGTAACATTATTATGTTCTAATGTTTGGGACAATGGTGAATTTAAACTGGTTGTAGCAGTAGCACTGAAATTAAAAATATATTAAATACATTTAAAAAAAAAAAAATAAAGCTTACTTTTTAGAAGCAAAAGGAACAGCATCTCTTAAAAGAATCATCCGGCCTCCACTACTGATAAAATGTTCTTCATCAAAATGCTTAGAACATACACGATGCCAATTACTGACCTCAGTAAGCCCAAAAGCCTGCATCCAGGCACCTCGCCTATCATCTTTAGGAAATCTATAATATTGTAATAATTAAATTGATCAGAGAAAAACAAATTATGACAAAATAAATAATATTTTATATATAATTCTAATACTTACAAATCGAAAGATAATTCTTCATTTGTATTGGATATTGATTTGCACACCACGCATATGTGCACCATTATAATAAAGTATATTATGTTAAATAAAATGTCTAATAGAATAATATGAAAAATATTACGGAGGTACGTGACGAAAGTTAAATAATTTGTATATTCAAATAATTGACAATTAAAAAAAGGCACGAAATTTGAATGATTGATAAACAAAAAGTGATAAGTGATAACCGTTGAACCACATTGGACCATCATACTACCACCCTGGTTTCTTGGGTGCTCTCTCGGCACGCGAATATTTGTTGAATGGCCTATCCTCTATATATTATCTATGTATTTAAAAGATCAATTTAAAAGTATATATTTTATCAAATATCGATAAAAAAAAAATTAAATAATTTATATTGGATAAGGTTCAAATTAATAAATAATAATAATAATATAACCACCAATAATATACCACTTATATGTATATAAGGTATGCATGATAAAAAATATTATCAAATTTAATTTGTATTATTTTTTTTATAATATATATAGTGTGATCACACTATATCCTTGTATTTAAATGGGGTTTGAGAGGTGATAGGGATTACTTAAATACATATTTTCAGACCAATTTCAAATTTTTACCTCTCTCGGTACGCAGTACAACTTACTTTTTTTTACGGCGATATTTGAAGACTGTAGTTTATGCAGATCCACCTGTCAATCTTCAGGAATTAAAAAACAAAATACAAGTAGCATGTGATATTTTTAAGTGAAGACCAAATCACGGCTACAACTTTGATTGAATTTTTGAAACTACTGGAATTATGTTTAGAACATGATGGGTGAAAGGTTCGTACAATTCGTACGATAAATATTTATTGAATAAATTTTATTTTTTTGCAAAAATGATGGATAATTCCAAATTTTGACTTACTCTAAATTGGATACAATTAATTCAATTTGATTGGAATTTAGTACAATTTCTTCATATTATTCATCACCTCTATATGCCAAGCATTGTTGGGCTCTAGTAGCTAAGTATAAATATAATCACGATATAATTTTATTTATTTTATTATTATAAATGTATAAAGTATTACCACATTCTTGATATGTTTACACTTGGTATAGTACAATCAATAATTAACACTTTAAAATAAAATTTCCATATAAACACTGCAGTAATGCAGTATACTCGTATTATGTTTATGGTTGACTGTTTCTTTCCCATAGTTCCGAAGCTATTAATTATAGCCCCATGGTGGGTGGGGGGGGGGGGGGGTAAGTTGACGTGTATCAAATCGAAATAGTTCGTAAAGGACGATTTTGGATTCAATCCATAATTGTATCACAAAAATACCAGAAATCGGTATACCCTACTATGCTGTACTCATATTATTTTTTATCGTAATAAGGTAGGTAGGTACAATATGACATTTTTATTTTTCGGAAATACCTAGAATACATTTTATTTAATATTCAAAGATTATACATACGAATCAGTTTATAACTGCATTATTACACATTCAATAATCGAAAACAAAAAGTTAAATAACATTAAGAAACTTTGAAAAAATATAGCGATAGAAAAATATATTTCTTATTTCAATGACATTCAATTGTGAATAAAACTTAAAACGTTTAAAAGTATTGAGAGTTTGGTGATACAAATTATCTTTGTTTTTGTATTCTTAAATAATAGATAGGTAGTGAAATATTCATCTTGATAAAATTCAATACTGCTCATCTACCTGAGTAAATGGCAATAAATATTTATTTATTTTATTGCTATAATATTATTATAATCTGTAAGCTATTTATGAATAAAAATTCCCATCGTAAATTTCAAAAACCTTTCTCAAATGTCCGATAAAAAAAAATTGAGGTCGTTAATTGATCACTAAATTGTTATACGTAACATAATAATTAAGATACCAGTGTTATAGACATGGTGGTGCTGGTGTAGTTGTAACCTTCCCTCCCAACCCTCAAAGTTTAAGAAAATGAAAAAATTATTTCTATACCTTGTCCATGAAAGTTACTGCAATTAAAAATTTGTTAAAACAGCCATCAGTAATCAGTAACCGATAAATAAAAATTCTGGACACTCAAAAAAACAAAAAAACTGTGAAATACATATAGGTAGTGCTAAATAGTAACCAATAATTACTAGGTACACAAAATCAATTTTCTATTGAGACTGATAATTGATAAACTGAAATTAATTATTATGTAGGTATGAAAAATGTATATATAAGTTACTTGACAAAATGTAATATAGTGCAACAAATTAAATGAAGGTTTAATTTATATATAGCTAACAATGCCAATCATGTTATTTTTTCATTTTTGTAGTACCTATGTTGTTTTATTGAAAGTACTAATTTAAATATTTTGGGTAACTCTTTTTCAATTTTGTAATCATGTCATTAAAAATAAAATTCTGATTTTAAATGTGGAATGAAAACAAACTTTGATTTTTGGAATTTGAAAACATAAAAAGGTACCAAGGTTTTTTTTAATCAAATTAATTTAATTACATACCAACCAAGTTCATCCATGTACAATTAAAATAGTTATATAAATCTATATAATATTAAACAAAAATTAAAATTTACAATTATAATATTATTAACAATTGATAGTTAGTTTGTATTAAATGGTTCAGTTTTACAGTAAAGGAACTACCTAATACATAATGTACCTACTATATCACATACAGTAATATCTTTTTCGTATAAACTATTAGCTTCAATTACTTTAATATATTATAAACAATTGTTTAAACAAGATGTCATGGTCAATATAAGTACCAATCGGAAATACAATATTATCGGTTATAATGGTTGATAATTTTTAACAATGCTAAAATTGAATAAAACTGACTGCTAGAAGATTTAATTAAAGGGAGTCCACTATAGTATAAATAAACAACTAATCTATTGAAGGAATGTAGACTTTTTAAATGTATTGTTTTGCTATATTTTAAGAGTATGCTACACCCACAAGTAACGTCATTAATCATTATCATATTGGTTATCAGTTTTATCATATAAATTCTATGATTATAATTTGGTGTCTTGGTGAGCCAAGGTTGATGTTAACTAAGAAGTAAGATTTAAAATAATATTATCATAATAGAAATCACAAGGTATGACCACATCAAATGCCATTTTATGGTATGTTAGCACACTACATAAGATGTACATATGTAAAGTATAAAAAGTAAAGAAGTTGAAACACTCAACACCCTAGACACATTATTGTAGGCCACCCAAAACGTTCACTTCCGTGATGTTCAATATTTAAACACACCAGCAAGGTATGAAGTTACAAAATATTCAAAATTTTGGACTCTTAAGTCATAACTTTAGACCGGCGAAGAGTGTCGCTTGTATAAACAGATATATATAAATATAATGTTCTATATTGAAATATTCTAGTTTAGTTTTATATACGTCATAAGATAAAAATGTTGTTTAAAAATCATAATTCAATTTGCTTTATTCAAATTATCTTATTTAACCAACCTAATATGGTAAAATTGCTTCCTAAACCAACCAATGAACAAATTATTTTATTTTTATTATATTAAAATAATAATCAATCAAACATATTATGATTTCTTAAAATTACATTTTGTGGTACAATTTTAGTTCTTTGTTCTTTAATAATCATTATTATTCTAACTCAAACAATTACATCGAATGTAAATTACTAGTGTATGATAAACAAAACAAATAAAAAATAATAAGTCAGAAAATCATGTATAAAAATATAAATCTTATATTATTATTTGAGTTGGGTAATAAAAACTAATTTATAATTGTTAAATCTATATTTACTTTCTTATACATACTAATTTAAATATTTGATACATATTATATTATTATTATTTTATTTTGCACTAAAAATTAAATTGCAATATAATGTTTAAAATTGAAAAATAAAATGTTGGGATATCTATAGATAGTTCATATATGATAGTATATCATATTAATAATTTAATTATAACAAAAGATTGAAATATATTTTTGAAGCTGCAATATAATGTTGACAGTTGCTTGGTGTACTTGTTACTTATCCAATTGAAGATATTCCAATACTTGCATCACTGAAAAATTGAGACAAATTATTAAATCAACTTTTAGTTTGTGGATTTGGATACTATTTAAGTGTATTTATTGCTATGATTATATACATTGGATGGGTAATATTGAAATTATGGAACATTAGATGTTTATACGATGATACTCGCTTAGAGCCATTTGTAGATAATTTATTTCAACCTATTTGTGTGTTTGTGTGAAAAAATATGATATCATCAATTCCACCACACTATATTTTTATTAAGGTAATTATAAGCATCTAAATCCCTCCAGTACAAGAAGCTTTAAGTGCAGTAGGGCAGCATTTTATTTACACAACATTAGAAGGTATGTTTTGAGTTTTATATTTATAAGCTAAATTTTTCATTCTAACTATATACTCAATGTATCATAACTAAACTTGAATTTGAACGAAAAAGGTCAAAATTTATTTTGTTGAATCCGAGAGCATACTTAATGGTATTTGAGTTAAAATGGAACAAGTAAAAATGTAGTTAGGTGTCCTAAATTCTAGGACAAGGTGTCAAGATATAAGAATATTGTCATTTTAAAAAATTAAATTATTTTTACTATTAAAAATAAACTATATTGAACTGTTTATAAATAGTTTTGTAAGAAATCACAATAACGTCTAAGTATCTAGTTCTATTTCAACAAATTCCAAGGAATTCAAATGCACTCCAAGACCCTTACAAGCCACTCATGAGCCCTTTAAGGCTGCATCCGAATTGGTTCCCGATATTCTAGGTAGGCGGCACACGTCCGAATTGCTTCCCGATACAGACTTACGAAAAAGCAAAATACAATATAATATAAATGAAATATTTAATATTATAATTAATATTTTAAATGAAAAAATTGGTGAATTCTTCGATTATATTTTAAAAATTATATTGAAAAAGATAGCTCACTTCCACCAACAATGTGGGCTGAATATACCAGTAGTATAGAACGAACTACTAATTGCTGTGAATCATTTCACAGAAAATTCAACAGTTGCTTTTATTCCGCACATCCGAACATATAAAAATAACGAAATCAGTAGATTAAAATTTTTTTTAAATGTTTGTTATAAGTTTTTACCTCAATAATAGAAAATAATAACTATAAAGAAAATAAACGAATTAAAAAAAACGATATACCGCATATATTTATTATTAGGTATTTATTTTATATTTTTAAATTAAGATTTTAATTTTTTTTAAATGTTTGTTATATATTATTTATTAAGCCAAAATTTTAACAACTCGGGAACTAATTCGGATATACCCTTTGAAAGAACCCGGGAACCAATTCGGGCATTTCAGAACCAATTCGGACACTCCGATTTAAAGTATGTAGGTACTTACGTAGATCAAAATAATAAAATAAAATATTAGTGTAATCCGTTTTTCGGATTTTAAACGTAAATCCCGGTTTTGGTTTTGGAGTTGTAGTTGTAGTTGAAGTAGAAGTTGAAGTTAAAGTTGTAGTTGCAATTGTAGCCCTGGAATTTATACATATTAATTAGTTACTGAAAAAATTACATAAGTAATTTGAAATGTAGTAGAATCTTATATAGATACATTTCTATAAAATTAAGTTAGAACATTTTTTATTATTAACAGGTTAACCGCCATGTGTACCATCTCTGGTACATGGTTGATTTGCCATTCGTATTCTAATTTTACCTAAACAAATTAATTTATAAGATATTAATGGGCTAGTCGAAAATTTGTTTGTCTGGCGGGCTACGAAATATTTTCCTGTGTTAAAATCGTATTTAAGTGTACCATAGTAGGCACGCAAAAACATATTGGCAAAACAACAAGTGTACCAAAAATGGTACACGTAGCGCTTTTGGCAATGTACTGAAAAATAACGTAGCAGTTAACCTGTTAAGTTTGTAACTTTGTTTATGAATTTATCGTAAGTTTATTTTTATATAAATTTTGTTGAATGGTTAATTTAAGTTTACAATTTTAGATATTTTATTTATGTTATTACACACCATTTCGATTCAGGAAGGCAATAATGATCTTTCAAATATTTCCTGGTGCACGGAGTTATTTTACAACACTCATTAGCGATAGCCCTTTTAGATTTGAACGAGTGACTTCCTGAAAACAAAGGTAAATCATTAGCAAAGACAAACATTTTTCAATAAATCTAACTAAATAGAATATGCTTATAATAAGTTAACATGATCATCAGATTACCATTTACCATATTTCTTTTACATTTTATTCAATTTTAAATTGTTTTAATTACAAACTAAAATATACAAGGAGTAGCAAGGAAAGGGAAGATTAGAACCCCTAAAATGTTAAAAAATTTAAAAAAAAGTTTGCTTTTTAGTTCTTAATGTATTATATTAGAGCATTACGAGAAAACATAATGTTTATTTCGTCAAATCTACATCAGCACGCTATGACCATAATGATAAATCAAAATTTCTCCGTATCTTAGTAAGATACACTCGATAGTCGATAGTGTCAAAATAATCGATTATTTCGATTAATCGATAGATTTTGAAAACAAAATGTATAATATTTACTATATTCTTAGTTTTACGATATTATTTAATTCGCTATTTGTTCGATAGTGAATTGGATTGATATAATCGATATCATCGATACGACTTATACCACCATCATGACTCCTGTGGCTAGAAACCTTAACCGCGGGGGAGGGGGGCATCGCAGTCTTTGAGAAAGATTTTAAATGATCTAACTAAGTTATGAAATTTTCGTTTTATTTTTTCATACTTATAAAAAATGAGAAGAAACACAAACCCCGATAATTAACTGTGTGTGTGTGATAGGTATCTAATTTTGTATTCTAGAGTTCGTTGATTTTACAATTAATATAAACTTTATAGGTTAATTTCGACCAATAGACGATACTATTATAATTAAGAATAAGGTACTATAGAAAATTATATTCACGTGGATCTTCGTTGTAGCGGCCTTTGCAGATGATTGAGAGCTCAACTGCGAGATTTGATCCACAAAACCTGAACGGAGCTTCCCAGTACGAACTATTATTAGCGATAGATCCAAGAATTAAGTCAACGCACAAGCTCAGTACCAAAATAATCAAATTGAACTTCATGATTTTCTGAAATAATACACAACATTATACGATGTGACTATAATATGTTAAAAACCTGCAGAATAAAACTAATACGTTTTTGATCTTGATTATTGTTAAATTCATTTATAAATTAATATTATTGATAAATTAAATACTAAAAATAATATTTTTTTATCACACAAATATAGCATATCTTATGCAATTTTTATGAAATTATCGAACGATTTTTGTTATATAAATTTAAATTGTTGAAACCTAGTTTTTTTTAATTAATAATAAACCAACTAATAGGTAAGTAACAAAAAATATCATGCTAAGTATCAATATATGAAAGCCTATGTTGATAGGTACCTATTATTCATACTTGTATAATTTTTAGGCCGTTGGTAGGTTAATTTATTCTACGAATATAAGAAATATATTTCTACTGCATTCTATTTATTTTAAGTTAGGTTAGGTTAGTCTGCACATAAAATTATTTAACGTTATTTAAAAATTGAAAACTAATTTAACTGTAATTTTCCATCAGAATTTACATAAGTAGGTACATACTAATTGAATGTAAATCTTTATTTCTAAATAAATATATTATATGTTTTGTTTGTGAAAAATATTTACATACAACAATATAAGATATTTAACTATATAACTCAATAAATAAAAATATTTATTCAATATGTATCTTGATTAATTTTATATTAAATTTTACCATTGAAATTACCTAACAATAAGACCAATAAGTAGTCTGTTGATAGTACTTAATAAGTATAACATACCTTATTAGAGGTACAATGTCCGTGTAGGATATAGTAGATAGTTAGATTTATCTGGTAGAAGACTAGAAGAGTAACAATAATATTGGACGAACACTGCAGTCAAAATGAATTGTGATCATTCGCAGTATGGTGTAGTTCTGAGTCCTGACGCAGCTCTCACCTAAATATATAAAGTTATTATAGATTGAGAAAGTAGTGAAGAGGAGGGGATTGATAAAACCACACACTTGTATGTGGTGAAAAAGGTACGTTATAGGCTATAGGCCAGGAGTTCCCAAAGTTAACTATTCCCCCCTCCTTGTTGATGATTCTGAAATTCAAAGAGTCCTGCTTTAACCTCTGCTTTACCAAGAGATTCTAGGACATTATTGAAAATATCCAAGACTAAATTTTGTTCAAAAATAGTTTTTCCTGGAAAATATATCCATATAGGACTTGAAAAACAACTTAAAAGAATTATTTCTGGAACTTTTCAAGATTTAATTCATAGTTTCAAACTAATAATTAATATAGATGGTATTCCAATTTTTAAAAGTTCAAACATACAAGTGATACCAATTTTATTTGGGATATATTTTAGATATAAATTAACTACAAAATAAAGTGTTCTCAATTGGTTTATATTTTGGTAAAGGTAAACCTCATGATATGGATTGTTACCTAGAAGAATTTGTTAATGAAGTCAATTATTTATCAGAGAATGGTATTTTACATCAAAGTGGAAAAACAATTCCAGTAAAAGTTGTTGCTGTCTGTTGTGATGCCCCTGCAAAGGCAGACATTCTTGGTATAAAGTCTTTTAGTGGGTATAACTTTTTATAATTGGTCAGATACAGAATTTAGAAAAACTGAAACGTTACTTACAAAAATCCCATGACTGCATTTTAACAACTCGTTTGTTTTAGATATAATGCACCTTGTTTATTTAGGAGTAACTCGTACTATGATTTTAACATGGAGTACAGGAAATGTTCCTCACAAATTGTCTATCCAACTCTGTCTTAGATTATAATCATTATTAGTTGAATATCGTTCATGTGTACCTATTGAAATTAATAGGAAGCCAAGAGAACTGAAACATTTACTTCGTTTTGAAAGCTACTGAATTTCGAACATTTTTGCTATATTTAGGACCAGTTGTCTTAAAATCTGTTTTTACTAGTAAAAAATATGAGAACTTTTCAACTTTTAATTTTGCAGTGACTATATTATTATCACCTAAAATGTGTAAAGATAGTGGATGTGTAATTATGCCAGATCATTACTACGGTATTTTGTTGAAGACTTTATTCATCTGTATAATAAAGACTTTATCACTCATAATTTCCACGGTTTAATTCATATAGTAGATGACTCTGATCACTATTCAGGAATAACATCAAATTTTACTTTAGAAACAATATCTGCATTTCAATTTGGAAATTATTTGCAAAAAATTAATCAATGGTGCGAGGATATAATAAACCAGCTGAACAAATTTGTAATCGATTATTAGGTGAATGTTTTTTATTGGAAAACTATTTTGAAACTCCTCGGCAATCATCATTATCAAAAATATCAAATATTCACTGTGATGGTCCTCTACTAGCAAATTGTTGTGGACCACAATACAAGATTCATATGTTTCAACACTTTCAATTAAGAATAACAAAACCTGATAATTGCTGTGGGTCAAAAAATGGTGATATTATAATGGTGCACAACTTTGCTTATTCAAAGTCACTAAAAACTGAAGTTGTCATTGGTAAAAAATTTATATCACAAGAAGATTACTATTCAGTGCCGTGTAATAGCTCATCACTTGGAATTTATGTTGTTCAACATTTATCCATCTTAAAAATGTGGCCAGTTTCAGAAATTTGCTTAAAATATATATATATTTCCCATACAAAAATTAGTCATATATTGTCTTACCTTAATTCATCTATGTTAAATACCTATTGTAAATGTAAAGATTATTTATTAGGATAAGTTTATTTTGTACTTTTAATATTAGGTTATAAGTGTTAGATTTCTGAACAATAAGATGGAGAATATTACTTCTAAAGCATGTAAAATATTTGTTAATTTAATTTAAAACTTAAATGCTGAATGATGTAAATTTAATGATTATGTATTCAGTTACATATATACATATATATTATTTTAAGTTTAAGGTTGTTTATGTTTGCTTATGAATTGAGGCCGAGAATAAAATAGAAAAAATATATAAATTTATTGTGTTAATAATCAATTAAATTGTTTTCTTATTACTGCAATGTGCAATTAATTACAAAATTATCATTGGCTACTTTTTATAGTGCTATTTTTATGCCCCAACAAGTTATTATTAACCTATATCATATAATATTTGAAAAAAATACCTATATCAAAATTTATTTATTCTTATATAGGTGATTATGAAAGAGGATACAAAATGATGATAAAAGCAAATAAAAAACAAAGTGAGTCAAATTTAGAGTCAGATTTTGAAATGAGAGGTAAAGGTTGCCGAAATAAAAATCTGATGTAAATTGTTTTCTTATTAATGCAATGTGCAATTAATTACAAAATTATCATTGGCTACTTTTTATAGTGCTATTTTTATGCCCCAACAAGTTATTATTAACCTATATCATATAATATTTGAAAAAAATACCTATATCAAAATTTATTTATTCTTATATAGGTGATTATGAAAGAGGATACAAAATGATGATAAAAGCAAATAAAAAACAAAGTGAGTCAAATTTAGAGTCAGATTTTGAAATGAGAGGTAAAGGTTGCCGAAATAAAACAACTTCTTCAAGGCTACTTTTTGAAATTAGTAGTAGCAATGAGGATATTGCTCTGGATAAAAATGATCTACATCCTCTGACCAGTTCTACTGAAATCCTAGAACCACAAGCCAGTTTACGACCAACCAACATTGATCGTCAGTTTCCTACTCCTCCACCTATATTGTTGAAATCTGCTACAAAGAGGACATATAATTCAATATCAACATTGTCACCTTCTACTTCAACCTCAATTTCTAGTGCAATTATGAGTACTCCAGTCGATAGTGATAAGATTTCTAAGTCTGTATGTCCTTTAATAGGTACACGTTATAGTAAGAACGAACACTGATGCTCTTCATCAGACCTGTGTTTCATTTCTGGTGAGTTAAAAATCTTAAATTATTTACTGATTATTTTTAAAGTTATTAATTTTAATTGTACCATTATTGAAGCCAATATTATGAAATTAAGAAATACTGTTTCTTATATTAAACATCATCTCATTGATAATAAGGATACAACCGATGATAAAAAACCTGTAGTAGTATCTAATTATGAAATGGACAATGTAGTATTTCCAATAAAAAGTGAAGATGGTCTTAAAATGTTAGAAAAAAAACTTGAAGATATTGAACATTTCCATAAACTGGTAATTATGAAATGTTTAAAGTAGCTAGTAGTTAAATTAATATTTTTTTTTTTTATTTATGAAAGTTTTAACTAATGCATAATAATATTTTATGTGTTAGTTAAATTATATAACACATTTTAATTTAATATTATAGTACATACCTAAATTCTTTTAAATTAATAAGCCAAGGTTAGTTTATATTATTACTAGAAACCAATTTATAAATTGAAACAATACATATATATATATAAATAGTTCCTAAATAAAAATTCTCTCCTAAGTAATATAATTTCATTATTCCTACCTATATTAAAGAACATCACTATACTAAAAACAAGTACTTATATAATATGTATACAAAACAATATATATAATATTTTAAGCACATAGATATATTTAGGGTTACGAAGAACAAAATTATTAAATACTATTGTAAGTTATTAAAAAAATTTGTGTTCATCTGTGTCACCCATAGGCTCTATATATAGCGCCAAAATCTCTGAATCTATCAACTCATTATCTTGATAAATAATAATTTTTTCAACTTTGGATTTTTACTAAAACATTGTAATTATTTTAGCTACAATAATACTCAAATAAACTTAAAATCAAAAAAAAAAAAAAAGTTAGTGTTGTGAATTTGTGATATCCTTTAATAAAATTATATTTTCTGTATTTTAAAATATGTTTTAGACCATGTATTAATAATGTACAATTAACTTAATAGGTGTCCACAATTGCATTTATCAATGGTGGGATAAAGAGTTTATCGAAAATGACAACATCGACAATGAGAATAATGTTTTTGGATGAATTTATAGCAGATTATAGTTGGAAGGGGCAAAAAAAAAAGTCTTGAAGCAAGTCCAATTCACAAAGTTATAATAAGTAGGCAATATTCATATCATTTGGAGATTGGAGAACTGGTCAAAGTTCTGAGAACTTATTACCATTATGCGCCACACAAGAGAGAAACTTTATTCAAGGAGCTCGTCTTAAGCGAGATGGACTTGCTGATTTTTTTATGGGAGATGGGGCTGTTCCCTGGCAGTACAATATGATTCAATAAAGTATTATTAGTTTAAGTTGAATAATCATTAATGTATAGTTAATATAATTAATATAATAAATAATAATATTAATACCTAATCAATATAATTAATGTATAAATATTTGAATAATGTAATAAAATAAACATATTATGAATTACCTAACCAATCCAGTTTGTATATTATAGATAATATATAACCACTTAAACTTAGGTAGATGATACAAATTTTTAAACCTATTTTCAATTTTTTAAACCTAAGAATTAATGATTTTGTCCAAGGTACATTCTTATACCACTTTGGAAAGAATGTAATTTTTTCAGACCTTAATACTAATTTTTTGTCTGATATTAATTATAAGACCAAGGTACAATACTCTCCCTATCTATGAAGTACACAAATCAAATTAATAAAATAATCAACTCACCAAGTTTGATTCAGTCTGCATATTTAGATCAATATTTTTTCTTAAAAAACTGTCGGCATATGAGAACCATTGTAATTTAGGCTTATATATATATATCACTTGTCCCAGATCCTGTTCTCATAGATTTGTTTATTTTCGCAACTTCCTGGTTGTACGTACCACGAATACTCCTAATTTTCGCACAATTGCATTTACCAATGGTGGGATAAAGAGTTTATCTAAAATGACAACATCGACAATGAGAATAATGTTTTTGGATGAATTTATAGCAGATTATAGTTGGAAGGGGCAAAAAAAAAAGTCTTGAAGCAAGTCCAATTCACAAAGTTATAATAAGTAGGCAATATTCATATCAACTATATTTTATTATTTACAATTTTAATATTTGTTAAGAAGTTTCACATCCTTGAATTACACACAACATTGTTAATTTTCTAAGGCTGATTCTTACAATATCCAGTTAAAGTTGTCGGACTCTTATAACCTCCGGAATTCTGCCGGTAATAAAATCTGTTATCAGTCTGTTAGCATTAACTGATTTAACTGACAATACCGTATATTGTAAGAACGACCCTAACAGTAATAAAGAATAATTTTGAATAGAGTTATTAATGTTTCATAAATCTCGTAGTAAATCACACACTTTTATAATGTAATGTTCAAAATTGTAGAGAAGCTTGTTTCCAAATTAAATGTGTATATCTCATATTTTGTATTAGGTACATTATTTTATGTCATATTATATTGTTTAATACTTTTTTATTAGGTGCAATATAACAAAAATTTCCTACCACTACAAAAGCTGGTATTATAGAAATCATAAGCCCATGGATGGCTCAGAGCGAAACCAGAATTAAAAGGTATACATTTTCAGTTATTTTATTTACATTATTATAAGATTTAAATTAAATATACATTTTTTAATATGATTGTATTTATTAATTATAGAAATGCCATTAAATTATCTTTAGACTACTGCAGCAATAGATGATGATCTTGCCACATCTGACCAGCCTATCTGACCTAACCAGCATTTTTTAATGTATAGTCTTATTTACAATTGTTTAATTGTTACCTATTCGTTACATCCAAGTTCAGTTATTATTATTTTTATTTCATACTTAAAAATTGTTTTTTTTATATAAATAATTATACCTATGTATACATTATAGGTACAAATTTTATTATATACTTATATTGTTATTTGTTACATCCAAGTTTAGTTATTACAGTTTTTATTATATAATTATACTTAAAAGTTGTTATTTTCTTTTAGTAGTACTAAAGTATACCCTATTATAGTATACCTATTACCTATGTATACATTATATATATTTTATTAAGTATATATATTATTATTTTATTTTGTATTAATTGTATACATATTGATATTATGCTTATAACCATAAAGGTTCTTTATCATTTTATTTAAAATTAATTTTTTTTGTGTCTTTCATAATATTGAATTATAAATTAATAATTTTTTTTTTTTAGTAAACAATTTCTTGCAATTCTATATACATAGGGTGTGTATAAAAAAAATTAACATATGTACCTACCTATAATAAGCTGAAAACACTGCATTTTTAAACTGCATATGTTTAAAAAACATTTAGAAAGGTTTTAAAAAATATATTAAAAACCTTTTTTGTTTATTTAAAAATGTTAATTAAACATTTTTTTTTATATGGAAAAGCGGCCATCAAAACATTGCTATATATGTTTTAAAAACCTTTTTTTATTATTTTTTTTTATATTTTTAAAAACATTTTTTAAATATTTTATTGCTCATATAATATATTATAATTCTCTCTGTACAATTTTTTTATCTATGATATTTTCATTGCTTAAATAAAAGTTATTTGTTGGAAACGAGTGGGATATGCATTTTGGGAGTGCTTTATAATATAATATAGTCATACATTACGGAGGATAAATTATATGACATTATTATTTTTTTTTTTTTTGGAAATTATTTTCGATTGCGTCAAATTGTAATGGTGTTGTGTAGTCTTTCCCATATTGTGTTGTTTCTTTATGCCCAAACATGGTCATAATTTAGAACGTAGACAGTGAAGAATGTTAATAGCTTACTGCGATGATGTGTCATTTTTGTATATTTGTTGTGATGTAATTGTTTAGGAATGTTGGTAGTAAAATATTTCTTATACCAGGTACCTACTATGTTTTAATTGTGTCTGATTTTCTACACCTAAATATGTTTGTAATTATTGGTTTCATCATTTTATACTTCTATCTATTTAATTACAGAAGTACACTGAATATTATCTACTTTTTAGTATAATACATGATAATAATCTTTTTATAGGCTATCTGTCTGGTATATTTTTATATTTTTAAAACATTATTATTTGTATAAGTAGCTACTAATTAAATAAAATTTTAAATAAATAGAGGAACTCACTATCACTAACTCACTTAATCAAATAATGATTGAATTTTGATAGTTCTATGGATAATAAATAATTGTGCATGTTTCTGATTATGTACAATTTTGTTTTTATGTGTAATACATAAATATTGTAACTAATCCCACTAATATAAAAATTAGATATACTATAGAGCTTAACTATTTTAAGTGGTAGTTACTCATATGGGTTTAATTAGCTCAGTATGTTTTCAATCAAAATATTTCGTCATTAATTACCAAAGTTCGTAAATCACATACCTATTTTAATACGTCTGTCAACCTTGGACATACTAACGACATTATATTAATGACACCTAATATAATAAAACATTAACCACATTTTTTTTAGTGTTGTAGTTATCTACATAAGTATACACTAAATAACATTTAGACAATGGAATTTACTAGGGTTGCCAACCGTCCTACATTGGGCAGGACTGTCCTACATTTGTTAGAACTTAGATTTGTCCTACGCGTCCTACAAAGCTTTACACTTTTTGTAGAACAATCCTAAATTCCTACATTTTACAAAAATAGACATTGAAATGTTGAATGTTCTTTATATTATTATCACAATATGTCAATATGATATTATTATCGACGTGATAGAAGATTATCATAGACTCTATGACAGGGGCGTACCCAAGGGGAGGGTTTTCGGGCCTGGACCCCCCATGGATTGACTGGATTTAAAATTCATAAGGTGCAAACCACTGATTGTGTAATAATATGGTTGATATAGTATATTTACATTATTATTATCGGTTAGGTTTATTTTTATTAATACTACCCTTAAGTAGTGCATTTACTGAAAGAGTATTTTCTGTTATGAATATTGAATGGATATGTGAGAGAAATAAGTGTTCAACAGCTCTCATAAAATCTGAACAATTAATTTATTTTAATTATAAAGAAGACTGTTTTGAATTTTCTTAGTCAGTAAAAAAGAACAAAGATTTAATTAAGTTGGAGAAGAGTCAATATAAATATTCCTTCAAATGATTATTTTTGTTATTATTGGCTATTGTTGTTTGTAAAAGTCTTGTTTATTATTTTTTATTGTATAAGTTTTCATTAGATGCATAGTTGCATTTACTGAAATTTTTAAGTTTGTTACGAATTAAATAATATATGCTATTTAGTATTTATTATAGTTATTATTATATTAAATTCTGTTGATTACATGATTACACTGATTACATTATGGTTTATTAAACTATGCTATGTTTATTTAACTATTAAACTGTTATGTATACATATAACAAGTATAAACTGCCAATTGTCATAATGGTGGTATTTTTTTATTTTTATTTTTGGTTTATCTTGACTGCAGTTCTCCCCCTCCCCCATTTAAAAATTCAGGCTATGAAACTGAAACTATGCGACTATGGTATATAATGAGAATGAAAAAAATTGTCCTACATTACACAATTTTAAATTGAATTTAGTGATTTCCCACGGTTCTAATTCTATAAATATTCAATATTGATCAGCTATTATTTACCTACCCATTTTTCCGGAACGCAACTATTATATTATTCAATGGTTCCGTTACAATCGTTGTCCGCTGTCTTCTCGAGGTGTAATCAGAGAGGAGTTCCTGTTCCAGCTCCATAATTATATCTGGAACATCCCTGTCCATAGTTGCCGACAAATGCATTGGTCCACGGCCTAAAATAGTGTACAATGCGACACTGTTAGCATGATGTGTTGCATCTCATAAGGAGTGTAGGTGAAAAATACATGTTCTAAACTCGAGTGCTAGAAGCATACCGATTTTATTGTGTATAAAGTACCGATAGCAGTACATGCGTTAATACATCATAATTGCATAACCGTTATTGTAGATAGCAGGTAGGTATCATAGCTATTATAGCTATGTAACATCTCCCTTTTTATATATAAACAAAACAGATTACCTATAGATTGAGTTTACAAAAGTGAAATAATACATAATGATACAAATTATAAATTAAGCTTAGTTGAAAATACAACACGTCGCTTACATATCCAACTAGGCTTCGAAACAACATTATCTTTGTTCAAATTATACCTGATCTGTTTACCGGCAGGCCGTAAATGTACAATATTTCGTAGTTTATTATTACCCGTGTTATCACTAAAAACATATGATCTGGGCGTATTGTTTTATTGATGATTTTAGCTGGCTTCCAAGTTTTAGAATAAATCTCTAAACATAATATAGTTTTGTTTTCATATTTTTATTTTCACGTACTAATTTAAAATCATTTACTAACCATAGGCTGTAGAGCATTGTTTAAGATTGGAATTTTCGATCTTAAAGTGCGACTCATTAAAAGTTGTGCTGGGGAAAACTTAGAGCCTATGATAGCACTGTTTCGATATTCTAACAACATTAATTGTTTATCAACTTTACCTTCATCCGATATTTTTAGTATTGATTTCGCAATACTTAAACCTTTCTCCGCAAGTCCGTTAAATTTTGGGTATCTAAGGCTTGACGTAGTTATAACAAATTCCCAATCAGTCGCAAAATTCTGAAATTCATTAGAATTAAATAGCATACGACATGGAAATCTGTTCACGACAAAGCAACAAATGGGCCAAATAGAGTTGTGCGTAGTCTAACAAATAGGAAATTGTCATTGAATACTAGTAAGACCTTTTACATGACGTTCACTATAAATAGTACTCAAATCCCTATAAGTGATTTAAAAATTCACTTTTGTGAAAATGCTAAAAAGTGTGCTGACACAAATACGTGTAAAAAAATTCAATGAGTTCAAAGTATCAGATATTTAGGTATAACTATTGATAAACACCTGAGATGGGATCTGCACATTAATTATTTACTTAAACGCCTGCGTATTTCATTGAATCATTTTTATAAACTCCAGTCAATTTTACCTAAGCACCTCATCAGAATAGTATATATATCCTTTTATCAAGCTGTTCTCCAATATGGTGTAAAGATTTGGGGTGGTGCAACTGCGAATGTAATAAAACCGCTACAACTACAGCAAAATAAAATAATAAGAGTATGTCTGGGTAAAATAGATTTAGTAGGGTCAACTGTACATAACTATAAAGAGCTAAACGTTTTGCCTTTCAAATTAATTTACCAGAAATTAGCAATATTATGGGTAATTAAAAATATAAACACTTGGTTTAATTTAAAAAGAGTAGAAGATAAGAGAATAAACAGAGCATATAATGCTCCTGTAGCATATACAAATACCTCATATGGTCAAAGATTTCTGGACTATCAAAGTCCTACTATCTTCAACTCCATGAATAATGAATTAAAAATACAATTTGTGTAACACCTAAGTATGCGAAAAAATTGGTTTCTGATTGGTTATTTACTAACATGGAAAAACTTTAATACTTGTACTAGTGTTACAAATTATTATGCTATATATAAAAAAAAAAAATAATTATATGATAAATGTAATTGTTAAATGTCTTCTTACGTTTATTTTTACCTAGTTGTAATATTTTACCTTTATGTGTACTTGTTTCTGATAATTATTTCTTATTTTTTAATGTTAAATTTATTTTTAAATGATATTATGTAATTAATTCTACCACTTTATAACTCTCCTTCTCCAACACAAGCGTAAGCTTACAGGAGAAAGATAAATCAATTAATGTTTTATTTAATATGTATCTTGTTAAGTATTATTTTTTTCTGATTAATAAAAAAATAAATAAATAAATAAAAAATATTATCTGCCACAAGTTGCTTTGGAATCCCACGTATCGAAAAAATAACTTTTAGTATTTTAATTATATGACTTGAGGTTTTAGATGATAAACAATTTAACTCAAGCCAACCTAATACCAAACGTAATCAACTTATACTAGGTAAGTATCTTTCCCATGATCCAAAATATCACACCTAACTTTCTCATAAGGTAGATCAGAAACTTCTTGACATATCATAGGGTCTTTAATATTCTCACATCTAAACTTATTACATACTGCACAATTAGCAATATATTTCTCGATATCTTTATCTAAACCTTTCCAATAAAACAAGGAACGTGCTCTCATTTCAGTCTTACAAATTCCAAGATGAATTTCGTGTAGTTTAAATAAAATTTTATTCTGTAACTTCATAGGGACAAACACACGATTATTAAGAAAAAAGTAAATCGTCATCATATAATACTTGGTAACGCATATAAAAATATGGTATGAGCTCACGCGAGACTTTATTTTTATGCTTAGGCCAGCCATTCTTGCACACGTATACTAATTGTTTTAATAAATCATCTTTAATTGTTTCTTGTACAAACTCATTTCGAATATTTTTAGACATATTAATTGAATGAACTACATCGGAAACATCGATATGAACGTCATTATCTCGAGACGATATACATGCTCGACTTAATGCATCTGCGATAAACATTTTTTTTCCGGTACATGTATAAGATTAATATCATATCGTGATAATTTGACCTTAATGCATTGAAGCCTTTTAGACGGAATGTCATTTATGTTCTTTTTCATTAGCGAAATTAAAGGAAGGTGGTCGGTTTTAACTGTCACGCGCCTACTATAAATATAATGATGAAATACCTTGCACGCAAATAAGACTGACAGAAATTCCTTATCAACCTGTCCGTAGTTAATTTCGGTTTCAGATAAGCTTTTCGATTTAAAACAGACTGGTCTGCCATCTTGTAACAAAACACATCTAGTGGCAAATTTACTACTATCTGCCTGTATGATCACGTATTTTGTGTTATCATAGTTTCTAAGTACGGAGGGACTAGCAATTAATGTTTTAAGTTTATGTACACACTCATTATGTATTGATGTCCACACAAACTCATTATTCTTTGTAAGAAGATCTCTTAGTGGCTTAGTCAACATTGCCAGATTAGGAATAAAATTTCCGACGTAATTAACCATACCTAAAAACCTTTGCAAATCTTTTATAGTTTTTGGTACCTAATACTCGAAAATAGATTTAATACGATCACTATCTGGTTTCATTTGAAAATGTATGTCCAAGGTAATTAACTTTATCTACCTTATATTAAATTGCGTTTTTATTAAATTTAATATTATTTTTCATAGCCAAATCTAAAACCTGTTTTAATGCACAATCATGTTGAGTCTCAGTGTTACCAAAAACTAAAATATCATCAAGATATTATATGAATACATTTTCAATACTTCCGAACACTTTCATATTCCATTTTTGACATATTTCAGCTGCATTATTTATTCTAAAGGGAATTCTATTGAAACAAAAAATACTAAACGTGCATAAATTAGAACTCTCTAAATCTAATTTTTTATTTTATTTATTTGTTAACGGGCTGGGCCCTATACAACAGTTTAACATAATACAATAATATATAATTTAAATAATTAATACAATGACACAATTAAATTTATATAAGATAATAACTACAGAATAATAAGTATAATAATGATAATAAAAAAAATAAAAAATAAATATATATATATATATATATATTACCTATATATATATAATAATAAAATGTATCAGTTTTGATTTTATTTGCCAAAAACCATCTTTCAAATCAAAAACAGAAAAAACTCTTGCATTTTTCAGTTTTGACGATAAATCTGATAATGTAGGCATTACACAATATTCACGAATTATATTTTCATTTAGATCGCGTGGATCCAGACATAATCTCATACATCCATTTTTTTTTTCAACAATCAGACTAGTGATTATTGTGACTAGTGATTTATTTATTTTAATGTGTGATTTAAAAAGTCCATATTTTATTGTAATTTTGATTTTATTTTATCTTAAATTTTAACTATCAAATGATTTGAATATATATTAGAATTAAACAAGTATTATTACCTACTATTTAATCATACTATTATAATACTACGCTATAATCACATTATTATCCAGCTCTTTACCCAAACTACTCCCATTGATTTACTAAAGGTCCCACATGAGCGACTTTTTTTACTATGGTGGATAGTTAAGGAAGTAAAGAGTGTCAGTAATATTAAAAAGGCACTAAAACTTAAAAAAATGTATGATAATATTATTGACATGTTTGAAATTTGTGCAAATTAAAAAACATCTTTTATAGGTAGAAAATTAACCTTAATTTGTAATAGTTTTTTTTTTTTTTATAATCACCTAAAACATACATTATTACCTACTTTACATTACAATATAATAAAATTTACTGTAAAATAAAGAATTTTAATGTATGAATTACTTACTTATACAATAAACAATTATATAATATTTTATTATGATTATAGGTTTATTAAATTTTTGTCTAATTATTTATATTGATTTTCAGGTAGTCAACAAACCAGAAAAACAAGAGGGATAGTGGATGAATGTTGTTCAGTTCCATGCAAACGAAAATACCTAAAACAATATTATTGCGCTCCTGAACCACAGATGTATGTAATTTTTCATTTATTCTAAGATTTTAATGATGCTTAATGGTTATGATTAGTAATCTTAAATTGGAAATATAAATCGATTATTCAATAAAACTAACTTCTTGATAAAATTATCAAACGTTTTAAAAGAATTCCGTTTAGAAAAAGTATCATGAGTGATGAGTCCGTCCTATGTTTAATATGGCGTATGAAGTTTCCCCATAAAAACTTTTTCCTTCTCACTCTAACAGGCTTAGGATTGTCCAGATTTAACAGGCATGATTGAAAATGTGCTTCTTTATGTTTGAATTTACAAAGTTATACATAAAAATATAATATAATATATTATAATATATTTATATTTATTTATTTTTATTATATGTACATTGTACAAGGTAATATTTTTTATTTGTTTATAGCAAATTCAAGTTGTGAAATATTTTTATTTTCATATTTTATACTTTTCATACCTATTGTGGTTATTTAAAGATTAAATATATTATAGTCATGGCTCAATTTATCTGGCACGTTAAAATTGTTCAAACTCATTTTAAGTAGCCTGATATTTATCCAATTATTTGAGACTTGGCTAACCACTCACTACAGGCATAGATCGTTTATTCAAAATATTTAAACACAGGTAAAATTATAAGCGAGTTATTAAACTATTTATTTTTTATATTTCACAAAAAATAACATTATTTAGTGAATAAACAATAACTACCTACTAATAGGTTCAAACGTAAAAAAATGAAAATACTTATTACATGTTAGTCATGTACTTTGTTAATTAAGTATTTGATTTAAATAAAGTCACTTAAAAAATACATAATAAATAGTAAATAATAAACACTTAACTGTAAAAACATATTGATATTACAGTAACAACTAATATTGTACATAATATTCGAACATATGATCCATATCACAGATATTGGTAAATAAACCATATCTAAATATATATCTAAGTCCAGACCTGTAAAGAATACATTTAAAAAGTATTTCGGTAAATACTCTGCAAATATATTTATTTTTTAAGTATTTAAATACTATTCAAATACTCAAATTGTATCATAGTTCGAACACTACTCAAATTTTTTATTAAAGTATTGGCAATACTTTTCATATACTTTTGGTTTTTAAGCAATGTAGGTATTATAGCCAATAGACACATAGCAGGTTTATAATCATTTTTATTTTTTATTTATTAAATAATTTTTTATTACATTTTAAAAACATAATGTTTTCGAAATTCAGTATTATGGCTAGAATTACTGATATTAAAACATAAAATAGATAATTCTACTTGTGATATAGATCCGGGGTAGAAATATTCAAAAACAAACACAATTTTTAAGAACGTCCATAGTAAAGTCACCAGGTAAAACCAGTTTCAATCACCCAAACAGGCTAATAATCTTTGGTCAAAACACCCAACCAAACTGTTCTCAATGGAAAATTACCAATCAATGTATTATTTATTCAGAAATAAATTAATTTTTGTAAATTGCAGATCTAATTCCCAATTTGCAGTGACTACTGCAGAATCTACAGATTCAGACGGAAAATCAAGTCTCATTAATTATTCTCTATACTATTATCCCCTAAGTAAGTATCTGCTTAAAATACTTTACTGGTGAGATTTAAAGATAAAAGAGTGCAATTTAAAACACATAGAGTAGATAATATTGAAATTGTTAGATGTTATTCTAATTCCTAACAAGTAACTAAATAAATTATATAACATATTAATGATTCAAAGGAATATTTGCAATAACCTAATTAATTTCATTTTTTAATCTGAAATTATGGCCCTCTACTATGCTTTATTTTCTCTATGCACTCTTTTAACTCAAATATCATTAAGTATTATGCTGGATTAGAATCCGTTAGATATACTTCAACTTTTGAATCTTAAATCCACGAAACACACAAAATAAAAGTTGCTTCAATAATTATTTTTGTTTTTACAGTTGGACGTGTATTAGCTGATTTTCCAAAAGATTATCCAATCCAGTAGGTAATCAATATGGATTGTTAAATTAAAAATAAACTTAGTATGATGAACTGAGTTGTGTTGTTTTTTTATTATTATACTTATTAAGAATGAGATCAGTAACACACTAGTACTACCAGTGTCAATGAGATCAGGATACAAGGATTATTTATGTTGTGATTGAGGGGGGGGATAAAAATTGTCATAATATTAAAGAATTGATTTGTTTATACTATATAATAACTACCTACAATAGACTTAAAATATCTATTTTTAGATCATTACTTAAAAAATGAAATAATTATAGAAGGTTTGTTGAAATTTTCAATCTTTGTCTATATAACTTTTTGTTCATTTATATTGCAAAATAATTTGTGAATTTTGTTAAATTTTATCATTTTTGTCCAATTTTGAACTAAAATTGTTTATGTAAAAAAGTCATGGTCTTGTATCATATTTGTAAATCTTAGATATAAATGCAATTTTTTTATCAATGCTTAGAGAAAAAAATTAAAAACTTTGAAAATTTAAAAAGTTTATAAATCGTTCAAAAATAATCAAAATATTTTGAAATTTTTATTCGATTTAACAATTTATTAAAGAAACTATTGTAAAGCGCGTTATTTACCATGTTGGTTGTCAATTTGACAGTGTACAATTCAATACATTATGCATATAACTATTTGTAAGAGGAGACCTATAAATAATAATAATATTTATATTTATTACCTTTTAAGAATCATATTATTTAAATAAAGTAATAAATTAATGTCTCCAAAAGCCTTGATTTGCAGAGCGGACAACGGTTAGTTTCTAAGAGGGGAGGTTCAAATTTAAAATAATTAGATTAAAATATCCTTTTTAAATCAATCAATCAATTAAAATTTAATCAAATTAATAAATAATAATTTTAACTACGAAATAACAAAGTTTGAGAAGAGTGCAATTGATATATAAGGTTTACAAAAAACAAGTATTTCTATTATACTTCACATACTTATCGTAACAACCATAATAAATGATAAAAATGAATATAGGAATATCATATTGCATAAATAAATTTAAAACTATATTTAAATGATCCCTGTCACCAAATTCAATATTATATTCACTTATTTTATATACATTGTTTATTTTTTGAGAAGTAGAATAATTCTAGTTGAAACTGACATATTCAAGTTAGAAAAATATAAACTACACATTTCGCACAAAATTACTTTGAATTTAAAATGTATTATATAATATATCTGTATTCAAATTAAAAGATATCTTAAAGGCTATCCTAATTAGTTATTTATGATTAATGAATTTATAGTAGGTAGTTCAGATTTAAATTATATATTTCTTGGAGATATCACCTTATACACTGATTTTGTGTGTTTATACTGACTCAAATAGCACCAAAAATCATTTTCATGTTTTAAGTTGATAAAATAATATTTAACGTTAAAAATGTAATGAATATGCTCCTAACACTTTTAAGCAATTGAATCAATTAACAAGCTTTTTAGTGGTGGTTGTGGGATTTAGCTCATAATATTCCTGCAGAAAAACATAAACCATTAATAAAATTATTACTTATTCAGAAGAATATTATTGATGCAGAAAATGCATATCAAATAAGATGTTAAAATGAAGAGTTTCCTCAATGGACAAAATATTTGCCAAATTATTGGGCTTATAAAGAATTAAAGTGTATATGTTTTAGGGACAGTTTTTCTAGAGGTCATGTGACTAACAACTATTGTAGTGGCAGTTAGACATTATTAAGATCACATTTTAGGAAAAAGCATACAATGTATTAGTCTTAATAAAATTAATTAGTACAGCTTTAGAAAATTATTATAAAAAAAGTTTAAGAGCATTTGCAGATAGAAGAACTTCCTCAATAAGATTAATGATGAAAAAGTTGCATATTTAAAAAAAGAAATGATTGTTCAAAAATATTATAATGAATTTTTAGTGCTAAGTGAAGAAGAAAATATTTTATTGCATTATATTGATATTAAACATTTAATATATTAATCCATCATAAGCATAAGATGTACATGTGATGTTATCAGGGGCGGACCAGAAGATCGGGAAATTTTCTGATGTGCTGGTTGAATAATCGAATCATGTGGCCTAGAACCAGGGAGTTTGGTTCTATAATTAATTTATTAAGATCTTTATTTTAAAATTATAGTTTTTCAGTTATCGGTCTGTTGAAATCGAAAAAATGAAAATAAACACACCTAAAATTATATTTTGTTGTTCTATAAACAGTATTTATATGAATAAAAATAATTGCCAATGAGGCAGCCGGTAGACATTTTTGGTTTGTACTACTTTTATTGTTTAAGACAAATATAATAAACAATATTTAACTGATTGAATAAAACATTTAAAAATATACTTATTAATAATACTATTCTGACTAGCTTTTGGTTTACAATTAAAATACATACATACTATCTGATCCCCATTGCCCGTTAAAAATACCAACTATATACAATTCAAAATTTTTGTTTAATTCTGTTTAAAACTGGTTAGTCATGATCAAAACATACAGTGGATTTACCCTACCTTAATTTCTATAAAAGATTTTTAACACGGTCATAAAAGTGTATTCAATCATGATATTTTATTGGTACCTATAATAACAAATTACTAATTTCTTATTTATTTATACTTTTGTACTTTTTTAAGTACTTGGGAACTTATAATTTTTTATATCACAAAAATGTACACAGTACTTAGGCATCGTGTATTGTAATATAATCAATTTAGGGATCAGAACTTGATGCACTTAAAAAGTACTAAATATGCATGCACTTATGCGCTTAAAAAGGTACAAATATGCTCTAAAAATACGTACTTATATTATGTTCGTTTCGTTTTTTCTAATAGCCGCTAGTTAATGTTTTTCAGTGTAAACGTGTTGAGTCACAAGAAATGTTCGATCACTGTTAACATTTACTTCAAATAACTTGTCTAGAGCATACAATACTTCCGTCGGTTTTGAATATATCCGTACCATATTCCAAAACAAAACCATTCAAACAATATTTGTCACAGATTGTATAATTTTCAGCATAATAAAATAAAAATAATATAAGTTAATAAGTTATTGAAACAAGAACAAAGACGCATAAAACTACAAGTAACACGGACGTAGAAGTCGGAACTGATAAAAATATTACGTCTATCAATGCCATCACCTATAATCTAATCATTGGGTTATTTTTCTAGAAAAGTATTTTTAGAAAATCATCATATTTTTATAGCAGTTGTTTCTATTTTTTTTTATATTTGTATAATATTATACTCGTATTTAAGATAAAGCTAACTGTAGTTGTAATTTATAAATATCAATATATTATATTAATCAATAGGGGGAAACATTGTTTTTATGTCAAATGGAAATTTGAAAAATATGAAACAAAAGAATATCTACTATGTTATCTCAATATCAAAGTATTCATTTTTTAATTAAGAATTTTCATACTGAATCTTCATAAATTATAAAAAATACCCCAAAAAATTGGAAAACTAAAAAATATGCTCTAAAATCTAAAAATCACTAAATATGCAAAAATATGCACTATACCCTTTTGATATGTTTTTCGTAGTGGCTTGGAATGAATTTCTAGCTCACTAAGCAATAAATTTAATGGTTAAAAAAAAACATGCAACTTCTGAGCCCTAATAATCATGGTTATATACAAAAATCAAAGTTTGTATCATAAACTTATAGCACAACTTTAATTTAACAAACATCTTAAGACAAAATGTTAATGTTTTTTATAGTTTCTTTAATACAATACCTGATATCATACTTTTAAATTGAATCTCAATTGATTATGTAAACAGCAAATTAGTGATAGAATATCCAGTGTTGGAATGGAAAGGAAGAATTGTGCATTAATAAGGGCTGGACTGGGCAGGCGGGATACCGGGAGTTTTACAGAGGGCCGTTTGTATACTCGTAGGGATGTTTTTTTTTTTAGGTTTATCGTTTAAGGGCTCATGGTACGGTGCACACTGCACAGGAGGCAACATTTTAAAACATGCTACGCCAGCTCATATAACCATTGATCTGCGCATGTGTGTGGACTTGAATTTTTCAAGTGATTGATACCACAGAATTCCCCATGAATTAACTGTTAACTCGGTGACTTGGTTCCTGATAATACCTAATACCAAACACTTAATTCTAATTATTTTTTTTTATATTATTAATTATCACTAAAAAATGTATTATTTCGCGTTCAACTTACAAGTTTCACTAGTTACAGTAAATATTATATATGCTGTTAGGTAACTAATTACTATAATAACGTATAAAATGAACTATACGAGTAGGTAACGTTGTTATTTTATTAAGGATGACATCAGTAGGTACCAGACTGGTACTACCAGTGGCAACAAGTTTTATTTATTTTGATTATATTCGAAAAACATCAATTAACTTCTGCTAACAAGTCGATAACAAGGCCAAAGCTAGGAAAAGTCCCTGCGCGCATTTCAGCCAAACAGCACTGATCTAATCTTGAATAGAAAATAGACATATACCTAATTTAAATCTTACCGATTGTATATCAGAAAATGATCATTATTCTTTTTTTGCAAATTAGATACCTACCTTTATAGAAAAAAGCTCGAATTGATAACTGTGTATGTCTTCTAAACAGCATAGATTAATTTGATGATTAAGTACAGAATTTGTAATTATTTTGACTTATAAAACTATTTATTAGAAATGTTTTATGAAGATTGGTGCTTATAGAATTTCTAATTTAATAGTTAATTAAATAATGATAAAATTATTATTCATTCTGTATGTTATAAATACCTCCTTCACGCCAGTCACCATTCCAAATTAATCATTTGGACTTGGAATATTTTCAATTAAATCATTCTTGTATCAGTAATAATGTTTTGTCCACATCGCAAGCAAATAATTGTGTAATAATTAATCACAAGTCAAGTTATTATACTTATTTCACCCAAACCATCTAACTCAACACAAGTCGTTCGTCCTCCTGTATGCTGGGACACTACAATATTCAAATCCAGATTATGTATTATCTTATGTGTATATGTACAGGCATGTAGTCCTAAAGTTATTTGTGAGTATGCTACATAGGTATGTGGCAGCTTTTGTCATCAACCCAGGTCCGTAGCCACAGTGGGAAAGGGCGCTGCCCCCTTAAAAATATTAGACAGACATTGTTTTATATATAACGCTCCCCCCTAAAGTTTGCTTTGCACCACCAGAAAATTTGGTCTGGCTACGGCCTGCATCAACCCCTCCACCTCCACATCCTTTCAATTATATAAATTAATAACATATAATTAGTTATTATTTTATTAAGTTGATTTTAAATTATAATAACTTTAACAATGTAATTAATATTATTATAAAGTATATTTATTTACCTAATACATAATATAATAATACTTCTGCCAGCTAGTTTAAAACAATTTTTGTGAAGTAGGTATACGCATGTTTTTGAGCGCATACTTCCGGACTCAAGTTTTTTCTTTAGTATGCTCTCTTTTAAAAATTTGAAAAGTGGGTATGCACCGCATACTCACGCATACCCTCCACTACATCACTGTATATGTATTAGATTCCACCAAAATAATATAAAAAACAGTAATTTTAATAACTTACTATAATATGACTACATTTCCTCAATTATTTTTGGGTTTTTATATATAGTGTAATATAAATAAAGAAGTTTAATTACATGAAAATAAAATATCATTATCTTTATTTAAAAGTATATATTTTATCAAATATCGATAAAAAAAAAAAATTAAATAATTTATATTGAATAAGGTTTAAATTAAAAAATAATAATATAACCACCAATAATATACCACTTATATGTATATAAGGTATGCATGATAAAAAATATTATCAAATTTAATTTGTATTATTTTTTTTATAATATATATAGTGTGATCACACTATATCCTTGTATTTAAATGGGGTTTGAGAGGTGATAGGGATTACTTAAATACATATTTTCAGACCAATTTCAAATTTTTACCTCTCTCGGTACGCAGTACAACTTACTTTTTTTTACGGCGATATTTGAAGACTGTAGTTTATGCAGATCCACCTGTCAATCTTCAGGAATTAAAAAACAAAATACAAGTAGCATGTGATATTTTTAAGTGAAGACCAAATCACGGCTACAACTTTGATTGAATTTTTGAAACTACTGGAATTATGTTTAGAACATGATGGGTGAAAGGTTCGTACAATTCGTACGATAAATATTTATTGAATAAATTTTATTTTTTTGCAAAAATGATGGATAATTCCAAATTTTGACTTACTCTAAATTGGATACAATTAATTCAATTTGATTGGAATTTAGTACAATTTCTTCATATTATTCATCACCTCTATATGCCAAGCATTGTTGGGCTCTAGTAGCTAAGTATAAATATAATCACGATATAATTTTATTTATTTTATTATTATAAATGTATAAAGTATTACCACATTCTTGATATGTTTACACTTGGTATAGTACAATCAATAATTAACACTTTAAAATAAAATTTCCATATAAACACTGCAGTAATGCAGTATACTCGTATTATGTTTATGGTTGACTGTTTCTTTCCCATAGTTCCGAAGCTATTAATTATAGCCCCATGGTGGGTGGGGGGGGGGGGGGGGGTAAGTTGACGTGTATCAAATCGAAATAGTTCGTAAAGGACGATTTTGGATTCAATCCATAATTGTATCACAAAAATACCAGAAATTGGTATACCCTACTATGCTGTACTCATATTATTTTTTATCGTAATAAGGTAGGTAGGTACAATATGACATTTTTATTTTTCGGAAATACCTAGAATACATTTTATTTAATATTCAAAGATTAAACATACGAATCAGTTTATAACTGCATTATTACACATTCAATAATCGAAAACAAAAAGTTAAATAACATTAAGAAACTTTGAAAAAATATAGCGATAGAAAAATATATTTCTTATTTCAATGACATTCAATTGTGAATAAAACTTAAAACGTTTAAAAGTATTGAGAGTTTGGTGATACAAATTATCTTTGTTTTTGTATTCTTAAATAATAGATAGGTAGTGAAATATTCATCTTGATAAAATTCAATACTGCTCATCTACCTGAGTAAATGGCAATAAATATTTATTTATTTTATTGCTATAATATTATTATAATCTGTAAGCTATTTATGAATAAAAATTCCCATCGTAAATTTCAAAAACCTTTCTCAAATGTCCGATAAAAAAAAATTGAGGTCGTTAATTGATCACTAAATTGTTATACGTAACATAATAATTAAGATACCAGTGTTATAGACATGGTGGTGCTGGTGTAGTTGTAACCTTCCCTCCCAACCCTCAAAGTTTAAGAAAATGAAAAAATTATTTCTATACCTTGTCCATGAAAGTTACTGCAATTAAAAATTTGTTAAAACAGCCATCAGTAATCAGTAACCGATAAATAAAAATTCTGGACACTCAAAAAAACAAAAAAACTGTGAAATACATATAGGTAGTGCTAAATAGTAACCAATAATTACTAGGTACACAAAATCAATTTTCTATTGAGACTGATAATTGATAAACTGAAATTAATTATTATGTAAGTAGTATAGATGTACCATTCCTGGCGCACTTTTATTTTTATCAGTAAAAGATCACAAAGAAAACAATGTGTAAAAAGATCAGACAATTGAAATGCAATAATTATTAAAATATTTTTCATAGAACTTATGATATTAATAATTGAAAATTTAAATGCAATAATTATTAAAATATTTTTCATAAAACTTATGATATTAATAATTGAAAATTGAAATGCAATAATTATTAAAATATTTTTCATAGAACTTATGATATTAATAATTGAAAATTTAAATGCAATATTTCCCCAAAAATATTTTTCACAAAAAATATGAAATTAATAATTAAAAATTGAATTGTCTAATCTTTTTGATTTTGATTTCTAATTAGTGTATTCAGATGGTTTACAAAATCATTTCTATCTATGTTTGTTTTATAATGTCCCCAAGCTAATGTATCAATACCATTGTCCAAAATAAATCTTTTATCATCATAAACACTTAGAGCTTTTTTGTTTTGTTCTACAGTAAAAATATCATGTTTCTTAGTTCTAAATAAATTTTGTTTAACATATTTTGATTCTTTTGTTAGTAAACAATTTTCAAAATCATTAAAACATATTTTATTTTCCACAACATTTTTTTTAACACCTTTAGCTTTTTTAATTTCTTTTTCAGTATCTAAGATTCGATGTGAATATAATTTGGATCTTAAACCTATAAATTCAGTCATAATTTTTCCATTTAACTCATCTTTAAACTTTCCTAAGACTTTTTTGTTAACTAAAGGTAAACCATAAATATTATCTTTTGAATAATCTGAAGTGTCAAAATGATCTAACATAATTTTCATATCTTGATAAAAATCATTAGTTTTTATTTCTAATATTAGTGAATCTGTATCTGTATATAACAATCTAACTCTATTTCCATATTTTTTCTTTATAATATTATAATAAAAATCATACATTAACATTTTAGATAAATCTAAAATACACATTCCTAGATATATTGGTTGTTTGAAAGATATTTGTGTTCTTTTCATATGTACTGCAGCTAAATTTTCTGTAAAAATTGTCCTTCTATCAAAATTTGGTTTTGCAATTAATTTGTCTAAGCTGAGTGCATTAGAACATAATCTTATATCAACATGATTTCGAACATTCATCATAGTACGTCCATAAACACTATTATTCATTAGTTTGAAATAGTCTTTTTCAAACTCATTCTTAGCTTCTGATCTGAGATTAGTATTAAAATCAATATACACTTTTAACCAAGGAGATTGACTAAATTCTAACACTCTATGAATTTTCTCTATCTTTAATCCTAAATTAATATATAATTTTAGTGTTTCATAATGTATTATATATTTTTTCTTATCATACAAAGTTGTTAATAATTTTGGGAGTTGTTCGTTATCAAAATGTTTTTCTGGTGCTAAAGGAAAATCTGAATGTATATCATGAAGTTCTTTAGGGTAAGATAAATCTACTTCTAAAATATAACCTTTACATGATTTATCAGAAATATTCATTACATCAAAATTCTTCACATTATCAACCCATTTGAAATCTCCAGTAGGTAAATATTTACTCATTGCCCACCCATAAAGATTATTTGCATCCAAATATTGTAAAAATATTGACTCCTCCTTTTTTTTAAATTTATCTCCCATGTATTTATTGTTTGCTTTTGAATATCTTTGACTACATTGAGATAAACCACCTCGAATTCCAGATTCGAACATCAATATTTGATCTATATCTGTTAATAAATCTAATTTTACTTTTGTCATTCTTAACATACAATCCCATGCAAATCCTGGTGTTGTGTAATACCACATAGGATCTAATTTATATTTTTTTAAAGAAATATCTCTAAAATTTTCTATTATATCTGTTGATAATAAAACATCGATCTTATTATATAAACTAGTGAATTCACGCATATTTTGTATATTAAACACTTTCCAAATTTTCTGTGAGTTTTCATATTCCTCTTTAGTTATATTTTTATTAGTAAGAGAACTATAAAATTTTTCAATAGGAGGTAAACATGTTTCATTAAATTTTTCTTCACAATCCATATACTCATAGGGATAAGCTAACTTTCTAGTAACTAAATCTAAATGTTCTTCAGGAAAATATTTACTAAGTTCTTTAAATTTATTTTTTAAATTTAATTTTGAATCATTTCTTAAATTATTTGTTAACTTGTCTAAAGAACTAGGTAAAAATTTGAATTAATCAATAAATCTTAATTCTGTATAAATTTTTATTTCTTCGCCTTTCCTAGTTACTTTACGTGGCATCATTTTTGAAAAAGAAATATATTTTTCCTCATTATTTGCGAGTAATTTTATTTTTTCATTATCATTCCCAAATTCTTTTATAAATAGATGGGCATCATAACCTGAAAGATTATGAAAAACAATTGGAATAAAACGTGGATTTTGATAATTAAGATTACAGATAGAATGTGCTGCTCCTCTATATTCTCCAGTTAAGTGCTCATGATCCCGAACTTTTCGCATATTTTTATTTTTATTTCTATTTCGTTTTTAAGTTTATCTTCATACAATTTTAATTTTTTAGCATCATCGTCTTCAACTATTTTAAAATTTTTGTAATATTTAATTACATCTTTAATTATTTTAAAATTTTTTTTATATAATTTTAATTTTTTAGCATCATCACCGTCTTTAACTATTTTAAATTTTTTGTAATATTCAATAACACCTTTAATTTTTTTAATTTTTTTAGCATCATCGTCTTCAACTATTTTAAATTGTTTGTAATATTCAATAACATCTTTAATTATTTTAAATTTTTTCTCTAGCATTGGAGGTAAATCTGATAAATATCTTTCACAAATATGACATTTATCAGATTTATTATAATAATTATTTAATTGTTCTGCATTCAAAGTTTTCATAGGAACTATTTTATCATACATTTTAGAAATAAGTATTTCTTCATTTTTCATACATTCATAAAATTTTTGAGCAACGTTTGGACCAGAATATTCTACAGGAGGTTTATAATCATCATTACTATATTTAATATAATAACAAAAATTATTAGGTATATGTTTCTGATAGCATTTTGTAAAAGATTCTGTATCATTTGGTTGACAAGTATATATTGGTTTAAGTGTACATTCAAAGTCAGCATAAATCACAAAAGGGACTCTTAATGAATGATTATAATTTTGAAATTCTAAAGTTTTATTATAGGCTTCTGGTAGAACTATTTTAGCAGCTTTATTATTAGCACAATAAATTTGATGGTCATTTAACTTATTTTTTGTATCAAAACTATTTAAACACATTTTACATATAAGTCTTTTATGACCATCTTTTGTCATTTGACTTCCACAAAGTTTCCATAAATCCTTAATCCAACAATAATGACCTTTATTCTTATTATCCTTTCTTAAATACATCAAATCTATATGATTGGTTTTTTCTATAATAGTTACTTCTAAAGGTACAATTACTTTTTTATCTAAACAATAAATATTAATAGAAATATCTTTTGTTCTTTTAACAAATTTTGGAACGTCTGTGGTTTTTACTGGAAATTCAATACCTTTTAATGCATTATCAAATTCATTTTCAAAAGGAATATATTTAGTTACTCTTTGCGCATCTTTTTTAGCAGGATGTAAAGCAGAGAGTATTGCCCAAAGAAAACATTTATCATCTTTATTTTTAACATTGATAATAGCTTTTTTATCTCCAATATGTTTAGGTAATGGAATATATGAAGAACCCTTAAAAGGAACATATTTATTTATATTTATTCCCAAACTTAAAATTTGATGAAGTCTCCATTGAGAATCTTTCATTTCAAACACTTCAATTTCATTTAAAATTTTAATTTTTTCATTTGTATAATAATCATTTAAGTCAGAATTTGTAGTTAAAATTTTATTTGTTGTTTTAAAATTATATTCTTTATATTCCATATTTTCTTCATTAGTACCTCTCTTATATATAGCAAGAAATATAATATTAACTTTTAAATTTTTCTTCTTTAATGCATGTTTAAGTTGTCCTATTACTGAATTATCTAAACGATTTAAAAACACTTGAACATCTTTAATACCCATATTATTATTTTTAATAACATAAGTTTTTAATCTACTTTGAAATGCTGTTTCTTCATTTTTTAAAATAGGGCGAATCATGTTGTTCTTTTCAAACATTTTTGCACTAAAATTGAAAACTCTATGTGGTTTGGGTATTATCTCTTTTTTTGTTCTTATTTGTTTGTTATTTGTTTTTGGTATTTTCTCTTTTTTTTGTCTTATTTGTTTTGTTGTTCTACCTTTGTATGTTTTATTAAACTTAGGTTTAATTGTTTGATCTACATCATTTGTTTGATGACGAATAGATTTCAAATGTCTAGACCAATTTTTGTAAGTAACTGTTAAGTTACATTTATCACAAGTTTTGTTAGGATATGTTTTTTTGTTATCCATTTTATTAATATTAACATTTCCTTTAACTAAGGAATCAATTTTATTTAAACTTTCCATTCTTTATTATAGAGGATATTATTTTTTTTTTACATTCAAATTTTTAATAGAAATTATTCTATTAAAAATACATTTTTTAAAAACAGATAAGAGTTGACCTACTTACTATCCCACCTCTCATCTGTTGTATTATAGATATCACTTCCTTTAACTCATGTCATTTAAAAACAATGTGAAACATATAGTCGATTTATTTAATTTAATATTATTTTAATATTAAGATCCCATAAAAAATTTACACATTTTAATATTTCCTAAATCTTGAACAACCTTAACATCTTCTAGAAAACGATGTCTATAATTACCTGTTGTAATTATCATATCATTGGCTATTCTACAAAGTTCTAACCAACTTGGTGAATGTAATAGTTTAGAAATATAAGGATTTCTAGTATTATCATCTTCTTGATCAATAATGAAAATATTTCCATAAATTGGAATTTTATGTAAATTATATTTAATTATTTCAGTATTATCATGATATTCAATAGCACAAAATTCAACATATAAATTATCTTTTTTTGAAAATTTTTTCATATATTTTTTTATATCATTTTTCATTAATTTCAAATAATTATATTTGTTTTGTTTTTCTTGATTAATTGGTAATCCTTTGTATGTTTTATTATATCTAAAAGGTACAATTGTTTGATCTATATCATTTGATTGATGACGAATAGTTTTCAAATGAGCAGCCCAATTTTTGCTATCAACTGTTAAGTTACATTTATCACAAATTTTGGGAGGATATGTTTTTTTGTTATTCATTTTATTATTATCAATTTCTTTAACTAAGGGTTCAGTAATATTTAATATATTCATTTTATTATTGTTATCAATTTCTTTAACTAAGGGTTCAGTAATATTTAATATATTCATTATTTATTATAAAAAATATTATTATTTTTTAGATTCAATTTATTAATAGAATAATTTCGATTAAAAATAACAATACATAATATCTGGAGACAATAATATAGAAAATTTATTAGAATTTATGTAATTTATTAACATTGATCCTCTACGGGTTAAAGTTAATAACTTACATAATTCTGTTTTTTGCATCTCTTCGTTATAAAAACTCCCTTCAACCTCTTTATTGTTTAAATCTATAATTTTATAGGTTATAGACTTTGTGTTTAAAATTTCATTAACTATAAATATTTCTGTTGTCCAATTTTTACTATATTTATTAGCAAATGTTTTTTTATAAGCTTTTATTCTGACTCTATCACCCACGCTAAATTTTATTTTTAATTTAGGTTTGTTTTTTGTAAAAAATAATTTGCGTAGAACAAGGTCTTCGTTAGATTTATTTACTTCACAAGGTTTCATACCAATAGATCTATGTATATCATCAAAATTATATTCATCTATTAAAGATTGTAAAATGTTAAACCATTTTTTAGATTTTTGCATTTCAAATTTTATTCTCATTTTTTTGTTTAATGTTCTATTAAATCGCTCAATAATTGCAGATTTTTCTTCGTTTTGAGTATGATACATATGAATATTATATTTTTCCAAAGTTTGTTTAAAATGTTTATTTACAAACTCCAAGCCTTTATCAACATGTAGTGATTTTGGTGGTTGATGTTTTTGTGATTTAGATTGTTTTATTATTTTTTCAAATGTTTTTGAAACACTAATACCATCTTTATTTTTGAGTGGTAATGCCCATACAAATTTTAAAAAAGTATCTATAACAGTAATTATATAACAATAACCTTTATTTTCATTTGAATAATTTCTCATTATAACTAAATCAGCAGCCCATAGATCATCAATACCTTTAGTGATAATCCTTCTTTTAGGAAATCTTAATCTGACTGGTTTATGAAGTTCTTTAGCTAATAAAAATTTGTCTGTATTATTTGAAATATTTTGATTTATAGATTTATTGGTGACGGGTTGTTCAATTTCAGATGATGTTGTAAATTTACTTTTATTTGTTTTACAATCCAAACATTTTGTTGAAATTCTCCATCGACCATTAACTGTTTGTATTTTAATAGGATTTAAATTTTTTGTTCTTTTTTTACATTTAAGACAATGTATAGTTTGTAATAATTCATCGCTCATTTTATATTGCAAAAATTTTTATTTGATTTTTCAAAAAATCTTTGGAAATAATTTTAGACTATCAGACTATGAGGGGGACTTAAAGAGAATTAAAATTAAAAATGTTTAAAGCAAAAATGAACTTTCTAACATAAATATTACCGGAGTTATACTTAAATCAAAAATATGAAGTGAGGGGTAAACTTTTAGTATATAGTGTAGATAAGTATATAAATAATATCTGTGCTGTTCCGACTTGATAATATCAATTATTAAATGAATTATCAGACTTTAAAATATTTAATAATAATAATAATAACAAATATTTTCAATTGAAAAAAAAAATCTGAAAAAAAATGCAAAAAATCGGTAAAATCATTCCCAGCTTTACAGATACCCGTTATGAAAAAAGGAGGCCGGAACTCTTTTACAGATATCTGTAAAGCTATCGTGGGAGGGAGAAATTATCCAAGTGTTGTTGATCGTCAACTACAGTTTTTCAGTAGAACTAGATAGGTGGGCGCCTACACCTATCCAATTTACTGTAAACGTCTTCAAAGCATGATTAAATTAGCAGGAGAATATGCGGCGCCACACATTCCCCACTAATTACGATCTTACTAAGAACACATTTAAAACAAACGCATTAACTGACCAGGCTACAACACTTGGACATGTATAAATGATATTTAAACACTATTTAAATAATTCGATAAATAAAAACCTCATAATATATATATATATATATATGATAAGATATTCAATACCGGATGTTAAAAAAAATAATCAGTCTAGCTACACAAACGTTGATATATTATATATTATTATTATTATACGTAAATATTATTATACGTAATTATTCATCTTATACTTATACAGTTATACGTAATTATTCAACGTAGTTATGTTGTTTTTTCATTACCTACTAATTTGATCATCGAATGTAAACATGAAAATAAACAATGTCTACGTGAAAATGGTAAATATGATAGTGATAGTGATTATAATGAATATAATATATTTAACCTGGTATTATCTCAAATCGAACTACGTAAAAAACAGTGTGAAGAATATGAACATGAAATCAAGAAACTTAAGAAACATAAGAATATGCTTTATTTCCGCAATGTGACAATAAAGATAATAGAACAACGTGAACATGAACGTGAACGTGTACGTGAACGTGAACGTGTACGTGAACGTGAACGTGAACGTGAACGTGAACGTGAAAATCAACAACGACAACGTGAACATAATTAATTGATTTACATAGTTATGTTGTTATGCTTAAATGTATGTTTTAATGTTTCGATGTTTAAAAATTTTTATTTTTATTATAATAAATAATAGAAATGGAAAATTTTAAAGCATCTTTAAATAAATGCGACAACACTCAATATGATTTTGTAAAATTAGATACATTAGAACAAGGAAAAAAATATGAGGTGACTTCTTTCGAATATTTTGATACAGAGCATGGTAAAACAATAACTGTTGTATTAGATAATAAAATTAGAGTATTTTTACCAAATAGATATTTAGATAATTATGAAATGACAGATGAAAATATATCGTTATATAAAAATTCGAAAACAAAATTTAATCTTATTTATAAAGGAATGAAAAAATTAAACAAAGGAAAATCAATGCATTTGATTGATTTTGAATAAATTAGAAAAAAAAATATATAAACTTTTATAAATGGTATTTATAAAAGTAAAAAAAAATGGTTATATTCATTTACCACAACCAGAATTCAATGATAATAATAAATTCAAAATAGGTCTCGAATCAATGTATTTAAAAAGTTTAAATTTGATTAATATTGAATCAGATTGTAAAATAGAAATTGAACATAGAGAAATATATATAAAAAAAGGTATATATAGCATTTCATATTTAAATAAATTAATTGGACCGGTATTCTTATCTTATAATAATAAAAAAATTCAAATTGAATCTCCTTGTTATTATAAATTAGATGAAAAATTTAAAAAAAATTTAGGATTTGAAAATACAGAATTTGATTTTTCATTAGTTGGTAATACTTTAATGTATTGTCCTACTTCTGAAGAAAAATATATAAATATAGATCAAGAATGTATAATTAGATTAGGTAGAAATGGTGAAATACCGAAGATTGAAATTCCAATAGGAATATACACAATAAATGAAATTGAAAATTTAATGAATTGTTATGATTTTCCTAAAATAAGTCTTGAATTAATTGATGATTTTTTAAATATTACAGCCTCAATCGGTCTAAGTTTTGATGAATATTTATCAAATTGTTTAGGTTTTGATTATATGGGATATTTAATCCCTATAAATAGGGTATGGCCTGATTCATGGAAACTAGGTCCTGATATTGAATATACAATAACAGGATCAAACAAACCAATTTTTTATACACAATGTTTTTTAAAAAATATAAACGGTGTTATATTTAGCCAAACAAAAAAATCTGATAAAATATATAAAACTAAAATTGAAGGTAACTATTCAATTGATCAATTGAATAGTATATTACCTTCAAATATCAAATTACTAAATGATAATAATTTTATTAAATTAACTTCAAAAAATACTTGTTTGATAGACGAAAATTTAAAATTAAGTTTAGGGATTGATAATAATTTTTTATATAAACATGTAGGAGATTCTGAAAAATTAGATAATAATATAAATAAACAATTATTAGAAGTACATTGCAACATAATTGAAAAGTCTGTTTCATTTATTGATGAAAAAGTTATCGAAGAGGAACTTTTGTTTGTTTTTTATTATGATTCAAATAATCCTTTTATAAGATGTAATTCAATAATGTACAGACAAGTAAATGTAAGAACAATTCAAAAGATAGAAATATGTATTCTTGATCAAAATGGTGATATTGTTAATTTTGGTGATGATTTTATTGTTTATCTTGATCTAATTGAAGAAAAACAAAATAAATATTAAAATTATTTTTCAATAGAAAGAAAGGGCTGGGTGTATTGGACCCACCCACCCCTCATTTCCTACTAAAAAAAACAAAATAAATATTAAAATTATTTTTCAATAGAAATATTTCTATTGAAAACACAAAAATTTATTCCAGAAAGAGGTGGAGTACTATTATTGTTGTCAGAAAGACATGAAAATAATTCTCTTAAAAGAAGTGTAAATTTATTATCTAATTTAATTAGTAAAAGATTCTTCAATTGTTCCTTTTTCAATATCAAATAAAAATTCATCATTTCTGATGAAAAATACATAACAAATTGTACTTTTAGGTAAATCTTCATTGAAATCCACATGTAAAATAATATTTTGTTTAGTTGCAGAAATATTTGTTGGTTGTCTAGTCATGTTTACAAGATATATTGTTCTAAATGTTTTAAAATCGTTTGGATCATTATACATCAAAGGAAGTTCTTGATGAGTTTTATGAAAAGTTTTTTTATAATCCATTAAACTATCATAAGCTTCACAATATTTTTCATTCTTAAAATCTAAATCTTGAGTTTCTTCAGGATAACGTCTTCCATTTATTTCAAACCTAAAATTTTTCACATTACAATGATCAAATTCACAAGGATCATGTTCTTGAGTATTTAACTTGTTTGTTTGAAATACCACACCCGCAAACAAAGGACTATTAAGACTTCGATATTGAGTTGTTAAATCGATTTTTATAGTTTTTCCTGATATATTTCTTTCTTCGATACATTGCCATGATTTAAAATTAAAAATATATTTTTTTTCTTGAGAAATTGTTTTTAAATCATTTAACAATAAAACTTTATACATAGGATTGTATTCTAAAATTGGAATTTTAATTGTAAATTCATCAATAATAATTTTTCCATCTTCTGTACCTGTAACAACTTTTTTTATTAACGCATCATCATCTGTATTTCTCGTAAAACTTATTTCCATATCACCTTGGAAAACAGGATATATTTGGTCTTTAAACCATCCTAATCCGAATTGTGATAACTTACCCATTACATTAAAACGACCTCCACCTTTATATTTACTTGAAAATCCTGAGTTTATAATTGGTCCGTTTGGATCCACAGAAAAATCTAACACACCTTTAATTGTACTAGCAACTCCTGGATTTTCGATTTCATCCAAGACTTTACCATGTTTTTTAACTTCAATTATAGTAAATAAAAATGCAGGAAAATTATCAATTAGTTGTATTTTTGAATCTTTAGGATAATCTTTTCCATCTTTTTGCAAATATCTACCATAAATATAAAACTTTGCATCTTTAATGCTCAGAAAATCATCCATATTATCTATTCTAAAAATTGTAGTTTTATTAGGTGTATTAAGTTGTGAATTATTCAAAGGTAAAAAAGTTTTATATTGAGATCTTTCAATATATTGATCGTATTTTTTAAAAATATTATACATTATTATTTATAATAGCAAATATATATATTTTTTTTTATATAAATGGATAAATTAATGGTAAAAAAATATATTGAAGATGATAGTAAAGAAAAATCTTTATTTGAAATACCTTCACGAGTTTTAGTGGTAGGAGCATCTGGCTGTGGTAAAACAACTTTGTTGTATAATATGATTATAAGTTATTGGATTCCATATAAAAATCTATATATTTTTACAAAAAATATTGATCAGCCAGTTTATAAAAAATTAAAAAAAATATTTGATGAAATATCTTCTATAAACATTCATTTTTCTGATGGTGATATAATATCTGTTGATGATTGTGAACCTAATAGTGTAGTGGTTATTGATGATTTTCTTTTAGAAGATCAAAAGTTGATAATGGAATATTTTATAAGATCGAGATCAAAGAATATTAGTGTTATTTATTTAACACAAAGTTATACTTCAGTAGATATAAAAACAATAAGAAATAATTTAACTGTTTTAATTGTTTTTAATCAATCAAATTATTATATTAAAAAAATATGGTCCGATTTTATTAGTAAAATTATACCATTAGACAAATTTAAAGACATTTTTAGAACTTATTGTAAAACATATGATAAAAAAAATAAAATAAAAACATATGGTTTCATAACAATAGACATAATAAAAAATGTTATCTATGACAATAAAGGTAATGATATTTTAAGTATTGATGAACGATAAAATTTTTTTTTTATTTAATAAATGGATATCAAACAAATTCAAAATGAATTCAAAAAAAAAATTTTAAAAAATTTAACATTTGAAGATCAAAACAATTCCAAGGTAGGAAATAACTTAGAAAACGAAACAGACAAAATGAAACAATTAATTCATCTTAGACAAAATTTACAAAAAACTTTTAAAAAATCAGATTTAGAACAATCCGAAAAAAATTTAAATTTTATAAAAAAAGATGAAGATGAAGATGAAGGTGACAACAATAACGCGTCCCCTATTCTCGGGCACGTTGAATATACACCAAAAAATATCCAAAAAATAATTAATCTTAAAAAAATTTACAAAATAACTATAGAAAAACAGTTTTAAACGATAAATATACATCAGAAGAAAAAGTAAAATATTATGAACCAATATTAAAAGCCTTATCAAATGTTGAATCATCTGTTAATGATGTTAAAGAGGTTGCTATTAAAACCGATAATGATATTCAAAAGATGATAATACCTACTCCTTATAAACCTCGTAATCCAGAATTATTACAATTAACAGAAGATCAAGATAATATGAAAACACCTAAAAGTTCTCCACTAATAACAACAAATAAATCTCCTATGCCTAAAAATATAATAATATTAGGTGAAAATGCGCAAAAATATTTACCAACTTTACCAAATGAAGCTAAAGGTGTTAATCCATTTGGAATATATTATATAAGTAAAACTGATGAATTCATGATCGGAAAATACCCTATAATATTTGACTTTGATGATATAATTTTAAATGGAAAAAAACATATACTAACCCCAGGTATGTGGAGATTATTAACTCATACAGATGTTACAAAATCAGAATTTTATACAAAAGAAGATTTTGAAAATTATGAAAAAATATTAATTGAAACAGATTCAATATACCAAAATAATGATATAAAAAAATAAAGGTTCTGGATTGAAGACAAATAAAAAAAAAAAATCGAAAAAATGATTAATTTCGATATATCAACATTTAGAAAAAACATTAAAAATTATCCAGGTTGTTATACAACTTTTTGGAGTAAAGTTAAAAATATAAATATCGAACCGTTAAGTAATTTTGATATAATAAAATTTGGAAATAATATAAAAAATTTTAGAGGTTGTTTCATGATAAATGAATTACCTGAAAAACCTTGGTTAAATGAATGTGGGATATTTAATTTAAATAATTCTACTCAAAATGGTTCTCATTGGGTTGCATGGAAAAAAATAAAAAATTATAAAATATATTTTGATTCATTTTCGAGTACTCCTCCTCCTGAAATTTTAAATTATTTAGGTGATGATAATCTGTGGTATAACAATGACAAGTTTCAAAACTATGATGATCCACCTATATGTGGACATTTATGTTTAGAATTTATTGACAATTATAAAAAATTTATTTAAATATAATTTATTAAGATATTTTTAATAGAAATATTTCTATTAAAAAATGATGATTATTTAGTTATATTCTAAGCAATTTGTGATCGGAATCTGTACCTCCCATGCCAAGACAACAAATTTTAATATTTCCTAAATCTTGAAAAACACAAATATCATGAAGATATTTGAATAAAAAAGTACCTGTTGTAATTATCATATCATTGGTTATCTTACAAATTTCGAGCCAAGTTGGTGATTCTAGTATTTTAGAAGCATAAGGCTTTCCATTTCCAGAAATATTGTGTCCATTATCGACGATTATAATATTTCCTTTAATAGGGATTGCATTTAGATTATATTTCATGATTTTAATATTTTTATTATTAGTAATATAGTATTCATATTTACAAAACTTAACTAATATTTTATTATTTAATATTGATTTTTCTATTTCATTTTGCATTTCATTTTCTTGTAATTTATTAAAATCTTTGATAGTTGTATCCATTGTTTTATTATACATTTCAATTCCTTTAACTAAGGTATTCAATTTCTTTTTAATAATTATTATATTTCAATTTTAATTATTAATAATATAAGTTTTGTAAAAAAAAAAAATATTTTAATAATTATTGCAATTCAATTTTTAATTATTAATTTCATATTTTTTGTGAAAAATATTTTTGGGGAAATATTGCATTTAAATTTTCAATTATTAATATCATAAGTTCTATGAAAAATATTTTAATAATTATTGCATTTCAATTTTCAATTATTAATATCATAAGTTCTATGAAAAATATTTTAATAATTATTGCATTTCAATTGTCTGATCTTTTTACACATTGTTTTCTTTGTGATCTTTTACTGATAAAAATAAAAGTGCGCCAGGAATGGTACATCTATACTACTTATGTAGGTATGAAAAATGTATATATAAGTTACTTGACAAAATGTAATATAGTGCAACAAATTAAATGAAGGTTTAATTTATATATAGCTAACAATGCCAATCATGTTATTTTTTCATTTTTGTAGTACCTATGTTGTTTTATTGAAAGTACTAATTTAAATATTTTGGGTAACTCTTTTTCAATTTTGTAATCATGTCATTAAAAATAAAATTCTGATTTTAAATGTGGAATGAAAACAAACTTTGATTTTTGGAATTTGAAAACATAAAAAGGTACCAAGGTTTTTTTTAATCAAATTAATTTAATTACATACCAACCAAGTTCATCCATGTACAATTAAAATAGTTATATAAATCTATATAATATTAAACAAAAATTAAAATTTACAATTATAATATTATTAACAATAGATAGTTAGTTTGTATTAAATGGTTCAGTTTTACAGTAAAGGAACTACCTAATACATAATGTACCTACTATATCACATACAGTAATATCTTTTTCGTATAAACTATTAGCTTCAATTACTTTAATATCTTATAAACAATTGTTTAAACAAGATGTCATGGTCAATATAAGTACCAATCGGAAATACAATATTATCGGTTATAATGGTTGATAATTTTTAACAATGCTAAAATTGAATAAAACTGACTGCTAGAAGATTTAATTAAAGGGAGTCCACTATAGTATAAATAAACAACTAATCTATTGAAGGAATGTAGACTTTTTAAATGTATTGTTTTGCTATATTTTAAGAGTATGCTACACCCACAAGTAACGTCATTAATCATTATCATATTGGTTATCAGTTTTATCATATAAATTCTATGATTATAATTTGGTGTCTTGGTGAGCCAAGGTTGATGTTAACTAAGAAGTAAGATTTAAAATAATATTATCATAATAGAAATCACAAGGTATGACCACATCAAATGCCATTTTATGGTATGTTAGCACACTACATAAGATGTACATATGTAAAGTATAAAAAGTAAAGAAGTTGAAACACTCAACACCCTAGACACATTATTGTAGGCCACCCAAAACGTTCACTTCCGTGATGTTCAATATTTAAACACACCAGCAAGGTATGAAGTTACAAAATATTCAAAATTTTGGACTCTTAAGTCATAACTTTAGACCGGCGAAGAGTGTCGCTTGTATAAACAGATATATATAAATATAATGTTCTATATTGAAATATTCTAGTTTAGTTTTATATACGTCATAAGATAAAAATGTTGTTTAAAAATCATAATTCAATTTGCTTTATTCAAATTATCTTATTTAACCAACCTAATATGGTAAAATTGCTTCCTAAACCAACCAATGAACAAATTATTTTATTTTTATTATATTAAAATAATAATCAATCAAACATATTATGATTTCTTAAAATTACATTTTGTGGTACAATTTTAGTTCTTTGTTCTTTAATAATCATTATTATTCTAACTCAAACAATTACATCGAATGTAAATTACTAGTGTATGATAAACAAAACAAATAAAAAATAATAAGTCAGAAAATCATGTATAAAAATATAAATCTTATATTATTATTTGAGTTGGGTAATAAAAACTAATTTATAATTGTTAAATCTATATTTACTTTCTTATACATACTAATTTAAATATTTGATACATATTATATTATTATTATTTTATTTTGCACTAAAAATTAAATTGCAATATAATGTTTAAAATTGAAAAATAAAATGTTGGGATATCTATAGATAGTTCATATATGATAGTATATCATATTAATAATTTAATTATAACAAAAGATTGAAATATATTTTTGAAGCTGCAATATAATGTTGACAGTTGCTTGGTGTACTTGTTACTTATCCAATTGAAGATATTCCAATACTTGCATCACTGAAAAATTGAGACAAATTATTAAATCAACTTTTAGTTTGTGGATTTGGATACTATTTAAGTGTATTTATTGCTATGATTATATACATTGGATGGGTAATATTGAAATTATGGAACATTAGATGTTTATACGATGATACTCGCTTAGAGCCATTTGTAGATAATTTATTTCAACCTATTTGTGTGTTTGTGTGAAAAAATATGATATCATCAATTCCACCACACTATATTTTTATTAAGGTAATTATAAGCATCTAAATCCCTCCAGTACAAGAAGCTTTAAGTGCAGTAGGGCAGCATTTTATTTACACAACATTAGAAGGTATGTTTTGAGTTTTATATTTATAAGCTAAATTTTTCATTCTAACTATATACTCAATGTATCATAACTAAACTTGAATTTGAACGAAAAAGGTCAAAATTTATTTTGTTGAATCCGAGAGCATACTTAATGGTATTTGAGTTAAAATGGAACAAGTAAAAATGTAGTTAGGTGTCCTAAATTCTAGGACAAGGTGTCAAGATATAAGAATATTGTCATTTTAAAAAATTAAATTATTTTTACTATTAAAAATAAACTATATTGAACTGTTTATAAATAGTTTTGTAAGAAATCACAATAACGTCTAAGTATCTAGTTCTATTTCAACAAATTCCAAGGAATTCAAATGCACTCCAAGACCCTTACAAGCCACTCATGAGCCCTTTAAGGCTGCATCCGAATTGGTTCCCGATATTCTAGGTAGGCGGCACACGTCCGAATTGCTTCCCGATACAGACTTACGAAAAAGCAAAATACAATATAATATAAATGAAATATTTAATATTATAATTAATATTTTAAATGAAAAAATTGGTGAATTCTTCGATTATATTTTAAAAATTATATTGAAAAAGATAGCTCACTTCCACCAACAATGTGGGCTGAATATACCAGTAGTATAGAACGAACTACTAATTGCTGTGAATCATTTCACAGAAAATTCAACAGTTGCTTTTATTCCGCACATCCGAACATATAAAAATAACGAAATCAGTAGATTAAAATTTTTTTTAAATGTTTGTTATAAGTTTTTACCTCAATAATAGAAAATAATAACTATAAAGAAAATAAACGAATTAAAAAAAACGATATACCGCATATATTTATTATTAGGTATTTATTTTATATTTTTAAATTAAGATTTTAATTTTTTTTAAATGTTTGTTATATATTATTTATTAAGCCAAAATTTTAACAACTCGGGAACTAATTCGGATATACCCTTTGAAAGAACCCGGGAACCAATTCGGGCATTTCAGAACCAATTCGGACACTCCGATTTAAAGTATGTAGGTACTTACGTAGATCAAAATAATAAAATAAAATATTAGTGTAATCCGTTTTTCGGATTTTAAACGTAAATCCCGGTTTTGGTTTTGGAGTTGTAGTTGTAGTTGAAGTAGAAGTTGAAGTTAAAGTTGTAGTTGCAATTGTAGCCCTGGAATTTATACATATTAATTAGTTACTGAAAAAATTACATAAGTAATTTGAAATGTAGTAGAATCTTATATAGATACATTTCTATAAAATTAAGTTAGAACATTTTTTATTATTAACAGGTTAACCGCCATGTGTACCATCTCTGGTACATGGTTGATTTGCCATTCGTATTCTAATTTTACCTAAACAAATTAATTTATAAGATATTAATGGGCTAGTCGAAAATTTGTTTGTCTGGCGGGCTACGAAATATTTTCCTGTGTTAAAATCGTATTTAAGTGTACCATAGTAGGCACGCAAAAACATATTGGCAAAACAACAAGTGTACCAAAAATGGTACACGTAGCGCTTTTGGCAATGTACTGAAAAATAACGTAGCAGTTAACCTGTTAAGTTTGTAACTTTGTTTATGAATTTATCGTAAGTTTATTTTTATATAAATTTTGTTGAATGGTTAATTTAAGTTTACAATTTTAGATATTTTATTTATGTTATTACACACCATTTCGATTCAGGAAGGCAATAATGATCTTTCAAATATTTCCTGGTGCACGGAGTTATTTTACAACACTCATTAGCGATAGCCCTTTTAGATTTGAACGAGTGACTTCCTGAAAACAAAGGTAAATCATTAGCAAAGACAAACATTTTTCAATAAATCTAACTAAATAGAATATGCTTATAATAAGTTAACATGATCATCAGATTACCATTTACCATATTTCTTTTACATTTTATTCAATTTTAAATTGTTTTAATTACAAACTAAAATATACAAGGAGTAGCAAGGAAAGGGAAGATTAGAACCCCTAAAATGTTAAAAAATTTAAAAAAAAGTTTGCTTTTTAGTTCTTAATGTATTATATTAGAGCATTACGAGAAAACATAATGTTTATTTCGTCAAATCTACATCAGCACGCTATGACCATAATGATAAATCAAAATTTCTCCGTATCTTAGTAAGATACACTCGATAGTCGATAGTGTCAAAATAATCGATTATTTCGATTAATCGATAGATTTTGAAAACAAAATGTATAATATTTACTATATTCTTAGTTTTACGATATTATTTAATTCGCTATTTGTTCGATAGTGAATTGGATTGATATAATCGATATCATCGATACGACTTATACCACCATCATGACTCCTGTGGCTAGAAACCTTAACCGCGGGGGAGGGGGGCATCGCAGTCTTTGAGAAAGATTTTAAATGATCTAACTAAGTTATGAAATTTTCGTTTTATTTTTTCATACTTATAAAAAATGAGAAGAAACACAAACCCCGATAATTAACTGTGTGTGTGTGATAGGTATCTAATTTTGTATTCTAGAGTTCGTTGATTTTACAATTAATATAAACTTTATAGGTTAATTTCGACCAATAGACGATACTATTATAATTAAGAATAAGGTACTATAGAAAATTATATTCACGTGGGTCTTCGTTGTAGCGGCCTTTGCAGATGATTGAGAGCTCAACTGCGAGATTTGATCCACAAAACCTGAACGGAGCTTCCCAGTACGAACTATTATTAGCGATAGATCCAAGAATTAAGTCAACGCACAAGCTCAGTACCAAAATAATCAAATTGAACTTCATGATTTTCTGAAATAATACACAACATTATACGATGTGACTATAATATGTTAAAAACCTGCAGAATAAAACTAATACGTTTTTGATCTTGATTATTGTTAAATTCATTTATAAATTAATATTATTGATAAATTAAATACTAAAAATAATATTTTTTTATCACACAAATATAGCATATCTTATGCAATTTTTATGAAATTATCGAACGATTTTTGTTATATAAATTTAAATTGTTGAAACCTAGTTTTTTTTAATTAATAATAAACCAACTAATAGGTAAGTAACAAAAAATATCATGCTAAGTATCAATATATGAAAGCCTATGTTGATAGGTACCTATTATTCATACTTGTATAATTTTTAGGCCGTTGGTAGGTTAATTTATTCTACGAATATAAGAAATATATTTCTACTGCATTCTATTTATTTTAAGTTAGGTTAGGTTAGTCTGCACATAAAATTATTTAACGTTATTTAAAAATTGAAAACTAATTTAACTGTAATTTTCCATCAGAATTTACATAAGTAGGTACATACTAATTGAATGTAAATCTTTATTTCTAAATAAATATATTATATGTTTTGTTTGTGAAAAATATTTACATACAACAATATAAGATATTTAACTATATAACTCAATAAATAAAAATATTTATTCAATATGTATCTTGATTAATTTTATATTAAATTTTACCATTGAAATTACCTAACAATAAGACCAATAAGTAGTCTGTTGATAGTACTTAATAAGTATAACATACCTTATTAGAGGTACAATGTCCGTGTAGGATATAGTAGATAGTTAGATTTATCTGGTAGAAGACTAGAAGAGTAACAATAATATTGGACGAACACTGCAGTCAAAATGAATTGTGATCATTCGCAGTATGGTGTAGTTCTGAGTCCTGACGCAGCTCTCACCTAAATATATAAAGTTATTATAGATTGAGAAAGTAGTGAAGAGGAGGGGATTGATAAAACCACACACTTGTATGTGGTGAAAAAGGTACGTTATAGGCTATAGGCCAGGAGTTCCCAAAGTTAACTATTCCCCCCTCCTTGTTGATGATTCTGAAATTCAAAGAGTCCTGCTTTAACCTCTGCTTTACCAAGAGATTCTAGGACATTATTGAAAATATCCAAGACTAAATTTTGTTCAAAAATAGTTTTTCCTGGAAAATATATCCATATAGGACTTGAAAAACAACTTAAAAGAATTATTTCTGGAACTTTTCAAGATTTAATTCATAGTTTCAAACTAATAATTAATATAGATGGTATTCCAATTTTTAAAAGTTCAAACATACAAGTGATACCAATTTTATTTGGGATATATTTTAGATATAAATTAACTACAAAATAAAGTGTTCTCAATTGGTTTATATTTTGGTAAAGGTAAACCTCATGATATGGATTGTTACCTAGAAGAATTTGTTAATGAAGTCAATTATTTATCAGAGAATGGTATTTTACATCAAAGTGGAAAAACAATTCCAGTAAAAGTTGTTGCTGTCTGTTGTGATGCCCCTGCAAAGGCAGACATTCTTGGTATAAAGTCTTTTAGTGGGTATAACTTTTTATAATTGGTCAGATACAGAATTTAGAAAAACTGAAACGTTACTTACAAAAATCCCATGACTGCATTTTAACAACTCGTTTGTTTTAGATATAATGCACCTTGTTTATTTAGGAGTAACTCGTACTATGATTTTAACATGGAGTACAGGAAATGTTCCTCACAAATTGTCTATCCAACTCTGTCTTAGATTATAATCATTATTAGTTGAATATCGTTCATGTGTACCTATTGAAATTAATAGGAAGCCAAGAGAACTGAAACATTTACTTCGTTTTGAAAGCTACTGAATTTCGAACATTTTTGCTATATTTAGGACCAGTTGTCTTAAAATCTGTTTTTACTAGTAAAAAATATGAGAACTTTTCAACTTTTAATTTTGCAGTGACTATATTATTATCACCTAAAATGTGTAAAGATAGTGGATGTGTAATTATGCCAGATCATTACTACGGTATTTTGTTGAAGACTTTATTCATCTGTATAATAAAGACTTTATCACTCATAATTTCCACGGTTTAATTCATATAGTAGATGACTCTGATCACTATTCAGGAATAACATCAAATTTTACTTTAGAAACAATATCTGCATTTCAATTTGGAAATTATTTGCAAAAAATTAATCAATGGTGCGAGGATATAATAAACCAGCTGAACAAATTTGTAATCGATTATTAGGTGAATGTTTTTTATTGGAAAACTATTTTGAAACTCCTCGGCAATCATCATTATCAAAAATATCAAATATTCACTGTGATGGTCCTCTACTAGCAAATTGTTGTGGACCACAATACAAGATTCATATGTTTCAACACTTTCAATTAAGAATAACAAAACCTGATAATTGCTGTGGGTCAAAAAATGGTGATATTATAATGGTGCACAACTTTGCTTATTCAAAGTCACTAAAAACTGAAGTTGTCATTGGTAAAAAATTTATATCACAAGAAGATTACTATTCAGTGCCGTGTAATAGCTCATCACTTGGAATTTATGTTGTTCAACATTTATCCATCTTAAAAATGTGGCCAGTTTCAGAAATTTGCTTAAAATATATATATATTTCCCATACAAAAATTAGTCATATATTGTCTTACCTTAATTCATCTATGTTAAATACCTATTGTAAATGTAAAGATTATTTATTAGGATAAGTTTATTTTGTACTTTTAATATTAGGTTATAAGTGTTAGATTTCTGAACAATAAGATGGAGAATATTACTTCTAAAGCATGTAAAATATTTGTTAATTTAATTTAAAACTTAAATGCTGAATGATGTAAATTTAATGATTATGTATTCAGTTACATATATACATATATATTATTTTAAGTTTAAGGTTGTTTATGTTTGCTTATGAATTGAGGCCGAGAATAAAATAGAAAAAAAATATAAATTTATTGTGTTAATAACCAATTAAATTGTTTTCTTATTACTGCAATGTGCAATTAATTACAAAATTATCATTGGCTACTTTTTATAGTGCTATTTTTATGCCCCAACAAGTTATTATTAACCTATATCATATAATATTTGAAAAAAATACCTATATCAAAATTTATTTATTCTTATATAGGTGATTATGAAAGAGGATACAAAATGATGATAAAAGCAAATAAAAAATTGAGTCATATTTAGAGTCAGATTTTGAAATGAGAGGTAAAGGTTGCCGAAATAAAACAACTTCTTCAAGGCTACTTTTTGAAATTAGTAGTAGCAATGAGGATATTGCTCTGGATAAAAATGATCTACATCCTCTGACCAGTTCTACTGAAATCCTAGAACCACAAGCCAGTTTACGACCAACCAACATTGATCGTCAGTTTCCTACTCCTCCACCTATATTGTTGAAATCTGCTACAAAGAGGACATATAATTCAATATCAACATTGTCACCTTCTACTTCAACCTCAATTTCTAGTGCAATTATGAGTACTCCAGTCGATAGTGATAAGATTTCTAAGTCTGTATGTCCTTTAATAGGTACACGTTATAGTAAGAACGAACACTGATGCTCTTCATCAGACCTGTGTTTCATTTCTGGTGAGTTAAAAATCTTAAATTATTTACTGATTATTTTTAAAGTTATTAATTTTAATTGTACCATTATTGAAGCCAATATTATGAAATTAAGAAATACTGTTTCTTATATTAAACATCATCTCATTGATAATAAGGATACAACCGATGATAAAAAACCTGTAGTAGTATCTAATTATGAAATGGACAATGTAGTATTTCCAATAAAAAGTGAAGATGGTCTTAAAATGTTAGAAAAAAAACTTGAAGATATTGAACATTTCCATAAACTGGTAATTATGAAATGTTTAAAGTAGCTAGTAGTTAAATTAATATTTTTTTTTTTTATTTATGAAAGTTTTAACTAATGCATAATAATATTTTATGTGTTAGTTAAATTATATAACACATTTTGATTTAATATTATAGTACATACCTAAATTCTTTTAAATTAATAAGCCAAGGTTAGTTTATATTATTACTAGAAACCAATTTATAAATTGAAACAATACATATATATATATAAATAGTTCCTAAATAAAAATTCTCTCCTAAGTAATATAATTTCATTATTCCTACCTATATTAAAGAACATCACTATACTAAAAACAAGTACTTATATAATATGTATACAAAACAATATATATAATATTTTAAGCACATAGATATATTTAGGGTTATGAAGAACAAAATTATTAAATACTATTGTAAGTTATTAAAAAAATTTGTGTTCATCTGTGTCACCCATAGGCTCTATATATAGCGCCAAAATCTCTGAATCTATCAACTCATTATCTTGATAAATAATAATTTTTTCAACTTTGGATTTTTACTAAAACATTGTAATTATTTTAGCTACAATAATACACAAATAAACTTAAAATCAAAAAAAAAAAAAAAGTTAGTGTTGTGAATTTGTGATATCCTTTAATAAAATTATATTTTCTGTATTTTAAAATATGTTTTAGACCATGTATTAATAATGTACAATTAACTTAATAGGTGTCCACAATTGCATTTATCAATGGTGGGATAAAGAGTTTATCGAAAATGACAACATCGACAATGATAATAATGTTTTTGGATGAATTTATAGCAGATTATAGTTGGAAGGGGCAAAAAAAAAAGTCTTGAAGCAAGTCCAATTCACAAAGTTATAATAAGTAGGCAATATTCATATCATTTGGAGATTGGAGAACTGGTCAAAGTTCTGAGAACTTATTACCATTATGCGCCACACAAGAGAGAAACTTTATTCAAGGAGCTCGTCTTAAGCGAGATGGACTTGCTGATTTTTTTATGGGAGATGGGGCTGTTCCCTGGCAGTACAATATGATTCAATAAAGTATTATTAGTTTAAGTTGAATAATCATTAATGTATAGTTAATATAATTAATATAATAAATAATAATATTAATACCTAATCAATATAATTAATGTATAAATATTTGAATAATGTAATAAAATAAACATATTATGAATTACCTAACCAATCCAGTTTGTATATTATAGATAATATATAACCACTTAAACTTAGGTAGATGATACAAATTTTTAAACCTATTTTCAATTTTTTAAACCTAAGAATTAATGATTTTGTACAAGGTACATTCTTATACCACTTTGGAAAGAATGTAATTTTTTCAGACCTTAATACTAATTTTTTGTCTGATATTAATTATAAGACCAAGGTACAATACTCTCCCTATCTATGAAGTACACAAATCAAATTAATAAAATAATCAACTCACCAAGTTTGATTCAGTCTGCATATTTAGATCAATATTTTTTCTTAAAAAACTGTCGGCATATGAGAACCATTGTAATTTAGGCTTATATATATATATCACTTGTCCCAGATCCTGTTCTCATAGATTTGTTTATTTTCGCAACTTCCTGGTTGTACGTACCACGAATACTCCTAATTTTCGCACAATTGCATTTACCAATGGTGGGATAAAGAGTTTATCTAAAATGACAACATCGACAATGAGAATAATGTTTTTGGATGAATTTATAGCAGATTATAGTTGGAAGGGGCAAAAAAAAAAGTCTTGAAGCAAGTCCAATTCACAAAGTTATAATAAGTAGGCAATATTCATATCAACTATATTTTATTATTTACAATTTTAATATTTGTTAAGAAGTTTCACATCCTTGAATTACACACAACATTGTTAATTTTCTAAGGCTGATTCTTACAATATCCAGTTAAAGTTGTCGGACTCTTATAACCTCCGGAATTCTGCCGGTAATAAAATCTGTTATCAGTCTGTTAGCATTAACTGATTTAACTGACAATACCGTATATTGTAAGAACGACCCTAACAGTAATAAAGAATAATTTTGAATAGAGTTATTAATGTTTCATAAATCTCGTAGTAAATCACACACTTTTATAATGTAATGTTCAAAATTGTAGAGAAGCTTGTTTCCAAATTAAATGTGTATATCTCATATTTTGTATTAGGTACATTATTTTATGTCATATTATATTGTTTTATACTTTTTTATTAGGTGCAATATAACACAAATTTCCTACCACTACAAAAGCTGGTATTATAGAAATCATAAGCCCATGGATGGCTCAGAGCGAAACCAGAATTAAAAGGTATACATTTTCAGTTATTTTATTTACATTATTATAAGATTTAAATTAAATATACATTTTTTAATATGATTGTATTTATTAATTATAGAAATGCCATTAAATTATCTTTAGACTACTGCAGCAATAGATGATGATCTTGCCACATCTGACCAGCCTATCTGACCTAACCAGCATTTTTTAATGTATAGTCTTATTTACAATTGTTTAATTGTTACCTATTCGTTACATCCAAGTTCAGTTATTATTATTTTTATTTCATACTTAAAAATTGTTTTTTTTATATAAATAATTATACCTATGTATACATTATAGGTACAAATTTTATTATATACTTATATTGTTATTTGTTACATCCAAGTTTAGTTATTGCAGTTTTTATTATATAATTATACTTAAAAGTTGTTATTTTCTTTTAGTAGTACTAAAGTATACCCTATTATAGTATAATAATAGTACTTATGTATACATTATATATATTTTATTAAGTATATATGTTATTATTTTATTTTGTATTAATTGTATACATATTGATATTATGCTTATAACCATAAAGGTTCTTTATCATTTTATTTAAAATTAATTTTTTTTGTGTCTTTCATAATATTGAATTATAAATTAATAATTTTTTTTTTTTTTAGTAAACAATTTCTTGCAATTCTATATACATAGGGTGTGTATAAAAAAAATTAACATATGTACCTACCTATAATAAGCTGAAAACACTGCATTTTTAAACTGCATATGTTTAAAAAACATTTAGAAAGTTTTTAAAAAATATATTAAAAACCTTTTTTGTTTATTTAAAAATGTTAATTAAACATTTTTTTTATATGGAAAAGCGGCCATCAAAACATTGCTATATATGTTTTAAAAACCTTTTTTTATTATTTTTTTTTATGTTTTTAAAAACATTTTTTAAATATTTTATTGCTCATATAATATATTATAATTCTCTTTGTACAATTTTTTTATCTATGATATTTTCATTGCTTAAATAAAAGTTATTTGTTGGAAACGAGTGGGATATGCATTTTGGGAGTGCTTTATAATATAATATAGTCATACATTACGGAGGATAAATTATATGACATTATTATTTTTTTTTTTTTTGGAAATTATTTTCGATTGCGTCAAATTGTAATGGTGTTGTGTAGTCTTTCCCATATTGTGTTGTTTCTTTATGCCCAAACATGGTCATAATTTAGAACGTAGACAGTGAAGAATGTTAATAGCTTACTGCGGTGATGTGTCATTTTTGTATATTTGTTGTGATGTAATTGTTTAGGAATGTTGGTAGTAAAATATTTCTTATACCAGGTACCTACTATGTTTTAATTGTGTCTGATTTTCTACACCTAAATATGTTTGTAATTATTGGTTTCATCATTTTATACTTCTATCTATTTAATTACAGAAGTACACTGAATATTATCTACTTTTTAGTATAATACATGATAATAATCTTTTTATAGGCTATCTGTCTGGTATATTTTTATATTTTTAAAACATTATTATTTGTATAAGTAGCTACTAATTAAATAAAATTTTAAATAAATAGAGGAACTCACTATCACTAACTCACTTAATCAAATAATGATTGAATTTTGATAGTTCTATGGATAATAAATAATTGTGCATGTTTCTGATTATGTACAATTTTGTTTTTATGTGTAATACATAAATATTGTAACTAATCCCACTAATATAAAAATTAGATATACTATAGAGCTTAACTATTTTAAGTGGTAGTTACTCATATGGGTTTAATTAGCTCAGTATGTTTTCAATCAAAATATTTCGTCATTAATTACCAAAGTTCGTAAATCACATACCTATTTTAATACGTCTGTCAACCTTGGACATACTAACGACATTATATTAATGACACCTAATATAATAAAACATTAACCACATTTTTTTTAGTGTTGTTGTTATCTACATAAGTATACACTAAATAACATTTAGACAATGGAATTTACTAGGGTTGCCAACCGTCCTACATTGGGCAGGACTGTCCTACATTTGTTAGAACTTAGATTTGTCCTACGCGTCCTACAAAGCTTTACACTTTTTGTAGAACAATCCTAAATTCCTACATTTTACAAAAATAGACATTGAAATGTTGAATGTTCTTTATATTATTATCACAATATGTCAATATGATATTATTATCGACGTGATAGAAGATTATCATAGACTCTATGACAGGGGCGTACCCAAGGGGAGGGTTTTCGGGCCTGGACCCCCCATGGATTGACTGGATTTAAAATTCATAAGGTGCAAACCACTGATTGTGTAATAATATGGTTGATATAGTATATTTACATTATTATTATCGGTTAGGTTTATTTTTATTAATACTACCCTTAAGTAGTGCATTTACTGAAAGAGTATTTTCTGTTATGGATTTTTGAGAGAAATAAGTGTTCAACAGCTCTCATAAAATCTGAACAATTAATTTATTTTAATTATAAAGAAGACTGTTTTGAATTTTCTTAGTCAGTAAAAAAGAACAAAGATTTAATTAAGTTGGAGAAGAGTCAATATAAATATTCCTTCAAATGATTATTTTTGTTATTATTGGCTATTGTTGTTTGTAAAAGTCTTGTTTATTATTTTTTATTGTTTAAGTTTTCATTAGATGCATAGTTGCATTTACTGAAATTTTTAAGTTTGTTACGAATTAAATAATATATGCTATTTAGTATTTATTATAGTTATTATTATATTAAATTCTGTTGATTACATGATTACACTGATTACAGTATGGTTTATTAAACTATGCTATGTTTATTTAACTATTAAACTGTTATGTATACATATAACAAGTATAAACTGCCAATTGTCATAATGGTGGTATTTTTTTATTTTTATTTTTGGTTTATCTAGACTGCAGTTCTCCCCCTCCCCATTTAAAAATTCAGGCTATGAAACTGAAACTATGCGACTATGGTATATAATGTGAATGAAAAAAATTGTCCTACATTAAACAATTTTAAATTGAATTTAGTGATTTCCCACGGTTCTAATTCTATAAATATTCAATATTGATCAGCTATTATTTACCTACCCATTTTTCCGGAACGCAACTATTATATCATTCAATGGTTCCGTTACAATCGTTGTCCGCTGTCTTCTCGAGGTGTAATCAGAGAGAGTTCCTGTTCCAGCTCCATAATTATATCTGGAACATCCCTGTCCATAGTTGCCGACCAATGCATTGGCCCACGGACTAAAATAGTGTACAATGCGACACTGTTAGCATGATGTGTTGCATCTCATAAGGAGTGTAGGTGAAAAATACATGTTCTAAACTCGAGTGCTAGAAGCATACCGATTTTATTGTGTATAAAGTACCGATAGCAGTACATGCGTTAATACATCATAATTGCATAACCGTTATTGTAGATAGCAGGTAGGTATCATAGCTATTATAGCTATGTAACATCTCCCTTTTTATATATAAACAAAACAGATTACCTATAGATTGAGTTTACAAAAGTGAAATAATACATAATGATACAAATTATAAATTAAGCTTAGTTGAAAATACAACACGTCGCTTACATATCCAACTAGGCTTCGAAACAACATTATCTTTGTTCAAATTATACCTGATCTGTTTACCGGCAGGCCGTAAATGTACAATATTTCGTAGTTTATTATTACCCGTGTTATCACTAAAAACATATGATCTGGGCGTATTGTTTTATTGATGATTTTAGCTGGCTTCCAAGTTTTAGAATAAATCTCTAAACATAATATAGTTTTGTTTTCATATTTTTATTTTCACGTACTAATTTATAATCATTTACTAACCATAGGCTGTAGAGCATTGTTTAAGATTGGAATTTTCGATCTTAAAGTGCGACTCATTAAAAGTTGTGCTGGGGAAAACTTAGAGCCTATGATAGCACTGTTTCGATATTCTAACAACATTAATTGTTTATCAACTTTACCTTCATCCGATATTTTTAGTATTGATTTCGCAATACTTAAACCTTTCTCCGCAAGTCCGTTTAATTTTTGGGTATCTAAGGCTTGACGTAGTTATAACAAATTCCCAATCAGTCGCAAAATTCTGAAATTCATTAGAATTAAATAGCATACGACATGGAAATCTGTTCACGACAAAGCAACAAATGGGCCAAATAGAGTTGTGCGTAGTCTAACAAATAGGAAATTGTCATTGAATACTAGTAAGACCTTTTACATGACGTTCACTATAAATAGTACTCAAATCCCTATAAGTGATTTAAAAATTCACTTTTGTGAAAATGCTAAAAAGTGTGCTGACACAAATACGTGTAAAAAAATTCAATGAGTTCAAAGTATCAGATATTTAGGTATAACTATTGATAAACACCTGAGATGGGATCTGCACATTAATTATTTACTTAAACGCCTGCGTATTTCATTGAATCATTTTTATAAACTCCAGTCAATTTTACCTAAGCACCTCATCAGAATAGTATATATATCCTTTTATCAAGCTGTTCTCCAATATGGTGTAAAGATTTGGGGTGGTGCAACTGCGAATGTAATAAAACCGCTACAACTACAGCAAAATAAAATAATAAGACTATGTCTGGGTAAAATAGATTTAGTAGGGTCAACTGTACATAACTATAAAGAGCTAAACGTTTTGCCTTTTAAATTAATTTACCAGAAATTAGCAATATTATGGGTAATTAAAAATATAAACACTTGGTTTAATTTAAAAAGAGTAGAAGATAAGAGAATAAACAGAGCATATAATGCTCCTGTAGCATATACAAATACCTCATATGGTCAAAGATTTCTGGACTATCAAAGTCCTACTATCTTCAACTCCATGAATAATGAATTAAAAAATACAATTTGTATAACACCTAAGTATGCGAAAAAATTGGTTTCTGATTGGTTATTTACTAACATGGAAAAACTTTAATACTTGTACTAGTGTTACAAATTATTATGCTATATAAAAAAAAAATAATAATATGATAAATGTAATTGTTAAATGTCTTCTTATGTTTATTTTTACCTAGTTGTAATATTTTACCTTTATGTGTACTTGTTTCTGATAATTATTTCTTATTTTTTAATGTTAAATTTATTTTTAAATGATATTATGTAATTAATTCTACCACTTTATAACTCTCTTTCTCCAACAGAAGCGTAAGCTTACAGGAGAAAGATAAATCAATTAATGTTTTATTTAATATGTATCTTGTTAAGTATTATTTTTTCTGATTAATAAAAAAAAAAAATAAATAAATAAATAAATATTATCTGCCACAAGTTGCTTTGGAATCCAACGTATCGAAAAAATAACTTTTAGTATTTTAATTATATTATTTGAGGTTTTAGAAGATAAATAATTAAACTTAAGCCAACCAGAATAGTATTCAACTTATACTAGGTAAATATCTTTCCCATGAATCATGATCCAAAATATCACACCTAACTTTCTCATAAGGTAGATTAGAAACTTCTTGACATATCATAGCCCATAGGGTCTTTAATATTCTCATTTCTAAACTTATTACCTACATACTGCAAAATTAGCAACATATTTCTCGATATCTTTATCTAAACCTTTCCAATAAAACAAGGAGCGTGCCCTCATTTCAGTCTTACAAATTCCAAGATGAATTTCGTGTAGTTTAAATAAAATTTTATTCTGTAACTTCATAGGGACAAACACACGATTATTAAGAAAAAAGTGTGGTAATTTTTTTTTGTGTATATATATATATATATATTACGAGTATTATTGTAACGCCATATCTATGCCGAAAGTCCACGGCAATTATCGTGTCAGATAAGGCGATCGTCGTTCGGAGATATTTGTCGTACCGATAGTCAGTTGTTATAGTGCGGCCACCGACGAACGCCGATTAAAGGCACGTAAACTATTAAATATTTAAATAAAGTTCTTTTCCGTAAACCCGAATTATTTTATTTACTTTACTTTTATTTTAATAATTGCTCCCAACTGAACACCCAAAGGTTAAATATCCATTTCTCACAAGTTAAAAATAATAACAAAGATGCCCACTTATTAACCTTAATAATCTATCTAAGATGTAACTTATTAACTTATTATATACCCATGTCCCATCTAACTGTTTCTATATTACTTAATAGTACTTACCTTTTTTTAAATCTGTCGAAAAAGTTGAACAAAAAAAGTTATTTATTTTTGGCAATTTCGATAGTTTTTCTTGATTTTCTTTTCGTTTTTTTCGTTTTTCATTACCACTAAGATGTTTTTTATTAACGGATGACATAATTAAATGATTAAAATAAGTATTTTAAGCAAAATGTAAAAATTGACAAACGTGCAAACAAATAACAACTAGGTATGCGTCTATGCGAATGAACAATATTATTATTTATTAATATGGTATCAAAATCAAACCATCGATGTATAATGATACACAAAAGTTGTTTAATAAAACATAATTTTCTAGAATTCCTGATAAATCTAACCCGTGTCCAGTATCGAGCCGATAATAATGCACAAAATCATTTTCCCAATAATTCTATTTTTAGTTGCAAAGATAACAAGAAATCAAATATTGACATTTATCAAATCGCAACACACATCTATACTGTTAACCGACAACAATAACAAAGTACTAACAGCATTATCATTAAATATTTATATTACTAATATTATATTGTTATGATCCTATTTAAAACATTATGAATTATTATTTATTATAGGTTCTTAATTCTTATATTATTTTATTTAAGTATGGGCCCCATATTAGAAATTGAAACATGGGGCCCCGGTGCATTGAACCGCTCGCACCGCGGTTTCTACGGCACTGACTGTCACGCGTCTACTATAAATATAATGATGAAATACCTTGCACGCAAATAAGACTGACAGAAATTCCTTATCAACCTGTCTGTAGTTAATTTCGGTTTCAGATAAGCTTTTCGATTTAAAACAGACTGGTCTGCCTTCTTGTAACAAAACACATCCATTGGCAAATTTACTACTATCTGCCTGTATGATCACGTATTTTGTGTTATCATAGTTTCTAAGTACGGAGGGACTAGCAATTAATGTTTTAAGTTTATTTACACACTCATTATGTATTGATGTCCACACAAACTCATTATTCTTTGTAAGAAGATCTCTTAGTGGCTTAGTCAACATTGCCAGATTAGGAATAAAATTTCCGACGTAATTAACCATACCTAAAAACCTTTGCAAATCTTTTATAGTTTTTGGTACCTAATACTCGAAAATAGATTTAATACGATCACTATCTGGTTTCATTTTAAAATGTATGTCCAAGGTAATTAACTTTATCACCTTATATTAAATTGCGTTTTTATTAAATTTAATATTATTTTTCATAGCCAAATCTAAAACCTGTTTTAATGCACAATCATGTTGAGTCTCAGTGTTACCAAAAACTAAAATATCATCAAGATATTATATGAATACATTTCAATACTTCCGAACACTTTCATATTCCATTTTTGACATATTTCAGCTGCATTATTTATTCTAAAGGGAAGTCTATTGAAACAAAAAATACTAAACGTGCATAATTTAGAACTCTCTAAATCTAATTTTTTATTTTATTTATTTGTTAACGGGCTGGGCCCTATACAACAGTTTAACATAATACAATAATATATAATTTAAATAATTAATACAATGACACAATTAAATTTATATAAGATAATAACTACAGAATAATAAGTATAATAATGATAATAATATATAATATTATATAATAATATATATATATATATATATATATATATATATATATATATATATTACCTATATATATATAATAATAAAATGTATCAGTTTTGATTTTATTTGCCAAAAACCATCTTTCAAATCAAAAATTTTTATTATCACCTAAAACATACATTTTACCTACTTTACATTACAATATAATAAAATTTACTGTAAAATAAAGAATTTTAATGTATGAATTACTTACTTATACAATAAACAATTATATAATATTTTATTATGATTATAGGTTTATTAAATTTTTGTCTAATTATTTATATTGATTTTCAGGTAGTCAACAAACCAGAAAAACAAGAGGGATAGTGGATGAATGTTGTTCAGTTCCATGCAAACGAAAATACCTAAAACAATATTATTGCGCTCCTGAACCACAGATGTATGTAATTTTTCATTTATTCTAAAATTTTAATGATGCTTAATGGTTATGATTAGTAATCTTAAATTGGAAATATAAATCGATTATTCAATAAAACTAACTTCTTGATAAAATTATCAAACGTTTTAAAAGAATTCCGTTTAGAAAAAGTATCATGAGTGATGAGTCCGTCCTATGTTTAATATGGCGTATGAAGTTTCCCCATAAAAACTTTTTCCTTCTCACTCTTACAGGCTTAGGATTGTCCAGATTTAACAGGCATGATTGAAAATGTGCTTCTTTATGTTTGAATTTACAAAGTTATACATAAAAATATAATATATTATAATATATTTATATTTATTTATTTATATTATATGTACATTGTACAAGGTAATATTTTTTATTTGTTTATAGCAAATTCAAGTTGTGAAATATTTTTATTTTCATATTTTATACTTTTCATACCTATTGTGGTTATTTAAAAATTAAATATATTATAGTCATGGCTCAATTTATCTGGCACGTTAAAATTGTTCAAACTCATTTTAAGTAGCCTGATATTTATCCAATTATTTGAGACTTGGCTAACCACTCACTACAGGCATAGATCGTTTAATCAAAATATTTAAACACAGGTAAAATTATAAGCGAGTTATTAAACTATTAATTTTTTATATTTCACAAAAAATTACATTATTTAGTGAATAAACAATAACTACTAATAGGTTCAAACGTAAAAAAATGAAAATACTTATTACATGTTAGTCATGTACTTTGTTAATTAAGTATTTGATTTAAATAAAGTCACTTAAAAAATACATAATAAATAGTAAATAATAAACACTTAACTGTAAAAACATATTGATATTACAGTAACAACTAATATTGTACATAATATTCGAACATATGATCCATATCACAGATATTGGTAAATAAACCTTATCTAAATATATATCTAAGTCCAGACCTGTAAAGAATACATTTAAAAAGTATTTCGGTAAATACTCTGCAAATATATTTATTTTTTAAGTATTTAAATACTATTCAAATACTCAAATTGTATCATAGTTCGAACACTACTCAAATTTTTTATTAAAGTATTCGCAATACTTTTCATATACTTTTGGTTTTTAAGCAATGTAGGTATTATAGCCAATAGACACATAGCAGGTTTATAATCATTTTTATTTTTTATTTATTAAATAATTTTTTATTACATTTTAAAAACATAATGTTTTCGAAGTTCAGTATTATGGCTAGAATTACTGATATTAAAACATAAAATAGATAATTCTACTTGTGATGTAGATCCGGGGTAGAAATATTCAAAAACAAACACAATTTTTAAGAACGTCCATAGTAAAGTCACCAGGTAAAACCAGTTTCAATCACCCAAACAGGCTAATAATGTTTGGTCAAAACACCCAACCAAACTGTTCTCAATGGAAAATTACCAATCAATGTATTATTTATTCAGAAATAAATTAATTTTTGTAAATTGCAGATCTAATTCCCAATTTGCAGTGACTACTGCAGAATCTACAGATTCAGACGGAAAATCAAGTCTCATTAATTATTCTTTATACTATTATCCCCTAAGTAAGTATCTGCTTAAAATACTTTACTGGTGAGATTTAAAGATAAAAGAGTGCAATTTAAAACACATAGAGTAGATAATATTGAAATTGTTAGATGTTATTCTAATTCCTAACAAGTAACTAAATAAATTATATAACATATTAATGATTCAAAGGAATATTTGCAATAACCTAATTAATTTCATTTTTTAATCTGAAATTATGGCCTTCTACTATGCTTTATTTTCTCTATGCACTCTTTTAACTCAAATATCATTAAGTTACTTAATTTAAGTATTATGCTGGATTAGAATCCGTTAGATATACTTCAACTTTTGAATCTTAAATCCACGAAACACAAAAAATAAAAGTTGCTTCAATAATTATTTTTGTTTTTACAGTTGGACGTGTATTAGCTGATTTTCCAAAAGATTATCCAATCCAGTAGGTAATCAATATGGATTGTTAAATTAAAAATAAACTTACTATGATGAACTGAGTTGTGTTGTTTTTTTATTATTATACTTATTAAGAATGAGATCAGTAACACACTAGTACTACCCGTGTCAATGAGATCAGGATACAAGGATTATTTATGTTGTGATTGAGGGGGGGGGGATACAAATTGTCATAATATTAAAGAATTGATTTGTTTATACTATATAATAACTACCTACAATAGACTTAAAATATCTATTTTTAGATCATTACTTAAAAAATGAAATAATTATAGAAGGTTTGTTGAAATTTTCAATCTTTGTCTATATAACTTTTTGTTCATTTATATTACAAAATAATTTGTGAATTTTGTTAAATTTTATCATTTTTGTCCAATTTTGAACTAAAATTGTTTATGTAAAAAAGTCATGGCCTTGTATCATATTTGTAAATCTTAGATATAAATGCAATTTTTTTATCAATGCTTAGAGAAAAAAATTAAAAACTTTGAAAATTTAAAAAGTTTATAAATCGTTCAAAAATAATCAAAATATTTTGAAATTTTTATTCGATTTAACAATTTATTAAAGAAACTATTGTAAAGCGCGTTATTTACCATGTTGGTTGTCAATTTGACAGTGTACAATTCAATACATTATGCATATAACTATTTGTAAGAGGAGACTTATAAATAATAATAATATTTATATTTATTACCTTTTAAGAATCATATTATTTAAATAAAGTAATAAATTAATGTCTCCAAAAGCCTTGATTTGCAGAGCGGACAACGGTTAGTTTCTAAGAGGGGAGGTTCAAATTTAAAATAATTAGATTAAAATATCCTTTTTAAATCAATCAATCAATTAAAATGTAATCAAATAAATAAATAATAATTTTAACTACGAAAGAACAAAGTTTGAGAAGAGTGCAATTGATATATAAGGTTTACAAAAAACAAGAATTTCTATTATACTTCACATACTTATCGTAACAACCATAATAAATGATAAAAATGAATATAGGAATATCATATTGCATAAATAAATTTAAAACTATATTTAAATGATCCCTGTCACCAAATTCAATATTATATTCACTTATTTTATATACATTGTTTATTTTTTGAGAAGTAGAATAATTCTAGTTGAAACTGACATATTCAAGTTAGAAAAATATAAACTACACATTTTGCATAAAATTACTTTGAATTTAAAATATATTATATAATATATCTGTATTCAAATTAAAAGATATCTTAAAGGCTATCCTAATTAGTTATTTATGATTAATGAATTTATAGTAGGTAGTTCAGATTTAAATTATATATTTCTTGGAGATATCACCTTATACACTGATTTTGTGTGTTTATACTGACTCAAATAGCACCAAAAATCATTTTCATGTTTTAAGTTGATAAAATAATATTTAACGTTAAAAATGTAATGAATATGCTCCTAACACTTTTAAGCAATTGAATCAATTAACAAGCTTTTTAGTGGTGGTTGTGGGATTCAGCTCATAATATTCCTACAGAAAAACATAAACCATTTATGAAATTATTTCAAAATATTTTATACCTATGCTGAGAATGGTATGACAAACGAAAAATAGTAAAACACTATATTCGTTCAAAGACTCAAAGCCTTAAAGTATACCAAGTTTTCAATAATTTCACTAATTAAAAAGTAAACTTAAGTGAGGTCTAGTTTGTGATTTTACTGAATTAAATGTGAATTATTAAATAATAGTACCGATTATAAAGTATTTACTAAGTTAAGATGAATATTAAAACATTTTTCAATAACAAATGTAAAAAATCAAATCCATAGAATAAGATATTGAAAATATTCTGGGCACATTGAAAATATGGATGTAAGTATGTAATATGAATATGTATTTAATTTTTAATGCACATTTTTTTTTCTTTTTTTGTCTATAAACCATAACAAACTTAAGAAATCAATGGTTGGATACTTAATTGCATAAAATCAATCAGTGGATAAAGGTTTGTTTTGCAAATCTATATTTTATTATTGTGTATTATGTTCAATGTTGTAGTATTGTAACTATGAATAAATATAAAATATAAAATGTAAAACATTCTTCTTCCTTGTTAGTATGAATTATTAAGAGTTTCGACATTTTCCTTATTGAGATTTTAATGTTTTTTAGATCCCATTTAATATAAGTATAATGTAAGTTATAACAATAAAAGTATCCCTTTATGGTTTAAAAAATGTGTAATTTTTAATTGAGTTTCAACTATAGAATAAATGTTAATTTTTGGCAGATTTAAACTGATATGCTTGATAACAAGAATATAAAATAACATAATAATTATGCGCTTATAAATCATATATTCTCTCCAGTTGATGAAATCAGTCAATAAATAATACTCCTAAGCATAGAAACATGTAAATACTTGTTCATTATATTTGCTTATAGGTATATTATATGTATACATTAAAAAAATATCTATCTGTAATTAGTCTCATCATCACCATTTACTATTAAAGCAATTTGATTTATAAGTTATGATTTAGGTATAGAAAGAACTCATCGTTGAACTTATTAATGAATGTACTATATTGTTGTATCCTTTTAAAATTTTAGTTTTAATATTTAAGATTATACAATTATGAGTCAAATATTTAATGTTTAAGGAGACACACTACCATACTTAGTTACCTAAATTTGCTAATAGGTCAATTCATTCAACATTATTAAAGTTAACTACACATGATAATAACTGCTAAATAGACAACACAGTCAAGTGTGACATTTTATTTATGTATTCTATGTGGAAAAAGTGTGGTTAAAAATTATATATTTTTATTATTTTAAAATTAATTTTAAACCTTATCTATATATTTTAAACTTAACAGCAGTGATCTGCTTTTTTCAATATGATTTTCACATAACAGTAGCATATCATCAAATGTCATAGTAGTTGTGGTACCTAATAGAGATAGTGGTAGTTGTAGACTTGTAGTTAAAAAACAATTAATATTAGAATTAGCAGTTGTTAAAAACTAAAATAAAGTAGCTTCATTGATAGTTAATTTTAACTGTAATTGTAGTTTTAGTTATAATTTTAGTTGTCTACATAATTACTTACGACGATGGTAAGCTATAGTGAGGAAATATTCAGGGAACGTTTAACAGAGGAGTCATAAGGAGAGTAGGGATATTAAATCTATAAGCCGCGATGCAGAGGAATTTTTTATGAATACTAACAGTGGAGGTGCCTCAGAGGACTGAACCATATTCAAGCAAAGGACGAACCGGAGCACAGTATAGGGCTTTAGGAGGCGAAACAAGTTGAAACCAGTGCGCCCCCGTTCCTTTATGGAAACAACTGGTCGCTATGTAAGTATTTTCCAACCTTAACTTTATACATTTTCTAAGATGAGTTACACTGTGAAATGTTTCAGAACCATTTATATATAATTCATGAAACAGTATTTTAACTTACTGTATAGTGAGTAAAACCTGTCTAACCTGTCATCGGGTAAATAGCACCCATAATATATGTAAGTACGAATTTTTTCGGAAAGCATTGGGAGAGGGAGACTAATTAGTTATTACCACTGAGTGCTGGAATGCATTAACTAACTAATCTCCGATTTTTAGAAAAAACAATGTTAGTATCTTCACAGAGATCATCAGCTCTCGCCACTTTCCGGGTAGAAATATTGTGTTTCAGTTAGTGTCAGATACGAAATTTACTGATCCTGGACTTGTCCATACACCAGTCTATAGCAAACATTTAGTAACGAAATGATCTAGTCATCTAGGAATTTTAGGTCCAAATTGTGTAAGTTGAAAAAAACATTAAGCCGCCGACATACTGAACGGGTGAATCATAATTTGATCAGTGAAAACCCTAAATTCTTAGCTTAATGCATTATCCATTTAACTACCTACCGGCTACCGAATAACAGATTTAAACAAATTACAGGGGGTGTACAATTTACAACGTTTTAAAGACAGAGACAGCGAATGCGAAGACGACGTCCTTAACCTTAATGATTGGACTTTTATAAATTTACACTTATTATCGATTTCACTACACTCGTTGTGCCTATTCTATATGATTATCTTCCAGGTAGGTATCTGCCGAAAAAAATCTTATATGGCGTGGACATATTATGTGATATTAATATTCGTAGGTATACGTAAGTACCTATATGTTAAATAAACACGTGGAATTTTATTTCAGCAGTAGAAATGAACAATAGGTAACAATAGGAACTCTGATGCGCTCCTACACCTAAGGGACCGTTGTCACGTGAGTGTGATCATTTAATCCCCACTTATACTACACCTTCTCTACCTAGAGTCCTGATATACATAAGTAGGGCCATACCTTGCTCGCATTACGTATTCTGCGCTATACCTTGAAGCATCACAATTTAATTACCTAAGCTACAGTGTTTATACAACTAATTTGTTACTCTTCTACCAGATAAAGCGAGCCATCAAATATAGTCTACACAGTGAATCTTCTCGATAAAGGTATGTTACTATTATTCGCCATAAACAAACTGCTCTTTAAGTTAAATTATCCGTGGCATTTATTAATGTAAAACTAACCCATTATATAAACAATACCTATATTGTATACTTAGTGTAATTATTACAGATAAAACAAGATTGTTATGTTATTAAGCAATGAATAATTATATTATATATCATATAATACAATACAATACAATAAAATAAAATACAATTATAGTAATATAATATTATTTAATTATTTATTGCTAAATAACATAGCAATCTTGATTCAAATATAATACTAACACAAAGTACATATATAGCCATATAGGTAATGTCCATATAATGTGTTTTCGTCAAATGTATTCACTATCTGGACGATTTTCACTATTTTGGATATTCCATTTCATGAAACAAGTGATTTTACTATGTGGATGTGACATATACAATATACACATGAATGATTTACATAACCCATCTCATTGAAAATATCTGTGTACACCACTATTGCTACATACATCAATTTTTAGAACTGTATTTAAATTGTGTTAAAAGTATAATATAATAGTATATCAATTGATCTTCATTAAAAATATTGATTAAATAATGAACAAGAGCAATACATACTAATATTATTTTTTTTTTATTGAATAAGCAATTTAATTCATTTTTTTGTTTTGTTTATAATAGGTATATATTCCACAGTATATGTTGAATGTTTCAGATAATCATGAAGGTTTTATTTTTTATTACAATAATGTTAGTTTGTGCTAATGCAGTTTTGGGGTTGCCTATTATCAACAACAAAACCTACTGGGAAAAACCAGTGCAATTCTGTGGTGGAAAATTGGCTATTGAAATGTCAATAATTTGCAATGGGCGTTATAATGAAGATAAAGGTAAATATAATTACTCTATAGTATATAATTATCAATGATAACTAGTATTATTCATTGGACGAATCTCGGCTATAAACCCCATCTTAGTTATTATTAACTCGAAACTGTAAAATATTGCTTTTTTTAACATTCATATTATATTGTGAGGTAATATTGTAAAAGTAAATTTTTATTGTTCTAACCTAATAGTTAATTACACAAACCTGATTTTCATGTATTACGTTAATTTGAGACATAATTTTGCACAATATCATTTGGTGTAACTATCAAAACATACACTTGATACTTTTGTTCAAGTATTAGGATTTCAACAGAGTATCATTCACTGTAAAATAAAATCTGAATCCAGTCTAATTTTTTTACTCAATTAAAAAAAAATTAAAACTAAAATGGAAAATGTATAAGTAAACTTAAACAAATAATGGAAAATTAGTATTTGATTTTGAATACAGATACTTCAAGAGAATGTTCAAAATATTTTGTTCTAGTACCCTTTAAAAAATATTTGAATACCTTTACCCAAGTACTTTATACGACGCTCAGGAAGTTTAATTTCATAATGATTGAATTAGCTTTAGAAACTTTTTTGAAATACTTTTTGTTATTTTATTGAAAAGGGCAGAGTAATAAGTACGAAGACAAATAAGTTGTTTACTTATTAATATATACCTACATGATTTATTTATAGGCTTTAGAAATGAAATATTTATTTATTTTAATGGGTGATTTAAAAAGTCCATCTTTTATTGTAATTTCAATTTTTTTTTATCTCAAATTTTAACTATCAAAATGATTTGAATATATATTAGAATTATACAAGTAATATTACCTACTATTTAATCATACTATTATAATACTACGCTATAATCACATTATTATCCAGCTCTTTACCCAAACTACTGCCATTGATTTACTAAAGGTCCTACATGAGCGACTATTTTTACTATGGTGGATAGTTAAGGAAGTAAAGAGTGTCAGTAATTTTAAAAAGGCACTAAAACTTAAAAAAATGTATGATAATATTATTGACATGTTTGAAATTTGTGCAAGTTAAAAAACATCTTTTATAGGTAGAAAATTAACCTTAATTTGTAATAGTTTTTTTTTTTTTTTTATAATCACCTAAAACATACATTTTACCTACTTTACATTACAATATAATAAAATTTACTGTAAAATAAAGAATTTTAATGTATGAATTACTTACTTATACAATAAACAATTATATAATATTTTATTATGATTATAGGTTTATTAAATTTTTGTCTAATTATTTATATTGATTTTCAGGTAGTCAACAAACCAGAAAAACAAGAGGGATAGTGGATGAATGTTGTTCAGTTCCATGCAAACGAAAATACCTAAAACAATATTATTGCGCTCCTGAACCACAGATGTATGTAATTTTTCATTTATTCTAAAATTTCCAAACCTAACCTAACCTTCTAAATATATATCTAAGTCCAGACCTGTAAAGAATACATTTAAAAAGTATTTCGGTAAATACTCTGCAAATATATTTATTTTTTATGTATTTAAATACTATTCAAATACTCAAATTGTATCATAGTTCGAACACTACTCAAATTTTTTATTAAAGTATTCGCAATACTTTTCATATACTTTTGGTTTTTAAGCAATGTAGGTATTATAGCCAATAGACACATAGCAGGTTTATAATCATTTTTATTTTTTATTTATTAAATAATTTTTTATTACATTTTAAAAACATAATGTTTTCGGAATTCAGTATTATGGCTAGAATTACTGATATTAAAACATAAAATAGATAATTCTACTTGTGATGTAGATCCGGGGTAGAAATATTCAAAAACAAACACAATTTTTAAGAACGTCCATAGTAAAGTCACCAGGTAAAACCAGTTTCAATCACCCAAACAGGCTAATAATGTTTGGTCAAAACACCCAACCAAACTGTTCTCAATGGAAAATTACCAATCAATGTATTATTTATTCAGAAATAAATTAATTTTTGTAAATTGCAGATCTAATTCCCAATTTGCAGTGACTACTGCAGAATCTACAGATTCAGACGGAAAATCAAGTCTCATTAATTATTCTTTATACTATTATCCCCTAAGTAAGTATCTGCTTAAAATACTTTACTGGTGAGATTTAAAGATAAAAGAGTGCAATTTAAAACACATAGAGTAGATAATATTGAAATTGTTAGATGTTATTCTAATTCCTAACAAGTATCTAAATAAATTATATAACATATTAATGATTCAAAGGAATATTTGCAATAACCTAATTAATTTCATTTTTTAATCTGAAATTATGGCCTTCTACTATGCTTTATTTTCTCTATGCACTCTTTTAACTCAAATATCATTAAGTTACTTAATTTAAGTATTATGCTGGATTAGAATCCGTTAGATATACTTCAACTTTTGAATCTTAAATCCACGAAACACACAAAATAATAGTTGCTTCAATAATTATTTTTGTTTTTACAGTTGGACGTGTATTAGCTGATTTTCCTAAAGATTATCCAATCCAGTAGGTAATCAATATGGATTGTTAAATTAAAAATAAACTTACTATGATGAACTGAGTTGTGTTGTTTTTTTATTATTATACTTATTAAGAATGAGATCAGTAACACACTAGTACTACCCGTGTCAATGAGATCAGGATACAAGGATTATTTATGTTGTGATTGAGGGGGGGGGGATACAAATTGTCATAATATTAAAGAATTGATTTGTTTATACTATATAATAACTACCTACAATAGACTTAAAATATCTATTTTTAGATCATTACTTAAAAAATGAAATAATTATAGAAGGTTTGTTGAAATTTTCAATCTTTGTCTATATAACTTTTTGTTCATTTATATTACAAAATAATTTGTGAATTTTGTTAAATTTTATCATTTTTGTCCAATTTTGAACTAAAATTGTTTATGTAAAAAAGTCATGGCCTTGTATCATATTTGTAAATCTTAGATATAAATGCAATTTTTTTATCAATGCTTAGAGAAAAAAATTAAAAACTTTGAAAATTTAAAAAGTTTATAAATCGTTCAAAAATAATCAAAATATTTTGAAATTTTTATTCGATTTAACAATTTATTAAAGAAACTATTGTAAAGCGCGTTATTTACCATGTTGGTTGTCAATTTGACAGTGTACAATTCAATACATTATGCATATAACTATTTGTAAGAGGAGACTTATAAATAATAATAATATTTATATTTATTACCTTTTAAGAATCATATTATTTAAATAAAGTAATAAATTAATGTCTCCAAAAGCCTTGATTTGCAGAGCGGACAACGGTTAGTTTCTAAGAGGGGAGGTTCAAATTTAAAATAATTAGATTAAAATATCCTTTTTAAATCAATCAATCAATTAAAATGTAATCAAATAAATAAATAATAATTTTAACTACGAAAGAACAAAGTTTGAGAAGAGTGCAATTGATATATAAGGTTTACAAAAAACAAGAATTTCTATTATACTTCACATACTTATCGTAACAACCATAATAAATGATAAAAATGAATATAGGAATATCATATTGCATAAATAAATTTAAAACTATATTTAAATGATCCCTGTCACCAAATTCAATATTATATTCACTTATTTTATATACATTGTTTATTTTTTGAGAAGTAGAATAATTCTAGTTGAAACTGACATATTCAAGTTAGAAAAATATAAACTACACATTTTGCATAAAATTACTTTGAATTTAAAATATATTATATAATATATCTGTATTCAAATTAAAAGATATCTTAAAGGCTATCCTAATTAGTTATTTATGATTAATGAATTTATAGTAGGTAGTTCAGATTTAAATTATATATTTCTTGGAGATATCACCTTATACACTGATTTTGTGTGTTTATACTGACTCAAATAGCACCAAAAATCATTTTCATGTTTTAAGTTGATAAAATAATATTTAACGTTAAAAATGTAATGAATATGCTCCTAACACTTTTAAGCAATTGAATCAATTAACAAGCTTTTTAGTGGTGGTTGTGGGATTCAGCTCATAATATTCCTACAGAAAAACATAAACCATTTATGAAATTATTTCAAAATATTTTATACCTATGCTGAGAATGGTATGACAAACGAAAAATAGTAAAACACTATATTCGTTCAAAGACTCAAAGCCTTAAAGTATACCAAGTTTTCAATAATTTCACTAATTAAAAAGTAAACTTAAGTGAGGTCTAGTTTGTGATTTTACTGAATTAAATGTGAATTATTAAATAATAGTACCGATTATAAAGTATTTACTAAGTTAAGATGAATATTAAAACATTTTTCAATAACAAATGTAAAAAATCAAATCCATAGAATAAGATATTGAAAATATTCTGGGCACATTGAAAATATGGATGTAAGTATGTAATATGAATATGTATTTAATTTTTAATGCACATTTTTTTTTCTTTTTTTGTCTATAAACCATAACAAACTTAAGAAATCAATGGTTGGATACTTAATTGCATAAAATCAATCAGTGGATAAAGGTTTGTTTTGCAAATCTATATTTTATTATTGTGTATTATGTTCAATGTTGTAGTATTGTAACTATGAATAAATATAAAATATAAAATGTAAAACATTCTTCTTCCTTGTTAGTATGAATTATTAAGAGTTTCGACATTTTCCTTATTGAGATTTTAATGTTTTTTAGATCCCATTTAATATAAGTATAATGTAAGTTATAACAATAAAAGTATCCCTTTATGGTTTAAAAAATGTGTAATTTTTAATTGAGTTTCAACTATAGAATAAATGTTAATTTTTGGCAGATTTAAACTGATATGCTTGATAACAAGAATATAAAATAACATAATAATTATGCGCTTATAAATCATATATTCTCTCCAGTTGATGAAATCAGTCAATAAATAATACTCCTAAGCATAGAAACATGTAAATACTTGTTCATTATATTTGCTTATAGGTATATTATATGTATACATTAAAAAAATATCTATCTGTAATTAGTCTCATCATCACCATTTACTATTAAAGCAATTTGATTTATAAGTTATGATTTAGGTATAGAAAGAACTCATCGTTGAACTTATTAATGAATGTACTATATTGTTGTATCCTTTTAAAATTTTAGTTTTAATATTTAAGATTATACAATTATGAGTCAAATATTTAATGTTTAAGGAGACACACTACCATACTTAGTTACCTAAATTTGCTAATAGGTCAATTCATTCAACATTATTAAAGTTAACTACACATGATAATAACTGCTAAATAGACAACACAGTCAAGTGTGACATTTTATTTATGTATTCTATGTGGAAAAAGTGTGGTTAAAAATTATATATTTTTATTATTTTAAAATTAATTTTAAACCTTATCTATATATTTTAAACTTAACAGCAGTGATCTGCTCCTTTCAATATGATTTTCCACCGAGTTCATATTACGCATTTAATCCTGGTACGATAATTCTTAAAATCTCAAATAGTCCTCCGTCGATAGCTATGATTTTGAAATTAACTGTAAACTCTATTTAAGATCGTACCTAATTTTCATACTGTTACTACATAAATATATTATTAAAATTAACTTTTGAATTTATAACCATATGTAGTTTTTTGGCGCTTCCATTAAATATCGAAGACACATTCACTATCACTTATTCATGGCGATATCAATAGTATATTCCCCTGGTAGTTACATTTCCTTTCAGACGAACTAAATCGTTTGAAATTCATTTGAATTGTTATTGTACATAACTTGAATCACATCACGTATTTTACAGTTTTATATTGACGTGCTTAAATACAGACAATACATTATGTAAACTGTATATTGTTGGGAAAAATTATATTAATTCAAGAAAATGTTGCAAAAATATATAATTATGTGTCTTATAACAGTTTGACATTATGCTTTTTTCATTAGAATTTAATCTAAATTATTTTATTAATCTATATAAATGAATACCATGAGGGTGTATTTTAAAAACAAACTTTGGTTTCAATGAAGGTTGGTATTAAAATCATGTATATTTATAATTACTTGATATAACTTTGCCTCTAACAGAATATCAAGACTTTACCTAAGTTGTACACGTGTGTCCAGACATACTAATTCGTAAATATATACAAGTGTTCTACCAGCAGCCAAAATATAAGCAATATTTTCGTTTTTATTTTAATAAAATGTGCGATTAAAAGTAGATTCTAATATGATATGATTAATGTTTATATATATATTCAATATTAAACCATTTAGAACTGAATACGCCTTCATCAGGAGTACCTACTCAGTACATGTTACACGTCTAGTGTTTCTGGTATTTCAATTCATTAAATGTTATATAGTGTTCAACAAATGGTTTTTTCATAGAAAATGTGGTAAAAAATTCTTAGTCGAATCTTATTAGTATATTATTTGTAATTCGTTCCAGCCATAGTGTATTATTTAAACTTTTTTATAAACATATCTAATGTAATTGCGGTGATGTTCATTTGTTAAATAAAAACGTGGGAAATATACCAGTTAATCATTGAGATTATGAATGAAAATTGGACGATGCACACCATTGACTATGCTACATTAGATTGCCCAACGAGTTCATATTACGCATTTAATCCTGGTACGGTAATTCTTAAAATCTCAAATAGTCCTCCGTCGATAGCTATGATTTTGAAATTAACTGTAAACTCTATTTAAGATCGTACCTAATTTTCATACTGTTACTACAAAAATATATTATTAAAATTAACTTTTGAATTTATAACTATATGTAGTTTTTTGGCGCTTCCATTAAATATCGAAGACACATTCACTATCACTTATTCATGGCGATATCAATAGTATATTCCCCTGGTAGTTACATTTCTTTTCAGACGAACTAAATCGTTTGAAATTCATTTGAATTGTTATTGTACATAACTTGAATCACATCACGTATTTTACAATTTATATTGACGTGCTTAAATACAGATAATCCATTATGAAAACTGTATATTGTTGGGAAAAATTATATTAATTCAAGAAAATGTTGCAAAAATATATAATTATGTGTCTTATAACAGTTTGACATTATGCTTTTTTCATTAGAATTTAATCTAAATTATTTTATTAATCTATATAAATGAATACCATGAGGGTGTATTTTAAAAACAAAATTTTGGTTTCAATGAAGGTTGGTATTAAAATCATGTATATTTATAATTACATGCTATAACTTTGCCTCGAACAGAATATCAAGACAGAACCTAAGTTGTAGACGTGTGTCCAGACATACTAATTCGTAAATATATACAAGTGTTCTACTAGCAGCCAAAATATAAGCAATATTTTTGTTTTTATTTTAATAAAATGTGCGATTAAAAGTAGATTCTAATATGATATGATTAATGTTAATATATATATTTAATTTTCAAACCATTTAGAACTGAATACGCCTTCATCAGGAGTACCTACTCAGTACATGTTACACGTCTAGTGCTTCTGGTATTTCAATTCATTAAATGTTATATACTGTTCAACAAATTGTTTTTTCATAAAAAATATGGTAAAAAATTCTTAGACGAATCTTATTAGTATATTATTTGTTATTCGTACCAGCCATAGTGTATTATTTAAACTTTTTTATAAACATATCTTATGTAATAGCGGCGATGTTCATTTGTTAAATAAAAACGTGGGAAATATACCAGTTAATCATTGAGATTATGAATGAAAATTGGACGATGCACACCATTGACTATGCTACATTAGATTGCCCAACGAGTTCATATTACGCATTTAATCCTGGTACGGTAATTCTTAAAATCTCAAATAGTCCTCCGTCGATAGCTATGATTTTGAAATTAACTGTAAACTCTATTTAAGATCGTACCTAATTTTCATACTGTTACTACAAAAATATATTATTAAAATTAACTTTTGAATTTATAACCATATATAGTCTTTTGGCGCTTCCATTAAATATCGAAGCCACATTCACTATCACTTATTCATGGCGATATCAATAGTATATTCCCCTGGTAGTTACATTTCTTTTCAGACGAACTAAATCGTTTGAAATTCATTTGAATTGTTATTGTACATAACTTGAATCACATCACGTATTTTACAATTTATATTGACGTGCTTAAATACAGACAATCCATTATGAAAACTGTATATTGTTGGGAAAAATTATATTAATTCAAGAACATGTTGCAAAAATATATAATTATGTGTCTCATAACAGTTTGACATTATGCTTTTTTCATTAGAATTTAATCTAAATTATTTTATTAATCTATATAAATGAATACCATGAGGGTGTATTTTAAAAACAAAATTTTGGTTTCAATGAAGGTTGGTATTAAAATCATGTATATTTATAATTACATGCTATAATTTTGCCTCGAACAGAATATCAAGACAGAACCTAAGTTGTACACGTGTTTCCAGACATATTAATTCGTTAATATATACAAGTGGTCTACTAGCAGCCAAAATATAAGCAATATTTTTGTTTTTATTTAAATAAAATGTGCGATTTAAAGTAGATTCTAAGATGATATTATTAATGTTAATATATATATTTAATTTTCAAACCATTTAGAACTGAATACGCCTTCATCAGGAGTACCTACTCAGTACATGTTACACGTCTAGTGTTTCTGGTATTTCAATTCATTAAATGTTATATAGTGTTCAACAAATGGTTTTTTCATAGAAAATGTGGTAAAAAATTCTTAGTCGAATCTTATTAGTATATTATTTGTAATTCGTTCCAGCCATAGTGTATTATTTAAACTTTTTTATAAACATATCTAATGTAATTGCGGTGATGTTCATTTGTTAAATAAAAACGTGGGAAATATACCAGTTAATCATTGAGATTATGAATGAAAATTGGACGATGCACACCATTGACTATGCTACATTAGATTGCCCAACGAGTTCATATTACGCATTTAATCCTGGTACGGTAATTCTTAAAATCTCAAATAGTCCTCCGTCGATAGCTATGATTTTGAAATTAACTGTAAACTCTATTTAAGATCGTACCTAATTTTCATACTGTTACTACAAAAATATATTATTAAAATTAACTTTTGAATTTATAACTATATGTAGTTTTTTGGCGCTTCCATTAAATATCGAAGACACATTCACTATCACTTATTCATGGCGATATCAATAGTATATTCCCCTGGTAGTTACATTTCTTTTCAGACGAACTAAATCGTTTGAAATTCATTTGAATTGTTATTGTACATAACTTGAATCACATCACGTATTTTACAATTTATATTGACGTGCTTAAATACAGATAATCCATTATGAAAACTGTATATTGTTGGGAAAAATTATATTAATTCAAGAAAATGTTGCAAAAATATATAATTATGTGTCTTATAACAGTTTGACATTATGCTTTTTTCATTAGAATTTAATCTAAATTATTTTATTAATCTATATAAATGAATACCATGAGGGTGTATTTTAAAAACAAAATTTTGGTTTCAATGAAGGTTGGTATTAAAATCATGTATATTTATAATTACATGCTATAACTTTGCCTCGAACAGAATATCAAGACAGAACCTAAGTTGTAGACGTGTGTCCAGACATACTAATTCGTAAATATATACAAGTGTTCTACTAGCAGCCAAAATATAAGCAATATTTTTGTTTTTATTTTAATAAAATGTGCGATTAAAAGTAGATTCTAATATGATATGATTAATGTTAATATATATATTTAATTTTCAAACCATTTAGAACTGAATACGCCTTCATCAGGAGTACCTACTCAGTACATGTTACACGTCTAGTGCTTCTGGTATTTCAATTCATTAAATGTTATATACTGTTCAACAAATTGTTTTTTCATAAAAAATATGGTAAAAAATTCTTAGACGAATCTTATTAGTATATTATTTGTTATTCGTACCAGCCATAGTGTATTATTTAAACTTTTTTATAAACATATCTTATGTAATAGCGGCGATGTTCATTTGTTAAATAAAAACGTGGGAAATATACCAGTTAATCATTGAGATTATGAATGAAAATTGGACGATGCACACCATTGACTATGCTACATTAGATTGCCCAACGAGTTCATATTACGCATTTAATCCTGGTACGGTAATTCTTAAAATCTCAAATAGTCCTCCGTCGATAGCTATGATTTTGAAATTAACTGTAAACTCTATTTAAGATCGTACCTAATTTTCATACTGTTACTACAAAAATATATTATTAAAATTAACTTTTGAATTTATAACCATATATAGTCTTTTGGCGCTTCCATTAAATATCGAAGACACATTCACTATCACTTATTCATGGCGATATCAATAGTATATTCCCCTGGTAGTTACATTTCTTTTCAGACGAACTAAATCGTTTGAAATTCATTTGAATTGTTATTGTACATAACTTGAATCACATCACGTATTTTACAATTTATATTGACGTGCTTAAATACAGACAATCCATTATGAAAACTGTATATTGTTGGGAAAAATTATATTAATTCAAGAACATGTTGCAAAAATATATAATTATGTGTCTCATAACAGTTTGACATTATGCTTTTTTCATTAGAATTTAATCTAAATTATTTTATTAATCTATATAAATGAATACCATGAGGGTGTATTTTAAAAACAAAATTTTGGTTTCAATGAAGGTTGGTATTAAAATCATGTATATTTATAATTACATGCTATAATTTTGCCTCGAACAGAATATCAAGACAGAACCTAAGTTGTACACGTGTTTCCAGACATATTAATTCGTTAATATATACAAGTGGTCTACTAGCAGCCAAAATATAAGCAATATTTTTGTTTTTATTTAAATAAAATGTGCGATTTAAAGTAGATTCTAAGATGATATTATTAATGTTAATATATATATTTAATTTTCAAACCATTTAGAACTGAATACGCCTTCATCAGGAGTACCTACTCAGTACATGTTACACGTCTAGTGTTTCTGGTATTTCAATTCATTAAATGTTATATAGTGTTCAACAAATGGTTTTTTCATAGAAAATGTGGTAAAAAATTCTTAGTCGAATCTTATTAGTATATTATTTGTAATTCGTTCCAGCCATAGTGTATTATTTAAACTTTTTTATAAACATATCTAATGTAATTGCGGTGATGTTCATTTGTTAAATAAAAACGTGGGATATATACCAGTTAATCATTGAGATTATGAATGAAAATTGGACGATGCACACCATTGACTATGCTACATTAGATTGCCCAACGAGTTCATATTACGCATTTAATCCTGGTACGATAATTCTTAAAATCTCAAATAGTCCTCCGTCGATAGCTATGATTTTGAAATTAACTGTAAACTCTATTTAAGATCGTACCTAATTTTCATACTGTTACTACAAAAATATATTATTAAAATTAACTTTTGAATTTATAACCATATATAGTCTTTTGGCGCTTCCATTAAATATCGAAGACACATTCACTATCACTTATTCATGGCGATATCAATAGTATATTCCCCTGGTAGTTACATTTCTTTTCAGACGAACTAAATCGTTTGAAATTCATTTGAATTGTTATTGTACATAACTTGAATCACATCACGTATTTTACAATTTATATTGACGTGCTTAAATACAGACAATCCATTATGAAAACTGTATATTGTTGGGAAAAATTATATTAATTCAAGAACATGTTGCAAAAATATATAATTATGTGTCTCATAACAGTTTGACATTATGCTTTTTTCATTAGAATTTAATCTAAATTATTTTATTAATCTATATAAATGAATACCATGAGGGTGTATTTTAAAAACAAAATTTTGGTTTCAATGAAGGTTGGTATTAAAATCATGTATATTTATAATTACATGCTATAATTTTGCCTCGAACAGAATATCAAGACAGAACCTAAGTTGTACACGTGTTTCCAGACATATTAATTCGTTAATATATACAAGTGGTCTACTAGCAGCCAAAATATAAGCAATATTTTTGTTTTTATTTAAATAAAATGTGCGATTTAAAGTAGATTCTAAGATGATATTATTAATGTTAATATATATATTTAATTTTCAAACCATTTAGAACTGAATACGCCTTCATCAGGAGTACCTACTCAGTACATGTTACACGTCTAGTGTTTCTGGTATTTCAATTCATTAAATGTTATATAGTGTTCAACAAATGGTTTTTTCATAGAAAATGTGGTAAAAAATTCTTAGTCGAATCTTATTAGTATATTATTTGTAATTCGTTCCAGCCATAGTGTATTATTTAAACTTTTTTATAAACATATCTAATGTAATTGCGGTGATGTTCATTTGTTAAATAAAAACGTGGGATATATACCAGTTAATCATTGAGATTATGAATGAAAATTGGACGATGCACACCATTGACTATGCTACATTAGATTGCCCAACGAGTTCATATTACGCATTTAATCCTGGTACGATAATTCTTAAAATCTCAAATAGTCCTCCGTCGATAGCTATGATTTTGAAATTAACTGTAAACTCTATTTAAGATCGTACCTAATTTTCTTACTGTTACTACAAAAATATATTATTAAAATTAACTTTTGAATTTATAACCATATGTAGTTTTTTGGCGCTTCCATTAAATATCGAAGACACATTCACTATCACTTATTCATGGCGATATCAATAGTATATTCCCCTGGTAGTTACATTTCTTTTCAGACGAACTAAATCGTTTGAAATTCATTTGAATTGTTATTGTACATAACTTGAATCACATCACGTATTTTACAATTTATATTGACGTGCTTAAATACAGACAATCCATTATGAAAACTGTATATTGTTGGGAAAAATTATATTAATTCAAGAACATGTTGCAAAAATATATAATTATGTGTCTCATAACAGTTTGACATTATGCTTTTTTCATTAGAATTTAATCTAAATTATTTTATTAATCTATATAAATGAATACCATGAGGGTGTATTTTAAAAACAAAATTTTGGTTTCAATGAAGGTTGGTATTAAAATCATGTATATTTATAATTACATGCTATAATTTTGCCTCGAACAGAATATCAAGACAGAACCTAAGTTGTACACGTGTGTCCAGACATATTAATTCGTTAATATATACAAGTGGTCTACTAGCAGCCAAAATATAAGCAATATTTTCGTTTTTATTTTAATAAAATGTGCGATTAAAAGTAGATTCTAATATGATATGATTAATGTTAATATATATATTTAATTTTCAAACCATTTAGAACTGAATACGCCTTCATCAGTAGTACCTACTCAGTACATGTTACACGTCTAGTGTTTCTGGTATTTCAATTCATTAAATGTTATATCTTTGGTATGACGGCAGAAGCTGATATGTACATTTTTTAAACTTTCGGAAAAACGAGTTTAAAGGTTTAGAATGGAATAAAAAATACAATTTGATGTGAAATGCCTTTATTCATGTATCATTGTAATCAATAACCTTTCATGAATTAAATTATTACACTATAATAAATAAATTATTTTTCAAAAAGTTTTTAAGTAGAAAATAAAGACATATCATTTTTTGCCAACATTTATTTTTTTAAATTTTCAACATATCAACAAAATAAAAATTATAAAAGTAACTTTTTTTAAAACACAGCATTATAGCATTCAAAACAATTTTAGAATAAAACAACAAAGTTCATTAAATAAATGTAAAAACATAAAATTGATCTTTTAACTCTTGGTCAATAAATAAAAAAAATGAAATTAGCCTTTTATAAAACTTAACAAAATAACAATTAGTTAAAAATTTTAAATAAAATACAATAAAAGTAAAAAATAAAACAACTTATGGTTTTAATTAGTACATAATATATTATTATAATTTTAGCCTTCATCTGATGAAAAATCACTATTGATTGAAGGCAGTTCAGCAGCTTCTTTGGACGTTTTTAAGTTTTGGTAGAAGCTATGGCAGTCTTCATGTATCAGCGGCAATAAACTTAACAAATCTTTTTTTTTTTGGGGGTTGATAGGTAAAGGACTTTTATAACAATTGGTTAACGCTATTGAATATAATGATGTTATATTTTTTGGCCTTCCTCTTTTACCACGTTGTGTAAGATCTAACACTCTAAATGGTTCTTCTGGATCGAGGCTATACTTAAACTGCAACTCACCATAAACTTTTTCATATCGAATCCACCTTATATGAAACCAATTTACTTTATTCCCATCAGTATCTACTGTTTTTTTAGTCAGTGAAGTGCTTACTAAATTTGAAAATGAAAAAAACTGCTCTTGTTTCATTTCAACTACTTTAAATGGTTTCTTTCCTTTTACTGTTCTAACAAATTGATACCAATCTCTTGGTATCATTATAGGAATGTCAGAAAATTTTTTCGCTCTTTCTATTTTCGCATGATCTACATCACACTCCAAGTGAGTGTGGCCTGGCAGTAAAAATTTTTGGTCAATTATTTGCAACGTTGAAGAACTTGCAGCAACTAGACTTAACATAGCAGCCATGTTAATATTTCTGTTTTGTCCTCCACATGTGTCAGAGTAGGTGATAATATGGGTTATATTATTGGGCAAATTTAATATTTTTTGGTAAAGACAAGATGCTATGTCGTTTGATCCTCTTCCTCCGATTGCCTCATGCCACATATAACATTCAGTACCTTCATTTTCAGAACAATCTCTAATGGTCAAGTTAAACGTTGACAAAAGCCTTTTGTAGAATGAAACATTTGTAGAGAGAGCAGGAGTATCTAAAACTTGTTCTAAATCAAATACTAAAACTCTAATATTGTTAGAAGCTAAAGCATTAATTTTATCTTCTTTTTTTTGCATATAACCTAAATCTGCGAGTTTTTTATGGGTTTCATGTTGTTGTTGGAGTAATATCTTTTGTTGGTTATCATTACATTGTTTAATCTGTAGTACAAAAGTATCACAAGTCTTACATGTATCCAGTTTTGGTTTTTTAAATTTATAACCAGTTTTATTAAAAACTTCTTTAAACAAATCATATGATCCACATTTGTTACCATTTTTCTCTAGTTTATATTCTTCATACAACTTTTTAATATTTAAATGACATTGAAGATAAAATTTATTTGTGTGCCTTCGAGAATAGTGACTCTGGTATTTAGGATATTTTTCAATATGATTTCTCATTTCTTCTTTTTCTTCTGTCATTTTATTATGTGGTTCATGGCGACCACGATTATCAAGCTGTTGTAATGTACCTGAATCACTGAATTTTTTTTTCTGTATCAGTAAATCAATTTTACCTCTAGTTACTCCATACACACTTTGAAACATCTTTTTACATACTGTTATATTTTGATTTTCTATTTGTATCACATATAAAACAGTTACTAAACGATCATGATTTATTCCATATTTACCTCTTCCTAGTCTTGTGCTTTTTTTGTCAGTTAAAGTTATTCCACAAGACATAATTTGATATTGAATTTCTTTTTCCAATTTATAAAAACCTTCAAATATTATTTTTTGTTTATCTGGTGGACAGATATTGTCACATTTTCTACGACAGCAATTAATTAATTCCTTAAATTTATTTTGAGGAATTGTTACTCCTTTGCGATTGATATGCTCCATCCCATGATCTTTCAAATATTTCTGTTCAATTCTTTTTTTCTTTTTTGGTGGTTCATGGATGTCTGTTTCATCCATAACTTCAGTATTAACACCATTGTTGCCTTTATGTGATACAATAAATAAAAAAAAAAATTATATTAACTGGATAAAATAATAAAATATTATGTACTTTTAAATAATTTTAATGAAATTTTATTTGTGTACCTAAATTAGAAACTGGTGGTTGCTCTTCATACAATGTTATAATATTTTCATCATGGATATCTATTTCATAGGTATTCTCAGTGTTAGGACCATTATTGCTCTCTTTAAGTAAAAATAAAATTAAAAACATAAGAAAACAATTAATATAATATCTATTTTCAAAAAGTTTATTATTATGTATTTACCTAAATTAAAAACTGCTGGTATATCTTCAGGAGATATTATAATAATATTGTCATCATCAATTTTATTGAAAGTTACAGATTTGGGACTGTTATTAATATCTTATGGTAAAAAATAAATAATTATAATAATATAAAGAAAAAATATTTTATAAAGTATAATATACTTTTGAAAAAATATTTTAATACTATTTTATCATATTTACCTGAATTAGAAAGGGCTACTTCTTCAGGAGATACTGTGTCATCGTGTACTTCAAATTCATTTGTATTATGACATACTAAAATTAAATAAAATTAGAGGTAAAATAAAATATTTTATACAGCATAATTAATATTTATTTATATTATTATATAAAATAAACAGTACCAGGTTCAGATTCTGAATCTGAGCAAATCAGCTCTGTATTGATGTTATATGTTTTGTCCAAAACATCATCATCATTATCCTCATCAGAACTACTATTAATTAGTAATGAATTATTCTAAAAAAAATGTTAATACAACTTATTACAAATAAATGAAAAAACAGCATTAATTGTATTTTACCTGATGAAATTCGTTTTGTGTGGAATTGAGCCATTCATGCACTTTGTGATGATCATTTTTATAATATACTGGCTTTACTTTTTTTCTAGTGGAATATCTCTACAATAATATTGTAATATTATTACATTATTAATAATGTTAACTGTTAACATTCATTTATACTATAAAATACTAAAATAGATTCATTTATGCTGTACTTACTTCAGGGTTTACATTAGTTTTTTTTGTTTGTACACTTTTTAAAGATTTAAAAAAAGATGATCTAGAGTTAAACATTGTAAGAAAAGTAACACCACAGAATAAACTAACACAGCTAAAACCAGCTAACAAATAATTATATTAGTAGTAGTAGTAAACATCAAACTATACAAATTTAAAAATATAAGAATAATGTCTTAAAGAATATAAAGATAAAACATATCATGATATAGGGATGTGTAGCTCACATAAACTATTATTATGTCATGAGACATATCAAGGTTTGCCATCATGTTTATTTTTAAATAATGACTTATCAGTTTTTGTTTTTGACATATCAAGATTTGCCATCATCTATATTTTCAAATAATGACTTATCAGTTTTGGTCTTTGCTCATAGATGGCGCTACACACATAAAAGACATATCATACTTTGCCACCATTTGAAACACATTATTTATCAACTATTTACATGATAATCCAAAAATCAACAAAAAACGACATATCAGCTTCTGCCATCATACCACAGATATAGTGTTCAACAAATGGTTTTTTTCATAGAAAATGTGGTAAAAAATTCTTAGACGAATCTTATTAGTATATTATTTGTAATTCGTTCCAGCCATAGTGTATTATTTAAACTTTTTTATAAACATATCTAATGTAATTGCGGTGATGTTCATTTGTTAAATAAAAACGTGGGAAATATACCAGTTAATCATTGAGATTATGAATGAAAATTGGACGATGCACACCATTGACTATGCTACATTAGATTGCCCAACGAGTTCATATTACGCATTTAATCCTGGTACGGTAATTCTTAAAATCTCAAATAGTCCTCCGTCGATAGCTATGATTTTGAAATTAACTGTAAACTCTATTTAAGATCGTACCTAATTTTCATACTGTTACTACAAAAATATATTATTAAAATTAACTTTTGAATTTATAACTATATGTAGTTTTTTGGCGCTTCCATTAAATATCGAAGACACATTCACTATCACTTATTCATGGCGATATCAATAGTATATTCCCCTGGTAGTTACATTTCTTTTCAGACGAACTAAATCGTTTGAAATTCATTTGAATTGTTATTGTACATAACTTGAATCACATCACGTATTTTACAGTTTTATATTGACGTGCTTAAATACAGACAATCCATTATGAAAACTGTATATTGTTGGGAAAAATTATATGAATTCAAGAAAATGTTGCAAAAATATATAATTATGTGTCTTATAACAGTTTGACATTATGCTTTTTTCATTAGAATTTAATCTAAATTATTTTATTAATCTTTATAAATGAATACCATGAGGGTGTATTTTAAAAACAAAATTTTGGTTTCAATGAAGGTTGGTATTAAAATCATGTATATTTATAATTACATGCTATAATTTTGCCTCGAACAGAATATCAAGACAGAACCTAAGTTGTAGACGTGTGTCCAGACATACTAATTCGTAAATATATACAAGTGTTCTACTAGCAGCCAAAATATAAGCAATATTTTTGTTTTTATTTTAATAAAATGTGCGATTTAAAGTAGATTCTAATATGATATGATTAATGTTAATATATATATTTAATTTTCAAACCATTTAGAACTGAATACGCCTTCATCAGGAGTACCTACTCAGTACATGTTACACGTCTAGTGCTTCTGGTATTTCAATTCATTAAATGTTATATACTGTTCAACAAATTGTTTTTTCATAAAAAATATGGTAAAAAATTCTTAGACGAATCTTATTAGTATATTATTTGTTATTCGTTCCAGCCATAGTGTATTATTTAAACTTTTTTATAAACATATCTTATGTAAGAGCGGCGATGTTCATTTGTTAAATAAAATCGTGGGAAATATACCAGTTAATCATTGAGATTATGAATGAAAATTGGACGATGCACACCATTGACTATGCTACATTAGATTGCCCAACGAGTTCATATTACGCATTTAATCCTGGTACGGTAATTCTTAAAATCTCAAATAGTCCTCCGTCGATAGCTATGATTTTGAAATTAACTGTAAACTCTATTTAAGATCGTACCTAATTTTCATACTGTTACTACAAAAATATATTATTAAAATTAACTTTTGAATTTATAACCATATGTAGTCTTTTGGCGCTTCCATTAAATATCGAAGACACATTCACTATCACTTATTCATGGCGATATCAATAGTATATTCCCCTGGTAGTTACATTTCTTTTCAAACGAACTAAATCGTTTGAAATTCATTTGAATTGTTATTGTACATAACTTGAATCACATCACGTATTTTACAGTTTTATATTGACGTGCTTAAATACAGACAATCCATTATGAAAACTGTATATTGTTGGGAAAAATTATATTAATTCAAGAAAGTGTTGCAAAAATATATAATTATGTGTCTTATAACAGTTTGACATTATGCTTTTTTCATTAGAATTTAATCTAAATTATTTTATTAATCTATATAAATGAATACCATGAGGGTGTATTTTAAAAACAAACTTTGGTTTCAATGAAGGTTGGTATTAAAATCATGTATATTTATAATTACTTGATATAACTTTGCCTCGAACAGAATATCAAGACAGAACCTAAGTTGTACACGTGTGTCCAGACATATTAATTCGTTAATATATACAAGTGGTCTACTAGCAGCCAAAATATAAGCAATATTTTCGTTTTTATTTTAATAAAATGTGCGATTAAAAGTAGATTCTAATATGATATGATTAATGTTAATATATATATTTAATTTTCAAACCATTTAGAACTGAATACGCCTTCATCAGTAGTACCTACTCAGTACATGTTACACGTCTAGTGTTTCTGGTATTTCAATTCATTAAATGTTATATAGTGTTCAACAAATGGTTTTTTTCATAGAAAATGTGGTAAAAAATTCTTAGACGAATCTTATTAGTATATTATTTGTAATTCGTTCCAGCCATAGTGTATTATTTAAACTTTTTTATAAACATATCTAATGTAATTGTGGTGATGTTCATTTGTTAAATAAAAACGTGGGAAATATACCAGTTAATCATTGAGATTATGAATGAAAATTGGACGATGCACACCATTGACTATGCTACATTAGATTGCCCAACGAGTTCATATTACGCATTTAATCCTGGTACGGTAATTCTTAAAATCTCAAATAGTCCTCCGTCGATAGCTATGATTTTGAAATTAACTGTAAACTCTATTTAAGATCGTACCTAATTTTCATACTGTTACTACAAAAATATATTATTAAAATTAACTTTTGAATTTATAACTATATGTAGTTTTTTGGCGCTTCCATTAAATATCGAAGACACATTCACTATCACTTATTCATGGCGATATCAATAGTATATTCCCCTGGTAGTTACATTTCTTTTCAGACGAACTAAATCGTTTGAAATTCATTTGAATTGTTATTGTACATAACTTGAATCACATCACGTATTTTACAGTTTTATATTGACGTGCTTAAATACAGACAATCCATTATGAAAACTGTATATTGTTGGGAAAAATTATATTAATTCAAGAAAATGTTGCAAAAATATATAATTATGTGTCTTATAACAGTTTGACATTATGCTTTTTTCATTAGAATTTAATCTAAATTATTTTATTAATCTATATAAATGAATACCATGAGGGTGTATTTTAAAAACAAAATTTTGGTTTCAATGAAGGTTGGTATTAAAATCATGTATATTTATAATTACATGCTATAATTTTGCCTCGAACAGAATATCAAGACAGAACCTAAGTTGTACACGTGTGTCCAGACATATTAATTCGTAAATATATACAAGTGGTCTACTAGCAGCCAAAATATAAGCAATATTTTTGTTTTTATTTAAATAAAATGTACGATTAAAAGTAGATTCTAAGATGATATGATTAATGTTAATATATATATTTAATTTTCAAACCATTTAGAACTGAATACGCCTTCATCAGGAGTACCTACTCAGTACATGTTACAGGTCTAGTGTTTCTGGTATTTCAATTCATTAAATGTTATATACTGTTCAACAAATGGTTTTTTCATAGAAAATGTGGTAAAAAATTCTTAGACGAATCTTATTAGTATATTATTTGTTATTCGTTCCAGCCATAGTGTATTATTTAAACTTTTTTATAAACATATCTAATGTAAGAGCGGTGATGTTCATTTGTTAATTAAAACCGTGGGATATATACCAGTTAATCATTGAGATAATGAATGAAAATTGGACGATGCACACCATTGACTATGCCTACATTAGATTGCCCAACGAGTTCATATTACGCATTTAATCCTAGTACGATAATTCTTAAAATCTCAAATAGTCCTCCGTCGATAGCTATGATTTTGAAATTAACTGTAAACTCTATTTAAGATCGTACCTAATGTTCATACTGTTACTACAAAAATATATTATTAATATTAACTTTTCAATTTATAACCATATATAGTTTTTTGGCGCTTCCATTAACTATCGAAGACACATTCACTATCACTTATTCATGGCGATATCAATAGTATATTCCCCTGGTAGTTACATTTCTTTTCAGACGAACTAAATCGTTTGAAATTCATTTGAATTGTTATTGTACATAACTTGAATCACATCACGTATTTTACAGTTTTATATTGACGTGCTTAAATACAGACAATACATTATGAAAACTGTATATTGTTGGGAAAAATTATATTAATTCAAAAAATGTTGCAAAAATATATAATTTTGTGTCTTATAACAGTTTGACCTTATGCTTTTTTCATTAGAATTTAATATAAATTATTTTATTAATCTATATAAATGAATACCATGAGGGTGTATTTTAAAAACACAATTTTGGTTTCAATGAAGGTTGGTATTAAAACCATGTATATTTATAATTACATGATATAACTTTGCGTCGAACAGAATATCAAGACATTACCTAAGTTGTACACGTGTGTCCAGACATATTAATTCGTTAATATATACAAGTGGTCTACTAGCAGCCAAAATATAAGCAATATTTTTGTTTTTATTTAAATAAAATGTGCGATTTAAAGTAGATTCTAAGATGATATGATTAATGTTAATATATATATTTAATTTTCAAACCATTTAGAACTGAATACGCCTTCATCAGGAGTACCTACTCAGTACATGTTACACGTCTAGTGTTTCTGGTATTTCAATTCATTAAAAGTTATATACTGTTCAACAAATGGTTTTTTCATAGAAAATGTGGTAAAAAATTCTTAGACGAATCTTATTGGTATATTATTTGTAATTCGTTCCAGCCATAGTGTATTATTTAAACTTTTTTATAAACATATCTAATGTAATAGCGGTGATGTTCATTTGTTAAATAAAAACGTGGGATATATACCAGTTAATCATTGAGATTATGAATGAAAATTGGACGATGCACACCATTGACTATGCCTACATTAGATTGCCCAACGAGTTCATATTACGCATTTAATCCTGGTACGATAATTCTTAAAATCTCAAATAGTCCTCCGTCGATAACTATGATTTTGAAATTAACTGTAAACTCTATTTAAGATCGTACCTAATTTTCATACTGTTACTACAAAAATATATTATTAAAATTAACTTTTGAATTTATAACTATATGTAGTTTTTTGGCGCTTCCATTAAATATCGAAGACACATTCACTATCACTTATTCATGGCGATATCAATAGTATATTCCCCTGGTAGTTACATTTCTTTTCAGACGAACTAAATCGTTTGAAATTCATTTGAATTGTTATTGTACATAACTTGAATCACATCACGTATTTTACAATTTATATTGACGTGCTTAAATACAGACAATCCATTATGAAAACTGTATATTGTTGGGAAAAATTATATTAATTCAAGAAAATGTTGCAAAAATATATAATTATGTGTCTTATAACAGTTTGACATTATGCTTTTTTCATTAGAATTTAATCTAAATTATTTTATTAATCTATATAAATGAATACCATGAGGGTGTATTTTAAAAACAAAATTTTGGTTTCAATGAAGGTTGGTATTAAAATCATGTATATTTATAATTACATGCTATAACTTTGCCTCGAACAGAATATCAAGACAGAACCTAAGTTGTAGACGTGTGTCCAGACATACTAATTCGTAAATATATACAAGTGTTCTACTAGCAGCCAAAATATAAGCAATATTTTTGTTTTTATTTTAATAAAATGTGCGATTAAAAGTAGATTCTAATATGATATGATTAATGTTAATATATATATTTAATTTTCAAACCATTTAGAACTGAATACGCCTTCATCAGGAGTACCTACTCAGTACATGTTACACGTCTAGTGCTTCTGGTATTTCAATTCATTAAATGTTATATACTGTTCAACAAATTGTTTTTTCATAAAAAATATGGTAAAAAATTCTTAGACGAATCTTATTAGTATATTATTTGTTATTCGTTCCAGCCATAGTGTATTATTTTAACTTTTTTATAAACATATCTTATGTAATAGTGGCGATGTTCATTTGTTAAATAAAAACGTGGGAAATATACCAGTTAATCATTGAGATTATGAATGAAAATTGGACGATGCACACCATTGACTATGCTACATTAGATTGCCCAACGAGTTCATATTACGCATTTAATCCTGGTACGGTAATTCTTAAAATCTCAAATAGTCCTCCGTCGATAGCTATGATTTTGAAATTAACTGTAAACTCTATTTAAGATCGTACCTAATTTTCATACTGTTACTACAAAAATATATTATTAAAATTAACTTTTGAATTTATAACCATATGTAGTCTTTTGGCGCTTCCATTAAATATCGAAGACACATTCACTATCACTTATTCATGGCGATATCAATAGTATATTCCCCTGGTAGTTACATTTCTTTTCAAACGAACTAAATCGTTTGAAATTCATTTGAATTGTTATTGTACATAACTTGAATCACATCACGTATTTTACAGTTTTATATTGACGTGCTTAAATACAGACAATCCATTATGAAAACTGTATATTGTTGGGAAAAATTATATTAATTCAAGAAAGTGTTGCAAAAATATATAATTATGTGTCTTATAACAGTTTGACATTATGCTTTTTTCATTAGAATTTAATCTAAATTATTTTATTAATCTATATAAATGAATACCATGAGGGTGTATTTTAAAAACAAACTTTGGTTTCAATGAAGGTTGGTATTAAAATCATGTATATTTATAATTACTTGATATAACTTTGCCTCGAACAGAATATCAAGACAGAACCTAAGTTGTACACGTGTGTCCAGACATATTAATTCGTTAATATATACAAGTGGTCTACTAGCAGCCAAAATATAAGCAATATTTTCGTTTTTATTTTAATAAAATGTGCGATTAAAAGTAGATTCTAATATGATATGATTAATGTTAATATATATATTTAATTTTCAAACCATTTAGAACTGAATACGCCTTCATCAGTAGTACCTACTCAGTACATGTTACACGTCTAGTGTTTCTGGTATTTCAATTCATTAAATGTTATATAGTGTTCAACAAATGGTTTTTTTCATAGAAAATGTGGTAAAAAATTCTTAGACGAATCTTATTAGTATATTATTTGTAATTCGTTCCAGCCATAGTGTATTATTTAAACTTTTTTATAAACATATCTAATGTAATTGCGGTAATGTTCATTTGTTAAATAAAAACGTGGGAAATATACCAGTTAATCATTGAGATTATGAATGAAAATTGGACGATGCACACCATTGACTATGCTACATTAGATTGCCCAACGAGTTCATATTACGCATTTAATCCTGGTACGGTAATTCTTAAAATCTCAAATAGTCCTCCGTCGATAGCTATGATTTTGAAATTAACTGTAAACTCTATTTAAGATCGTACCTAATTTTCATACTGTTACTACAAAAATATATTATTAAAATTAACTTTTGAATTTATAACTATATGTAGTTTTTTGGCGCTTCCATTAAATATCGAAGACACATTCACTATCACTTATTCATGGCGATATCAATAGTATATTCCCCTGGTAGTTACATTTCTTTTCAGACGAACTAAATCGTTTGAAATTCATTTGAATTGTTATTGTACATAACTTGAATCACATCACGTATTTTACAGTTTTATATTGACGTGCTTAAATACAGACAATCCATTATGAAAACTGTATATTGTTGGGAAAAATTCTATTAATTCAAGAAAATGTTGCAAAAATATATAATTATGTGTCTTATAACAGTTTGACATTATGCTTTTTTCATTAGAATTTAATCTAAATTATTTTATTAATCTATATAAATGAATACCATGAGGGTGTATTTTAAAAACAAAATTTTGGTTTCAATGAAGGTTGGTATTAAAATCATGTATATTTATAATTACATGCTATAACTTTGCCTCGAACAGAATATCAAGACAGAACCTAAGTTGTAGACGTGTGTCCAGACATACTAATTCGTAAATATATACAAGTGTTCTACTAGCAGCCAAAATATAAGCAATATTTTTGTTTTTATTTTAATAAAATGTGCGATTAAAAGTAGATTCTAATATGATATGATTAATGTTAATATATATATTTAATTTTCAAACCATTTAGAACTGAATACGCCTTCATCAGGAGTACCTACTCAGTACATGTTACACGTCTAGTGCTTCTGGTATTTCAATTCATTAAATGTTATATACTGTTCAACAAATTGTTTTTTCATAAAAAATATGGTAAAAAATTCTTAGACGAATCTTATTAGTATATTATTTGTTATTCGTTCCAGCCATAGTGTATTATTTAAACTTTTTTATAAACATATCTTATGTAATAGCGGCGATGTTCATTTGTTAAATAAAAACGTGGGATATATACCAGTTAATCATTGAGATTATGAATGAAAATTGGACGATGCACACCATTGACTATGCCTACATTAGATTGCCCAACGAGTTCATATTACGCATTTAATCCTGGTACGATAATTCTTAAAATCTCAAATAGTCCTCCGTCGATAACTATGATTTTGAAATTAACTGTAAACTCTATTTAAGATCGTACCTAATTTTCATACTGTTACTACAAAAATATATTATTAAAATTAACTTTTGAATTTATAACCATATGTAGTCTTTTGGCGCTTCCATTAAATATCGAAGACACATTCACTATCACTTATTCATGGCGATATCAATAGTATATTCCCCTGGTAGTTACATTTCTTTTCAAACGAACTAAATCGTTTGAAATTCATTTGAATTGTTATTGTACATAACTTGAATCACATCACGTATTTTACAGTTTTATATTGACGTGCTTAAATACAGACAATCCATTATGAAAACTGTATATTGTTGGGAAAAATTATATTAATTCAAGAAAATGTTGCAAAAATATATAATTATGTGTCTTATAACAGTTTGACATTATGCTTTTTTCATTAGAATTTAATCTAAATTATTTTATTAATCTATATAAATGAATACCATGAGGGTGTATTTTAAAAACAAAATTTTGGTTTCAATGAAGGTTGGTATTAAAATCATGTATATTTATAATTACATGCTATAATTTTGCCTCGAACAGAATATCAAGACAGAACCTAAGTTGTACAAGTGTGTCCAGACATATTAATTCGTAAATATATACAAGTGGTCTACTAGCAGCCAAAATATAAGCAATATTTTTGTTTTTATTTAAATAAAATGTACGATTAAAAGTAGATTCTAAGATGATATGATTAATGTTAATATATATATTTAATTTTCAAACCATTTAGAACTGAATACGCCTTCATCAGGAGTACCTACTCAGTACATGTTACAGGTCTAGTGTTTCTGGTATTTCAATTCATTAAATGTTATATACTGTTCAACAAATGGGTTTTTCATAGAAAATGTGGTAAAAAATTCTTAGACGAATCTTATTAGTATATTATTTGTTATTCGTTCCAGCCATAGTGTATTATTTAAACTTTTTTATAAACATATCTAATGTAAGAGCGGTGATGTTCATTTGTTAATTAAAACCGTGGGATATATACCAGTTAATCATTGAGATAATGAATGAAAATTGGACGATGCACACCATTGACTATGCTACATTAGATCGCCCAACGAGTTCATATTACGCATTTAATCCTGGTACGGTAATTCTTAAAATCTCAAATAGTCCTCCGTCGATAGCTATGATTTTGAAATTAACTGTAAACTCTATTTAAGATCGTACCTAATTTTCATACTGTTACTACAAAAATATATTATTAAAATTAACTTTTGAATTTATAACTATATGTAGTTTTTTGGCGCTTCCATTAAATATCGAAGACACATTCACTATCACTTATTCATGGCGATATCAATAGTATATTCCCCTGGTAGTTACATTTCTTTTCAGACGAACTAAATCGTTTGAAATTCATTTGAATTGTTATTGTACATAACTTGAATCACATCACGTATTTTACAGTTTTATATTGACGTGCTTAAATACAGACAATCCATTATGAAAACTGTATATTGTTGGGAAAAATTATATTAATTCAAGAAAATGTTGCAAAAATATATAATTATGTGTCTTATAACAGTTTGACATTATGCTTTTTTCATTAGAATTTAATCTAAATTATTTTATTAATCTATATAAATGAATACCATGAGGGTGTATTTTAAAAACAAAATTTTGGTTTCAATGAAGGTTGGTATTAAAATCATGTATATTTATAATTACATGCTATAATTTTGCCTCGAACAGAATATCAAGACAGAACCTAAGTTGTACACTAGGGTGGTCCTTATTTTTCATTTTTGATTTTTTTGAGATTACCCCCCCTAAAAAGGTTCAGTTACCTGAAAAAACCATACAAAAAAAGTTTCATGCAAATTCTTTAATTTTAACCCGTGCCGCAAAAGCTCCAAAGTTACAAAAATAGAACATTTTCAATATTTTAAATTTTTTTTGATATTCTTAAGCATAACTCTGGAAATAAAAATGTTACAAAAAATTTGTTAATATACAATGATAGAAAACTAAATTTACTGAAATTTGTTTTATATAAATTAGATTCCAAATATTTTATTTTTTCAAATATTTTGATCAAAAAGTAAAAAAAAAAAAAAAATCTTGAAAATCGAGATATTTCCATCAAAATAACATATTAATAATTGTAAAAACAATTTACAAAAAATAATAAAATAATGACTTAACACTTAACATTTATATTTTTAACATATTTTAAATATAAATGATACAACTAAATTTATGACTGTGTAACTTGGGTAAGTGTTTCTTTTCTATGGTCAGGATATTTTTTGCAATAATCACTAACAACTTGTAGTAGATATTGTTTTTGAGATTCATCTTTAGTTATTTTGTTGTTATAATCTTCAATAAGTTTTACTCCTCTTTCTGCAACATCATTTATAACTGGAATATTTTTTAAAATTGACAGAGCTTTATTATAATCTGCATTATTTGCCCACATTAAAGGGTCTTCATTCAAAAAAGTGGTGTTGATGGCAAATCGTTTAAATAGATTTTTAGTATTGACACATATAAAATCATCAATTTCCTTTTCTAATAACTCGTTTGTATTTTTTGCAGATATAATTAAACGTTGTGAATTTGAATTTAATTCTGATGTACATTCGTCGTTGTTTAGAGCATGAATCATTTTTCTTTTAGTCTCCAGTGGCACAGTCTCGTCGAAAAAAGCGAATGCGCACAATTCCGCCGATAAATACCATAAGTGACCACAAAACTTTTTAGCTGCATTTTGAGATAGATCTTTATCTATAGAAGCATAATGTAAAAGATTTTTCATAAAAGTCAAGTCTTGTAAAGGAGCTTTGATTGAAGATGGTGAATTAAACCATACTTTTATGTATAACCGTACAATAAAAATGCAAATACTTCTTAAGGCACTTTCTTCTTTGTGTGTTAATCGAAACTGTTCACGAAATAAATATATTTTTAAGCTATAAATAGCTTTCGCCATCCACCGAGCATGATGGATGGCACCTGGTATTTTAAAGCTAGTATCATTTGAAAGTTTTCCGCCCAAAAAAATTACTGTTAATTCTAGTAACTCTCGATAATCATCTCTTGGCTGCTTTTCTAATAGTTGATCCTTAGAAAATTTAATAATTTCGTCAAATACGTCATTTACAGAATCCATTACATTAGTATTAAGTATGCCAGAATTAAGATTGTTAGGGTTAATTGTTCCCCATGCTTGTTGGAACCTTTTAAAAATTGCAACGTCTGGGCCCGATGTTGCACCAAATTTCAAATCGAACACACTTTTCAATATAATTTCATAAATATGATGGCGGCATGGTAAATATATTATTTCGCGTTCTAATAGTTGCTCAAGCAAAACACAAGCTCCATTTAAGCGATCTGTATTTGATGCTGTAGTATCAGAACAAAGTGCTTGTACATTTTCATCTAAACACCAATCTACAAGCGTTTGGTATACTGCATTGGCTTGTTCAAGTCCAGTTCCACTATTTAACGCCGGGACACCTATAGCAGTTGTTCACGACCATTTACTGACGCGATTATAGGCAGCCTATCGACTAAGCCTTTCCCGGTTAAATTTGGAAGAAGTTTTCCGTCCCAGTGTATAACAACTGCGTCTTCCTTGCCTAAGTTATAGTCATGACGTATTTTTTCAGCACGTTGCTTACGGTATTTTATGCGAGAGCGTCGTATCGATGATCGGTTTACAATAAGTTCATTAACATTATTACCTAAAGCTTCTGCAGTAGCAATGAAAATAGACAAAAATTTTTATTTTTAAAATTCAAACTCAAATATCTTTGATAATAATATATTTAAAAAAAATGTATAAGTATAAAACTGTTGTAACAATAATAACGTACAATTAATGTCTTTAAAATTTTTTTGTAAAATCATTCTTTTAAGAGTTATGATTAATTATATTCAAAAACTAACGATTTCTAACATTTTTTCGTTATTAAAACTTTAGAGCTTTTGCGGCACGGGTTAAAGTTGACCATTTCGTCTAAAAAATTTTTCTCATGCTTTTTTTAAGTAACTGAATCGATTTGAGGGCGGTAACTTGAACATTTTGCAATTTTTTTTTACTTCATCTATAACGGAGGACCACCCTATTGTACACGTGTGTCCAGACATATTAATTCGTAAATATATACAAGTGGTCTACTAGCAGCCAAAATATAAGCAATATTTTTGTTTTTATTTAAATAAAATGTACGATTAAAAGTAGATTCTAATATGATATGATTAATGTTAATATATATATTTAATTTTCAAACCATTTAGAACTGAATACGCCTTCATCAGGAGTACCTACTCAGTACATGTTACAGGTCTAGTGTTTCTGGTATTTCAATTCATTAAATGTTATATACTGTTCAACAAATGGTTTTTTCATAGAAAATGTGGTAAAAAATTCTTAGACGAATCTTATTAGTATATTATTTGTTATTCGTTCCAGCCATAGTGTATTATTTAAACTTTTTTATAAACATATCTAATGTAAGAGCGGTGATGTTCATTTGTTAATTAAAACCGTGGGATATATACCAGTTAATCATTGAGATAATGAATGAAAATTGGACGATGCACACCATTGACTATGCTACATTAGATTGCCCAACGAGTTCATATTACGCATTTAATCCTGGTACGGTAATTCTTAAAATCTCAAATAGTCCTCCGTCGATAGCTATGATTTTGAAATTAACTGTAAACTCTATTTAAGATCGTACCTAATTTACATACTGTTACTACAAAAATATATTATTAAAATTAACTTTTGAATTTATAACTATATGTAGTTTTTTGGCGCTTCCATTAAATATCGAAGACACATTCACTATCACTTATTCATGGCGATATCAATAGTATATTCCCCTGGTAGTTACATTTCTTTTCAGACGAACTAAATCGTTTGAAATTCATTTGTATTGTTATTGTACATAACTTGAATCACATCACGTATTTTACAGTTTTATATTGACGTGCTTAAATACAGACAATCCATTATGAAAACTGTATATTGTTGGGAAAAATTATATTAATTCAAGAAAATGTTGCAAAAATATATAATTATGTGTCTTATAACAGTTTGACATTATGCTTTTTTCATTAGAATTTAATCTAAATTATTTTAGTAATCTATATAAATGAATACCATGAGGGTGTATTTTAAAAACAAAATTTTGGTTTCAATGAAGGTTGGTATTAAAATCATGTATATTTATAATTACATGCTATAATTTTGCCTCGAACAGAATATCAAGACAGAACCTAAGTTGTACACGTGTGTCCAGACATACTAATTCGTAAATATATACAAGTGTTCTACTAGCAGCCAAAATATAAGCAATATTTTTGTTTTTATTTTAATAAAATGTGCGATTAAAAGTAGATTCTAATATGATATGATTAATGTTTATATATATATTTAATTTTAAAACCATTTAGAACTGAATACGCCTTCATCAGGAGTACCTACTCAGTACATGTTACACGTCTAGTGTTTCTGGTATTTCAATTCATTAAATGTTATATACTGTTCAACAAATGGTTTTTTCATAGAAAATGCGGTAAAAAATTCTTAGACGAATCTTATTAGTATATTATTTGTTATTCGTTCCAGCCATAGTGTATTATTTAAACTTTTTTATAAACATATCTAATGTAATAGCGGTGATGTTCATTTGTTAAATAAAAACGTGGGATATAAACCGGTTAATCATTGAGATTATGAATGAAAATTGGACGATGCACACCATAGACTATGCCTACATTTGATTGCCCACCGAGTTCATATTACGCATTTAATCCTGGTACGATAATTCTTAAAATCTCAAATAGTCCTCCGTTCGATAGCTATGATTTTGAAATTAACTGTAAACTCTATTTAAGATCGTACCTAATTTTCATACTGTTACTACAAAAATATATTATTAAAATTAACTTTTGAATTTATAACTATATGTAGTTTTTTGGCGCTTCCATTAAATATCGAAGACACATTCACTATCACTTATTCATGGCGATATCAATAGTATATTCCCCTGGTAGTTACATTTCTTTTCAGACGAACTAAATCGTTTGAAATTCATTTGAATTGTTATTGTACATAACTTGAATCACATCACGTATTTTACAGTTTTATATTGACGTGCTTAAATACAGACAATCCATTATGAAAACTGTATATTGTTGGGAAAAATTATATTAATTCAAGAAAATGTTGCAAAAATATATAATTATGTGTCTTATAACAGTTTGACATTATGCTTTTTTCATTAGAATTTAATCTAAATTATTTTATTAATCTATATAAATGAATACCATGAGGGTGTATTTTAAAAACAAAATTTTGGTTTCAATGAAGGTTGGTATTAAAACCATGTATATTTATAATTACATGCTATAACTTTGCCTCGAACAGAATATCAAGACAGAACCTAAGTTGTAGACGTGTGTCCAGACATACTAATTCGTAAATATATACAAGTGTTCTACTAGCAGCCAAAATTTAAGCAATATTTTTGTTTTTATTTTAATAAAATGTGCGATTAAAAGTAGATTCTAATATGATATGATTAATGTTAATATATATATTTAATTTTCAAACCATTTAGAACTGAATACGCCTTCATCAGGAGTACCTACTCAGTACATGTTACACGTCTAGTGCTTCTGGTATTTCAATTCATTAAATGTTATATACTGTTCAACAAATTGTTTTTTCATAAAAAATATGGTAAAAAATTCTTAGACGAATCTTATTAGTATATTATTTGTTATTCGTTCCAGCCATAGTGTATTATTTAAACTTTTTTATAAACATATCTTATGTAATAGCGGCGATGTTCATTTGTTAAATAAAAACGTGGGATATATACCAGTTAATCATTGAGATTATGAATGAAAATTGGACGATGCACACCATTGACTATGCCTACATTAGATTGCCCAACGAGTTCATATTACGCATTTAATCCTGGTACGATAATTCTTAAAATCTCAAATAGTCCTCCGTCGATAACTATGATTTTGAAATTAACTGTAAACTCTATTTAAGATCGTACCTAATTTTCATACTGTTACTACAAAAATATATTATTAAAATTAACTTTTGAATTTATAACCATATGTAGTCTTTTGGCGCTTCCATTAAATATCGAAGACACATTCACTATCACTTATTCATGGCGATATCAATAGTATATTCCCCTGGTAGTTACATTTCTTTTCAAACGAACTAAATCGTTTGAAATTCATTTGAATTGTTATTGTACATAACTTGAATCACATCACGTATTTTACAATTTATATTGACGTGCTTAAATACAGACAATCCATTATGAAAACTGTATATTGTTGGGAAAAATTATATTAATTCAAGAAAATGTTGCAAAAATATATAATTATGTGTCTTATAACAGTTTGACATTATGCTTTTTTCATTAGAATTTAATCTAAATTATTTTATTAATCTATATAAATGAATACCATGAGGGTGTATTTTAAAAACAAACTTTGGTTTCAATGAAGGTTGGTATTAAAATCATGTATATTTATAATTACTTGATATAACTTTGTCTCTAACAGAATATCAAGACTTTACCTAAGTTGTACACGTGTGTCCAGACATACTAATTCGTAAATATATACAAGTGTTCTACCAGCAGCCAAAATATAAGCAATATTTTCGTTTTTATTTTAATAAAATGTGCGATTAAAAGTAGATTCTAATATGATATGATTAATGTTTATATATATATTCAATATTAAACCATTTAGAACTGAATACGCCTTCATCAGTAGTACCTACTCAGTACATGTTACACGTCTAGTGTTTCTGGTATTTCAATTCATTAAATGTTATATAGTGTTCAACAAATGGTTTTTTTCATAGAAAATGTGTTAAAAAATTCTTAGACGAATCTTATTAGTATATTATTTGTAATTCGTTCCAGCCATATTGTATTATTTAAACTTTTTTATAAACATATCTAATGTAATTGCGGTGATGTTCATTTGTTAAATAAAAACGTGGGAAATATACCAGTTAATCATTGAGATTATGAATGAAAATTGGACGATGCACACCATTGACTATGCTACATTAGATTGCCCAACGAGTTCATATTACGCATTTAATCCTGGTACGGTAATTCTTAAAATCTCAAATAGTCCTCCGTCGATAGCTATGATTTTGAAATTAACTGTAAACTCTATTTAAGATCGTACCTAATTTTCATACTGTTACTACAAAAATATATTATTAAAATTAACTTTTGAATTTATAACTATATGTAGTTTTTTGGCGCTTCCATTAAATATCGAAGACACATTCACTGTCACTTATTCATGGCGATATCAATAGTATATTCCCCTGGTAGTTACATTTCTTTTCAGACGAACTAAATCGTTTGAAATTCATTTGAATTGTTATTGTACATAACTTGAATCACATCACGTATTTTACAGTTTTATATTGACGTGCTTAAATACAGACAATCCATTATGAAAACTGTATATTGTTGGGAAAAATTATATTAATTCAAGAAAATGTTGCAAAAATATATAATTATGTGTCTTATAACAGTTTGACATTATGCTTTTTTCATTAGAATTTAATCTAAATTATTTTATTAATCTATATAAATGAATACCATGAGGGTGTATTTTAAAAACAAAATTTTGGTTTCAATGAAGGTTGGTATTAAAATCATGTATATTTATAATTACATGCTATAATTTTGCCTCGAACAGAATATCAAGACAGAACCTAAGTTGTACACGTGTGTCCAGACATATTAATTCGTAAATATATACAAGTGGTCTACTAGCAGCCAAAATATAAGCAATATTTTTGTTTTTATTTAAATAAAATGTGCGATTAAAAGTAGATTCTAATATGATATGATTAATGTTTATATATATATTTAATTTTAAAACCATTTAGAACTGAATACGCCTTCATCAGGAGTACCTACTCAGTACATGTTACACGTCTAGTGTTTCTGGTATTTCAATTCATTAAATGTTATATACTGTTCAACAAATGGTTTTTTCATAGAAAATGCGGTAAAAAATTCTTAGACGAATCTTATTAGTATATTATTTGTTATTCGTTCCAGCCATAGTGTATTATTTAAACTTTTTTATAAACATATCTAATGTAATAGCGGTGATGTTCATTTGTTAAATAAAAACGTGGGATATAAACCGGTTAATCATTGAGATTATGAATGACAATTGGACGATGCACACCATAGACTATGCCTACATTAGATTGCCCACCGAGTTCATATTACGCATTTAATCCTGGTACGATAATTCTTAAAATCTCAAATAGTCCTCCGTTCGATAGCTATGATTTTGAAATTAACTGTAAACTCTATTTAAGATCGTACCTAATTTTCATACTGTTACTACAAAAATATATTATTAAAATTAACTTTTGAATTTATAACCATATGTAGTTTTTTGGCGCTTCCATTAAATATCGAAGACACATTCACTATCACTTATTCACGGCGATATCATTAGTATATTCCCCTGGTAGTTACATTTCTTTTCAGACGAACTAAATCGTTTGAAATTCATTTGAATTGTTATTGTACATAACTTGAATCACATCACGTATTTTACAGTTTTATATTGACGTGCTTAAATACAGACAATCCATTATGAAAACTGTATATTGTTGGGAAAAATTATATTAATTCAAGAAAATGTTGCAAAAATATATAATTATGTGTCTTATAACAGTTTGACATTATGCTTTTTTCATTAGAATTTAATCTAAATTATTTTATTAATCTATATAAATGAATACCATGAGGGTGTATTTTAAAAACAAAATTTTGGTTTCAATGAAGGTTGGTATTAAAACCATGTATATTTATAATTACATGCTATAACTTTGCCTCGAACAGAATATCAAGACAGAACCTAAGTTGTAGACGTGTGTCCAGACATACTAATTCGTAAATATATACAAGTGTTCTACTAGCAGCCAAAATTTAAGCAATATTTTTGTTTTTATTTTAATAAAATGTGCGATTAAAAGTAGATTCTAATATGATATGATTAATGTTAATATATATATTTAATTTTCAAACCATTTAGAACTGAATACGCCTTCATCAGGAGTACCTACTCAGTACATGTTACACGTCTAGTGCTTCTGGTATTTCAATTCATTAAATGTTATATACTGTTCAACAAATTGTTTTTTCATAAAAAATATGGTAAAAAATTCTTAGACGAATCTTATTAGTATATTATTTGTTATTCGTTCCAGCCATAGTGTATTATTTAAACTTTTTTATAAACATATCTTATGTAATAGCGGCGATGTTCATTTGTTAAATAAAAACGTGGGATATATACCAGTTAATCATTGAGATTATGAATGAAAATTGGACGATGCACACCATTGACTATGCCTACATTAGATTGCCCAACGAGTTCATATTACGCATTTAATCCTGGTACGATAATTCTTAAAATCTCAAATAGTCCTCCGTCGATAGCTATGATTTTGAAATTAACTGTAAACTCTATTTAAGATCGTACCTAATTTTCATACTGTTACTACAAAAATATATTATTAAAATTAACTTTTGAATTTATAACTATATGTAGTTTTTTGGCGCTTCCATTAAATATCGAAGACACATTCACTGTCACTTATTCATGGCGATATCAATAGTATATTCCCCTGGTAGTTACATTTCTTTTCAGACGAACTAAATCGTTTGAAATTCATTTGAATTGTTATTGTACATAACTTGAATCACATCACGTATTTTACAGTTTTATATTGACGTGCTTAAATACAGACAATCCATTATGAAAACTGTATATTGTTGGGAAAAATTATATTAATTCAAGAAAATGTTGCAAAAATATATAATTATGTGTCTTATAACAGTTTGACATTATGCTTTTTTCATTAGAATTTAATCTAAATTATTTTATTAATCTATATAAATGAATACCATGAGGGTGTATTTTAAAAACAAAATTTTGGTTTCAATGAAGGTTGGTATTAAAATCATGTATATTTATAATTACATGCTATAATTTTGCCTCGAACAGAATATCAAGACAGAACCTAAGTTGTACACGTGTGTCCAGACATATTAATTCGTAAATATATACAAGTGGTCTACTAGCAGCCAAAATATAAGCAATATTTTTGTTTTTATTTAAATAAAATGTGCGATTAAAAGTAGATTCTAATATGATATGATTAATGTTTATATATATGTCGTAGGCATATAGTCAAATCAGGCATTTTATTAAATGCCTAGGCATATAGTCAAAGAATTTAATGTTTATGCAATTTCACTATCCGCCTAGACATTTAGTAAAATGCCTAGTCATTTAATTAAGTGACTAGGCATTTGACTAAATGCCTATTTCATGCCAGGCAAATAATAAAAGAACATTTTGTATTATTTTAAAAATTTAAATATATTTTCTATCAGTTATTTATTGCTATTTTATACATAAAAAAAGCTGTGTATTATTTATTAATATGAAAAACACGTATAGATACTCGTATATGAAATAATATGTTTAATTTTGTGTCATTATGTCAACTATTACTATTGTTTTAAAAATGAAATAATAAAAAATAAATAAAAAGTTATATTATAATTACAAGTTTTTGTTACCTATTACTTGTTGTCACATGTTGTAATTTGGTGGCATTTGCTGGAACATTTAAGATTTTTCTTAAAACACAAGCACCTATTGGTTTGACATTGCCGCTTTCCTGATTGACATTGACATTTAACAAAACCTTGACCGTTGAAAATTGATAAGTTTGCTACTGCTTCACGTATGGACACGTATTTGTCTTTTTGTATTTTGCTGTCTTCTAAACCATTATTTGACACTAGTTGAAGTTCTTCTCTTGAACACCAATTTTTTATTATACCAACTTCTGTTAAATAAGAATATATAGTACTCACTACTCGTACTATAGACTTTACTGACTATACATATATGCTATACAATATACTCGTACCATCATTTATGTCTATCACACCTAATTAGTTATTACCTGAATATATTTATTTTTTATTATTTCATTTTTAAAACAATAGTAATAGTTGACATAATGACACAAAATTAAACATATTATTTCATATACGAGTATCTATACGTGTTTTTCATATTAATAAATAATACACAGCTTTTTTTATGTATAAAATAGCAATAAATAACTGATAGAAAATATATTTAAATTTTTAAAATAATACAAAATGTTCTTTTATTATTTGCCTGGCATGAAATAGGCATTTAGTCAAATGCCTAGTCACTTAATTAAATGACTAGGCATTTTACTAAATGTCTAGGCGGATAGTGAAATTGCATAAACATTAAATTCTTTGACTATATGCCTAGGCATTTAATAAAATGCCTGATTTGACTATATGCCTACGACATATATATTTAATTTTAAAACCATTTAGAACTGAATACGCCTTCATCAGGAGTACCTACTCAGTACATGTTACACGTCTAGTGTTTCTGGTATTTCAATTCATTAAATGTTATATACTGTTCAACAAATGGTTTTTTCATAGAAAATGCGGTAAAAAATTCTTAGACGAATCTTATTAGTATATTATTTGTTATTCGTTCCAGCCATAGTGTATTATTTAAACTTTTTTATAAACATATCTAATGTAATAGCGGTGATGTTCATTTGTTAAATAAAAACGTGGGATATAAACCGGTTAATCATTGAGATTATGAATGAAAATTGGACGATGCACACCATAGACTATGCCTACATTAGATTGCCCACCGAGTTCATATTACGCATTTAATCCTGGTACGATAATTCTTAAAATCTCAAATAGTCCTCCGTTCGATAGCTATGATTTTGAAATTAACTGTAAACTCTATTTAAGATCGTACCTAATTTTCATACTGTTACTACAAAAATATATTATTAAAATTAACTTTTGAATTTATAACCATATGTAGTTTTTTGGCGCTTCCATTAAATATCGAAGACACATTCACTATCACTTATTCACGGCGATATCATTAGTATATTCCCCTGGTAGTTACATTTCTTTTCAGACGAACTAAATCGTTTGAAATTCATTTGAATTGTTATTGTACATAAATTGAATCACAACACGAATTTTACAGTTTTATATTGACGTGCTTAAATACAGACAATCAATTATTAAAACTGTATATTGTTGGGAAAAATTATATCAATTCAAGAAAATGTTGCAAAAATATATAATTATGTGTCTTATAACAGTTTGACATTATGCTTTTTTCATTAGAATTTAATCTAAACTATTTTATTAATCTATATAAATGAATACCATGAGGGTGTATTTTAAAAACTCAATTTTGGTTTCAATGAAGGTTGGTATTAAAACCATGTATATTTATAATTACATGATATAACTTTGCCTCAAACAGAATATCAAGACAGTACCTAAGTCGTACAAGTGTGTCCAGACATACTAATTCGTAAATATATACAAGTGTTCTACCAGCAGCCAAAATATAAGCAATATTTTCGTTTTTATTTTAATAAAATGTGCGATTAAAAGTAGATTCTAATATGATATGATTAATGTTTATATATATATTCAATATTAAACCATTTAGAACTGAATACGCCTTCATCAGGAGTACCTACTCAGTACATGTTACACGTCTAGTGTTTCTGGTATTTCAATTCATTAAATGTTATATAGTGTTCAACATATGGTTTTTTCATAGAAAATGTGGTAAAAAATTCTTAGTCGAATCTTATTAGTATATTATTTGTAATTCGTTCCAGCCATAGTGTATTATTTAAACTTTTTTATAAACATATCTAATGTAATTGCGGTGATGTTCATTTGTTAAATAAAAACGTGGGAAATATACCAGTTAATCATTGAGATTATGAATGAAAATTGGACGATGCACACCATTGAGTATGCTACATTAGATTGCCCAACGAGTTCATATTACGCATTTAATCCTGGTACGGTAATTCTTAAAATCTCAAATAGTCCTCCGTCGATAGCTATGATTTTGAAATTAACTGTAAACTCTATTTAAGATCGTACCTAATTTTCATACTGTTACTACAAAAATATATTATTAAAATTAACTTTTGAATTTATAACTATATGTAGTTTTTTGGCGCTTCCATTAAATATCGAAGACACATTCACTATCACTTATTCATGGCGATATCAATAGTATATTCCCCTGGTAGTTACATTTCTTTTCAGACGAACTAAATCGTTTGAAATTCATTTGAATTGTTATTGTACATAACTTGAATCACATCACGTATTTTACAGTTTTATATTGACGTGCTTAAATACAGACAATCCATTATGAAAACTGTATATTGTTGGGAAAAATTATATTAATTCAAGAAAATGTTGCAAAAATGATATGATTAATGTTTATATATATATTCAATATTAAACCATTTAGAACTGAATACGCCTTCATCAGGAGTACCTACTCAGTACATGTTACACGTCTAGTGTTTCTGGTATTTCAATTCATTAAATGTTATATAGTGTTCAACAAATGGTTTTTTTCATAGAAAATGTGGTAAAAAATTCTTAGACGAATCTTATTAGTATATTATTTGTAATTCGTTCCAGCCATAGTGTATTATTTAAACTTTTTTATAAACATATCTAATGTAATTGCGGTGATGTTCATTTGTTAAATAAAAACGTGGGAAATATACCAGTTAATCATTGAGATTATGAATGAAAATTGGACGATGCACACCATTGACTATGCTACATTAGATTGCCCAACGAGTTCATATTACGCATTTAATCCTGGTACGATAATTCTTAAAATCTCAAATAGTCCTCCGTTCGATAGCTATGATTTTGAGATTAACTGTAAACTCTATTTAAGATCGTACCTAATTTTCATACTGTTACTACAAAAATATATTATTAAAATTAACTTTTGAATTTATAACCATATGTAGTTTTTTGGCGCTTCCATTAAATATCGAAGACACATTCACTATCACTTATTCACGGCGATATCATTAGTATATTCCCCTGGTAGTTACATTTCTTTTCAGACGAACTAAATCGTTTGAAATTCATTTGAATTGTTATTGTACATAAATTGAATCACAACACGAATTTTACAGTTTTATATTGACGTGCTTAAATACAGACAATCAATTATTAAAACTGTATATTGTTGGGAAAAATTATATCAATTCAAGAAAATGTTGCAAAAATATATAATTATGTGTCTTATAACAGTTTGACATTATGCTTTTTTCATTAGAATTTAATCTAAACTATTTTATTAATCTATATAAATGAATACCACGAGGGTGTATTTTAAAAACTCAATTTTGGTTTCAATGAAGGTTGGTATTAAAACCATGTATATTTATAATTACATGATATAACTTTGCCTCAAACAGAATATCAAGACAGTACCTAAGTCGTACAAGTGTGTCCAGACATACTAATTCGTAAATATATACAAGTGCTCTACCAGCAGCCAAAATATAAGCAATATTTTCGTTTTTATTTTAATAAAATGTGCGATTAAAAGTAGATTCTAATATGATATGATTAATGTTTATATATATATTCAATATTAAACCATTTAGAACTGAATACGCCTTCATCAGGAGTACCTACTCAGTACATGTTACAGGTCTAGTGTTTCTGGTATTTCAATTCATTAAATGTTATATAGTGTTCAACAAATGGTTTTTTTCATAGAAAATGTGGTAAAAAATTCTTAGACGAATCTTATTAGTATATTATTTGTAATTCGTTCCAGCCATAGTGTATTATTTAAACTTTTTTATAAACATATCTAATGTAATTGCGGTGATGTTCATTTGTTAAATAAAAACGTGGGAAATATACCAGTTAATCATTGAGATTATGAATGAAAATTGGACGATGCACACCATTGACTATGCTACATTAGATTGCCCAACGAGTTCATATTACGCATTTAATCCTGGTACGGTAATTCTTAAAATCTCAAATAGTCCTCCGTCGATAGCTATGATTTTGAAATTAACTGTAAACTCTATTTAAGATCGTACCTAATTTTCATACTGTTACTACAAAAATATATTATTAAAATTAACTTTTGAATTTATAACCATATGTAGTCTTTTGGCGCTTTCAATAAATATCGAAGACACATTCACTATCACTTATTCATGGCGATATCAATAGTATATTCCCCTGGTAGTTACATTTCTTTTCAAACGAACTAAATCGTTTGAAATTCATTTGAATTGTTATTGTACATAACTTGAATCACATCACGTATTTTACAGTTTTATATTGACGTGCTTAAATACAGACAATACATTATGAAAACTGTATATTGTTGGGAAAAATTATATTAATTCAAGAAAATGTTGCAAAAATATATAATTATGTGCCTTATAACAGTTTGACATTATGCTTTTTTCATTAGAATTTAATATAAATTATTTTATTAATCTATATAAATGAATACCATGAGGGTGTATTTTAAAAACACAATTTTGGTTTCAATGAAGGTTGGTATTAAAACCATGTATATTTATAATTACATGATATAACTTTGCGTCGAACAGAATATCAAGACATTACCTAAGTTGTACACGTGTGTCCAGACATACTAATTCGTAAATATATACAAGTGTTCTACTAGCAGCCAAAATATAAGCAATATTTTTGTTTTTATTTTAATAAAATGTGCGATTAAAAGTAGATTCTAATATGATATGATTAATGTTTATATATATATTTAATTTTAAAACCATTTAGAACTGAATACGCCTTCATCAGGAGTACCTACTCAGTACATGTTACACGTCTAGTGTTTCTGGTATTTCAATTCATTAAATGTTATATACTGTTCAACAAATGGTTTTTTCATAGAAAATGCGGTAAAAAATTCTTAGACGAATCTTATTAGTATATTATTTGTTATTCGTTCCAGCCATAGTGTATTATTTAAACTTTTTTATAAACATATCTAATGTAATAGCGGTGATGTTCATTTGTTAAATAAAAACGTGGGATATAAACCGGTTAATCATTGAGATTATGAATGAAAATTGGACGATGCACACCATAGACTATGCCTACATTAGATTGCCCACCGAGTTCATATTACGCATTTAATCCTGGTACGATAATTCTTAAAATCTCAAATAGTCCTCCGTTCGATAGCTATGATTTTGAAATTAACTGTAAACTCTATTTAAGATCGTACCTAATTTTCATACTGTTACTACAAAAATATATTATTAAAATTAACTTTTGAATTTATAACCATATGTAGTTTTTTGGCGCTTCCATTAAATATCGAAGACACATTCACTATCACTTATTCACGGCGATATCATTAGTATATTCCCCTGGTAGTTACATTTCTTTTCAGACGAACTAAATCGTTTGAAATTCATTTGAATTGTTATTGTACATAAATTGAATCACAACACGAATTTTACAGTTTTATATTGACGTGCTTAAATACAGACAATCAATTATTAAAACTGTATATTGTTGGGAAAAATTATATCAATTCAAGAAAATGTTGCAAAAATATATAATTATGTGTCTTATAACAGTTTGACATTATGCTTTTTTCATTAGAATTTAATCTAAACTATTTTATTAATCTATATAAATGAATACCATGAGGGTGTATTTTAAAAACTCAATTTTGGTTTCAATGAAGGTTGGTATTAAAACCATGTATATTTATAATTACATGATATAACTTTGCCTCAAACAGAATATCAAGACAGTACCTAAGTCGTACAAGTGTGTCCAGACATACTAATTCGTAAATATATACAAGTGTTCTACCAGCAGCCAAAATATAAGCAATATTTTCGTTTTTATTTTAATAAAATGTGCGATTAAAAGTAGATTCTAATATGATATGATTAATGTTTATATATATATTCAATATTAAACCATTTAGAACTGAATACGCCTTCATCAGGAGTACCTACTCAGTACATGTTACACGTCTAGTGTTTCTGGTATTTCAATTCATTAAATGTTATATAGTGTTCAACATATGGTTTTTTCATAGAAAATGTGGTAAAAAATTCTTAGTCGAATCTTATTAGTATATTATTTGTAATTCGTTCCAGCCATAGTGTATTATTTAAACTTTTTTATAAACATATCTAATGTAATTGCGGTGATGTTCATTTGTTAAATAAAAACGTGGGAAATATACCAGTTAATCATTGAGATTATGAATGAAAATTGGACGATGCACACCATTGAGTATGCTACATTAGATTGCCCAACGAGTTCATATTACGCATTTAATCCTGGTACGGTAATTCTTAAAATCTCAAATAGTCCTCCGTCGATAGCTATGATTTTGAAATTAACTGTAAACTCTATTTAAGATCGTACCTAATTTTCATACTGTTACTACAAAAATATATTATTAAAATTAACTTTTGAATTTATAACTATATGTAGTTTTTTGGCGCTTCCATTAAATATCGAAGACACATTCACTATCACTTATTCATGGCGATATCAATAGTATATTCCCCTGGTAGTTACATTTCTTTTCAGACGAACTAAATCGTTTGAAATTCATTTGAATTGTTATTGTACATAACTTGAATCACATCACGTATTTTACAGTTTTATATTGACGTGCTTAAATACAGACAATCCATTATGAAAACTGTATATTGTTGGGAAAAATTATATTAATTCAAGAAAATGTTGCAAAAATGATATGATTAATGTTTATATATATATTCAATATTAAACCATTTAGAACTGAATACGCCTTCATCAGGAGTACCTACTCAGTACATGTTACACGTCTAGTGTTTCTGGTATTTCAATTCATTAAATGTTATATAGTGTTCAACAAATGGTTTTTTTCATAGAAAATGTGGTAAAAAATTCTTAGACGAATCTTATTAGTATATTATTTGTAATTCGTTCCAGCCATAGTGTATTATTTAAACTTTTTTATAAACATATCTAATGTAATTGCGGTGATGTTCATTTGTTAAATAAAAACGTGGGAAATATACCAGTTAATCATTGAGATTATGAATGAAAATTGGACGATGCACACCATTGACTATGCTACATTAGATTGCCCAACGAGTTCATATTACGCATTTAATCCTGGTACGATAATTCTTAAAATCTCAAATAGTCCTCCGTTCGATAGCTATGATTTTGAGATTAACTGTAAACTCTATTTAAGATCGTACCTAATTTTCATACTGTTACTACAAAAATATATTATTAAAATTAACTTTTGAATTTATAACCATATGTAGTTTTTTGGCGCTTCCATTAAATATCGAAGACACATTCACTATCACTTATTCACGGCGATATCATTAGTATATTCCCCTGGTAGTTACATTTCTTTTCAGACGAACTAAATCGTTTGAAATTCATTTGAATTGTTATTGTACATAAATTGAATCACAACACGAATTTTACAGTTTTATATTGACGTGCTTAAATACAGACAATCAATTATTAAAACTGTATATTGTTGGGAAAAATTATATCAATTCAAGAAAATGTTGCAAAAATATATAATTATGTGTCTTATAACAGTTTGACATTATGCTTTTTTCATTAGAATTTAATCTAAACTATTTTATTAATCTATATAAATGAATACCACGAGGGTGTATTTTAAAAACTCAATTTTGGTTTCAATGAAGGTTGGTATTAAAACCATGTATATTTATAATTACATGATATAACTTTGCCTCAAACAGAATATCAAGACAGTACCTAAGTCGTACAAGTGTGTCCAGACATACTAATTCGTAAATATATACAAGTGCTCTACCAGCAGCCAAAATATAAGCAATATTTTCGTTTTTATTTTAATAAAATGTGCGATTAAAAGTAGATTCTAATATGATATGATTAATGTTTATATATATATTCAATATTAAACCATTTAGAACTGAATACGCCTTCATCAGGAGTACCTACTCAGTACATGTTACAGGTCTAGTGTTTCTGGTATTTCAATTCATTAAATGTTATATAGTGTTCAACAAATGGTTTTTTTCATAGAAAATGTGGTAAAAAATTCTTAGACGAATCTTATTAGTATATTATTTGTAATTCGTTCCAGCCATAGTGTATTATTTAAACTTTTTTATAAACATATCTAATGTAATTGCGGTGATGTTCATTTGTTAAATAAAAACGTGGGAAATATACCAGTTAATCATTGAGATTATGAATGAAAATTGGACGATGCACACCATTGACTATGCTACATTAGATTGCCCAACGAGTTCATATTACGCATTTAATCCTGGTACGGTAATTCTTAAAATCTCAAATAGTCCTCCGTCGATAGCTATGATTTTGAAATTAACTGTAAACTCTATTTAAGATCGTACCTAATTTTCATACTGTTACTACAAAAATATATTATTAAAATTAACTTTTGAATTTATAACCATATGTAGTCTTTTGGCGCTTTCAATAAATATCGAAGACACATTCACTATCACTTATTCATGGCGATATCAATAGTATATTCCCCTGGTAGTTACATTTCTTTTCAAACGAACTAAATCGTTTGAAATTCATTTGAATTGTTATTGTACATAACTTGAATCACATCACGTATTTTACAGTTTTATATTGACGTGCTTAAATACAGACAATACATTATGAAAACTGTATATTGTTGGGAAAAATTATATTAATTCAAGAAAATGTTGCAAAAATATATAATTATGTGCCTTATAACAGTTTGACATTATGCTTTTTTCATTAGAATTTAATATAAATTATTTTATTAATCTATATAAATGAATACCATGAGGGTGTATTTTAAAAACACAATTTTGGTTTCAATGAAGGTTGGTATTAAAACCATGTATATTTATAATTACATGATATAACTTTGCGTCGAACAGAATATCAAGACATTACCTAAGTTGTACACGTGTGTCCAGACATACTAATTCGTAAATATATACAAGTGTTCTACTAGCAGCCAAAATATAAGCAATATTTTTGTTTTTATTTTAATAAAATGTGCGATTAAAAGTAGATTCTAATATGATATGATTAATGTTTATATATATATTTAATTTTAAAACCATTTAGAACTGAATACGCCTTCATCAGGAGTACCTACTCAGTACATGTTACACGTCTAGTGTTTCTGGTATTTCAATTCATTAAATGTTATATACTGTTCAACAAATGGTTTTTTCATAGAAAATGCGGTAAAAAATTCTTAGACGAATCTTATTAGTATATTATTTGTTATTCGTTCCAGCCATAGTGTATTATTTAAACTTTTTTATAAACATATCTAATGTAATAGCGGTGATGTTCATTTGTTAAATAAAAACGTGGGATATAAACCGGTTAATCATTGAGATTATGAATGAAAATTGGACGATGCACACCATAGACTATGCCTACATTAGATTGCCCACCGAGTTCATATTACGCATTTAATCCTGGTACGATAATTCTTAAAATCTCAAATAGTCCTCCGTTCGATAGCTATGATTTTGAAATTAACTGTAAACTCTATTTAAGATCGTACCTAATTTTCATACTGTTACTACAAAAATATATTATTAAAATTAACTTTTGAATTTATAACCATATGTAGTTTTTTGGCGCTTCCATTAAATATCGAAGACACATTCACTATCACTTATTCACGGCGATATCATTAGTATATTCCCCTGGTAGTTACATTTCTTTTCAGACGAACTAAATCGTTTGAAATTCATTTGAATTGTTATTGTACATAAATTGAATCACAACACGAATTTTACAGTTTTATATTGACGTGCTTAAATACAGACAATCAATTATTAAAACTGTATATTGTTGGGAAAAATTATATCAATTCAAGAAAATGTTGCAAAAATATATAATTATGTGTCTTATAACAGTTTGACATTATGCTTTTTTCATTAGAATTTAATCTAAACTATTTTATTAATCTATATAAATGAATACCATGAGGGTGTATTTTAAAAACTCAATTTTGGTTTCAATGAAGGTTGGTATTAAAACCATGTATATTTATAATTACATGATATAACTTTGCCTCAAACAGAATATCAAGACAGTACCTAAGTCGTACAAGTGTGTCCAGACATACTAATTCGTAAATATATACAAGTGTTCTACCAGCAGCCAAAATATAAGCAATATTTTCGTTTTTATTTTAATAAAATGTGCGATTAAAAGTAGATTCTAATATGATATGATTAATGTTTATATATATATTCAATATTAAACCATTTAGAACTGAATACGCCTTCATCAGGAGTACCTACTCAGTACATGTTACACGTCTAGTGTTTCTGGTATTTCAATTCATTAAATGTTATATAGTGTTCAACATATGGTTTTTTCATAGAAAATGTGGTAAAAAATTCTTAGTCGAATCTTATTAGTATATTATTTGTAATTCGTTCCAGCCATAGTGTATTATTTAAACTTTTTTATAAACATATCTAATGTAATTGCGGTGATGTTCATTTGTTAAATAAAAACGTGGGAAATATACCAGTTAATCATTGAGATTATGAATGAAAATTGGACGATGCACACCATTGAGTATGCTACATTAGATTGCCCAACGAGTTCATATTACGCATTTAATCCTGGTACGGTAATTCTTAAAATCTCAAATAGTCCTCCGTCGATAGCTATGATTTTGAAATTAACTGTAAACTCTATTTAAGATCGTACCTAATTTTCATACTGTTACTACAAAAATATATTATTAAAATTAACTTTTGAATTTATAACTATATGTAGTTTTTTGGCGCTTCCATTAAATATCGAAGACACATTCACTATCACTTATTCATGGCGATATCAATAGTATATTCCCCTGGTAGTTACATTTCTTTTCAGACGAACTAAATCGTTTGAAATTCATTTGAATTGTTATTGTACATAACTTGAATCACATCACGTATTTTACAGTTTTATATTGACGTGCTTAAATACAGACAATCCATTATGAAAACTGTATATTGTTGGGAAAAATTATATTAATTCAAGAAAATGTTGCAAAAATGATATGATTAATGTTTATATATATATTCAATATTAAACCATTTAGAACTGAATACGCCTTCATCAGGAGTACCTACTCAGTACATGTTACACGTCTAGTGTTTCTGGTATTTCAATTCATTAAATGTTATATAGTGTTCAACAAATGGTTTTTTTCATAGAAAATGTGGTAAAAAATTCTTAGACGAATCTTATTAGTATATTATTTGTAATTCGTTCCAGCCATAGTGTATTATTTAAACTTTTTTATAAACATATCTAATGTAATTGCGGTGATGTTCATTTGTTAAATAAAAACGTGGGAAATATACCAGTTAATCATTGAGATTATGAATGAAAATTGGACGATGCACACCATTGACTATGCTACATTAGATTGCCCAACGAGTTCATATTACGCATTTAATCCTGGTACGATAATTCTTAAAATCTCAAATAGTCCTCCGTTCGATAGCTATGATTTTGAGATTAACTGTAAACTCTATTTAAGATCGTACCTAATTTTCATACTGTTACTACAAAAATATATTATTAAAATTAACTTTTGAATTTATAACCATATGTAGTTTTTTGGCGCTTCCATTAAATATCGAAGACACATTCACTATCACTTATTCACGGCGATATCATTAGTATATTCCCCTGGTAGTTACATTTCTTTTCAGACGAACTAAATCGTTTGAAATTCATTTGAATTGTTATTGTACATAAATTGAATCACAACACGAATTTTACAGTTTTATATTGACGTGCTTAAATACAGACAATCAATTATTAAAACTGTATATTGTTGGGAAAAATTATATCAATTCAAGAAAATGTTGCAAAAATATATAATTATGTGTCTTATAACAGTTTGACATTATGCTTTTTTCATTAGAATTTAATCTAAACTATTTTATTAATCTATATAAATGAATACCACGAGGGTGTATTTTAAAAACTCAATTTTGGTTTCAATGAAGGTTGGTATTAAAACCATGTATATTTATAATTACATGATATAACTTTGCCTCAAACAGAATATCAAGACAGTACCTAAGTCGTACAAGTGTGTCCAGACATACTAATTCGTAAATATATACAAGTGCTCTACCAGCAGCCAAAATATAAGCAATATTTTCGTTTTTATTTTAATAAAATGTGCGATTAAAAGTAGATTCTAATATGATATGATTAATGTTTATATATATATTCAATATTAAACCATTTAGAACTGAATACGCCTTCATCAGGAGTACCTACTCAGTACATGTTACAGGTCTAGTGTTTCTGGTATTTCAATTCATTAAATGTTATATAGTGTTCAACAAATGGTTTTTTTCATAGAAAATGTGGTAAAAAATTCTTAGACGAATCTTATTAGTATATTATTTGTAATTCGTTCCAGCCATAGTGTATTATTTAAACTTTTTTATAAACATATCTAATGTAATTGCGGTGATGTTCATTTGTTAAATAAAAACGTGGGAAATATACCAGTTAATCATTGAGATTATGAATGAAAATTGGACGATGCACACCATTGACTATGCTACATTAGATTGCCCAACGAGTTCATATTACGCATTTAATCCTGGTACGGTAATTCTTAAAATCTCAAATAGTCCTCCGTCGATAGCTATGATTTTGAAATTAACTGTAAACTCTATTTAAGATCGTACCTAATTTTCATACTGTTACTACAAAAATATATTATTAAAATTAACTTTTGAATTTATAACCATATGTAGTCTTTTGGCGCTTTCAATAAATATCGAAGACACATTCACTATCACTTATTCATGGCGATATCAATAGTATATTCCCCTGGTAGTTACATTTCTTTTCAAACGAACTAAATCGTTTGAAATTCATTTGAATTGTTATTGTACATAACTTGAATCACATCACGTATTTTACAGTTTTATATTGACGTGCTTAAATACAGACAATACATTATGAAAACTGTATATTGTTGGGAAAAATTATATTAATTCAAGAAAATGTTGCAAAAATATATAATTATGTGCCTTATAACAGTTTGACATTATGCTTTTTTCATTAGAATTTAATATAAATTATTTTATTAATCTATATAAATGAATACCATGAGGGTGTATTTTAAAAACACAATTTTGGTTTCAATGAAGGTTGGTATTAAAACCATGTATATTTATAATTACATGATATAACTTTGCGTCGAACAGAATATCAAGACATTACCTAAGTTGTACACGTGTGTCCAGACATACTAATTCGTAAATATATACAAGTGTTCTACTAGCAGCCAAAATATAAGCAATATTTTTGTTTTTATTTTAATAAAATGTGCGATTAAAAGTAGATTCTAATATGATATGATTAATGTTTATATATATATTTAATTTTAAAACCATTTAGAACTGAATACGCCTTCATCAGGAGTACCTACTCAGTACATGTTACACGTCTAGTGTTTCTGGTATTTCAATTCATTAAATGTTATATACTGTTCAACAAATGGTTTTTTCATAGAAAATGCGGTAAAAAATTCTTAGACGAATCTTATTAGTATATTATTTGTTATTCGTTCCAGCCATAGTGTATTATTTAAACTTTTTTATAAACATATCTAATGTAATAGCGGTGATGTTCATTTGTTAAATAAAAACGTGGGATATAAACCGGTTAATCATTGAGATTATGAATGAAAATTGGACGATGCACACCATAGACTATGCCTACATTAGATTGCCCACCGAGTTCATATTACGCATTTAATCCTGGTACGATAATTCTTAAAATCTCAAATAGTCCTCCGTTCGATAGCTATGATTTTGAAATTAACTGTAAACTCTATTTAAGATCGTACCTAATTTTCATACTGTTACTACAAAAATATATTATTAAAATTAACTTTTGAATTTATAACCATATGTAGTTTTTTGGCGCTTCCATTAAATATCGAAGACACATTCACTATCACTTATTCACGGCGATATCATTAGTATATTCCCCTGGTAGTTACATTTCTTTTCAGACGAACTAAATCGTTTGAAATTCATTTGAATTGTTATTGTACATAAATTGAATCACAACACGAATTTTACAGTTTTATATTGACGTGCTTAAATACAGACAATCAATTATTAAAACTGTATATTGTTGGGAAAAATTATATCAATTCAAGAAAATGTTGCAAAAATATATAATTATGTGTCTTATAACAGTTTGACATTATGCTTTTTTCATTAGAATTTAATCTAAACTATTTTATTAATCTATATAAATGAATACCATGAGGGTGTATTTTAAAAACTCAATTTTGGTTTCAATGAAGGTTGGTATTAAAACCATGTATATTTATAATTACATGATATAACTTTGCCTCAAACAGAATATCAAGACAGTACCTAAGTCGTACAAGTGTGTCCAGACATACTAATTCGTAAATATATACAAGTGTTCTACCAGCAGCCAAAATATAAGCAATATTTTCGTTTTTATTTTAATAAAATGTGCGATTAAAAGTAGATTCTAATATGATATGATTAATGTTTATATATATATTCAATATTAAACCATTTAGAACTGAATACGCCTTCATCAGGAGTACCTACTCAGTACATGTTACACGTCTAGTGTTTCTGGTATTTCAATTCATTAAATGTTATATAGTGTTCAACATATGGTTTTTTCATAGAAAATGTGGTAAAAAATTCTTAGTCGAATCTTATTAGTATATTATTTGTAATTCGTTCCAGCCATAGTGTATTATTTAAACTTTTTTATAAACATATCTAATGTAATTGCGGTGATGTTCATTTGTTAAATAAAAACGTGGGAAATATACCAGTTAATCATTGAGATTATGAATGAAAATTGGACGATGCACACCATTGAGTATGCTACATTAGATTGCCCAACGAGTTCATATTACGCATTTAATCCTGGTACGGTAATTCTTAAAATCTCAAATAGTCCTCCGTCGATAGCTATGATTTTGAAATTAACTGTAAACTCTATTTAAGATCGTACCTAATTTTCATACTGTTACTACAAAAATATATTATTAAAATTAACTTTTGAATTTATAACTATATGTAGTTTTTTGGCGCTTCCATTAAATATCGAAGACACATTCACTATCACTTATTCATGGCGATATCAATAGTATATTCCCCTGGTAGTTACATTTCTTTTCAGACGAACTAAATCGTTTGAAATTCATTTGAATTGTTATTGTACATAACTTGAATCACATCACGTATTTTACAGTTTTATATTGACGTGCTTAAATACAGACAATCCATTATGAAAACTGTATATTGTTGGGAAAAATTATATTAATTCAAGAAAATGTTGCAAAAATGATATGATTAATGTTTATATATATATTCAATATTAAACCATTTAGAACTGAATACGCCTTCATCAGGAGTACCTACTCAGTACATGTTACACGTCTAGTGTTTCTGGTATTTCAATTCATTAAATGTTATATAGTGTTCAACAAATGGTTTTTTTCATAGAAAATGTGGTAAAAAATTCTTAGACGAATCTTATTAGTATATTATTTGTAATTCGTTCCAGCCATAGTGTATTATTTAAACTTTTTTATAAACATATCTAATGTAATTGCGGTGATGTTCATTTGTTAAATAAAAACGTGGGAAATATACCAGTTAATCATTGAGATTATGAATGAAAATTGGACGATGCACACCATTGACTATGCTACATTAGATTGCCCAACGAGTTCATATTACGCATTTAATCCTGGTACGATAATTCTTAAAATCTCAAATAGTCCTCCGTTCGATAGCTATGATTTTGAGATTAACTGTAAACTCTATTTAAGATCGTACCTAATTTTCATACTGTTACTACAAAAATATATTATTAAAATTAACTTTTGAATTTATAACCATATGTAGTTTTTTGGCGCTTCCATTAAATATCGAAGACACATTCACTATCACTTATTCACGGCGATATCATTAGTATATTCCCCTGGTAGTTACATTTCTTTTCAGACGAACTAAATCGTTTGAAATTCATTTGAATTGTTATTGTACATAAATTGAATCACAACACGAATTTTACAGTTTTATATTGACGTGCTTAAATACAGACAATCAATTATTAAAACTGTATATTGTTGGGAAAAATTATATCAATTCAAGAAAATGTTGCAAAAATATATAATTATGTGTCTTATAACAGTTTGACATTATGCTTTTTTCATTAGAATTTAATCTAAACTATTTTATTAATCTATATAAATGAATACCACGAGGGTGTATTTTAAAAACTCAATTTTGGTTTCAATGAAGGTTGGTATTAAAACCATGTATATTTATAATTACATGATATAACTTTGCCTCAAACAGAATATCAAGACAGTACCTAAGTCGTACAAGTGTGTCCAGACATACTAATTCGTAAATATATACAAGTGCTCTACCAGCAGCCAAAATATAAGCAATATTTTCGTTTTTATTTTAATAAAATGTGCGATTAAAAGTAGATTCTAATATGATATGATTAATGTTTATATATATATTCAATATTAAACCATTTAGAACTGAATACGCCTTCATCAGGAGTACCTACTCAGTACATGTTACAGGTCTAGTGTTTCTGGTATTTCAATTCATTAAATGTTATATAGTGTTCAACAAATGGTTTTTTTCATAGAAAATGTGGTAAAAAATTCTTAGACGAATCTTATTAGTATATTATTTGTAATTCGTTCCAGCCATAGTGTATTATTTAAACTTTTTTATAAACATATCTAATGTAATTGCGGTGATGTTCATTTGTTAAATAAAAACGTGGGAAATATACCAGTTAATCATTGAGATTATGAATGAAAATTGGACGATGCACACCATTGACTATGCTACATTAGATTGCCCAACGAGTTCATATTACGCATTTAATCCTGGTACGGTAATTCTTAAAATCTCAAATAGTCCTCCGTCGATAGCTATGATTTTGAAATTAACTGTAAACTCTATTTAAGATCGTACCTAATTTTCATACTGTTACTACAAAAATATATTATTAAAATTAACTTTTGAATTTATAACCATATGTAGTCTTTTGGCGCTTTCAATAAATATCGAAGACACATTCACTATCACTTATTCATGGCGATATCAATAGTATATTCCCCTGGTAGTTACATTTCTTTTCAAACGAACTAAATCGTTTGAAATTCATTTGAATTGTTATTGTACATAACTTGAATCACATCACGTATTTTACAGTTTTATATTGACGTGCTTAAATACAGACAATACATTATGAAAACTGTATATTGTTGGGAAAAATTATATTAATTCAAGAAAATGTTGCAAAAATATATAATTATGTGCCTTATAACAGTTTGACATTATGCTTTTTTCATTAGAATTTAATATAAATTATTTTATTAATCTATATAAATGAATACCATGAGGGTGTATTTTAAAAACACAATTTTGGTTTCAATGAAGGTTGGTATTAAAACCATGTATATTTATAATTACATGATATAACTTTGCGTCGAACAGAATATCAAGACATTACCTAAGTTGTACACGTGTGTCCAGACATACTAATTCGTAAATATATACAAGTGTTCTACTAGCAGCCAAAATATAAGCAATATTTTTGTTTTTATTTTAATAAAATGTGCGATTAAAAGTAGATTCTAATATGATATGATTAATGTTTATATATATATTTAATTTTAAAACCATTTAGAACTGAATACGCCTTCATCAGGAGTACCTACTCAGTACATGTTACACGTCTAGTGTTTCTGGTATTTCAATTCATTAAATGTTATATACTGTTCAACAAATGGTTTTTTCATAGAAAATGCGGTAAAAAATTCTTAGACGAATCTTATTAGTATATTATTTGTTATTCGTTCCAGCCATAGTGTATTATTTAAACTTTTTTATAAACATATCTAATGTAATAGCGGTGATGTTCATTTGTTAAATAAAAACGTGGGATATAAACCGGTTAATCATTGAGATTATGAATGAAAATTGGACGATGCACACCATAGACTATGCCTACATTAGATTGCCCACCGAGTTCATATTACGCATTTAATCCTGGTACGATAATTCTTAAAATCTCAAATAGTCCTCCGTTCGATAGCTATGATTTTGAAATTAACTGTAAACTCTATTTAAGATCGTACCTAATTTTCATACTGTTACTACAAAAATATATTATTAAAATTAACTTTTGAATTTATAACCATATGTAGTTTTTTGGCGCTTCCATTAAATATCGAAGACACATTCACTATCACTTATTCACGGCGATATCATTAGTATATTCCCCTGGTAGTTACATTTCTTTTCAGACGAACTAAATCGTTTGAAATTCATTTGAATTGTTATTGTACATAAATTGAATCACAACACGAATTTTACAGTTTTATATTGACGTGCTTAAATACAGACAATCAATTATTAAAACTGTATATTGTTGGGAAAAATTATATCAATTCAAGAAAATGTTGCAAAAATATATAATTATGTGTCTTATAACAGTTTGACATTATGCTTTTTTCATTAGAATTTAATCTAAACTATTTTATTAATCTATATAAATGAATACCATGAGGGTGTATTTTAAAAACTCAATTTTGGTTTCAATGAAGGTTGGTATTAAAACCATGTATATTTATAATTACATGATATAACTTTGCCTCAAACAGAATATCAAGACAGTACCTAAGTCGTACAAGTGTGTCCAGACATACTAATTCGTAAATATATACAAGTGTTCTACCAGCAGCCAAAATATAAGCAATATTTTCGTTTTTATTTTAATAAAATGTGCGATTAAAAGTAGATTCTAATATGATATGATTAATGTTTATATATATATTCAATATTAAACCATTTAGAACTGAATACGCCTTCATCAGGAGTACCTACTCAGTACATGTTACACGTCTAGTGTTTCTGGTATTTCAATTCATTAAATGTTATATAGTGTTCAACATATGGTTTTTTCATAGAAAATGTGGTAAAAAATTCTTAGTCGAATCTTATTAGTATATTATTTGTAATTCGTTCCAGCCATAGTGTATTATTTAAACTTTTTTATAAACATATCTAATGTAATTGCGGTGATGTTCATTTGTTAAATAAAAACGTGGGAAATATACCAGTTAATCATTGAGATTATGAATGAAAATTGGACGATGCACACCATTGAGTATGCTACATTAGATTGCCCAACGAGTTCATATTACGCATTTAATCCTGGTACGGTAATTCTTAAAATCTCAAATAGTCCTCCGTCGATAGCTATGATTTTGAAATTAACTGTAAACTCTATTTAAGATCGTACCTAATTTTCATACTGTTACTACAAAAATATATTATTAAAATTAACTTTTGAATTTATAACTATATGTAGTTTTTTGGCGCTTCCATTAAATATCGAAGACACATTCACTATCACTTATTCATGGCGATATCAATAGTATATTCCCCTGGTAGTTACATTTCTTTTCAGACGAACTAAATCGTTTGAAATTCATTTGAATTGTTATTGTACATAACTTGAATCACATCACGTATTTTACAGTTTTATATTGACGTGCTTAAATACAGACAATCCATTATGAAAACTGTATATTGTTGGGAAAAATTATATTAATTCAAGAAAATGTTGCAAAAATGATATGATTAATGTTTATATATATATTCAATATTAAACCATTTAGAACTGAATACGCCTTCATCAGGAGTACCTACTCAGTACATGTTACACGTCTAGTGTTTCTGGTATTTCAATTCATTAAATGTTATATAGTGTTCAACAAATGGTTTTTTTCATAGAAAATGTGGTAAAAAATTCTTAGACGAATCTTATTAGTATATTATTTGTAATTCGTTCCAGCCATAGTGTATTATTTAAACTTTTTTATAAACATATCTAATGTAATTGCGGTGATGTTCATTTGTTAAATAAAAACGTGGGAAATATACCAGTTAATCATTGAGATTATGAATGAAAATTGGACGATGCACACCATTGACTATGCTACATTAGATTGCCCAACGAGTTCATATTACGCATTTAATCCTGGTACGATAATTCTTAAAATCTCAAATAGTCCTCCGTTCGATAGCTATGATTTTGAGATTAACTGTAAACTCTATTTAAGATCGTACCTAATTTTCATACTGTTACTACAAAAATATATTATTAAAATTAACTTTTGAATTTATAACCATATGTAGTTTTTTGGCGCTTCCATTAAATATCGAAGACACATTCACTATCACTTATTCACGGCGATATCATTAGTATATTCCCCTGGTAGTTACATTTCTTTTCAGACGAACTAAATCGTTTGAAATTCATTTGAATTGTTATTGTACATAAATTGAATCACAACACGAATTTTACAGTTTTATATTGACGTGCTTAAATACAGACAATCCATTATTAAAACTGTATATTGTTGGGAAAAATTATATCAATTCAAGAAAATGTTGCAAAAATATATAATTATGTGTCTTATAACAGTTTGACATTATGCTTTTTTCATTAGAATTTAATCTAAACTATTTTATTAATCTATATAAATGAATACCATGAGGGTGTATTTTAAAAACTCAATTTTGGTTTCAATGAAGGTTGGTATTAAAACCATGTATATTTATAATTACATGATATAACTTTGCCTCAAACAGAATATCAAGACAGTACCTAAGTCGTACAAGTGTGTCCAGACATACTAATTCGTAAATATATACAAGTGTTCTACTAGCAGCCAAAATATAAGCAATATTTTTTTGTTATTTTAATAAAATGTGCGATTAAAAGTAGATTCTAATATGATATGATTAATGTTTATATATATATTTAATTTTCAAACCATTTAGAACTGAATACGCCTTCATCAGGAGTACCTACTCAGTACATGTTACACGTCTAGTGTTTCTGGTATTTCAATTCATTAAATGTTATATACTGTTCAACAAATGGTTTTTTCATAGAAAATGTGGTAAAAAATTCTTAGACGAATCTTATTAGTATATTATTTGTTATTCATTCCAGCCATAGTGTATTATTTAAACTTTTTTATAAACATATCTAATGTAATAGCGGTGATGTTCATTTGTTAAATAAAAACGTGGGATATATACCGGTTAATCATTGAGATTATGAATGAAAATTGGACGATGCACACCATTGACTATGCCTACATTAGATTGCCCACCGAGTTCATATTACGCATTTAATCCTGGTACGATAATTCTTAAAATCTCAAATAGTCCTCCGTTCGATAGCTATGATTATGAAATTAACTGTAAACTCTATTTAAGATCGTACCTAATTTTCATACTGTTACTACAAAAATATATTATTAAAATTAACTTTTGAATTTATAACCATATGTAGTTTTTTGGCGCTTCCATTAAATATCGAAGACACATTCACTATCACTTATTCACGGCGATATCATTAGTATATTCCCCTGGTAGTTACATTTATTTTCAGACGAACTAAATCGTTTGAAATTCATTTGAATTGTTATTGTACATAACTTGAATCACATCACGTATTTTACAGTTTTATATTGACGTGCTTAAATACAGACAATCCATTATGAAAACTGTATATTGTTGGGAAAAATTATATTAATTCAAAAAATGTTGCAAAAATATATAATTATGTGTCTTATAACAGTTTGACCTTATGCTTTTTTCATTAGAATTTAATCTAAATTATTTTATTAATCTATATAAATGAATACCATGAGGGTGTATTTTAAAAACACAATTTTGGTTTCAATGAAGGTTGGTATTAAAATCATGTATATTTATAATTACATGCTATAACTTTGCCTCGAACTGAATATCAAGACAGTACCTAAGTTGTACACGTGTGTCCAGACATACTAATTCGTAAATATATACAAGTGTTCTACTAGCAGCCAAAATATAAGCAATATTTTTATTTTATTTTAATAAAATGTGCGATTAAAAGTAGATTCTAATATGATATGATTAATGTTTATATATATATTTAATTTTCAAACCATTTAGAACTGAATACGCCTTCATCAGGAGTACCTACTCAGTACATGTTACACCTCTAGTGTTTCTGGTATTTCAATTCATTAAATGTTATATACTGTTCAACAAATGGTTTTTTCATAGAAAATGTGGTAAAAAATTCTTAGACGAATCTTATTAGTATATTATTTGTTATTCATTCCAGCCATAGTGTATTATTTAAACTTTTTTATAAACATATCTAATGTAATAGCGGTGATGTTCATTTGTTAAATAAAAACGTGGGATATATACCGGTTAATCATTGAGATTATGAATGAAAATTGGACGATGCACACCATTGACTATGCCTACATTAGATTGCCCACCGAGTTCATATTACGCATTTAATCCTGGTACGATAATTCTTAAAATCTCAAATAGTCCTCCGTTCGATAGCTATGATTATGAAATTAACTGTAAACTCTATTTAAGATCGTACCTAATTTTCATACTGTTACTACAAAAATATATTATTAAAATTAACTTTTGAATTTATAACCATATGTAGTTTTTTGGCGCTTCCATTAAATATCGAAGACACATTCACTATCACTTATTCACGGCGATATCATTAGTATATTCCCCTGGTAGTTACATTTATTTTCAGACGAACTAAATCGTTTGAAATTCATTTGAATTGTTATTGTACATAACTTGAATCACATCACGTATTTTACAGTTTTATATTGACGTGCTTAAATACAGACAATCCATTATGAAAACTGTATATTGTTGGGAAAAATTATATTAATTCAAGAAAATGTTGCAAAAATATATAATTATGTGTCTTATAACAGTTTGACATTATGCTTTTTTCATTAGAATTTAATCTAAATTATTTTATTAATCTATATAAATGAAATACCATGAGGGTGTATTTTAAAAACAAAATTTTGGTTTCAATGAAGGTTGGTATTAAAATCATAAATATTTAAAATTACATGCTATAACTTTGCCTCGAACAGAATATCAAGACAGTACCTAAGTCGTACAAGTGTGTCCAGACATACTAATTCGTAAATATATACAAGTGTTCTACTAGCAGCCAAAATATAAGCAATATTTTTGTTTTTATTTTAATAAAATGTGCGATTAAAAGTAGATTCTAAGATGATATGATTAATGTTTATATATATATTTAATTTTCAAACCATTTAGAACTGAATACGCCTTCATCAGGAGTACCTACTCAGTACATGTTACACGTCTAGTGTTTCTGGTATTTCAATTCATTAAATGTTATATACTGTTCAACAAATGGTTTTTTCATAGAAAATGTGGTAAAAAATTCTTAGACGAATGTTATTAGTATATTATTTGTTATTCATTCCAGCCATAGTGTATTATTTAAACTTTTTTATAAACATATCTAATGTAATAGCGGTGATGTTCATTTGTTAAATAAAAACGTGGGATATATACCGGTTAATCATTGAGATTATGAATGAAAATTGGACGATGCACACCATTGACTATGCCTACATTAGATTGCCCACCGAGTTCATATTACGCATTTAATCCTGGTACGATAATTCTTAAAATCTCAAATAGTCCTCCGTTCGATAGCTATGATTATGAAATTAACTGTAAACTCTATTTAAGATCGTACCTAATTTTCATACTGTTACTACAAAAATATATTATTAAAATTAACTTTTGAATTTATAACCATATGTAGTTTTTTGGCGCTTCCATTAAATATCGAAGACACATTCACTATCACTTATTCACGGCGATATCATTAGTATATTCCCCTGGTAGTTACATTTATTTTCAGACGAACTAAATCGTTTGAAATTCATTTGAATTGTTATTGTACATAACTTGAATCACATCACGTATTTTACAGTTTTATATTGACGTGCTTAAATACAGACAATCCATTATGAAAACTGTATATTGTTGGGAAAAATTATATTAATTCAAGAAAATGTTGCAAAAATATATAATTATGTGTCTTATAACAGTTTGACATTATGCTTTTTTCATTAGAATTTAATCTAAATTATTTTATTAATCTATATAAATGAAATACCATGAGGGTGTATTTTAAAAACAAAATTTTGGTTTCAATGAAGGTTGGTATTAAAATCATAAATATTTAAAATTACATGCTATAACTTTGCCTCGAACAGAATATCAAGACAGTACCTAAGTCGTACAAGTGTGTCCAGACATACTAATTCGTAAATATATACAAGTGTTCTACTAGCAGCCAAAATATAAGCAATATTTTTGTTTTTATTTTAATAAAATGTGCGATTAAAAGTAGATTCTAAGATGATATGATTAATGTTTATATATATATTTAATTTTCAAACCATTTAGAACTGAATACGCCTTCATCAGGAGTACCTACTCAGTACATGTTACACGTCTAGTGTTTCTGGTATTTCAATTCATTAAATGTTATATACTGTTCAACAAATGGTTTTTTCATAGAAAATGTGGTAAAAAATTCTTAGACGAATGTTATTAGTATATTATTTGTTATTCATTCCAGCCATAGTGTATTATTTAAACTTTTTTATAAACATATCTAATGTAATAGCGGTGATGTTCATTTGTTAAATAAAAACGTGGGATATATACCGGTTAATCATTGAGATTATGAATGAAAATTGGACGATGCACACCATTGACTATGCCTACATTAGATTGCCCACCGAGTTCATATTACGCATTTAATCCTGGTACGATAATTCTTAAAATCTCAAATAGTCCTCCGTTCGATAGCTATGATTATGAAATTAACTGTAAACTCTATTTAAGATCGTACCTAATTTTCATACTGTTACTACAAAAATATATTATTAAAATTAACTTTTGAATTTATAACCATATGTAGTTTTTTGGCGCTTCCATTAAATATCGAAGACACATTCACTATCACTTATTCACGGCGATATCATTAGTATATTCCCCTGGTAGTTACATTTATTTTCAGACGAACTAAATCGTTTGAAATTCATTTGAATTGTTATTGTACATAACTTGAATCACATCACGTATTTTACAGTTTTATATTGACGTGCTTAAATACAGACAATCCATTATGAAAACTGTATATTGTTGGGAAAAATTATATTAATTCAAGAAAATGTTGCAAAAATATATAATTATGTGTCTTATAACAGTTTGACATTATGCTTTTTTCATTAGAATTTAATCTAAATTATTTTATTAATCTATATAAATGAAATACCATGAGGGTGTATTTTAAAAACAAAATTTTGGTTTCAATGAAGGTTGGTATTAAAATCATAAATATTTAAAATTACATGCTATAACTTTGCCTCGAACAGAATATCAAGACAGTACCTAAGTCGTACAAGTGTGTCCAGACATACTAATTCGTAAATATATACAAGTGTTCTACTAGCAGCCAAAATATAAGCAATATTTTTGTTTTTATTTTAATAAAATGTGCGATTAAAAGTAGATTCTAAGATGATATGATTAATGTTTATATATATATTTAATTTTCAAACCGTTTAGAACTGAATACGCCTTCATCAGGAGTACCTACTCAGTACATGTTACACGTCTTGTGTTTCTGGTATTTCAATTCATTAAATGTTATATACTGTTCAACAAATGGTTTTTTCATAGAAAATGTGGTAAAAAATTCTTAGACGAATCTTATTAGTATATTATTTGTAATTCGTTCCAGCCATAGTGTATTATTTAAACTTTTTTATAAACATATCTAATGTAATAGCGGTGATGTTCATTTGTTAAATAAAAACGTGGGATATATACCGGTTAATCATTGAGATTATGAATGAAAATTGGACGATGCACACCATTGACTATGCCTACATTAGATTGCCCACCGAGTTCATATTACGCATTTAATCCTGGTACGATAATTCTTAAAATCTCAAATAGTCCTCCGTTCGATAGCTATGATTATGAAATTAACTGTAAACTCTATTTAAGATCGTACCTAATTTTCATACTGTTACTACAAAAATATATTATTAAAATTAACTTTTGAATTTATAACCATATGTAGTTTTTTGGCGCTTCCATTAAATATCGAAGACACATTCACTATCACTTATTCACGGCGATATCATTAGTATATTCCCCTGGTAGTTACATTTATTTTCAGACGAACTAAATCGTTTGAAATTCATTTGAATTGTTATTGTACATAACTTGAATCACATCACGTATTTTACAGTTTTATATTGACGTGCTTAAATACAGACAATCCATTATGAAAACTGTATATTGTTGGGAAAAATTATATTAATTCAAGAAAATGTTGCAAAAATATATAATTATGTGTCTTATAACAGTTTGACATTATGCTTTTTTCATTAGAATTTAATCTAAATTATTTTATTAATCTATATAAATGAAATACCATGAGGGTGTATTTTAAAAACAAAATTTTGGTTTCAATGAAGGTTGGTATTAAAATCATAAATATTTAAAATTACATGCTATAACTTTGCCTCGAACAGAATATCAAGACAGTACCTAAGTCGTACAAGTGTGTCCAGACATACTAATTCGTAAATATATACAAGTGTTCTACTAGCAGCCAAAATATAATCTATATTTTTGTTTTTATTTTAATAAAATGTGCGAATAAAAGTAGATTCTAAGATGATATGATTAATGTTAATATATATATTTAATTTTCAAACCGTTTAGAACTGAATACGCCTTCATCAGGAGTACGTACTCAGTACATGTTACACGTCTAGTGTTTCTGGTATTTCAATTCATTAAATGTTATATACTGTTCAACAAATGGTTTTTTCATAGAAAATGTGGTAAAAAATTCTTAGACGAATCTTATTAGTATATTATTTGTTATTCGTTCCAGCCATAGTGTATTATTTAAACTTTTTTATAAACATATCTAATGTAATAGCGGTGATGTTCATTTGTTAAATAAAAACGTGGGATATATACCAGTTACTCATTGAGATTATGAATGAAAATTGGACGATGCACACCATTGACTATGCCTACATTAGATTGCCCACCGAGTTCATATTACGCATTTAATCCTGGTACTATAATTCTTAAAATCTCAAATAGTCCTCCGTCGATAGCTATGATTTTGAAATTAACTGTAAACTCTATTTAAGATCGTACCTAATTTTCATACTGTTACTACAAAAATATATTATTAAAATTAACTTTTGAATTTATAACCAAATGTAGTTTTTTGGCGCTTCCATTAAATATCGAAGACACATTCACTATCACTTATTCACGGCGATATCAATAGTATATTCCCCTGGTAGTTACATTTCTTTTCAGACGAACTAAATCGTTTGAAATTCATTTGAATTGTTATTGTACATAACTTGAATCACATCACGTATTTTACAGTTTTATATTGACGTGCTTAAATACAGACAATCCAGTATGAAAACTGTATATTGTTGGGAAAAATTATATTAATTCAAGAAAATGTTGCAAAAATATATAAATATGTGTCTTATAACAGTTTGACATTATGCTTTTTTCGTTAGAATTTAATCTAAATTATTTTATTAATCTATATAAATGAAATACCATGAGGGTGTATTTTAAAAACAAAATTTTGGTTTCAATGAAGGTTGGTATTAAAATCATGTATATTTAAAATTATATGCTATAACTTTGCCTGGAACAGAATATCAAGACAGTACCTAAGTTGTACATGTGTGTCCAGACATACTAATTCGTAAATATATACAAGTGTTCTACTAGCAGCCAAAATATAATCTATATTTTTGTTTTTATTTTAATAAAATGTGCGAATAAAAGTAGATTCTAAGATGATATGATTAATGTTACTATATATATTTAATTTTCAAACCATTTAGAACTGAATACGCCTTCATCAGGAGTACGTACTCAGTACATGTTACACGTCTAGTGTTTCTGGTATTTCAATTCATTAAATGTTATATACTGTTCAACAAATGGTTTTTTCATAGAAAATGTGGTAAAAAATTCTTAGACGAATCTTATTAGTATATTATTTGTTATTCGTTCCAGCCATAGTGTATTATTTAAACTTTTTTATAAACATATCTAATGTAATAGCGGTGATGTTCATTTGTTAAATAAAAACGTGGGATATATACCAGTTAATCATTGAGATTATGGATGAAAATTGGACGATGCACACCATTGACTATGCCTACATTAGATTGCCCACCGAGTTCATATTACGCATTTAATCCTGGTACTATAATTCTTAAAATCTCAAATAGTCCTCCGTCGATAGCTATGATTTTGAAATTAACTGTAAACTCTATTTAAGATCGTACCTAATTTTCATACTGTTACTACAAAAATATATTATTAAAATTAACTTTTGAATTTATAACCAAATGTAGTTTTTTGGCGCTTCCATTAAATATCGAAGACACATTCACTATCACTTATTCACGGCGATATCAATAGTATATTCCCCTGGTAGTTACATTTCTTTTCAGACGAACTAAATCGTTTGAAATTCATTTGAATTGTTATTGTACATAACTTGAATCACATCACGTATTTTACAGTTTTATATTGACGTGCTTAAATACAGACAATCCAGTATGAAAACTGTATATTGTTGGGAAAAATTATATTAATTCAAGAAAATGTTGCAAAAATATATAAATATGTGTCTTATAACAGTTTGACATTATGCTTTTTTCGTTAGAATTTAATCTAAATTATTTTATTAATCTATATAAATGAAATACCATGAGGGTGTATTTTAAAAACAAAATTTTGGTTTCAATGAAGGTTGGTATTAAAATCATGTATATTTAAAATTATATGCTATAACTTTGCCTGGAACAGAATATCAAGACAGTACCTAAGTTGTACATGTGTGTCCAGACATACTAATTCGTAAATATATACAAGTGTTCTACTAGCAGCCAAAATATAATCTATATTTTTGTTTTTATTTTAATAAAATGTGCGAATAAAAGTAGATTCTAAGATGATATGATTAATGTTACTATATATATTTAATTTTCAAACCATTTAGAACTGAATACGCCTTCATCAGGAGTACGTACTCAGTACATGTTACACGTCTAGTGTTTCTGGTATTTCAATTCATTAAATGTTATATACTGTTCAACAAATGGTTTTTTCATAGAAAATGTGGTAAAAAATTCTTAGACGAATCTTATTAGTATATTATTTGTTATTCGTTCCAGCCATAGTGTATTATTTAAACTTTTTTATAAACATATCTAATGTAATAGCGGTGATGTTCATTTGTTAAATAAAAACGTGGGATATATACCAGTTAATCATTGAGATTATGGATGAAAATTGGACGATGCACACCATTGACTATGCCTACATTAGATTGCCCAACGAGTTCATATTACGCATTTAATCCTGGTACTATAATTCTTAAAATCGCAAATAGTCCTCTGTCGATAGCTATGATTTTGAAATTAACTGTAAACTCTATTTAAGATCGTTCCTAATTTTCATACTGTTACTAAAAAAATATATTATTAAAATTAACTTTTGAATTTATAACCATATGTAGTTTTTTGGCGCTTCCATTAAATATCGAAGACACATTCACTATCACTTATTCATGGCGATATCAATAGTATATTCCCCTGGTAGTTACATTTCTTTTCAGAAGAACTAAATCGTTTGAAATTCATTTGAATTGTTGATAATTATTCATTTAATGATATTTATGAACTAAATTTATTAGTTAATGTTGATGGTTTACCATTGTTCAAAAGTTCATCTGGTCAAGTGATTCCAATTTTAGTTACAATAATCAATATACCTCATTTAAAAAAAATTGTTTTGCCAGTTGGATTGTATTATGGATTAGAAAAACCAAGTGATATGAATATTTTTTTAGATTCATTTATTTCAGAAATAGTAGAATTATCGCAGCATGGTATAACAAACAGTAATGGTATATTATTTTCTATAAAAATTGTTGGTTTTGTTTGTGATGCACCAGCTAAAAAAGATTTACTAGGTATAAAGGGGCACGGAGGATATTTTTCATGTTCGTGGTTCTACAGTCAGCCGTAAAAGGGTATTTACAGAATTAAATTGTACAGCCAGAACACATGAAGATTTTATTAACTGGGCTGATTCTAATTATCGTCTTCGCGATACTGCTTTAGTTAGAATTCCTGAGATTCATTTTGTAAATTCATTTATATTAGATCCAATGCATTTAATATATTTGGGAGTTATGCGAACTATGCTAACAACGTGGTACCAGGGGACTCTTCCATATAAATTATCACAGCAGTTAATTAAAAAAATATCAGATTTTATGGAAATCCAAAATCTTCCAGAAGAATTTATAGGAAAACCAAGAGCTTTAAAGTATCTTCTTCGTTGGAAAGCTACTGAATTTCGTTCATTTTTATTATATACTGGACCAGTTGCCACAAGAGGAGTTTTAGACAGAGACAAATATAATAATTTCATGACATTAAATGTAGCAATTTCCATTTTACTTAACCCAAATAGTTGTGGTGATTTAGATTTGCGAAACTATGCTAGGCAATTACTAATGCATTTTGTTCAATCATTTATTAAAATATATGATGAAAGTTTTATTACACATAACTTTCATGGATTGATCCATTTGGTTGATGATGCTGATTATTTTTCATCGAAAATAAATGAATTTACATTGGATAAGATCTCAGCATTTCCATTTGAGAATTACTTACAAAAAATTAAGTCGATGGTTAGAGGTAGAAATAAGCCCCTAGAGCAAATTGGAAACCGAATGGCAGAACTGTTTTGTGATATTAGTTCGTCATTTCCATCCTTGAGAACTCTGAATCAACAGTTTCCTTTATTATCTCATATTCATTATAATAATGGTGCATTACCTCTTAAATGTGTGGGTCTCCAGTACAAGGAAATACATTTTCCTAATTTTAGCTTAAAAATTGAATCCCCAAATAACTGCTGTGGTCTAGAATGTGGAGACATAGTCATGGTAGAAAATATATGTCATTCTATTGATTTAAACTGTACTGTAATTATTGGTAGAACATTTTTAATCAAACGAAACTTTTTTGAAATTCCTTGTAGTAGCTCATTAATAGGTGTTTATGAAGTTGAAAAATTATCAGAGCCTGAATTGTGTCCCATTTCATTTATTTGTAAAAAATATGTGTATTTCAAGCATAAACATAATATTTATGTTGTTTTCCCCCTATTGCATACAGCATAATAATACAACAAGCTAATTTTTAATTTTATTAATTTCCAAACAAATTATAATTTTGTACATTATTGTATATAAATCATTATTAGCATCATATTCAACTATATAAATACACCTGTCTATATGGTATAACATTATTTATAATTTTTTCCTATATTTTATCCATTATTTTCCTTCTATCTTAATTATATATCACAATTTATATGAAGAATTTTAATTATTTATTCAGGTGCTTATTAATTTATTTTAATGATTATTAAAACAGCATACCATGATTTATGTTAGATATAATTGATTAAGTTTTTTATTTTAGAATGTGGACACTCATACATTTATATGAACCTCCAGATGCAAAAACCCCGGATTTAATTCCAAATGCATGGATAATCGATAATGATACATGTTGGTACCCTATGTCATTTCGATTATCTAAAATAAAATCACTTGCTAGAGAAAAAGCAAAACCAAATACAAATGATTGGGAAAAATTTAAAATTGAAATAGTTGAGAGTAACATAGGTATCTAATTTACTATATTTATTTATTGTAAATTTATTACATTATTGTTTAAACTGATTATTTATTAATTTACAGATAATTATGATTATGGTATAAAACTTATGTATAAATTGTTGAAAAACAAAAGCAAAAAAAATTTACACTCTGATGCTGAATTGAAAGGACGTGGAATGAGAAAAAAATTAAAATATGAAGATCATAATACTAAAAATTTATTTTCTAATTTAACATCTGACTCTGATAATTCTGATGAAGCTTTCCATATCAGTATCAAACAGAAGTCATCATCAACAACCCAGTTAGACTATCCGAATTTTCCAAAAGAAAAAAAGGTATTAATATGATTACATTAGTTCAGTAGTGAGTTATTATTATTATTTCTAGGTATAGTTTATGTTTAAATGATACATTTTTGTTTTTCTTAGAAAATCATAATTTTGATGAATGCGCTGTACTAAAAGAAAAAACAAGCACTCCCCGCCAAAGCAATAAGTTAGGTATGTATAATTAATAGACTTAAATAAAATTATTGTGATCATAAAATTCAGAAATTAAAATAACACAAATGTCAAATTCTATTTTTGTTGATAATGGGAATATATTTTAATAATTCAAATGAACTTGCTTAAGAAAAATGAGATAATTATGTAAAATGAAATACCTACAGCTGATATTCTAATTACTTATTTAATAAAATGTTGTGTAATGTAATTGTTTAATACATTTTAAATTAATAATAAATGTAACTTTCTTAATCAACAGGATTATCTGCAATAAATACAAGTACACCATTAGATAATCATCAATTAATTGATACTGATTTTGAGACTCCTCATATTGGAATACATAATAACTGTAAGAATATTATATAACGTTATATTAGTAAATAAATTATGGCAGTATTTTATTATAATAAAATGAACATTTTTTATAAGTGAATTATTTATTGTAATTCAAGCATTACATAGAATAATTTACTTATCTTAATATATTTTTAAAGTTTTTACATTTTTTTGAAACTAAGTTAGATTTTGGACTAGTTGTTTATGACTATTTCTAATATTATTTATAATTATTGTTTAATTTAATTTTAGATGACTCAGCTCTAAGTAATGTAAACTGCAAATTAAATAAGAAAAATAATCATCATTGTTCGTTTGAATCTCAAAATAACAATACAAACAAAGATGAAAACTATCAACTATTAGTATCGTTGGGACATCAACTTTGTCGTCTATCTGGTAATAAAAAAAAAAAATTATTATTACTTAAACTACATAAATTTGTATGTTTATTAACACTAAATGACAATGTATTATAATGTTAGATATGAAAATATATTAATTAAATATTTTAACAATTACAGCTGACTTTATGAAGTTCAAATCAAACATGAATTACTTAAAACTGGAATTAACTTCATTCATTGAAAATAAAGAGGCTTCAACACTTCAAAATAATACATTCAATCAGGAAAAAACTGATGATGTTTTATCAACATTCCCAATTAATGACGAGGAAAAGCTTTTGACTCTCGAATCAAAGCTCACATTTTATGACCTTGGATATAGTGATAAATTGGTACCTACCTATCTATAACTTATTTTATAAGCATTAAATTATTGTGTTAAATAATGTTTGTTTTTTTTATACATGTATGAATAACAGTTGTCAACATTTATGTTTGCTTCTGAAGGGAAATCAATTTCCAAAGTAACCAATAGTTTATTGAAAACAATATTTACTGATAAATTTGCATCTGCCTTTAGCTGGAAAGGTCAAAAAGAAAAAAAGAAATTAGAAAATTATAAAATTTTCAAAGTTATTATAAGTAAGTCATATTATTATTTTTTTATTATTATAACATATTATTGAGGTAAACATAATTTGTGTAAATATTGTTTTAGACTGTGTTGGTAAAAAATTTCCTAATTCAGAAAACTACAAGATGGATGTCATTGCAAGTGTAATGAATTGGTTTGCCCAAGCACCTACTAGAATTCTTAGGTATGTTTATTATACATATAATAATATATAGTAGTTTTTTGCACTATACACTAAACATTAAATATTTATGATACAACGTCAATAATTTATATTGATTTTTGAAATTTGTTTTCTTGTATTATAATGGAAGATATATAAGTTTTATAGGTTCTGTTATGTTATAAATACTGAGAATGTATCAGTTTTAACTAAATTACCTAGTTTCTTATAATCTTTTTAATTTTTGTTGGGTGTTATAGCTTAAACATTGGTATTTATTATTAATTCATTTAAATGATAATAAAATAAATAAGTGATATTATTTATTCTTTCAATATGATAAATTTATTAGTTATAACTTATAAACATAATAATATGGCATTGAGTATATTTTATATTTCTTAATCACATCATTATAAGAACTGGTTTCTGTGTTGAGAATTATAGCCATTAATTTTGAAACTACATAATACTTACATACTTATCAGTATATAGTACCAATAAGTGATAATTTTTAAAAATTATTAAACTTGAATTTTCACAAGTAGCATATATTATATTTTGAATTTATTTTATATATAGACTGGGCCCAAGGACACAAATAATTTATGTGTACATATTTATAGACATAGTATAAATAAATAACTATCATCTTTATACATCAATATCTAAATAATACATTTTAATCCAAATATAAAATTGTATTATAATTATAGTAATATATTTATGTTGAATTTATTTTTGTTTTGTTTAATATAGAGACGAAAAAAGAAACATAAAATCTACTGAAAATATGCCAGCCGAAGGACTACTACAATCATCATCATTTGATGAAGATGATACTATATAATTCATTATTCATATAATATTATAATATACTATTAATTATCATTATATATTTAGTATTATAATATTATTATATTTTATAGCCTGGGCTATATCAAATATATTATGAATGTTATTTTAAAAATAATAACAGTTGTTGATTTTGTTTATTTTCCTGAATAAAAAAAAAATATTGCAAAATAAATAATTATATATTTTATGTAATTTTTATGATTTAGCATGTGAATGTCAATTTTATTGTTTCCGTCAAAGCTATTTTTACCTATATTATTGAGATGGAGTTTAAGAACCTTTAGTCTGTCTATATATAGTTTATATATAGATCTGATAATTTATACACATCATCTTATATTATAGATGATATTTGGGTGTTTTATAAAAAAAAAAAACATTTTAAAAATACCTTAAAACAATAAAAAAAAGATATTTTAAGTATATGAAATAAATTTTTAAGAATGGTTTTAAAAATATTTTTTATCATTGAAAACAAAATGTATTTACAACCTATTTAAAATGTTAATTAAACATTTTCAAAGTAATGTAAAAGCGGCCATGAAGATATTTAAAAAACATTTTTAATAATATTATTATATATTTTTCATACATTTTTTAAAACGTTTCAAAAACATTTCTTTGCTACTTGGGTAAATACCAGTTAATCATTGAGATTATGAATGAAATTTGGACGATGCACACCATTGACTATGCCTACATTAGATTGCCCACAGAGTTTATATTACGCATTTAATCCTGGTTCGATAATTCTTAAAATCTCAAATAGTCCTCCGTCGATAGCTATTATTTTGAAATTACCTGTAAACTCTATTTAAGATCGTACCTAATTTTCATAATGTTACTACAAAAATATTTTATTAAAATTAACTTTTGAATATTTAATCATATGTAGTTTTTTGGCGCTTCCATTAAATATCGAAGACACATTCACTATCACTTATTCATGGAGATTTCAATAGTATATTCCCCTGGTAGTTACATTTCTTTTCAGATGAACTAAATCGTTTGAATTTCATTTGAATTGTTATTGTACATATGTTGAATCACATCATGTATTTTTCAGTTTTATATTGACGTGCTTAAATACAGACAATCCATTATGAAAACTGTATATTGTTGGGAAAAATTATATTAAATCAAGAAAATGTTGCAAAAATATATAATTATGTGTCTTATAACAGTTTGACATTATGCTTTTTTCATTTGAATTTAATCTAAATTATTTTATTAATCTATATAAATGAATACCATGAGGGTGTATTTTAAAAACAAAATTTTGGTTTCAATGAAGGTTGGTATTAAAATCATGTATATTTATAATTACATGCTATAACTTTGGCTCGAACAGAATATCAAGACAGTACCTAAGTTGTACACGTGTGTCCAGACATACTAATTCGTAAATATATACAAGTGTTCTACTAGCAGCCAAAATATAAGCAATATTTTTGTTTTTATTTTAATAAAATGTGCGATTAAAAGTAGATTCTAAGATGATATGATTAATGTTTATATATATATTTAATTTTCAAACCATTTAGAACCGAATACGCCTTCATCAGGAGTAGGTACCTACTCAGTACAATCAGTACATGTTACACGTCTAGTGTTTCTGGTATTTCAATTCATTAAATGTTATATACTGTTCAACAAATGGGTTTTTCATAGAAAATGTGGTAAAAAATTCTTAGACGAATCTTATTAGTATATTATTTGTTATTCGTCCCAGCCATAATGTATTATCTAAACTTTTTTATAAACATATCTAATGTAATAGCGGTGATGTTCATTTGTTAAATAAAAACGTGGGATAAATACCAGTTAATCATTGAGATTATGAATGAAAATTGGACGATGCACACCATTGACTATGCCTACATTAGATTGCCCACAGAGTTCATATTACGCATTTAATCCTGGTACGATAATTCTTAAAATCTCAAATAGTCCTCCGTCGATAGCTATGATTTTGAAATTACCTGTAAACTCTATTTAAGATCGTACCTAATTTTCATACTGTTACTACAAAAATATTTTATTAAAATTAACTTTTGAATTTTTAATCATATGTAGTTTTTGGCGCTTCCATTAAATATCGAAGACACACTTATTGATGGCGATGTCAATAGCATATTCCCCTGGTAGTTACATTTCTTTTCAGATGAACTAAATCGTTTGAAATTCATTTGAATTGTTATTGTACATAACTTGAATCACATCACGTATTTTACAGTTTTATATTGACGTGCTTAAATATAGACAATCCATTATGAAAACTGTATATTGTTGGGAAAAATTATATTAATTCAAGAAAATGTTGCAAAAATATATTTTTTTTTAAAACCGGTTTTGGTGAGCCCAGGTTGATGTTAACTAAGATTTAAAATAATATTATCATAATAGAAATCACAAGGTATGACCACATCAAATGCCATTTTATGGTATGTTAGCACACTACTACATAGGATGTACATATGTAAAGTATAAAAAGTAAAGAAGTTGAAACACTCAACACCCTAGACACATTATTGTAGGCCACCCAAAACGTTCACTTCCGTGATGTTCAATATTTAAACACACCAGCAATGTGAGCTATTTATGAATAAAAATTCCCATCGTAAATTTCAAAAACCTTTCTCAAATGTCCGATAAAAAAAAATTGAGGTCGTTAATTGATCACTAAATTGTTATACGTAACATAATAATTAAGATACCAGTGTTATAGACATGGTGGTGCTGGTGGAGTTGTAACCTTCCCTCCCAACCCTGAAAGTTTAAGAAAATGAAAAAATTATTTCTATACCTTGTCCATGAAAGTTACTGCAATTAAAAATTTGTTAAAACAGCCTTCAGTAATCAGTAACCGATAAATAAAAATTCTGGACACTCAAAAAAACAAAAAAACTGTGAAATACATATAGGTAGTGCTAAATAGTAACCAATAATTACTAGGTACACAAAATCAATTTTCTATTGAGACTGATAATTGATAAACTGAAATTAATTATTATGTAGGTATGAAAAATGTATATATAAGTTACTTGACAAAATGTAATATAGTACAACAAATTAAATTAAGGTTTAATTTATATATAGCTAACAATGTCAATCATGTTATTTTTTTCATTTTTGTAGTACCTATGTTGTTTTATTGAAAGTACTAATTTAAATATTTTGGGTAACTCTTTTTCAATTTTGTAATCATGTCATTAAAAATAAAATTCTGATTTTAAATGTGGAATGAAAACAAACTTTGATTTTTGGAATTTGAAAACACAAAAAGGTACCAAGGTTTTTTTTAATCAAATTAATTTAATTACATACCAACCAAGTTCATCCATGTACAATTAAAATAGTTATATAAATCTATATAATATTAAACAAAAATTAAAATTTACAATTATAATATTATTATCAATAGATAGTTAGTTTGTATTAAATGGTTTAGTTTTACAGTAAAGGAACTATCTAATACATAATGTACCTACTATATCACATACAGTAATATCTTTTTCGTATAAACTATTAGCTTCAATTACTATAATATCTTACAAACAATTGTTTAAACAATATGTCATGGTTAATATAAGTACCAATCGGAAATACAACATTATCGGTTATAATGGTTGATAATTTTTAACAATGCTAAAATTGGATAAAACTGACTGCTAGAAGATTTAATTAAAGGGAGTCCACTATAGTATAAATAAACAACTAATATATTGAAGGAATGTAGACTTTTTAAATGTATTGTTTGTGCTATATTTTAAGAGTTTGCTACACCCACAAGTAACGTAATTAATCATTATCATATTGGTTATCAGTTTTATCATATAAATTCTAGGATTATAATTTGGTGTTTTGGTGAGCCCAGGTTGATGTTAACTAAGATTTAAAATAATATTATCATAATAGAAATCACAAGGTATGACCACATCAAATGCCATTTTATGGTATGTTAGCACACTACATAGGATGTACATATGTAAAGTATAAAAAGTAAAGAAGTTGAAACACTCAACACCCTAGACACATTATTGTAGGCCACCCAAAACGTTCACTTCCGTGATGTTCAATATTTAAACACACCAGAAAGGTATGAAGTTACAAAATATTCAAAATTTTGGACTCTTAAGTCATAACTTTAGACCGGCGAAGAGTGTCGCTTGTATAAACAGATATATATAAATATAATGTTCTATATTGAAATATTCTAGTTTAGTTTTATATACGTCATAAGATAAAAATGTTGTTTAAAAATCATAATTCAATTTGCTTTATTCAAATTATCTTATTTAACCAACCTAATATGGTAAAATTGCTTCCTAAACCAACCAATGAACAAATTATTTTCTTTTTATTATATTAAAATAATAATCAATCATACATATTATGATTTCTTAAAATTACATTTTGTGGTACAATTTTAGTTCTTTGTTCTTTAATAATTATTATTATTCTAACTGAAACATTTACATCGAATTACTAGTGTATGATAAACAAAACAAATAAAAAATAATAAGTCAGAAAATCATGTATAAAAATATAAAACTTATATTATTATTTGAGTTGGGTAATAAAAACTAATTTATAATTGTTAAATCTACATTTACTTTCTTATACATACTAATTTAAGTATTTGATACATATTATATTATTATTATTTTATTTTGCACTATAAATTAAATTGCAATATAATGTTTAAAATTGAAAAATAAAATGTTGGGATATCTATAGATAGTTCATATATGATAGTATATCATATTAATAATTTAATTATAACAAAAGATTGAAATATATTTTTGAAGCTGCAATATAATGTTGACAGTTGCTTGGTGTACTTGTTACTTATCCAATTGAAGATATTCCAATACTTGCATCACTGAAAAATTGAAACAAATTATTAAATCAACTTTTAGTTTGTGGATTTGGATACTATTTAAGTGTATTTATTGCTATGATAATATACATTGGATGGGTAATATTGAAATTATGGAACATTAGATGTTTATACGATGATACTCGCTTAGAGCCATTTGTAGATAATTTATTTCAACCTATTTGTGTGTTTGTGTGAAAAAATATGATATCATCAATTCCACCACACTATATTTTTATTAAGATAATTATAAGCATCTAAATCCCTCCAGTACAAGAAGCTTTAAGTGCAGTAGGGCAGCATTTTATTTACACAACATTAGAAGGTATGTTTTGAGTTTTATATTTATAAGCTAAATTTTTCATTCTAACTATATACTCAATGTATCATAACTAAACTTGAATTTGAACGAAAAAGGTTAAAATTTATTTTGTTGAATCTGAGAGCATACTTAATGGTATTTGAGTTAAAATGGAACAAGTAAAAATGTAGTTAGGTGTCCTAAATTCTAGGACAAGGTGTCAAGATATAAGAATATTGTCATTTTAAAAAATAAAATTATTTTTACTATTAAAAATAAACTATATTGAACTGTTTATAAATAGTTTTGTAAGAAATCACAATAACGTCTAAGTATCTAGTTCTATTTCAACAAATTCCAAGGAATTCAAATGCACTCCAAGACCCTTACAAGCCACTCATGAGCCCTTTAAGGCTGCATCCGAATTGGTTCCCGATATTCTAGGTAGGCGGCACACGTCCGAATTGCTTCCCGATACAGACTTACGAAAAAGCAAAATACAATATAATATAAATGAAATATTTAATATTATAATTAATATTTTAAATGAAAAAATTGGTGAATTCTTCGATTATATTTTAAAAATTATATTGAAAAAGATAGCTCACTTCCACCAACAATGTGGGCTGAATGTACCAGTAGTATAGAACGAACTATACTAATTGCTGTGAATCATTTCACAGAAAATTCAACAGTTGCTTTTATTCCGCACATCCGAACATATAAAAATAATGAAATCAGTAGATTAAAATTTTTTTTAAATGTTTGTTATAAGTTTTTACCTCAATAATAGAAAATAATAACTATAAAGAAAATAAACGAATTAAAAAAAACGATATACCGCATATATTTATTATTAGGTATTTATTTTATATTTTTAAATTAAGATTTTAATTTTTTTTTAATGTTTGTTATATATTATTTATTAAGCCAAAATTTTAACAACTCGGGAACTAATTCGGATATACCCTTTGAAAGAACCCGGGAACCAATTCGGGCATTTCAGAACCAATTCGGACACTCCGATTTAAAGTATGTAGGTACTTACGTAGATCAAAATAATAAAATAAAATATTAGTGTAATCCGTTTTTCGGATTTTAAACGTAAATCCCGGTTTTGGTTTTGGAGTCGTAGTTGTAGTTGAAGTAGAAGTTGAAGTTAAAGTTGTAGTTGCAATTGTAGCCCTGGAATTTATACATATTAATTAGTTACTGAAAAAATTACATAAGTAATTTGAAATGTAGTAGAATCTTATATAGATACATTTCTATTAAATTAAGTTAGAACATTTTTTATTATTAACAGGTTAACCGCCATGTGTACCATCTCTGGTACATGGTTGATTTGCCATTCGTATTCTAATTTTACCTAAACAAATTAATTTATAAGATATTAATGGGCTAGTCGAAAATTTGTTTGTCTAGCGGGCTACGAAATATTTTCCTGTGTTAAAATCGTATTTAAGTGTACCATAGTAGGCACGCAAAAACATATTGGCAAAACAACAAGTGTACCAAAAATGGCACACGTAGCGCTTTTGGCAATGTACTGAAAAATAACGTAGCAGTTAACCTGTTAAGTTTGTAACTTTGTTTATGAATTTATCGTAAGTTTATTTTTATATAAATTTTGTTGAATGGTTAATTTAAGTTTACAATTTTAGATATTTTATTTATGTTATTACATACCATTTCGATTCAGGAAGGCAATAATGATCTTTCAAATATTTCCTGCTGCACGGAGTTATTTTACAACACTCATTAGCGATAGCCCTTTTAGATTTGAACGAGTGACTTCCTGAAAACAAAGGTAAATCATTAGCAAAGACAAACATTTTTCAATAAATCTAACTAAATAGAATATGCTTATAATAAGTTAACATGATCATCAGATTACCATTTACCATATTTCTTTTACATTTTATTCAATTTTAAATTGTTTTAATTACAAACTAAAATATACAAGGAGTAGCAAGGAAAGGGAAGATTAGAACCCCTAAAATGTTAAAAAATTTTAAAAAAAGTTTGCTTTTTAGTTCTTAATGTATTATATTAGAGCATTACGAGAAAACATAATGTTTATTTCGTCAAATCTACATCAGCACGCTATGACCATAATGATAAATCAAAATTTCTCCGTATCTTAGTAAGATACACTCGATAGTCGATAGTGTCAAAATAATCGATTATTTCGATTAATCGATAGATTTTGAAAACAAAATGTATAATATTTACTATATTCTTAGTTTTACGATATTATTTAATTCGCTATTTGTTCGATAGTGAATTGGATTGATATAATCGATATCATCGATACGACTTATACCACCATCATGACTCCTGTGGCTAGAAACCTTAACCGCGGGGGAGGGGGGCATCGCAGTCTTTGAGAAAGATTTTAAATGATCTAACTAAGTTATGAAATTTTCGTTTTATTTTTTCATACTTATAAAAAATGAGAAGAAACACAAACCCCGATAATTAACTGTGTGTGTGTGATAGGTATCTAATTTTGTATTCTAGAGTTCGTTGATTTTACAATTAATATAAACTTTATAGGTTAATTTCGACCAATAGACGATACTATTATAATTAAGAATAAGGTACTATAGAAAATTATATTCACGTGGATCTTCGTTGTAGCGGCCTTTGCAGATGATTGAGAGCTCAACTGCGAGATTTGATCCACAAAACCTGAACGGAGCTTCCCAGTACGAACTATTATTAGCGATAGATCCAAGAATTAAGTCAACGCACAAGCTCAGTACCAAAATAATCAAATTGAACTTCATGATTTTCTGAAATAATACACAACATTATACGATGTGACTATAATATGTTAAAAACCTGCAGAATAAAACTAATACGTTTTTGATCTTGATTATTGTTAAATTCATTTGTAAATTAATATTATTGATAAATTAAATACTAAAAATAATATTTTTTTATCACACAAATATAGCATATCTTATGCAATTTTTATGAAATTATCGAACGATTTTTGTTATATAAATTTAAATTGTTGAAACCTAGTTTTTTTTAATTAATAATAAACCAACTAATAGGTAAGTAACAAAAAATATCATGCTAAGTATCAATATATGAAAGCCTATGTTGATAGGTACCTATTATTCATACTTGTATAATTTTTTGGCCGTTGGTAGGTTAATTTATTCTACGAATATATGAAATATATTTCTACTGCATTCTATTTATTTTAAGTTAGGTTAGGTTAGACTGCACATAAAATTATTTAACGTTAGGTATTTAAAAATTGAAAACTAATTTAACTGTAATTTTCCATCAGAATTTACATAAGTACATACTAATTGAATGTAAATCTTTATTTCTAAATAAATATATTATATGTTTTGTTTGTGAAAAATATTTATTCAATATGTATCTTGATTAACTTTATATTAAATTTTACCATTGAAATTACCTAACAATAAGAACAATAAGTAGTCTGTTGATAGTATATAAGTATAACATACCTTATTAGAGGTACAATGTCCGTGTAGGATATAGTAGATAGTTCGATTTATCTGGTAGAAGACTAGAAGAGTAACAATAATATTGGACGAACACTGCAGTCAAAATGAATTGTGATCATTCGCAGTATGGTGTAGTTCTGAGTCCTGACGCAGCTCTCACCTAAATATATAAAGTTATTATAGATTGAGAAAGTAGTGAAGAGGAGGGGATTGATAAAACCACACACTTGTATGTGGTGAAAAAGGTACGTTATAGGCTATAGGCCAGGAGTTCCCAAAGTTAACTATTCCCCCCTCCTTGTTGATGATTCTGAAATTCAAAGAGTCCTGCTTTAACCTCTGCTTTACCAAGAGATTCTAGGACATTATTGAAAATATCCAAGACTAAATTTTGTTCAAAAATAGTTTTTCCTGGAAAATATATCCATATAGGTTAAAAAAAGTTCAAACATACACGTGATACCAATTTTATTTGGGATATATTTTAGATATAAATTAACTACAAAATAAAGTGTTCCCAATTGGTTTATATTTTGGTAAAGGTAAACCTCATGATATGGATTGTTACCTAGAAGAATTTGTTAATGAAGTCAATTATTTATCAGAGAATGGTATTTTACATCAAAGTGGAAAAACAATTCCAGTAAAAGTTGTTGCTGTCTGTTGTGATGCCCCTGTAAAGGCAGACATTCTTGGTATAAAGTCTTTTAGTGGGTATAACTTTTTATAATATTGGTTAGATACAGAATTTAGAAAAACTGAAACGTTACTTACAAAAATCCCAGGACTGCATTTTAACAACTCGTTTGTTTTAGATAAAATGCACCTTGTTTATTTAGGAGTAATTCGTACTATGATTTTAACATGGAGTACAGGAAATGTTCCTCACAAGTTGTCTAGCCAACTCTGTCTTAGATTATCATCATTATTAGTTGAATATCGTTCATGTGTACCTATTGAAATTAATAGGAAGCCAAGAGAACTGAAACATTTCTTCGTTTTGAAAGCTATTGAATTTCGAACATTTTTGCTATATTTAGGACCAGTTGTCTTAAAATCTGTTTTTACTAGTAAAAAATATGAGAACTTTTCAACTCTTTATTTTGCAGTGACTATATTATTGTCACCTAAAATGTGTAAAGATAGTGGATGTGTAATTATGCCAGATCATTACTACAGTATTTTGTTGAAGACTTTATTCATCTGTAT